>NC_138909.1:40727640-41927640 GCF_965231255.1 Vanellus vanellus
CCTTTTCAAAAAGAAATCAGCGTTCTATCACCCAGCTCATTTCCAAAAGACACTATCCATCAGAAACCTTAAGAAAAATCACAGGCATTTAATCCAAGGTTTTTCTCTATGATTAGGTATCCTATATCACTCTCAGTATGCAAAAATACACGTCTAAAATATTATCTGTCCTTGTCGACTCAGGAACTGTTTGGTGAACGCCAAGCATCAAGCACTGCATGAAAAACCTACTGTAATTAGCTGCCTTCGTTATTCAGTTTATACCCTAGGGGAAAAAAAAAAAAGAAAGAAAGAAAGAAAGAAAGAAAGAAAGAAAGAAAGAAAGAAAGAAAGAAAGAAAGAAAGAAAGAAAGAAAGAAAGAAAGAAAGAAAGAAAGAAAAGAAAGAAAGAAAGAAAGAAGAAAGAAAGAAAGAAAGAAAGAAGAAAGAAAGAAAGAAAGAAAGAAAAAAGAAAGAAAGAAAGAAAGAAAGAAAGAAAGAAAGAAGAAAGAAAGAAAGAAAAGAAAAAAAAAAGTCTGCCAATTGCCAAAATGATAGTTCCTAGTAGTACTTTTTAACAAGATACAAGTGATCCCTATCTTTATCCAAAGCTGACCATGTAGTTAAAAATTAAAAGCTGCAAAGATAGATATTGGACAAGTGAAACCTGCCATTACCTTCTTATTAAAAAGTGACACAGGAAAAAGCAGAGAAGACTATAATGTAAAAATCAAGTAGCTGCTAGTCTGTGCTCTAATGATATACCTTGGTATGATCAAGATGGATGGAATACTATTCGCAAATGGAATTAAATGAAAAAAATGCCAAGAGAGGTAATATTAATTACAACTGAAGAAGAGATCACAGAAATAAATAAATAAAACCACAAAGATGCAAATACAAAGGAAAAATGATGGAATAGAAAATAAACATGGGGAAACGTTTTTCCTGTCGTGTCAAAAAATGGAACAACATAAGTAGTGAAATTTTCCCTATGCATACAGACATTGAAAAGAGCTAGTTCTTTAGAGTCAAAAGAGTAACCTACAGGGACGGAAAGAAACTAGCAGTAATGAATTCATGCAATTATTTACCAGAGAACTGTGCACATATTGAAACCCAATACAAAGCTTTAACTTCTCTGACACATAGAGTCTATAGAAGATTTACTTGTCACATTTAGAAACAAATCTTGGCCTACAAACATCTTACTAATGGTCTTGTTCTCCACTGCTATTTGCCAAGATACTTCTCTTCAGCAAAAATACGGAGCTTTTTATTATTATTGTGTTAACGTCTAACTACAGCCTGTTTAATTTCTACCATCTCACTACATTAATCAGAGCACTTTTTTTTTATAACAGGTAGCATTATCATTTGTGATTGATTTCCACGTGTCAAAACCACCTTCTGCTACTTGGTTGCTAATGTATAAATTACCTGGCAATTAGAAACAACCTGCATGATTGCACTAACACCTGATTTACATTCATTTACTACTGCAGACATGCTACGGGAGATTTTGTATTTGGGTGTCGTTGATAAAGATACCCTACCTTGGAAAATTGCAAATGCTATTTTTATACCTTTTTTTCTTGTCATTATTCAGCTCTAGAAAATGAAGACAAGCACCGATTTCAATTTACCTCAAACCAGGACATTTCTATAAAATACAAATGCAACAGTCTGCAGGCTTCACCGGGTCAATCTGCTTTGCTAATGTATGACTGTCAGTCCGGCTTTGTTTTATTACTTCTGCATAGGTGTGAAACATATATGTCACTGTACATCTCCGTTTCGAATATGAAATAGACCAGCTATTTAATTATCACTTATTTTCACACTATGTTACCCTCCTTAAATGTGTTTGACACACAGAGCAAGAAAGTGAAATAGAATCCTCCTCACTATGACATCAAATTATCATTTTGTCTCTCTTCTATGATGAGCAGAAACACAACACAATAAATTTCACTGCAGCATTCTTAAAACAAATGGTACTATCATTTACATGTTACTACAATTTACAGATAATGTATTCAAACAAAGCCATCCTTGATCAATAAAGATCTGTTTTTCATCCCATCAGGTATCGATGCCACCTTTAGTACGCTAGCCACTAAGTTTATTTTCCAAAGGTCCCATTACATCATGAAACTTTGCTTTTCCATAAGACTCTCAGTGACTCCACAGAGACGACTTGGTCTTCTCATCACCATCTCTAATCAATGTTAATTCAATTATCAGTCCAAATGTCCTTATTTTTCTTTTATGAGTGACATCCTTTCCTCACCCTTCAGGATGTTTCCCCAAACATTTGATCTCTGCAATGATCCTCTCTTGTATGAACAGTCTTGGTGGTCAGTATACAAATTTCATCAAATACTTTTAAGAATTAATGGAAAGGAATTTTTTGACAAGTAGACACAGATAATTGTCTGTGGACTATATAATCCGATTTTTAAATCATAGTATGATATGCAATTTTCTCTTTGTTAAATACGACTGTATACAAATTTTTTAATTGAAAAGACAAACTAACTTGTTTCAGAAGCCGGAATGCAGAGGCCACTTTGTTGTCTGCCAATTATTGTGACCTGCTGGATTCCAATCAATTAGTATCAGAGATGAAAGGCTCTGGGTGGCCAACTACTTGTCTAACAGCCAAATATTTATCAAAGGACAAAAGATTAATTAAATACACAAAGTGCCTCGATTACAACAGAACTAAAAAAAAATTACCTGATTATGTGCCGTGCATTCAAATATCACCATTTTCATACCTTACATCTGATTACAAGCTTTATGTCTTCTGTGTCCCTTCAAACCATGAACTCAAACTCTTTCGAGTAAAAGGGAAAATGAAAAGAAATGGCATTTTTCCCAGTCCCCTAAAGGATATCCAAGAATTCAAATCCTTTAAAGTACAGGTGCCACCCTTCGTCGGCCAATTTGATTCATTATTCAGCCTAAACCCGCTGATCTCCAGCTGCAGCAGGAATAGAAGCAAAACTATAAATAATTGAATTCTTGATCGTAAGTTCTAAGTGGTGAGTTATAACGCTAAGGAAAAATAATGGAAACAGAACTGGACAAAGAACAATACTGTGTGACTATACACCTGGCTTCTGATACGCAGCAAACCTGTATCTCAGGCATCTCTATACGTGTAACAGAAATATGCTGTAAGCAGAATAGTAGAGCTCACAGAAAATGCTGACATTAGATAAGAGTGGGATTAAGAGAATTCACATTGAACCCTGGTGATTGCTGCTACTGGATGCACCTGAAAAATCAGAAACGATTGAATAATTTAATTCTGTACCAGCAGGCCCAGATTCAACGGCCCATAACTCTTAAGCACTATGGGCTTAGCACGTCTGAAAACCTAAAGTCACAAGCTCAAAATAACAAATGTAAGAACATGAAGGAATTTTATGCCAGTTGAATCCGAGGTGAGCATAGATTCCAGATACCTTCATCAGCATCTTCCCTAACTCCTCTGGAAATCCCCAAATTCATCTTAATGCCGGATTAACTGAGGTAAATAAAAAAATTAAACAGTTTTGGTCTTGTCATTTAATTTAATTATCTACCCATTAGTTCAGTCTTTACGTTGTTTTTGATTTTCAACATAAATTTGAACATTGTAACTCCTCCCTCTTCAAAAAGTCAAAGCAAAACATAAACTTTAGTGCTTGAATGACAAAATTCCTATAAATATTCTTCTCAGCCAAGATCCGTGTGAAAGTTCATGGACTGATATATTTATTCACACTAAAATGTGTAGAAAATTTGGAGGAAGGACAGCTTCAGGCTAAAATATGCATCCCCAGCCACTTATCTCTGCTTCGGAACTAATACTGAAGTTCATTCAAATTTTATTGCTGTGTACTTTGATCCAGTGATCATCCTTCATAACTGATGGGATCCACAATCAAGGTAGTACAAACTTTCCTACTGCGAAGTTTCCATATATGCTATCACAGATCTTTATTACAGAAATGATCATTTTTGTTTACAGGTAAGCTTTGTCTGATTTGCATCTCTAAAGTTACCGAGTCTGCTCATAAAGAAGTTAGCAGCAGAAATGCACAGTAGGTTATTACTGCACAAACACAGAAATGTGTCATTTACTCCAATCCTCTGAAGAGCTTCCATGACAAAGACTAGATCCTTGTTGCAGTTACATCTGCAATATTTTAGGCCAGCAAGGTCCGGGATCCAGGCCGTAATTACTTTTTTTTTTTAGTTTGCCTTCTGAAATATTCAGTATATTCGTTAGAGGAAGGATACTGTACAAATTACAATTAAATTGGGCTTATTCTGAGAACTCACATGTGTATTCATTTATTCAGTCAGAGGATCGAGGGAAACTATTATAAAAAAGAGGGTTTGTTTTTTGTTGAGGTTTTTTTTCTTTAAAGCTACCCTAATGTTTAATTAAAAGGCTAAATCTTGATCCTACTTTCCACTTAAAATAATGCAAGTAAAAAGAAGTGCGGAACACAGTATACACCTATTTCTTAGCAGACTTGCCCAGCAAATCATACATATTCATGACAGAAGCCTTCTACAGGTCTTTTATTCCCAGACAGACATGACCTACATATTCATTCTCAAAGACGTATTGAGAGAGGGACATGTACAGCACACCATTTACTGATTACTGCTTCTTAACAGATTTTATGTTATAACAGAAATCTCTCGGATGGAAAGAGCAACACCAAGGAGGAAAGGAGGAAGTTTGGGAAAGACAGATAAAGGGGAGGCTGTCCCGGGGAGGAGAAACAGCTACCCTGTCTTGGGCAAGGGATGATTTTACTGTTCTGATTCCAGATGCGACTGACAAATGAACGAACAGAAAAATAAAACCAGAAATATAAGAAGCGGCTCTGCCGAGCTATCTGATTAGCTATAATGCAAAGACATTGTAGGCAGCTGTTAATTCCTCCCAGACAGACCTTCATGCCTAATAAAAAAAGTCCTTGGCATAATTAGGACAGACAATAATTCAAACTTTCCCAGAGTGGCTATAAATAACTACTTACCAGAACACAGAATAGACTTTATTTATTTTATTCATATCTGTTAATTGCCGCATAGAATTTAGAGTAATGTGTGGGGAGTAACATCCTGAGACTGTAATTGACTCGAGTATTTGCACACGATATTCTATGCATTTATGTGTGTCTTTCTTCAAAGGCTCTAGCTGTTAAAAACACCACTGAAATTATCTAGGCTCTTATTCATGAAACATTTTAATTACTGTCTTAGATATCAGTTAATACCTTACGCTTTGCATATTTTCCCATTACTGCAGGCAACAATGAAGCTTGTGTGATTCCGCTCTATTCTTTTCTGTGCTTTCTCACCACGGAATTCTGCTTTTCTTAGTCACAACACGTAACGTGAAATAACATCACAACATCACACGTGGAGCACTATTGTCATTTTCTAAACAGATAACACACCTTCTTTCATTTCACCACAGTAGGTCTTCAACGTGATAAATGCTCTAGGTATTTAGTCTTCAGTGCACTTCCAGATTTCCAGCCGTCCACACTGGAAAGGACTTCAAGTACAGTTCTACTATTCTAAGAAAATAAACAATATTCCGCCACTTGTACCTGAAGCAGGTATGTAACTGGTGATTTACGCAGTGTCAACTTGAACCAGGTCCACTGAAGATTTGGCTTATTCATCTCAGGTAGTGGTGCACACTGCGATATGACGCTCATGGAACATCCTCAGCAGCACTTTATCTTTCAGATTTTTGGGAAGGAGGCCTCCCAACTCTGGCAAACATTAGCTTATACAGCAGATGGTATTCAGGTGACTCTCTTTTAGCTCTAAAAAAACATCTTTAGCTCCAACTGAATTTTTTCCTCTCATACAAAAACAGTGTTCTTGCCAATTATTGCTATGAACAAGCAAAACAGGGCATTCACAATCTGAGACAAAATTATTACAGAGAAGAGCCTCAGAGAAAGGATCAAGGATTCAATTTTCAGCCCTCTTTCTTTTTTAGTTATGAAACATTTAACCGATTACAAATGTCGACTGACCAAAGTACAGGGATTAAATCTATTTTATTTTCTTTACTTGCTTCAAAAATTTAGTTTCTTTTAAAACTTACACGCACACAATCTAATTCCACAGAACTTGTGTTTTGACTTGGAAGGGCCATGGAACACTACCATAGAGAGCTGGAAAACAGGACAGGTTAGAGAAAATGTCAATAGAGAAGCTGACAAATTCAGCATCTTCTTTGCTCTTCCTATTTCACAATAAAGACAAAGTATGATGGTGAAATGTCAATATTCCAATTTCAGCTTACATTAGTTCTTTCCAAGCTCAGCTATATGTTTCATTAGTTCAGTGATAAACTTTTCCTTTAATCTAATTCTGGACAATTCTAATGTTTCTAGATATCAATGATCCACTATCCCGACATGGCTCCCAGTAGAACTCAAAACATGGTTTCTTGAGTATGTTTCAAATACGTATCCTGTTTGGGAGGTTAATTAAGCTATGATTCTATCTGTTTTTCCAGTTGTAAAGGTCAGTATCCAGATTCAATCTACACTGAAATGAAATTAACCTTTTTCATTCAAAGAAAATAGATGTGTTAAACCCACTGAACTGTAATACAGCCAAGCACTACAGCACATAACTCAGCTTACTCATCCACATTAGAGACAAACTGAGGAGGGAAGATAAGAACAAACTTGACAGAATTTCTGAATATGATGCCAATTAGCGGGATGAGGAATATAACCTCATACTGTGATTAGATGGAGACATTTTACTGGCAATAGAAGATGAAAATATAATCCCCCAAAACAACAGCTCTGATATGATTTCTCTTTTAAAATCAGTGCACACATAGTCTAGTTGGAAAGGACAGCGAAAGTAGCTTCCCCTTCCCCAGTGTATGCAAAAGACAGTCACAACTACAGTCCCCGTGAACAGGAGCAGCTCAGCCATCCAAATTCTCTCAGCCTGCACTACTCATAGTTCACACAGAGTGAGATCACTTCCTTCTCTACATTATGCTTCCCAGGGAAATTGGATTAAAATATGCTCAGAAGGCCCAGATAAAAGACGGAAGAATAAGGATTACACAGATAAAAAATGTTAAGCCTCTGTGATGTAAAGTATCCATAAAGTGAAGTATTATAGCTCTTTATATAAGGAGATGCATGTGGGAGAGAAGCCATGTGAATGCCCCAGCTCTCCCTGTACAACAGGCAACGTTATATCCTTAGAGCCACTCTCTCACTATGATATTTTCTCGAGGTGCAAGCAATTGGCCTCGGCAATTAACTGGAAGGAAGAAGTAGCACAGCTGGATTTTCTTCCCTTCTCAGGTCTATACATGAGCTGCTCAGTGAGAATCTCCACAATGTAAGGAGAGAGAAAGTGAGATCAGCTCATAATTGCAGAAACATTAGGGGACACTTCCAGTTAAAAAACCTTGGAAGAGCCTCGCTGTCAGTCCTCGGTTCTCACTGCAAAAATCAGTACTAGGAGCCCTGAATCGGCTACAGCATTTAAAAGATGCAAGGAAGAAATTCCCATCCGAGGCCCTCAGTCATTAGCTAGAATCTATTCTTCCACTTCAAACATAAAAAGAAATGATGCTTTTACACCACTTCAAATCACTTCTGCATTGCACTCCAAGCTAAATTCCCACTCTTTAAGTGCCACAGTGCATGCAGCTTTGAGTTCATATTTATATTAGCTTTTCAGTTCAGTTTTACAGTGCACTTCGCCAAGGGCTATAATTGGTACGTGTTCTTTTGGGGTACCAAGAAAACACGAACGTGAAGCAGGAGCAGAGAATGAAAAGCTGTATATCTCTCACAAGTACTTAATGGAATCTGAGAGTAGATGTTGGGGGATATCAGTAGCTTCCCTTGCATCCTAAAATAAACGTGTTCTAATCCCTGTAGTTTATTTAGCTATTTAATATAGTCAAACATTCACTCGATAATCCATTAAGGTGCTCCCTTTACCAGCAGTGAGTCAGGCAGCCGAGTTGTGCGCTGATCTCCATGGCAACAAGCTCGTATATTTGGCAACTAGAAAAACCTGGTAAATTAAGGGTAATTTCCTCTCCTCTTTTACTCTCAGGCACTTTAAAAAGCATTAAAAGGAAATAATGAGAAATATAATAAACAGTTCATGATATTTTTCAGGATGAAAATGACACAAAGCAGAACCACCGCAAAAAGGCAGCATTCTTCAGAGGTATTTATTTCAACGAATGAATTATGCCAAGAATCATACCTGTCAAATGAACATTAGCTGGCGACTCGCTAGTTTATTAAGTATGCGTTTGCAATGAATTGTAAACTGCCAGCTCTGCTGTATGAAGCACTGTACAGAAAATCCACTATACAGTATATTGTATACTTAGGGTAGCCAAAAGATAAAAAAGAAAAAAAAAAAAACCAAAAAACACTTTCCTCCCACACCTTTGCAAATTCATCTTGGCCACCAGGAAAGATTATTTTCTTATTAACCATTGTGTTGGAAACTGAAGTTTTGCTTAGCATACGTAGCTAGACCAGTGAAGCCGTCCTTGGGCTGCAGGCTGTAGCCTGGCAACATAGTGAACTTGGGCTGAACTCCTTCTCAGTCCAAGAAGGACAGCACCTAGTTTTGTACAGCTTCAATATATTGTAATTTAACTAACATAATGAAATCGTATAAGTAATATTAATGAAGATTGTATGCTTGAACTGTAATTCTTGGAAATGACGAAAGGAACCGTTCTAGCCGTAGTCAGCAGAAGGCACACTAATTTCAGGTGCAGATGGGACAAAAAGATTAAGAAACTGTGTAAAAAGGTGAAAGCGCCTGCACCAAAACTCCAATCACCGAAAAGGACATGTAACTGTTGAACAAAAGACACGCGCTTGTCACATGAACAGGCGCATGAACAGCTTATGTCATAAATCGTGAGGCTTTAAAAAGCACACGAAAATAACCAAGGGGGTCCCTCTTCGGAGGCAGCCAGCTCGAGCTGTATTAAACCGACCCTGTGACAGAACCTTGGGTCCGAAGTCTTCTTTAGAGTTGGAGGCTAAGACTGGATCCAGCTGCACCTGGACCGCACCTCTGAGAGGAGTTTAGAAAGCAAGGGGCGTCAGTCCGAACTTTGCAACTCAATGGGAGGGTCTTCCCAGACTCTTCTTTAACACATTGACATCTGTCATCTTTTCCTCTGTTACGGCTCTAAGCTTCCTCTGAGACAGTTTATCAATTAGGCCAACCAAACCAAGCAAAAATTCTTTTTTGAGGCCTTTCCTCAGATTTAGCTGACAGAATAAAAGTTGAGCAATGGGTGACCTACCCACATCTGACTGTCTCTGCAGCACTTCATATTCTGTTTAGCACTGTCAAGTTAAATTCAGATATTAAAAAAAAGGGGCTATCAATCTAGACTGTACATATATCTATTCAAAACTGTAGAGAAATTAATAGTAATATTAAACCCTATGAAAATTACTGAGATTCACCTATACCTCTTTGGAGCTCAAATACTTCAGGGTGAAATTCGGCATCTTGGCCCATGAAGCGGTTAGACGAGAAATTTTTTCTTGCCTTAACATCTATATATTGTTCCAGACTTCAAAATTTGAGACTCTCGGGTAAATTTTCACATTGCATTCAGTACCCTTTAGTGTTGAAAAAAAAGTGAATGTACAGCTGTGAAGGAACCCTACAAAAAGCTGAAATTGTGTCCATGTGACAAAAATATGAAAAAATACACTCTCTGGATGATTAAAAAGATATGAGAAGAAAAAAAAAAAAGACAATAACCAACTACTTGCCAAAGGCATAAACATTCACAGTAATCCTCTTCCTTCCCCAAACACATGAAGAGTGAGAAATCTGCTGGAAAATTTGAACGGTCAATAGGTGGAACAGCTTCTGCACAAGAAACAAGTCAATAAACTATAATCATTCAAACCAGAAGAGAAGAACTGAGTTGAAATATGATAGAGGCATGGAAAATAGGAAAATATTTTCCAGCCTACCAGTACAAGAACAAGAGAACATCAAACCAGACTAGCTGGTGATAGGTTCAGAACAAAGTAAATACCAGAAGTGGCTCATGCTTAGTAAGCACATCGGAAATTTTTAAAAGCTTACAGAGGATCAAAAAAGTGACAGAACATACTTGCAGAAGAAAAGTCCATTCAAGGGGAATGAATAAAAAATTATTTCTTGGACAGGAAATCCCTGAACTACAATTCACTGGGTGATGGGAGAATATTCTGGGGAGCCACGCTAACAGCTCACGCTCTTACCTTACCCTTCCTGTAGCCTTCACAATTAGCCATCATCTGAGATAGCAAACTGGGCTACACAGGCTTTTAGTTTGTCTTCTTTTGGACCTTCTTACATCAATAGACATACACTGGATAATTATAACACTGAAAATTGTCATTTCAACTACCAAGATGGAGATAAATGAGAACATTTCACACTACTCAATAAAATTGTTGTACAATATTACGTATGACAGTATTTCACTAATTCAGTCCTGGAAGATATCTTTGCAAACGTAAAGCAAATTATTTAGCTCCCACTAACTTAAAGTTCCTGGAAACTCAACAGCTCTGAAAACTGTGAGGAGATAATTTTTTACGTAAGTGTGAAAGCTTGCAGTGAATCACAGATTGCTAATTCATCTGTATTTGGGAAAGTTCCTGGTGAGTATAAAGACTCTGTGTATAAAATTTAAAAGGACTGGAGATTTGGTCCTTTGTCCATAGCTTTGTCCACATTTTATTCCTCACAGAATAAGTTCAAAGTAAATTAAACAGTCATTCCTTACCTTTGCTGGATAGCATTTTGAAAAAAATATTACCATTTATAAAGGAAAAACTCAATAATTTCCAACACCTGTGCAAAAACCTCATATCCTGTATAAAAGGGTTACAAATACCACACAATGTAATTCGTATTATCTTTCATTATATTTTTAGTGTGAAGTTAGTTGTCCAATTGGTCCTTAATGGAATTTTTTAAAATATTTTTTTAAATGCTAATTTTTAATTAAAAAATTTAACAGCATCATGCTAGCGTACATACAGTATTACGCTAGTAGCAAGAAATATATGATAGTATCTGAGCATCCTCATGACACTTAATATTTCCATTAAAAGTTTCAAAGCTAGCATCTCCGCACATTCTGCTTAAGGTACCGCTTTACACAGCATGTTCTTGCTCTTTGCATTGCAACCTAAAAAATATCAGGTATGTAAAGTAGCAGATAATAACCTTTTTAGCTCTGAGGTACCAAAACCCGAAGCTAAATCCCCAGATGTTATCCTAAATATAAAATGTGCACATGTAGCTAAAGATTTTTACAGCAGCAGGCCTATTTCCACAGGCCGCTCAAGGAACAGCAAGAAATATCTAAATCTTTAAGCAGACTTCATGACAGTTCTTTAATGGGAGATATATAAAGAATAAGTCAACTTTTCCAACATTCCTGTGATTACAAGGCAGAAGTTAGTCAACAGAAACTAGTATAAACACATCACACAAACATATACACACTGTCTGCAGTTACTAATAGAGATGGCTATTTTTTTCCAAATTTCAGTTTAGTAGATGTTCCTTGAAATAAAACAGCTTCATATGATAGGGTTTGAAGAAAATTTCATTTGGAAAGGGTTCCTACTCACCTAACAAGAGAGGTTACTTGGTGGAATTAGCTTATGCAACTGTGAGACTTGGATGCTACTCCCTGTTGTGTCTCATTAAAACTACAAAACTACTAGCTCTCCTGAGATAATACCAGTCTGTTGCTGGGGAAGAAAGAAAGGAAGGGGGGGGGGGGGGGGGGGGGGAAACCAAAACAACACAAAACGGAGTTCTAGTTTCACTCTATTCTGAAGAGTAAAATTATTGTAGTTTTTGTCGGAGGTAGGTAGGGTTTTATGGTTTGAAAACAGGCTGGGTGGAGAATGGATTGAGAGTAGCCCTGAGGAGAAGGATTTGGGGGTGTTGGTGGATGAGAAGCTCAACACGAGTCAGCAATGTGCAGTCACAGCCCAGAAGGCCAACCATCTCCTGGGCTGCATCAAAAGAAGCATGGCCAGCAAGTCAATGGAGGTGATTCTGCCTCTCTACTCTGCTCTCATGAGACCCCATCTGGAGTACTGCATCCAGCTCTGGGGCCTCCAACATAAGACATGGACCTGTTGGAGCAGGGCCAGAGGAGGGCCACAAAGAAGATCAGAGGGCTGGAGCACCTCTCCTATGAAGATAGGCTGAGAGAGTTGGGGTTGTTCAGCCTGGAGAAGACAAGGCTCTGGGCAGACCTTATAGCAGCTTTCCAGTATCTGAAAGGGCACCTACAGGGAAACTGGAGAGGGACTTTTTACAAGGGCATGTAGTGATAGGATGAGGGGGAATGGCTTCAAACTGGAAGGGGGTAGATTTAGATCGAATATTAGGAAGAAATTTTTCACTATGAGGGTGGCGAGACACTGGAACAGATTGTCCAGGGAAGTTGTGGATGCCCCATCCCTGGAAGTGTCCAAGGCCAGGTTGGATGGGGCTTTGAGCAACCTGGTCTAGTGGGAGGTGTCCCTGCCCATGGCAGGGGGGGTTGGAACTAGATGATTTTCAAGGTCCCTTCCAACCTCAACCATTCCATAATTCTGTGATTTTCTGCTCCAATGTAGTTCTGACCTAACTTGAATTTAGACACTTCTGATACAATAGATCACTTCTACATCAGATAAAGGAGAATCACCAACAGAGACTGTATCCATTTAATAAGTTGCTTGGTGATGGGCAGGATAATCAAGAACAAACAGCTCTCATTCAAATTTACAGGCCGTATATATGCACACAGGAAATTAGTGTATATGCTAATGTATAGCATATAAGTAACTCCCCTCTTTTCTTCCAAGAACCTTAATGCATTTAACTCAATTATCAAAAGTGTCAGTAAAGTTTATCTAAATATTTCAACTTTTTATAAAGACCTTTGGTGAAGGATAATCACACAGATGAACAGAAACCTAGTAAAGAAGATTGCCAGGTACACTTTGAGAAATGAAACCAGGTGCTAAATAGTGATGTGGGACTATAATTTTACATGCTGCCATCAAAGAGAGAGAGAGACAAAACAAAGGAGTTCTGCTGTGCATGCTTCATGTTCTGTGACTCCTGAGAATAATTATTCTGAAAACCCTGATGAGTAGATTAGTGCTATAAAAGGTCATTAGACACTACACTGAGTATTGTACAGGGAACTTGAAGGAACTAAATGAACAAGCAAGAAATGAGAACAAGATAAAAATAAAAAAAATAGCTGATCTGTATTAGCTGTACAGACTTAACAGTCTTCATCCAGAGTCCCCAAGACCCTAAAATGAAAAGTGACTTTAAAGGAAACAATTAAAGAAGGATGTACAGGGCTCAGTGGCTTTGGGGAAAGAGAGGGTACTATCAAAAATATGGACAAATATTAATTATCTCTTATCAGTCTCTTGCCTCCAAGTTTGGTTTTGTTTGGGGGAAAGAAAGGGAGGAAGATTTACTCCACGTGAGGCAGGGAAAGACCTCCACATTTTGGTATTGGTAAAATGATAATTCAGCTCAACCATAAAATGAAATCATGCATTCCATACAGTGCATCGCACTTGTCCTTCTGGGCACTGAATTATACCCCATTAGTCAACCTGCCCCTTCTGGAAGTAATTTTTTACATCCATTCTGGAACTCAAATTTTTCCATTCTTCCCAGCCGAGTGTCATCTCTATATCGTTACTCAGATCGTAACAGAAAATACTGCATTATGAGAAAGTTATCATACTCCCAAACCAGTTTGCTGTGCCATTCAGTTTGTATATGGTCTTCCCCTGCTTCTGAAGTAACATAACTTTATCTCTCCTTGACCTAAGCTGTTATTTCATTATTTTTTTTTAAGCCTTAAAGATTAGGCTCAAGACTCAAGATTTAATCTAAATCTTTTTGAGTCACAATTTCTGAAATGGTGTCAAAATATACAAAGCATTCTACATGTTTTGTCTAGCATTTACTACCGATTTACACAGCGTCATTACAGTGTCTGCCATATTACTCTCACATTTAATATATCTATTCTCACACTTCTAGTTTCACTGAATATAGTTTTGAATCCTGAGGAAGATTCCCCTGAGGAGTTTGTAACAGGGAACTGACCATTTTTCTGAAAGAGCTAATTTTGGATGCCGTAAATCCTATTTTAAATTGCCATATCCAAATTCCAGTATTTTCAATGGTAAACAAGCAAACAAAAAACCTAACTGGCCTCGCACCATCCTTTTTACTTTTTGTATCACGTAACATGGGAGCTCCTCACTGAACTTTCAGCTTCAATCTCTTCTGTGCAAAGCAACTAATTTCTAGCTGAAAACTTTACTCCTTTACTTCCCTGCAGCCTCCCTTCTTTTCAAGATTAAAATGGTAATTGCTATTCTTAATAAATGATGCATTTATTTCAGCACAGTACCTTGTATAAGGCAACTTCTAATCCAAAGTCTACAACAGCAGGTTTCTTTATAATCCCTTTCTTAAATGACAGTAAAAGATGAGTGCCTTCCGTAAAGTATCAGGAAAATGTTGTCATTGTTGTGCTAGGCACTGATGAGATCGCATCTGGAATAGCACGTACAAGGCCAGACACATAAGAAAGATTAATTGTAACTGGAACAGGGGCAGAAAAGCCAGTAGAATCATTAGATACATGGAAAGCATACTCTCCAAGAGAGGCTTAAAGAGTTTGACTGGTTTAGATTAGCAAGATGATGGCTGAGATGAGATATCTGCTATGTATAAATACTTGGGCAGTAGATGACTAAGGAAGGGAAAAGTTAAGACACGCCACAGTTCGCAGAAAATAAATGGGTATAAAATATCCACAGAGTAAATTTAGGGTAGACACAGAAGATTCTTAGTTCTTAGAAAAACAACTTCCCAGTAAAAGGAGGAAAAAAAAAATATTTTTTTAAAATTTAATTTATTTAATTATTAAATTTATTTAAATTAAATTTAGTTAATTATTAAATTTATTTAAATTAAATTTATTTTAAAGTAAATTTATTTAAATTTTAAAATTTAAATAAATTCAAGAATAATGTGAAAATTACAACAGCAGGTTACTGGACTCAGTGACGGAGGAAGTCACCTCCATTTTAATTTGGAAAGAACATTTTGTAGTTTTCATTAAAGAAAGTATCTCATTTTCACCAGAATTGTTGCTTAGTAAGAAAAACATTTTTCTTAAACCGTTCTGCCTTCCACTGAAAATATGGTTTATTTTTTAAAATTTCAAAGTATTAATGCCAACAAAATGATAAGTTTTGTTTCAAACCTGGCCAGTACCTATAACAATGAGCAATTGTCTGAGCAATATTTCCAATGAAAAAAAATCCCACGCTTCAGTTTTGAAAGTCCTAGGGAGCATAAAACGGCATAAGCACTTTATTGCCATCTGCTCCCAAACAACTCTATAAAGTATGCCCTCTCAGACCTCAGACTACTTGTATCAAGTCAGCTTATTAAAGATTTTGTACGATGTAACACGCAAAATGCAGCGTAAGTAAGGCAGCCATAGCCACTAACCTGAATATGAGAAACCTGGCTTGAGGTTCCCCTGTTTCAAACACAAAAGCTCAATTTTCAACGAAAAGCTTAGATGCACTTTTTTTTTTTTTTTAAATTGGGAGAAAAGGCTCAGTTTTCAGCAAGATGACTTCCTCTTTTTAAACACTAGATATTTTGATAAGAACATTCTTCAGGGACGTGATACAAAATTACATACTACAGCCAAGATGTAAATCTGGTACTAAAACAAACCTGAGATTATTTTCCTATAATTTATTACTTCCTTTACACTGAATAATCCCTTACTATCAGCAGAAGTTATCCCTTCCCTTAGTTAGCCAGTTTCATTTTCCACTTTATCTTGACAGAAACAAAATAATTAACAATATTTGCATAATCCTTGACTCCATATCTACTCAATGTTTTCAAGACCACTCAAGGACTTTATTAGTCACAGAAAGGATTTGGGCTTTTCTAATCTGGCATTTCTCTCTGCTCATCTAAAAGCTATTTCCATGCACTGTTACTTTTTCTTTCCCTAATACATTTTTGAGTTTTTCATCTTTCCGTACACTAAACACTGCAACAGAATCGAGCTTCAAAACTGTGTTTGGAACATTCATTCCAATGAAAATTTTCCGTTTAGCTAGTTTAGCTGGGATTACGCCCAAGAGTGACCATCCTTCCTACACGTCCTACTAAATGATTTTTAAGATCTGAATACACAGAATTTATGCAAAAATTTGGGAATACTTCCCAATACAGAAGTTGGTATTTGCATCAAATGAAAACCTAATCTAAAAGCATCCTATCAGGCACGTGTCTTCTAAAAACTAAAGCAGCAGCATTCAAATTGGACTTCTACCAATATACTTTCAGATGGGAGTTCTGCTAGGGACGCACACTTGAGATGCAGTGCAGAACCTCGGCATCTCTACCGTGGCATCTCACTGATCCTAGCATCACAGGCACCACAGCAGGAGGCCCCCCAGAGCTGTAGTAAAGGAGGCAAGGTCGGTGAGACCCAAGCATAAAGCGTTTTTTTATAACAGAATAGTACATGGGCCCCGGCTACCTGAGGCAGGGATGGCTCGCTGGCATTTAGCATTTCTTTTATTTTAATACTGATGCTCAAGTTCCATTCAGTGCACTTCAGTTTGCTTGTGCACACCATTTCACAAGCAAATTCGATATATCTGCACTTCTCCTTACCTATCGCTTCTGCTGGTCTCTAAACACGATACATCACTGGAGAGGATTCAGAGAGATATTTAGCAGGTTCTCAAATCTGATTTAATTACGTTACACTGTTGGCATGTGTAAATTAAATGAATCTGATATTTATTGCCTTGTAAAGTGTTCTTCTGTTAAATTTAAAACTGATTACTAGTATTTGTTATAAATATCCATTTTTCAAGTTTTCTTTGGAATAACTGTCAATAAAACTGGTTTTATACAGATAAATATTTTCATTCAAAATGACACCAAATTATTATTCCCAGCTATGACATGACACCTGCACCTTGCAAGATGCTTCCTAATATTTTATAACATTATTAATCCTTGATTCCCCTCTTCTTTTGAAAGTGACAGTTTATTCTGTTATTCAAATCTTGCTCTAAGAAGTTAACATTAAAAGGGAAAGAAAAACCTTAAGTTCTGGCCTCCTAATTTTTAAATACCATCATTTGAGGGAATATGACAAACTGGACTGACTCCCCATTGTAGTGAATTTTACACATTGGTATTACTAGAAAACCTTGAGGAAGCACTGTTTTCAATTCAACCTATGGGAGAAACTAGGCAGTAAAAAGCCTGCATGGGAGACTTCACTAGACAACCTTCATGCATTAATAAAAAGATGTGTTTTATTCATGGGAAAAGGTTTCTTCTCCTCCCGCAACATTTCTGTACTGCACAGATGATTCCTCAACTGTCACTTCAGCTGACGTTAAATTATAGACAACACAAACTATTCCAAAATCTGTACCACTTTCACAATCTTATGGCCTAGTATTCATTTATTTTCAGATTTCTAAGATGTTGCAAACGCCAGTACACACCTGCTTTGATTTTGTAACACCATGCATTTCACCAGGATGTTATTATAAAACATATCTCTGTTACAAAGATTGCATCTTAGGATACTAGTGAATACCTGAACTTCATTCTCTGTTTATCCTATTCAGTTTTGGTAATAGGATATAGCATTGGATTTCCTCATTTGATTTTCAGGGTACAATGATGAGCACCCAATTAAGAAATGAAAACAGAACTCTTTGTGAACTTGGATTCACACAGCCCAAACCAGAGATGAAATGAGAAACACGCCTAACTTGTGACAGCAGGGTAACATTCTAACAAATAAGTACTTTTACCTTCCAAATCAAACCACGCCAAGTGGCCTATGCATTGTGGCACTCCTTTAACCTAGCAGAATACCAAAATTACAGTCTCTGACAATTAATCACATTCAGCTGATTTCACGGTTTCGACTACCCACCGCTGACATGAGATTGTGACGACTTTGCAGCATGTGATAAGGTAAAAAGTTGAAGAAACCCATGTTTTAGTCTTCCCTACATGAAGAAAGACCAGCGAGGCTGCAGGAGAAGTGGCAGCGCCTGAAAGGAATGCGTTCTGGTTTGATCACATGCTTTCTTTTAGTAACCCAGGAACGAACGGGGAGAAAACATGTTTTCTTCTTTTTTTTTTTTTTTAAGAGAATCTTGGTTACACATCTGCAACACCGGGACTGGCCCTGCTGATACGTACTGGCTTGTTATGATGCAGACTGCAATGCAGGACACGTGAAGATCCGTACATGAGCGTATTATCTCCTCTCTGTGCTCAGCGTTCTGCTCCCCGTTATCAACCAAATGCAACGGTGCCACTGGTTCTTCATTCAGACTTGATTTACAATAGAGAAAATAACATCTAAAATTCCCATTCAATTTGGTAACAACATCAAAAGCTTTAATGCAAATCTACACATTCAGTGTAAAGCCTCAGCTTGAATGATCTGAATTGCCTATCATTTCGGTTTCATTTATTTCACTAGTAAATTGAATCCTGCTATGAGGGCATGGCTATATTAGTCACGTAATTGTAATGAAGTCATTGTACTGCAGGAAATACAAGAATTAATCGAAAGTGCCTGATGATATGCTCATGCTCCTAGTCAATGCTATCACCAGCGTTCATTATGAGTCCTGTGGCAGCTCACTGTCAGAAGCCTGGAACGTGAGGGTGCCCCGAAAACTGTCAGATGCATTTTGAAGGCAAAGTCTGCTTAAGAAAAAAAAAGTAGCAACCCTGCACATGCACATAGCCCAATCCCTTGCCGAACTGACTGGACATGCTTAGAGCCACTAAAATAAGAATAATTTTTTTTTAAAGTTGACTATTAATATTAGTTTACCTTTTTTTGTAAAAAATCCTCATTTTGCGTCTTTAAAAATTCCATGTACTTGAATCACTCTGCAAAGTCCTGGGCTGACTGAACTTAAAAAACTAGGGTATAATACGGCAAAATATTCATTATTTTTATGGATCAATTTGGGATCACAAAGGCCCTTGCTGGTGCCGTGGGAGACTTGCAAATTACCCATTAGTTGTAAGCAATGTAAAGTTTTTATCTGAGCTTATTTTCAAATACTTAAGTATTAGAAAATGGAAATCATAAAAAAAAAAGTAATATATACCTGAACAGTTTAATTATGGTGTTATTTTTAACTTACTAAAGTATTACATGACCTTAAATAGAAGGTATTTGATCATACAGCTGGAAGTAGCTTTACTGCTTCTGCAGCGTTTCCATTTTCATATACACAAACTACCCAGTATATGTTGATACTTGGCAATTTAACAGGAACTCAATACCTTTTTTTAACTCACTAAATTACTGGAATTAATAATTTTTTATAATCCACTACCTTACCGTGTTTTTAGTTTTAATTAGTTTTAATTAGTATTATGGTTAACAAGAACCTTGAAAATTTTAGCTTGGAACTGATGAAACAACATACCGCAGCACAGTGTGCATACAACAGAACAAGTAATTATTAAATAATTATAAAATTATTAAAATGACAAACCCCCATACAGTTTATTGCCAACTGCAAACTATTAACTAGATAACTAGTTGAAAATGCTGCGTTTATACATCCTAATGCCTGTGTGACTGAGAACAGCAAAAAGCACATTTAACATTCCTCTTAATATATAAAGCCCCAAGCTATTTCTAAACCAGGCTGAATGTTTCAAAACTGCTTGAAGATTCTCTGACAAAACCCAAGCATCTCATTTCTAAAGATGTATGATCCTACTTAGACATCTTACTTTAAAATACTCGGAGGCTGCTGTTATAAGCTACCAAAAAGATACAATTAAACATTTGCACAACTAATAGAAGGCGTAAATAAAACAATATGCTTCTAAAGGCAAGCATACAAGTTAAACGATGCCACAATTAAGAACAGGTGCAAAAAATAACGTACAACATGGAATCATACAAAAACTTGTCCCTGTGACAGTGCATTCCTTGCCTATGCACTTGTAGCCAAAAAATTAAACATTATGCCCCTAAGTGAGGGATAAATAACTTAAAAAGTGTAAACTAAACAGGTCACCTGCAGCCCTGGCTCCAGGACCAGTCTGACAATATGCTCTGCTGCTTTCACACTCAGTCCTTTCCCCTTCCACAGCTGCACATCTTGATCTCCACCTTTTTAGCTTTTCATCACCTTAAAGTCACATCAAAAATTTTAATTATTATTTTCCAGTGAGAGGGCTTCCAACGATAGTATGTGACTCCAGTAAAGCCTTTGAACATAAAACCTTTTCCACCTTTGTATGATAACTCGGCTGCCTGCATAATTCATGAAGGCAGATGAAAGACTACTTCCCATGTAAATATGTCAGGCAGAAAAATAACTGCTTTGAAATGAAACTGAGGGTAAGATTTAGATCAGACTTTGGGTGTTAAAGCAGAAAGCCAAATTCCTAGCAAGCGTTACAGTGCTTAGATATCGCAGAGGGTCTGCATAAATTATGGGCCAAATTTTGCCCCATACCAAAATCAAAATTTGACTTTTAGCTAGGTATACCATGCAATACCAAATACTCTAGTACACTGTAAAAACTATCGGATGCCGAGGCATTATAAAACCAGGTTACGTGAGGCACATCAATTCCTTTTGAAACACACAGGATCATTTTGCACTGCTCGATTTAGAGAAACAACAAGAGAACATCTGTCTTAGCAACACTTTTCGTACAAATACAGCTCCACATTTGGAAATCACAAAAGATCTGTCTTCAGGTAACAACACTAAGCATTTAATTTCACCTTTGCTTCCACCTGATGAGAGAAACTCTACTGCCAAGTACCTAAAGAACTAACCTGGGTACAAAATTATGAACAAAACTTCTTTCTGCATCTATTCAGAGAAAGCTTTTCAAGAAGCCGTATTCAAAACCAACCCGCTCCTCCAGACACTCCACCCTGATTCCAAGAACCCTTCTGCCTAAGCATCCTCAATAAAAAAAAAAAAAAAAAAAAATCTTGGTTAAATTTTAATCTGAAACTATCCCCCAAACACATTTAAAAAAATAAAAAATTATTTTTGATATCTATACTAAAGTCAGCAGTTTTTATTTACACCGAACTTCTAGTCCCTTCCTCAAAACCCTCAACCATCAAGTCAGCAGCCTGGGAAAAGCTGCTATTCTTTTCTACCCCTGCAAAAAATACTGGAAGTGACACAAGAGCAATGTCTATGAAGCTGGAAGCCAAATGCACGTGTGCCTGGACAGGAATCCCGAATTATCATTCCTATTGCTCATCACGAAGTCCTTGCCTTTCATTCCTGGAGTGCCTAGGCACAGCGCCAAGGCTGCGGAGAACAGTGGGATCTGCCAAAATGGAGCAGTTAACGCTGCCTTCTACTCTTCCATTCAACTGATTTCTTAGTGCTCGTGAACATGCTGACAGGTTTCCTCCTGCTCTGGTTATTTGGGAATCCACTGCAGGGAAACCTGGCGTTAGCACTCTGCTTGATAGGCTTTTGAAGGTGTTTCATATCCCTTAGACTTCCAACAAGAACTGGTGTTTTAAAGCACCTAGTTTAATTTCTTTAATTGTGACTGTCAAAGGTTGACAAGGCATAACCTCAGAGATAGTATTAATAAGTGATAATGATTTTTTCCTTTGCAAAATTCCTGCAACAGTCTCAAAACTGTTCAGCAACAGCAAATACATGCTAGGACCCGAGACACTTCCAATTTTTTCATTTGGGCTATGAAGGAGGCATAAAGGGCAATCTTTCTAAAGAATCCATATCAGATTTGACAATTTATTTCAATACGCATCCAAATAAGAGCCTAGGGAGTTCGTTAATAATAAAAACAAGCAGCAGTTCTTCACACAAGCAAGTAATTAAACGTTGGAACTCTGCCAGAAAAATTGGTCAATGTTAAAAGTTAACATTCAATGGACATTAATGCAACAGGAGAAATTAATGAAAGAAAAAAACATTTACCAAGGTCTGTATATTGGGTTTGTTTGGCAAGGTTTTGGTGGCAGGGGCACTACAGGGAGGGCTTCCGTGAGAAGCTGCTAGAAGGTTCCCCCATGTCCGACAGAGCCAATGCCCGCCAGCTCCAAGACAGGCCCACCACTGACCAAGGCTGAGCCCATCAGCGACAGTGGTAGCGCCTCAGTGATAACATAGTTAAGGAAGGGGGGAACAAACTGCAAAAGCAACTGTGGCTGCAGAGAGGAGTGAGAATATGCGAGAGCAACAACTATGTAGAAACCAAGGCCAGTGCAGAAGGAGGCGGAGGAGGTGGTCCAGGCGCTGGAGCAGAGATTCCCCTGCAGCCTCTGTTGAAGACCACGGTGAGGCAGGCTGTGCCCCTGCAGCCCATGAAGGTCCACAGTAGAGCAGATATCCACCTGCAGCCTGTGGAGGAACCCACACCGGCACAGGCAGATGCCTGAAGGAGGCTGTGACCCTGTGGGAAGCCCACGCTGGAGCAGGCTCCTGGCAGGACCTGTGGCCCCATGAAGAGAGGAGCCCACACTGGAGCAGGTTTTCTGGCAGGACTTGTGGCTGCGTGCAGGACCTATGCTGGAGCAGTCTGTTCCTGAAGGACTGCACCCCGTGGAAGGGACCCACGCTGGTGCAGTTCATGAGGAACTGCAGACTGTGGGGAGACTCACGTTGGAGAAGTTTGTGGAGAACTGTCTCCCATGAGAGGGACCTCACGGTGGAGCAGGGGAAGTGTGAGGAGTCCTCCCTCTGAGGAGGAATAAGCGGCAGAGACAGTGTGTGATGAACTGACCACAACCCCCATTCCCCATCCCCCTGCACTGCTCGGGGGGAGGAGGTAGACAAAATTGGGAGTGACGTTGAGCCTGGGAAGAATAGAGGGGCGGGGGGGAAGGTGTTTTCAGATTTTGTTTTTATTTCTAAGTACTCTGACTTCTAATTGGCAATAAATTAAATTAAATTCCCAATTCAAGTCTGTCGTGCCCGTGATGGTAATTGCTGAGTGATGTCCCTGTCCTCATCTGACCCAGGAGCCTTTGTTACATTTTCCCTCCCCTGTCCAGTTGAGGAGGGGGAGTGATAGAGTGGCTTTGGTGGGCACCTGGCATCCAGCCAGGGCCAACCCACCACGGGCTGCTAAAACCCCTATGATACCCCATATGGCTGAAGAGAACCTGCAACTGCATTGAAGGCTATTAGAGAACACTAATAAGCTTTCTTGAGGAGACCTATTATTCACAGATATGCTGCTGAATCTTTTTTTTTATATATATTTTGTTTTAAAGATAACCTATAGGTCAAATGCATCAAAATGCATTCAGTCTTCACCCTTAGCTTTCTAAATAATGCATTTAAAAAGCTGGCGTTTCTTAGTCTTGGGCTTCATTTTGTACTGAGGTTGAAGGGAAAAGGTGTGACTATGTAATCATTTTCAGTTTCACATCTCTGATTCCCCACACACATCCCATTTAGGGGAAAAAAAAAAAAAAAAAAGTTATTTTCTCTCCTCATTCTTTATTATGGTACAGGAAACTTTACAGTAGCTAATTCTCATGTCTGAAATGTAAATATTAGTCCTTTCCCAAGGTATTAAAAAATTGAATATTACTGAAATAATAATGCAAATGGTTTAATTTTTTTATTTTCTGTAAAGAATAAAAAGAAGAACAACATCGTCCTGGAAGCATCTTCAGATGATCTACAGACCAGATGATTAATGTAAACAATCAGCTAATAAATCTTAAAGTAGTTACATTTTCTGGCAGCTGCAATCAGTCCAAGACAACTGAATGGTTTCCAAAATGTTTCTGCATAACTAAAAAAAAATTAAAAAATCTTTACACTATTCCTGTGTATCACAAGTTACCAATTCTCAGTTTTCTTATCTCATGTTTTTTTATTTACAAAACTTATCTTCTACCTAGAATGTGTAATCAGACAGAAAAATCAGAAATATATATCATGAAATGTGACATCAGAAATTCATAGTTTCCAGATCTTGTTAAAAGGCTGGTAGAGATTCAAAGTCATCTAAGCACTAAACCTGAGACCACGATAGTGTGCAGAAAGCTCTAAAAGAAGCTGTCAGCTTGTTTGAGAAAGAACATCTACACCACCTTTTACAGTTTTGTGGCAACACAGAAGTTATTTGGTAGTTGTTATTTGGAAAAAAATAAAATGCTGTGCATCAGATTAGACACTATACTGTCTGCAGGGGAAACCAGAAGCTACTAAACTGTATTAGAGAACTGCCTCGCTCCATTCTCAGCAATATGGAATGAAAACAAATACATTTTACATATTATTTTACATAGAGCCACAATAGGAGTTTATACAGCGGAGTCTATTCAATTTGTCTTCAGTTTTAAACCGCATCTAATATAAAAATGCATTAAAAGGCTCAACTAATTAAGTAATCAAATAATTACTAATTAATAATTAGTAATAATTCATTAAATAATGGTGGGAATTTGTGAATATATTAACTTTTTAAAGAACTTCTAACAGATTAAGTTAGAAGTTATATTTACTTTTCCTGAGAGCCATGTTGCAAGTCTGCAAGCTTGCCAGAATGCTTTTATAGCTTATTCCTCTGAAGGAGGCGATCTGTATTAAAGCAAAATACAAGCTCGTAATCAGGAAAATGCAAATACCGGGTTTCTAGTCTCTCAATTTAGAACAAAAAGCATACCAGTGAGGTCACGTTCATTCCACTATACTGCTTTGAATGTAAAAAACCTGAATCACTAGTGAACTTGGTCTGATCCCCTATGAGCTAACAGAAAGCAAAATTCTCAAATATTCTTCTATCTTTATACATATATTGGTAAAGAAAGAATTTGCCTTACCATGCAATAATAAAATGAAAAACAGAACACCAAACCCCCAGACAATGGCCCCTAAAAACAAAATTCCTAATAATATGAATAGATCTCTAGATGACTAAGATTTCTTTAGAGGATCTTTGCTTGTAGGGATTTTTTATTTTTTTTTAATTAAAGTACATTCTGGCCCCAAATATACTTTTTTATGAAGACAGTTTGATAGTCATTTCTGAATGCACTGATACATAGATAGGCACAAACAGATCCCATTCTGACTGGCCTTTATGCAGTTAATTACATCCTAAAAATAAACTAAATATATAGATAACCAAAGCGTATTGAATTTTCTCATGAACAAAAATGAATTGCTTTCAATTATTTTTTTTACCTGCAAGAAACCAATTGCTTTATTAAACACTTTGAGAATAAATATACAAAATTACTAAGTTAATTGCACATCTCATGCATCTCAGAAGCTGATAAGCAACGCATTTTCCATGACAGGTACCGACTGACCAAAGCATTAACTCACATTATTAAAAACTATCTCTTTGCAAACCGTTCTTCAAATGTTGAAAAAATCCCCTACCTACACCTAACCTCTATCTTATTAATTAATTCCAAAGAAATCGTGGGTGGCCAATGGGACCTTTGTGCCAGTTTAAATGCAGGGCCGTGTATTCGTGATAGTGTGCAGAAACAGCCGTGCAACAGCCTTTCCCTCTGCAGCTCCGCACAATTTGAAGTCACGGTATTTTCCACAGTTCAGTGACAGAAAGGACACTGTGGAGCAGCAATATGATGCTGCAGAGTGTTAAGAATGTAGGGTTCTACCTTGTTTCCTCCCCCTAAAAAAAAAAGAAAAACCACCCATAAAACATCTGAGCAAGGAAATAGAAGACATAGGTTCAGCTACTTATGTCACGAAAGTAGATTTCTTAAATATTGCAGAAATTCTTTCCTATCTGAACTCGGTAAGAAAGCTCCTCTAAAAAATACTTTTTTAAAAACAAAAAAAACAGACCATATTTTCAAGACTGTTCCTAGAGCTAGTATTTCTTGATTCAATCCTACGTCTAGCCACGTATTACATGAAAGCTTTTTGTACATGTTAAACAAAAAGCTTTTAGGTCACTTGCAGCAATAAAGCAAAGTTTTACTGTTACACTTTGCAGAGTTCTTTGCCTTTTAATCACTTCTTCAGAGTTATGGGAAAACGCTTTTCCAAGGAACACATTTACATGAATTATGTTATCCTCTATGTTCTCTATGTCTGTGTTTAGAAAGAAAATATGATCAGCATTCAGATCAAGCAGAAAAAAAAAATTAATGATCCTATGATTAAAGTACAGAAATCAGAAGCAAGATGACTATTTGTGGTTCCTGTCAATGATGGCGCATGTATAAACTCAGACAAAGTCTCCTTAGGACAGATCTGTAAAAATAGCAGATTAATGAAGGATGGCTCCATTATTTTTTTTTTTTACAGGGTATTTTAAATGTATTTGCATGCTAAAAGGGTAGGCACCCACAGAACACTTCAGAAAATGCATTTAGTTGGAAGTGTCAACACAGTGAATAATCAGCCTTGCCCAGGCTATCATCCATCAATACTGCTCAATAGATAAGCCAAGGTGAACTGTGAATATGGTATGACAAAAAAAGTATTTGGAAGAAAATTACCTTTTTTGTTTGAGCACAAGTGAACTCATAGTTGTACAAGTTACTAAACAAAGTGGAGCTGACATCTGTATTTATACAGAATTTACTTTTTTTCCTATTTTTTCCTCCATTCTCTTCCTCATCTCATTTTCTCTTTCCTCTATGGAGAATTAAACATAATGAAAAAAAAAAAAAAATCTGCCTGAATCATCCTCTCATTATTTCAAACAATTTCTGACAGCACAGAACCCTGATTACAGCAAGATTTCAGTAGTGGTATATTTTCTGATGCTATCTGAATGAGACCTTGCACCTAAATATCACACTTTCATAAATCACCAAACTCTGAGATGCATCATTTCAGATATTCTAAGCATATAATTTCAACTGGTTCCTCTGAAAGTCAGCCCATTTTTATGAAATCCCAAATAATGATTTAAAAGCAAATTTTAGATTCACACTTTTGAAAATCCCTCTTTAGACCACAGAACAGGATTTTCAGAGATAGGGAGCATCATTAGCCATTTAAAGTTAGTGGGCGATTAGCACCTCTTTAAAAATGGCATGAGTAGTTTGAATTGGCTGTCCACAAGTGGACATCTTCAGGATTTTGTAATCTCAGTTTTAAATAAAACGGCCTTAACCCACAACAGCAAAGAAACTGAAGGGAAAACATACTTAGTTGTCTGTATAAAATATTCAAACTACCTCATACTACTGTAGTTCAACAAGCATCATTATCGATGTTTTGACAATTTAGTAATTATCTATGCAGTTATAAAATCAGTTTAAATTGATTAATTGAATTGCTCATTTTTCTGCATTTCGTTTTTATCAGCTGTTATTAACATTTCATGAGCATTAATATTTATAGATTACAAAGATTACAAGAAGCAATTAACACATTCTGAAATAATATCACCCAGAGAAAACAAACATCAAACATGATTAAATAAACTTAAGTTTCCACAATAAAAAAATAAATTCAATTATTTCAGCATCAGGAAATACTGTAGTCTAAATTAGTGCCACTTACCAAGAAGATGCTTAAATCTGAATAGGTAAAATTACATTTCCCTACTACACACAAAGTCTGTAACCCTTTATACAAAATCATACAGCAGCCCAAGACATTTCCTTGTCAAGAGTATGTTCTCCACCTTCAGTCTAAATTTCCCTTTCTTAATCTCATCCTATTACCGCCATCTCATACTTTATGGAAGAACACAGGGGAGGGAATAAAAGAGTAACCCCAGATGTAATTAGCCTAATGAGGTCACAGGCAGTTTTCTTTCACAGCTTACAGAAGTCAGCATCCACATATGACCATCCTCGACCATGTAGCCATTTTTAATTAAATTGATAAGACTGGTATTTCCTACAAATCCAGACCAAGATTTGAACCAACACCTCTGCAACTGCAGCAGGGTACCTGGTTCATGCTGTTATCTCCATCTCCTGTGGAACAAACACTAAACCTCAGCCTATCTGTTGATTCAACTCTAGAAAGCTACTAGGTCTTCTGCCATATTTTCTCCTCCTCCATTGTATTAATTTTCCAAATTCATTTAATCCTTCCACAATCAACCACGATAGGTCTAACACCTTTGTCTCGACAGGATTTAAGCACCTTACAATTGTAAGCAAAATTTTATCCTGAACGTTATCACTAGTTCACATTAACGAGACTGAAGTCACAAAGTAGAAGTGACTTTCACAAAGTTATATGTAAGTTACATACAATGCAAGTCAGTGCTGAAACCTACACAATTATAGTGATTCTTTTTCTGCTTCCATTCATCATTCCAGCACTTTCTGTTATTGTTCTTTGTTTGTAAAGGGGACACCACAATTGCAGTTGCAATTACAAGTATTCTGCGACACTGCCAACTGGAAAACAGAGTGATAACAACAGATTTCAGAATCTTCCCATGGAGTATTTTTGGAATAATCCACTTATAAAGCTTAACTTTTGTTTGGGGATCTTATTTCTTCCCCAAACCCTCTCCTAGCTCAGTGGTCAAATGGCAAACTCATACATGCTGCAGATTTCTGGAGGCCCTACTTAGCCTTCTGGGCTACAGCATGTCATTGTTAGATGAAAGAACCACAGAGAACTGCAATGAAGACTCAGACTGGCTCTATATAAACTATGTGTTGACAAGACAGTCATGGTACCCGCAGACTCATTACGCTGCAGGAAAACCGGCCCAAAGGTTGGGTGGAACACAATGCCCAATGTGGGTTGAAATGGCCCCACGACACATCGACATACCATCGCACAGAAGAACAGCTAGCTGCAGAGATGTGGTGCGCTGCGTAGCCCCCTACGCCACAAAACCAACACCATAGGAAAGGGCTGGAGCACCTCTCTTATGAAGACAGGCTGAGAAAGTTGGGAATGTTCAGCCTGGAGAAGGCTCCGGGGAGACCTTCTAGCACCTAAAGGGGGCCTACAGGAGAGCTGGGGAAGGACTCTTTAAAAGGGCATATAGTGATAGGATGAGGGGGAATGGCTTCAAACTGGAAGAGGATAGATTTAAATTAGATATTAGGAAGAAATTTTTCACTTTAAGGGTGGCAAGACACTGGAACAGGTTGCCCAGGGAAGTTGTGGAAGCTCCATCCCTGGAGGTGTCTACGGCCAGGCTGGATGGGGCTTTGAGCAACCTGGTCTAGCAGGAGGTGTCCCTGCCCATGGCAGGGGGGTTGGAACTAGATGATTTTCAAGGTCCCTTCCAACCGAAACCATTCGATGATTATAAATCATTTGTAGCACTGGGAAGACTCTTACTGAGGATAATGTATCAGAAGAATACATTAGGGATGTATCAAGGGAGCCATACAACTCCCTCTAGTTTATTACTTTCTTCTTCTTAAGAAAACTTATGTACTAATATGAATGCATGAAAAGGCTTCTATGCATGCACATACAACCCCATTTTCCTCTTAAGAATATTTTTTTTTGAGTATTTTGGAGAATATTTTGCAGTAATGATTACTTTGTAAACCACTTAACAGTGAAAATGAATCCCGTTGCAGAAACTGCACAAACTTACATGATTAGGTACAATTTAAACTAGCAGGGAGAAAACTAGCAGGAAAGAAAAAGACCCAAACACATACATATTAAAAATATATATATAAAAGAAGGAAATCCTTATTCTTACCCTTTTCTATCAATGCTCTAAACTGCTGCTGCACATACTTGACTCCAAGCATGCAAATGGTATCAGTATAGACTCTTCAAGCAAATACACATTTCTGTTTACAGAACTGAGTTGCACAGACTATAGTAGTCAGCACAGTAGAGAGCTTATCCTAAAACTGTTTCTGGATCTTGTAACTCAAGTAGTACTGAACTGCAAAAAAACATGCAAAAAATATGGATCGTCAGGAATGGGATTACTATGTAAACTTGCGATTTAACTCAAATGTTTCGTATTGCCATGAGATTTTTTACAAGATAAAGTTGCAGAATCGTCTTCTACCACTACTGTTTTTTTTTATTCTTCTTTTTGTTTTTCTTTTTTCTTCTTCTTAACATGATGTGCTTTCATAGCTTTCCTTGCTGGTATTACTCTGGCAATAAACAAATGAGCAGAGACTTTGATGCTGCCTGTCATCTTCCCTTCCCCATTACAGTGTAGGTGTTCAGCTAACGCTGGGACTAAAGACTTCACTGAGCTAAAATGAGAATAACCCATTTCACCCTATAAAAAACTTAGGTTAATTACTTGGCCCTGTCCGATTTTCTCATTTTCTAGAACTCATTTTCCAGAACTCATTTTCCAGACAGAAACTGAATGGTGATCTGGTAATCCCCTCTTTGCTTCAGTATCTATAACCCTACATCACATAACGTGGACCCTTACACACTTTGAACTAAATCTAAGATTTTTATGGACACATTAAAAACCGCTAGAAAAATAGTTCTTGAGCTTTCATTCAAAAGTTACGTGAACAAGTCTAATGTACTGAGACATAACTGTTCTCTCTAAAACTAAAACAAGTTTTAAATACCACGCTCAAAAGATGCCCCTATTCCTAAAGAAAAACAGACTGATGAGACAACTTCAACTATACAAAAAAGAAACAAATTATGAATAATTTATATGAAATATATTTGAACCAATCTTGTGAACTCATGTTGCTATGAGAAACAAGGTGCATGAAATATTTTGGGCAAAGAATAAAGGATTAAATACAATCTATTCAAACAGTTACACAGATATTAAAGAAATATTTATTGTCAATGTCTGTAATTTGATCTACAGAAAATAATTTCTTGCTAATTCCATTAATAAAAGTATCTGTAAATGTAGACACCTAACACCTAGAAAACATAAATATCATGTAAGTTATAAAGCTAAATAAAATATTACAACAACAACAATAATAATAATAATATAATTTAGTCATATAGACACCAGCATTCAGGTAAGCTGTTTTTTTTTCTCTCCAATATTTAAGTTATTGTTGCTTCTACAAATGCAAAGTAATAGCAATTTTCTGTGTGGCCTCCATTTTTGGTCAAGAAATATGTCATCCTTTTCACAAGTGAACTGAAAATGATTTAAGTGAGGACTACCATTTTAAGCCTGTTACAGGGGAAGCCTAACTGAAATCACTGGACCAGTAAGTAAAAATTTGACCACATCTGCCCTGCTCTTAAATTATTAAATGATGCTGGTATGTACTGAGGAAGAAACTGAGCACTGGGGGAGACTTACCCAAAAGCTTTGGCCTACATCTGCCCTGCTCTAATGGTTTATGTACACACAGAAAAGAAACAAAAATGAACTCTTAACAACTTTACACCCTAATAACACATTTGTGGTGAGAGGCCAGAAGATGATGGTAACCCAGGTAACGACTGGGTAGAGAAGAACCTAATGAAGAACCTAATGAGGTTCAACAAAAGCAAGTGCAAGGTCCTGCACCTGGGGAGGAAGAACGCTAGGCACCAGTATAGGTTAGGGGCGGACCTGCTGGGAAGTAGCTCAGAGGAGAAGGATCTGGGGGTTGTGGTAGACAGTAAATTATCCATGGCCCAGCAATGTGCCCTTGTTGCCAAAAAGGCCAATGGAATCCTGGGCTGCATAGGGAAGAGTGTGGCCAATAGGTCGAGGGAGGTCATTCTCCCCCTCTACTCTGCACTGGTGAGGCCACAACTGGAATACTGTGACCAGTTTTGGGCTCCCCAGTTCAAGAGGGACAGGGAACTGCTGGAGCGAGTCCAGCGAAGGGCAACTAAGATGATTAAGGGCTTGGAGCATCTCCCTTATGAGGAAAGGCTGAGAGAGCTGGGACTCTTTAGCCTGGAGAAGAGAAGGCTGAGGGGAGACCTTATTATGGCGTACAAGTATCTAAAGGGGGGGTTGAAGGAGGATGGAGCCAGGCTCTTTTCAATGCTTCCCAGTGACAGGACGAGGGGTAATGGGCACAAGTTAGAACATAGGAAGTTCCATTCAAATACACGGAAAAACTTCTTTATGGTAAGGGTGACAGAGCACTGGCACAGGCTGCCCAGGGAGGTTGTGGAGTACCCTTCCCTGGAGATTTTCAAGACCCGCCTGGATGCAGTCCTGAGTAATGTGCTCTGGGCAATCCTGCTTTGGCAGGGGAGTTGGACTAGATGATCTCTAGAGGTCCCTTCCAACTCTGAAGATTCTGTGATTCTGTGACTGTTAATTGGCTTTAAATATAAGAAAAATCAATAAGATTGGTCTGGAGTGGCATGGCTACTGAGGCCACTAACAGCTTAGGCTGACCCTGTAAATTGGAAAGCAATAAACTGTTAAAACGACTGCCCCGTGGGGGGGGGGCATGCAGCATTGTGCAGAAGGATGAGCCCAATGTGGAGCATCTATATGACAAGAAAAAGTTTCTACAGCTTAACATTAACAGAGACTAAATAAAAAGCTAAAAAGTAACCTGTTGTAAAATGCTAAAAATGAACATGCATCTAATTAAATGTCTTCTCAAAATGCCTTAGAGCATCTGAGGAAAGAATAACAGGTGAGGTAAATCAGAAAGCACAGTGAAACGCGCCATCCCTGGAAACATTCCAGGTCATGTTGGATGGAGCTCTGAGCAACCTGCTCTAGTCGAAGATGTCCCTGCTCTTTGCAGGGCGGTTGGACTAGATGACCTTTAAAGGTCCCTGCCAACCCAAACTATTCTATGATTCTATGAACAACGGCAACAAGAATTTTAGCCCAAGAAGATCAGAACAAATGCTGGCTTTAACTGAAATGCTGCAGAAGTTTCATAACGTTCATGAGAAGTAAACAGAAAAACCCCGTCACTTAGGATAGAACTTCTCAGAACTAGAATAATAGAGGGAATCAGCCCAGCTGAAATATGTAGCACCAGGGAACATGAGATATTTAGGATCCTACTCCCTCCCAAAAAGATTTATTCAGACCTCATATATTATTCCATAAGGTACTTGACAGAGAATCCAGGAGCAGTACGCCTGAACCGCCATAGGTTATATTCTCTACAGCTCCTTCTTTCAATGTGTAATTAAACATGCTGCACCCAGCCACATTTTTATTCTTCTAGAAGTACAGACTAAGAGAAGGTTTAAACAGCATACAACTTACTATACCTGGTGAATAATTCTGCCTCTTTTGAAATTACGTTTCTCTGTAGAATCTTTCACTTCCACGGTTTGATTCACATATCCACATTGTTTGGCTACTGTACTAAAGATACTACTAGATTTCCAAAAGCAACATCACAGAGAATTTTGTACATATAGTATTGTGGATTTCCTAGCTGGTTCTGCTGCCTAATTAATAAAGTCTACTTAATAGTTATGCAAATAAGAAGATAATTAGGATTAAACCAACTCCATAGTCTTAGATAATTACTTTTCTCATTTACATCTAGTTTTTGAGTATTGAACTACACAATTTTCTTATAACAAGTTAAAATACAGATCTTAAACATCCCCTCAACCCCTGTCAGATTAATAACAGGCTTGCACTGTTAAGGAAAACCTAGACGGATCCTATTTCACAGGATTTTCAGCAAGGAATTACACTCTCTCGATGAAAATCAGGCAGTCAAGCACTTCAAGCTCAGATGAAGACATCTTTCTCGTTGTGGAATTAAATTTGGGGGTTTATATAAAGATCACAAAATTATGGAATGATTTCGGTTGGATAGGAGCTTTAAAGATCAACTAGTGATAAATCATTCCTACACTATTCAGAACTTCCATATACTTAGGAGAACTTACAGCTAAACCCCAACTTCTCAGTTTATCATTACTGGAGAAAAACCTGTACTGTTGTTGGCTGGGATAGAGTTAAATTTCTTCATAGTAGCTTGTTCGGTGCTACGTTTTGGATTTGTGATGAAAACAGTGTTGATGATAACACAGGGATGTTCTAGTTGTTGCTGAGCAGGGTTTACATCAGGGCCCTCTCTGCTTCTCATGCTGCCTCACCAGTGCATGGGCTGGGGGTGCACAAGAATCTGGGAGGAGACACAGCTGGGACAGCTGATCCCAACTGACCAAAGGGATGTTCCATACCATATGACATCACACTCAGCACTAAAAGCTGAGGGGAAGGAGGAGGAAGCGGGAACATTCGGAGTTCAAATGATGGCATTTGTCTTCCCAAGTAACCATTACACATGATGGAGCCCGGCTCTCCTGGAGGTGGCTGAACACCCGCCTGCCGGTGGGAAGGAGTGAATGAATTACGTGTTTTGCTTTGCTTGCGTTCACGGCTTTCGCTTTACCTATTAAGCTCTCTTTATCCCAATCCATCACTTTTCTCACTTTTCCCCTCTGCTTCTCTCCCCCATCCCACTGAGGGGGGGTGAGCAAGCGGCTGTGTGGGGCTGAGCTGCCTGCCGGTGTTAAACCACAATAAAACCACTTTCCATTGCTTGTTTAATTATATTTTGGCATGACCATTGACTACTATTAACTTGCTCAGTCAACGTGCATAGATTAGATGTGGCAACCTGGGTCCTGCCTACGTCAAACACATAATTCATAAACATATTTCACTTTCTCTTGGAGAAGCAGGTGGTATAATTTGCTTGCATATAAAAAAAATCCCTCCTTAGAGTTAAATAAGATGCTTGATCATTTGCCATGACTTCTGAATTTTATTTGCATATACAAACATAAATTATCTAGTTACTCACATGACTATACTTCCACATATATTCACCCACAATTCTAGTGGGGAATACAACAGGGAAAAGAAGTGTGTATTGATGACTGCAATTCAGCATTAAGTATGTGCTCATGTCCCATAGCCTCACGTGGTTAACACGATGTACTGAATCAAAGACCAGTCCTTACCCTATGCAGAACAGGCCGTGTGTAACTATTAAGAACATAGGTGGTGATAACGCTGAAGTCCTGATTCAGGACCCCAAGAAACACTAGACACTGAGCAAAGGTAGACAGACACAGAGCTGCCTCTAGTCAAATTGCTTAATCAATGTTAATACCTATTTATGTATTCCCATCAAAATCATTTGAAGTAACCATACATACATTTGCTTACAGAATCACAGTACAGATAGATACTGTCAGTACAGATAGATACTGTCAGTACAGAGACAAGTGACTCATGAAGAAAGAATTTAAAATGGTACATTTTCAATTATACGCATTAGTCTTTCAGAAGGCAAAAAACTGCAAATCCTATTGCATAGAATTAAGAGCTTTCAAGATCTGGGCTCTTTTCAATTAAGGAAGAAAACATTACTATTATTTCCCCAACTCTAGCAAAAATCAGAGAAGAGGAAAAATGAAAAAGATATGAATTTGCATTTAAGAAAAGAAAAAAGCCTGTAAAGAATAACCTGATCATCTTCAGATTTTTTCTGAGTTAATATCTATTTCAGAAGAGATAAATATAGTAGATGAAGTCTACATGAAATAGAAAAGCAAAGAAACAGTAAAAGTAAGAATTACCAATGGAAAAAAAAAAAAAAAAAAAAAAAAAAAACAACCAAACAGAATCAAACTTTCAAAAAAGAAAGTTAAATAGGAAAAGGTCTTTTTGCTAAATAGATATAAAAAACAGTGAATAGCAAAGAATAGAGGAGCAATAATAATTTGAATTGATACGGTCTTCATGTACCGATAGGGAATAATTAGCGTCACAATTGTTAGGAGCAGAAAGCTTGATTTGGAATACTGTGTGCACAACTGGTAACTCATGTTCAAACTGGCGCAGGAATAGATGAGACCTTTTAAGATTCTTGTGGGAACATGGAAACTTATGAAAAGGGAAAGTAAAGTTGAAAAATTATATTACAAGTCTCTCAAAATAAATCTTCTGATGATTAGGAAGGATGAACCTTTAAAGTTTAGAAACAAAGTATACAGGATAAACCAGCACAAACTGATAATAAATTCAGCTTGAAAAATGGATGATTTCTAGCCATTAGAGAAGCAAAGTCAATTCCAGCTTTATGTCCCACTACACCAAGTTAATGGACTGGTTTCAGTATTAAAAAAAAAAAAAAATAAAAAGAGGTCTGCTCCCTATGAATCTGAAAGTATCAATACAAACCCCAAAATCCAAAAAATTGTAATATTAAACACTATTTTGGGGAAGTTATGGCTCCTTTGATTATAGAATGGCTCTAAATTTTTGAGGTACGATCAGAACCAAGAAGCTAGAGTTCCACCTAAAATTGAACAAAAAGGCTTTAATTTTCAAATAAAGTAGACTAAGGTGATAAAGCCTGGGGATAATATTATAATTAAATTGAAAATAATAATGGAAAAATGTTTCCAAGAATAATTAGTTGAGTTTTGCTGAAATATTTCAGAATGTATTTGATTTGGATGAAGCTAGAACATCTTAACATCAAATAAAATGAAACGGTATAACTGATTTTATTAAACTCTTTAAATGTATTTCAGTGTTTTCATGAGCTAATTTCTCTTATTTTTTTCCTGCACTGCTGTTCAGTATTCAATTTACTTGCTTAATGAAAACAGCAATTTGTTAATGATCATAACCCGCTTCTTACTCCACAAGCTTCCTTCTTTCTTTCGCTAAGAGAGAAAAATATTTCTTTTCATAAAAATTAATACGATGTACTTGCAATTTTCAGATCATTCCCCTTTGGGCAAGCGGCATTGTGAAATAACCACTTTGGGCAGTTATTTTTGAAGGGAAAAAGAAGTTTCTTTTGAAAAGCTTTAGCTGAAGTTCTGAAATACAGAAGACAGTCTGCTGAATCAGAAGCGTACACAAAAAGGATATGGCAGAGTTGAAAAAAAAGATGCAGTGTACATTCAGTTTGCTTCCCACCAAACCCAGACTTGCCATCCCACAGTGTAAGGAAGCAAAGACCTGTGTCTTCCTCCCATAACTGTGCTCGCGAGACAGACCAAATAAACCTCTACTAAGGGAACCAGGTCCACAAAGGCACTGCAATGCGCTAAAAAATTAACATTATTTCAGAAAGAAGGGACTTGAATAGGTCACTGGAAGTGGCTTTGCACACTTGCAACCAATAATCTATTATATTCTTTACTTTCTGCCATTGCATTATTTTTCGTTTTCCAGTGCTGAAGTCTATCTTCACTCAAGACCAGATGGAAAATTTTTCAGCTTTGAAAGGCTAAGACTCCTAAGCAAAATCAAAACTGATTTGAAACAAGATTTCATCTTAAACATGTTCATAATGAAAATTAGGATTTTTAGCCTACAGCCCCCAAGTTGGAAAGACACTGCCAGCAAAAGCTTATGCCGCATGTCATCTATTTCAGAAGTGAGGGATAGAAAGAGTAATGGTTGAGAGAGCGGGAAGTGAAGAAAATGAAGAGGAAAGCCTGACAGGCCCTGTTTTATTTCCTGTTGTGAAGATTATTATTCTATAGCCAATCACAACATTAAAGGACACACAGTATCTCCCTCAGCTGTTTATATCCCTGGTTTCCTTACACACTTCATCAGCTAAGCAGCAGTCTATATAGTTTCACGCAAACTTATTTTTGAACAAGTTTTAATATTAATAAGGTTAAAACATGCTAACTCTACCGATTCAACCGTTATGAACTATATTCCCAGTTCATCATCTCTAAATCCCATCTGGTAGATTGGAATGCTTATCTCCGGAATATCAAACTGAATTAAATGTTGACTAGCAGTCAAGCAGAAATCAAAACATGCATATTTCCACAAATCTAAATTCCTTAATAACTACCACCTCCTACTAGCAATACCTAAACTTTAATACTAATTAAATAAAATTTAAAAAGAAAATAGTAATAGTAATTAAATATGGGGATAATATACTTGAAATTTTTTCTTTCATGACTCATTGCTTTTTAATTTCCTTTTATCTCTCTGAAAGAAAAGAACTCCAAATGAACGTGAGCTATAATAATAATCTAGGATATTAAGTAAACTATAAAATTTGCAACTTCTCGTGCCGACTTTTTGTGTTCTCTTCCTTAGCAGAAATTTACATTCTATATAATCTACCATTGAACCAGATCATTTTGCCACATTAAGTAGGGGCTTTTGTCACCAGAACTTCAACAACTTTCAAACAGACCACTGCCTCTTCATTTATAACTCTCTTCACACTCATTGGAATAGCACATTTCATCAGTGGTTATAAAGAATTATTCACCTTTCCGCTTAGATGTCATCATGTCCATGTTTCAACAACTGGAGGGCAGTGCTTCCTGATACCTCATGCTTCTTAGGATAGGAAAACGTTGTGCCTATTTTAAGCTTAATAATGAAATTGGACCGGGCATATTTTACTTAATATCTTTCAAATAATCCGTTTTTCTACAGTCTGAAAATGTCAATACAGTGGAATAAAAACAAGTACGTAGACAATTTTTGCTCTTACATGCGAGGCAGTCTGAAGCCTTTACATTCAAGTTCTTACTCACCTGGGGAGGTCTACCGATGTAAACGGATTTATTTGAATGAGCAAAAACTGCAGGATTAAAATTCTTGTCAATGAGTCACTTTGTTCAACTTCATACAATTCACAATAACTCCACTATGGAAACTGTCGACTTTACATTGCCTGAACATCTACTATCGATAGTTGTTCATGCAGAAACTCAACCGGCTCTTGCAGCATCACGTTAAATATATGAAGGTAATTTTAAAATCCAGCTGTCTAATACAAGCGCAGACATACTAGACTTTGTTCCTGTTACAGGCAGGAGCAAAGACCAAACAAGGTACGTTTAGATAATGTCCAGCTGTACTCAACAGGGACCAAATGCCATTGCACTGATTAAGATCACAAAGAATGTAAGTAATCCATATTAGGACATTTCCTGCTTAAAGACTTTAACATTCACAAAACATCAATACTGATTTATAGACATAGCATGCAAGTCAGAACGGACCATGCATAACAGAAAAGATGAAAAAATAGCAAATGGAAAGAGTAAATAGCTATAATGGCAAAGGGTTTCACACACCGAGGTAATACAATCAATGACAAACACTACATTTTTTAAAATAAATTTAACACCTCTGAAGTTCATCTGAGCATGCCACCATCATGAAATGCAACTTTTCACTCACCAAAGTAGAGTTATGTGAAGCATCACCTGAGACCTCGGGTGTTCTTGTGCTGTTTGGAAGTCTGTGAGGGTTACGAGCTATCGCTTGGCACCAGCCCAACATTTTCTCCTTCCACTTATCCCTTCTCAATTTCTGAAATTCTGAAAATAATTTAGATTCCCTGAAACATTGACACTTTGAATTTATTGTGTGCATGTCTCTGTGCCTTTAAAAACAGCTTTTTAAGTTATAGCTAAACAAGCTAATAAACATATTTGTAGAACACGTTTATTTAAAGTACTCCGAAGGGTTACGCCATGCAGATTAGAAAAGAACCATGCATTTTCAGCACACCTCACATGCATTAATAGTATTTCAGTGTCAGCAAGTTCAGTGCCTTCTCTCCATGTTAAATCTTTCTCAAATTGTCACTTGAATTAAAAAAGTGTTATTCTAAGGGAATTTTATTACAAAATAACTGTGACACTAGCGCCATTCCTAAAACCATATAACATTTGGATTCAATACCCCACATTCCCTGAAACAACTAGAAATAGCCCTAAAGCAGTAGCAGGTATCAAATACAAATCGACAGTGTAAAAACACACAAACACGTATGTACTCATGCCCACACACAGCAGAATACCTGGCTTGCCTTGAAGTGTTACGCTAAGATGTAGTGTAAACAGCAAAAAGCAATGTACACACACCAGCAATAAATGCTACATGCCAACTGTAAGTTGCACATGGCCTTATTTATAGTTTGTAACAATAACAAAATACTTTTTAAGAAACACTAACATATTTTGGAAATACAGCGCTAGTAAGTTGGGGGTTTTTTAAGTGTAAGAAACACCCACAAGTATTTTGATTTTTTTTATTTATTTATTTAAAACTTGTCATTCTGTAACATCACAAAGCATAAAAACCAAAAAGAGTAAACTACCAGATTGAATACCTAGTACTCCAAACAAGGTTAGCATTAGACTGATTAGATCGGAACACACATACAATAATGCTAAAGACCTTACTTGGTAAAGTAGCACCTATTTAATGTCGCTGAATATTATGTACTCGTAAAGTAGGTTTATTTTTTTCTGCAATACATCTCCAAGTAGTACTGCAACGACATGTACACAAGACATGCCTGTGTTTACAGTAGGCTTTCTTCTTCCCAGGTTCTGATTCTGACAAACTACAGCCACTTGGTGAATAACTACAGTTCTGCCGTTTCTGCACCGCCCATCAGTATGTAATTTTTCAAAGCATGAAATGCACAAAGCTGTATTTCTCCACACAACCTCACAGAACCGACAGTAAGTAGTAAGTGGAAACTGGCCCTAGCTTTACTGCACTGGAGATCATTAGAAGAGTGAGTCTACAGGTGAACTGATTCTTATTAATTTTTCAGTCTCTCGAAATCTTAACATGAGATAAAAATATATGCCAGTGAAGCATGAGTAACATGAAGACTGCCACACAGTCTGTTGACGGTCTGTGGAGTCAAATCCATTTTCCCTTTTAAAAGATTTCACTTGTAGATTTTCAAGAACCTGGTCCTCCAGGAGGTGAGTACAACCCAGCAAAGACTTCACGATGAAATGTTTTAAATGCTTTTCATTGTATATCCAACATTTCATGAATTACTTTTAAGTAAAACTGGAGAATCAGGAAAAGTATCAGATAGACAAGGATATGCACATGTCCTCCTCTGCAATAAGAGACAATCAATTTTATTTTTTTTTCAAGCTTCTACTGCAAATTCTAGGTAATTTCTACATCATTTGTGCTGAAATATTATTTACCAACTAAGCAGGACTGAAACAACAGTGGAGTCTGACTTCTAATTAAACTAGTCTCCATCCCCCGCTTTTTGAATGGGAGCACACAAAATCTTCCGAGAAAGTAAAATGTCTTTTCAAATCTATTCTGATGTCTCTGGAACTTTCTGGTTTTCATTCAAAATTTCAAGCAGAAAGTATTTCAATATTGTTTAGACTTTTCAAAATGATACAAACCATTTGTTTCTGCTGCTCAAAAAGCCATCACGGTGGTCCCTCAGATATTGCCCAGTAAGTGGAGTTTATGAGCCGAGACGGGGAGTGCTATCAGGTATGACACTGGTCAACTCTATTAAACCGGATGAAAAGGGATGAGCTGCTGTTGCTGTGTTTTTGACTGCACTTGGGGTTGGGCAAAGAGGTACCACTTGCTTTACAGCTAAGAAGTGAAGTTTGTCGAGAAGACATTGAGCCAATCTTTCGTGCCACTTGAACCTTCATAGACAGGCAAACAGCTCTGGGGAAGTGGATCTGCATTTTGGTAAAATCAATCAGTAAAACATTTCACTACACACAGACTTATGGGCAGATTTAATTTGTTATGATTGCCGAACTGCATTCTCCCATGATCAGTAAGTTATTGTTGTGCATTTTTTTGTGCAGATGCCTGGAAACTAGAGATTAAAGCTGGCTAGAGAAAAAAAAAAATCCTAAAAAATTAAAAACCACAAAATGCATATTTGGAATAAACATAAGAATTTTTTGAAGTCTCACCCAGAAGAATACTATATGAAGATTACAGCCCAGAGGAATGTATGTATAAATTTTTGGCTTGCTATGTCTGAAAAGATCCCAGACTTCACTGTTCCTCTGAATGCACACCACGAACAATAATGCTACACGTTCAGCTGGTGCAGCTCGCTGCTTGGGAGTTTTGCAGAGGCAATAAAATTAACCTTGTATTTTTAAGATAAGCGGTTGAAAAGATACCCTAGGAATAAGCATATGGATCGCAAGCTCCTAGAGCTCTAAGGCCAGATTAAAAGGCTGCTACACCTACTGATGAGCAGCTGCTCACACGAGTAGTCATCTGAATCACTTATTAAGAGGGAAATCTTCAGTTTTTCACTGAATACCCTTCCTAATATTCTATTACTTCTTACGAATGATCATCTTGCCATTATTTTAGGCTTGCATTTTAATATAGCTTTCTGTCTCGGGCTGCTTTCTTTGTTTCTGATTGTCTACCAAATTCTCGAGTCAACTTCTAGCAGAAATGAACCGATACTGCTGCATGTTTCAGTGTACAATGAATTCTTCCAGAGGTGCGTTTAGCGTAGAGAAGTAATGCAAACTTCACCATCTCTAGAGTCATGTATTTCTCACACTTGGGGTGGCTATAAGCCAATTCAACCTGAGAATACAATTCTACACATCACATATAAGCATACAATGCGTTATACTACACAGCTTGGGTTTGATCACAGATGAAGTGAAAAAATAGCTTAGTCTAGGGAATAGTCTACAAAATTACTCTGCACAGCTGGATACCCCTGGTACTTAGAACTGACAAAGACCCATAAACCTCAGGCAACAACTGTAGTTCAGTATGACAAAGGTAACCGCTTGAAGTCATTACATTATAAGTTTCTACACAGTCTAGACAGGCATACAGCATTTTAACAATCTGCAGCAGAACCTCTATAATGTCAGATGGCAAGAAGTCTAGATTCTCAAAGCTTTACAACCTCTTAAAAACATTTTAGTTTAGAGCTCCACGGAGTCTACCTGAGCCACAGGTGTAGTGACGAGTGGATGCGCAAGATCAGTGCGTGCCACCTACCTGCGGCCAAGAGCCCTCCGGGGATCTGCAAGGAGACCATTCCAAAGAGTGACACCACCATCACCCCTCAGTAAGTGATCAATCAATCGCTAAGCTTAATTCAGGAATATAATTAGATTCAGGTAACAAAGGCCTTAATAAAGGCTGAATTAAGACGAAGCGCATGAGAAGGTTATGCTTTTTCAGTCCGTATTAGCAGCTAACAGCTACCCCAGAGCAGCAGGAAATTGAACACAAAACATACTGTTCTTTATCTAAGCGAAACAGTTTTGTTCGAAGATTCCCAACAGCAATCAAAGTGATGGTATTTGTCCAGCAACGGAACACACTGCATGACTTGGCAGATCATCAAAATATTCCACGAGCAGAGCTGCAGGAATATTGAAATGCAAATAGCCTTCAATTGCAGAGCTCTGTTAAGAGAAATACAGTCCCTGTTGTTCTTTGTAAGACTCTGACAAGAGATATATCAAGCTGTGACTTCCAATCAATTGTTCTAATTTGAAAACAAACATAAATTCATGGGATGGATGCTCTAGAAAGCTCTGACAGCTTGTGCTATTTTTGTGACGCAAGCAAGCCATAGGCTTTTCTCAACCAGAGAGTCAATATTATCCTACGACTGCTGTGTTTCACAAGAACAGCTCAGTGTAGCCATAGCATAACAGCATAATGGCTCTAAATCTGCATTTTTACAAATAAGAAGCTCAACCTCAAGTTTGAAAATTATCTCTATGTTAAAAAGAAAAACGTTAAACATATTAGAATATATATATATATATATTCCAGGCTGGTACAATTTAGTGGTGGCTCTTTAATGTCAGGGTGGAAAAAATTAGTTTCCACATACAAATTTGATAACTGTCAGTAATTTTTTTTTTATTTTTTTATTTTTTTTTCATCAAAAGGACCACCCGCCTTTCCAAACTGGAGAGTAATTTTCTAAGAAACACATGAGTCAAGCATTTAATTAACATAACTTGCAGTGTCGGTAGCTTCAAAGGCCACCAAGCTAGTAAAACGTTCCTGACTGATACCTGCAGCAATTAGCTAGATTATATACCTAATGTGCTAGCCTCATTAAAAAAAAAGGCAGAGACCAACAAAAAACAAGCACGCTTGCCCACAAATTACTCAGTTGACACCTAGAATGACAGTACCGATTAAGACACCAGTCATCTTGTATAGCTACTGCATATACACAAACTCCTCTACATTAAGTAGATGTAAGAACCTGAATTCAAACGTGTTCTCACGTTTATTAATGACTGATTTCAGAAGTGCTTCTTGGGCACTGCTTGAAGAGTAAACCCAATTATGCACAAGTAAATGCATTTCCCTAGCTGTAAAGACAAAACAGAGTTGTCATTTAACTTAGTTATGCTTACCAAACGTGTCGCTTCAGCAGCTCTTTAAAAGGATCAGCACAGTATCAGCACCCCTCTTTAGAGTATTACTAGTTTTATTGTAATCAAGTTTTCTAGAACTCACTTCAATTGTTTAAGCCTGCAAAGTGTCAACTATAGCATCTTCTTAAATTACTACCTATATTATCCAATCAGTTTTCAGAGACTATAAAGCGGCTATTTTGATGCTCCTGTACCATAATTAACCACATCGTTATTTCCAACTAAATCCAACGTATGTTTTGTTTTTTTCTGTTACGCTGCTAACATGTATTTTAAGTTGTCCTTAGCCCTTCAAGACGCCGATTCCTTTTTGTCGTAACTAAGGATCGAAATTTCACTCATTAGTTTCACCATTTTAATCATTGAAAGTAAATCAATTTAAGATGACTGGTAGAAAATCATTGAGCTAACATTGCTTTGTCTAACCACTCCATAACCACTACGCTCAGAGTGACAAGAAGTCTTCTAAAAGCTTTCAAAGAAAATAGTCTTTTGAGTTACTAAAAATATAAAAATTGTGGATATGTTTGTCTTTATAGTCACACACACATATATTTTTATTTGATTGTTTTCTTTTTTTTTTTTTTTTTTTTTTTTTACAATCTAAAGTATCTCTTGTGTACAGCAGTAAGGGATTTTAAATTACTCGAGGCTCTTAAACATAACAGGTTTTTTTTCCCCATGGTAAATGTTTAGTGTTGTAATTCTACTCTTTGCACATGTGATTACTACAAAATGTTGAGAAATTAGAAAGAGAAACGTAAATTTATCACTACTGACTTAATATTTTTAAAAAAATAATCTTTATACATGTTGATACTGCCAAATCTGTATTCACCTATGCAGAGTTTAATTCTACTTTTTTTTTCCCAAAACCATTTTAATAAGCACCTTTTATACCATAATATGACTTTGTTTTCTAAAAGGTTCTTGCTCTTAATATCACAACTACTCTTCTTGGATAATGCTTTACTCCTCCAAGGTTAGACTGAGCCCCCAGAGCTTTCCAAAGCAATGCAACAGTACGTGCTCCTGGCACGTTCCTGCCTACAGGTGAGTGACGAAAGGGTGCCTAACCCTTCCCTCGGGACCTCTCCGTGTAAACTCCAGATGCATCAGACTCCCAAGCAGAAAGGAGAATGGTCTTGAAACAAACATAGATTGGAGAACAAGAACAAAGCACATGTTTTTGCTTTGCGAGTTTGCATTTATTTAACCACACACAATTGCCAAGCAGCTTAAACCAAAGCTTCAATCAACAATAAAGGCATGACTGGTAAGTGCACGTGTTAAAACCATACTGAGCACTTGGCAGATGGAAATTCTTCAGGGGAGCCACAGAAATAGCAGAAAGCGCAACATGAAAATATCCACTAAAAGGTAAAGCATTAACTAACTCATTAAGTTATGCTTGCAGTTGTCCAAATGCACAGGGCGTAAGAGGCTAAACTAAGCTCTAATGGACTTTGATCTGCATATGTAAAAGGAAAAGTCTATCGCACAAAGCTTTTCGTCATTCTTATGTGGTTTATTTAGAGAAGAAGGGTATATTTATGGCTTAAGACAAAAAACCACTTTGAATCAGGCAGAGCTCACTAAGCAAAATACAAAGATGAAGACAAAAGTAGCTTTTTTTTTTAATCCAATAAAGGTTAGATATCTGAAAGACATAATTTAACCACTAAACAATCCTGTTTCAAAGGATGGGTAATTAATACTGAATTTAAATTTATTTTTAAGAAAAGAACAAAGGGAAAATCACATTAAATCACATTTCATTGAAGTGCCAGAAGTACACACACCAAAGCGCGCGAGGCCATGCTCGCTCTAACACAAGTATCTCCCCTTTTTCAGAGAAGTATTTTTAACAGAAGTTCTTCTGTCAAATACAATGTCCTGGGTAGTCATAAACTATCCTCCTTGAAAACCCTAAATGCAGAAAACTCATGTTTGTGAGCAGTTTGGTTACTGTTCCCGTGACAGGTCTGTCATATAGCACCTAAACTAGATGATGGTCATCAGTGTTGGAAATAAAGGCATATCCTGTTGCTTAGATACTATTGCTTCATAATGCTACCTGTAACAACTCTATTACAGGACAGGCTATATCAGAAGGTCACTGCTACTTTATCTTTGCTGGTCTCTTAAATTTTTTCTTTCCTAATTTCAGACAGTTTCCAAAATCTTTTTTAGGGTGAGTAACATCAGAATGGCAGGAATGCAATCACTGCACCCCAACTAAATTAACAGAAACACTTCTGTGAAATTCTCACCAGTTCCAGTAGGTTCATTTTGTATACAGAAGATGAAACAGAACACTTAAAAAAAAAAAAAAAAAAAAAAAAACACAACAAAAAACAAAACACCACAACTTGAGAATAACAATAAAGTCCATTACACCCAGCACATTTCCTGCATGTATTCTCTGTTGACTCTTTAAGAATGAGAGAATGTGGTTATATATTATTGTTGAGTTTTTTTTAAATTCACAGTGCTTAAATAAGTGCTTTATGTAAAAATATGTTTCATTATTTGTTTAGACTTCTTCTGTTTTATTTCCCAAACAACCATAGTATAAGAGCATTCCCATTAAATAAATCCTCATCAAATGGTGAGTAGTAGGTTAACACTTTAAAGTTATATTTCTGTCATATTAATTAGGCTTTTATGTTTTGTCTCATTTTTTAAAGAGTCCTATAACAAATTAGGTTCAGGCTTGATTTGAAACTATTTGAAGAATCCCACTAATTTCAGTTTAGAGTGCCATACTAATATTTACCCAGTCTTCTGGCACCTCTCCAGATTTAGTATCTATTCAGCAAAACATTTCTATTTATTTCATTAACTACAAACATAAAAACTAGAAGGGTTACATAATCCTTCAACTCTTTTTTTTTTTTCCTATTTCTCCAACTACTTCCTGATTTACTTTTTGACAGCAGCCAGAGCAACAAGAATAATTGCTTCCAATAATTATGCCGCCATAATTATTACTGTCTAATGAGAACTCCATTTAAATAAAGTATTATTTCAGCTAATTTTACCTAGGCATTCACTTCTAAGGCCTACTTTTGTATTTGTTTTCCAGAAAATGCAGATGAAAATTATCACAGTAACTTTATTCAAAAGTTTATTCACATAACTATTAGCTTTTAGGTTAACATTTACTTTACTTATGTAAGGGACTGGTTATTTAAGCTGTTAGCAGTAACTGCAGCATTAGGCCAGTAGGCCAGTAATTATTTATAACTTAAATAAACAGAATCCGTTTATCCTGGAAAACCCTGAATAGGCCATCTGTCACGATTTCCTCCTAGCAGCAGTCAGGTCTTAAGTCATGATCTTCATAATACATATCAGAAGGAGGGGAGTATGGAAAAGGATTACTTGCAATAATGTATTTAGTGGTAACAGCTATTTAATGGTCTTATTTAACATATGTTAAAAAGGAATCCAATTTTTCTGTCTTCAGCAGATATGTTACAAGTTTTCATCAAACGTAATTTGGCTCTTGTTAGGAAGTACACCCAGTTAACCCTTCACAACGACTTAAGCTTTCTTCAGAATATTTGGCAGAATTTTCTTTTTTACAATGCATACAACTTAACTTTCATAAGTGTTTTAACAAGTAGCTTCCAAGAGCTACTTCTAACATATTTCAAGTCTGTAATTGTTAATACGAAAATAGCTACACCTCAGTTTCCAGAGATGACTGAATTTTCTGTCAACTAACATTCAAATAAACTACATCATGGCTATTCATCAGTCACAGGATACCTACAAATTTGTATTCGTGGATATGACGGTATTGCTTACTAATCAGGAGCAAATTCCTTACAAACATTAGTTATTAAAAATAAAAATAAGCTAAATGCAGCCAGAAACCAAACAATAATGTTTTATAAAATGACCTAACAGAATATGAGAGCAAATGACTAATGGAACCAACAGCTGAACAAAAATAAAAACATTATAACAGACCATAACGATTTACTAATTATTTTCCATAGAGAATACCGATTTATTCTTCTTTGTGAGATGCAAACAATACAAGATGTGTAGTTACCACAACCACAACACTTGTGGCTGCCAATGATCTAAGATTCATGCAGATCATATGCACGTCACATCTATAATATGCCATTCTTCTCAAACCATTAAAAAAAAAATAATCAAAAATGTCGTATTTGTTGTGTTTGTTAATTAAAGCATAACACTTCCGTTTAGCTGCTGTACCGAAGAGCAGCCCCATGGCTAAGCCGTAAGCCTTGTCCTCATGAGAACTACTGCACAGCGGTGCGAGACCCCCTGAGGCAGTTCCACGCCTTCTCAGATAAGCTCAGTGCTAACTGGAGTCGCTCTGCACTGTCATTTAATGAGTTGTCTTCACGTATTTAGTGTGCCCATGACCCCAAATACCTCAGCACCCCATAATTTTGAATGATTTGTTTTCTCATCATCTCTGTTAGATGAATGTGCTATTCTCTCCCTTCTACAGATGAGGTGTAACAGAGACAAGCCTTAGCTTTCCAAAGATACCTTCTACCATCGATGACCTGCATTAAATTACTCCTCAAGGGTAATCATGTTTTTTGATTCAACAAGATCTAGAATCAGAGCCTTCCACAGCCCTGACAGGCAACCCAATTCACTGACACAGCCTCTTCTGTACATAAATACTTCCCCTGGCGGGCTGGTTTTCAGCTCTTTCCCCCAATGCAGTGGGGTTTTTTTCCTGTTTCCTGAGAATTTATCCCTCTTCACTTACCAGCTCAGGCTTTTTCTGCCTTCAGCACCAATCTATGCACTCGTTTTGTTCCAGTCACTAAAATATATAGCATTTCTCCTACATAAAATAGGCTTGTGAGCTGGTACGTAGGTTATGCCTCCTTTCTGTAGTTGCCCAGTTCCTTGAAGTTCAAATTTTATTCACTTGGGCATTTACACATTTTACGCTGAATTCAGACACTTTTATTTCTTTAAGGTTTAATTAAGATTTGCTGTACTTTGACATTTCTAGCTCTCTGTTTTACCATTTATTTTCATATATATACATCTCTAATTACAGCATTTTTACGTGAAGGCTCTCCCATTTGAAGCAGGCAACCTTGCATTCTAGCGCTAATGTTCTTAATCTCTTCAGAAAAATATATTAAACTAGGAATGTTGTTGAAAGAGTTAAATACAGTGTCACTAACAGAATTCTGGCAAGATGCCAGAACGAATACATTACAAAATTCATAAGCACTTATAAAAGCGCATCAACAGATCTATGTAACTTGAATAAAGCAATTTTTACTACATTATCAAGAGACTTATTTACAATTCTGAAATATATGCCATGCTACAAGTTTCCATGAACTAATTGGCGTAAGTACACCACTTCCCAATGCCATTCCATTCTCTCTCGCACCCCTCCTCCATATATAGCTCCACAGAAAACAAGTTTGCCTCAGGAAACATGAAACAATGGAAAGTAGAGATGAATGCAAAAGCACGTGTAGGTAGTTGGCCTATATACAATTTTAACACTTCTTTAGAAAGCTAAACAGAGAGAAACTAACTTTGAAAGTAAAAGTTGTATGTAACTGCAGACCAGCTACCCGCAAAACTAAGGAGCATTTCAAGAAGTCTTCAGGGGAAAAAGAAATGCGCTGGTGAAAATAATTACATACAGGCTGGCTTGTTATTACTACTGAAAGTACTTATTTTAAAAGACTCCAAGCACAAAATTAAGATCCCAGCATCTCCCTCAGCTTTCGCGATATCTGGGGTACAGCAAATCCAGGTCAGACCCCTGATAATCAGGTGGAGGTGGGTAGGAAGAAGGGAAAGACAAATGGAAAAGCACAGACAAGACACTCAAACAGTGGGGTCAAACATGCTCAACTGTGATGTGAAAAAAAATGGGCAAACGAGACGTGCAGAGACTATAAGGCAAAGCAGCAGGAAGAGGAATCTTATAGCCCAACAAGACAGCGGTCTTTGGGCACCTTCTCATAGTTGAACTTCCACGGGCTTATTTAAGAGCTCATTAATCCACTTCGCAAATCTTTACAGCCGAGTTAAGAAGTGAAGGACAGTCTGTTAATCTTGTGTTTGCGCTGAAGCTATGTCACGTTTTGAAGGATCAGGACTTCCCCAGGCTGACAGAGGAGATGTACCAGTATGTTTAGAATGACAACCCATTTATCTATGCCAACAAAGGGCTACGATACGCTGTCCTCAGGAAGGGACAGACTATTCTCAGACACCGAATATATTGATTCCCTGCGTACATATTTAGTTAAGTCTTTACTGACAACCCCTGGGACTGCAGTTTGCTTACAGAGTTAACAGTTGTTGTTAATACAGATTAATAGTATGCATTTTATGTCTTACGTTTCCTGTGCTGTAACAGAAAATACATTTGCACTAATACCTCCACCTGATATCTAAGATCACATTAGCAAGCGAAACAGATACTGTTTTAATTTTGACTTTTTTTTTTTCAAATGACATTTAAATGAAAGTTCCATCAAAAGACAGAAAGAAATACATCTTTCTGTCATCATATATGCAAAATTTCATCCCAGAAAGTTCTTTTCCCACCAAGTACAAAGCCCACATGAGTGGCAGTGTAGAATGAAGGTGCCAGCTCAAATTTGCTTTTCAGCGGAGCAGTAGCTCTACTACAGAAGGAGTACTTTTTACAGTTTTACAGAAGGCACCATGTAGTCCTTTAAGTTACAAGAGGATCAAAAAAGTCCTGAAATAGAAACAACACTGGGAATTAAAATATGTTTTGCTTCATGTAAGATCAGTACAAGTACGAAGAGGCATGGTACCAAAAGTGTGAAAATTACACATTTTCTTTGCTTGCCACTAACTGCTCCCACACTTAAAAAAAAAAAAAAGATACTAAAATGCACATTTTTCAAATTCACAGACTGGTAAAATAATCAAAATGTACAGAGAAGAAAAATGTTAAGCGCACCCTTTAGACACTACGGGAATTTACTAATTAGGGTCTTCTCCAGTACAGTTACCACAGTAATGTCAGGGGATGCTGATTATATAAACCTAATTAAATGTTACAATGACACTATATAGACATACTCTATTGACAACCACTCATCGGTCCAGGCAATTTATCAGGTCAGCAGAAAGCTATCACAGGCTTACAGTGTAAAACACAGAGCAGTAGAACAATAGTTTTACTAAATAGTCTACTATCCAAAACATGAAATATTTTACACCCACTCATTTTTGTCCCTCCTCTTAGGAGGAAAGATATTTGAAATAAAATTTCCATCATAAAGTAATTCCTATATAGTAGTGGGAATTCTGGGTTCCAAAATTTAAATCTTTTTCTTTCAAGATAAAGAACTAACAGGAAACAATCAGCAGCATTCCCATCATGGCACGAATTTAAACTCCCTGCTAAGAGTTCAGACTCACCATTCAGTCTATATTTGTACAGAATATTTCATTTCTCGCCTTCATTCATCAAGCGGCAGGTAAGTATGTTAAATGTTCTTTTGAAAATGAAGCAGCGGGTCAATCTTTCCATTTGTGTCAATTAGCCAGAACCAAACCAATACTGCTTGCTAGGTGACAAGCAAGACAGGTAGATTCTTATTCCCAGTAACTGTGCCCCACTGACTTTTTTGCTGTTTCTCCACCCTTCTGTTTTGTGACTGTTTAGTTAAGAACAATAGTTCCTGGAGGGAAATCTATTGGGATCTTTTAAACATTTCTAAGCTACTTACAGAAACAACCCATAGCGATCACCAAAAAACTCTCTAGTAGATTTTCAACTAATTGTACATTCAGAATTGATGAACCACACATTGCTAATGTAATAATTATAAAAAAAACATTGTACACTAAGTCACCACAGAGCTATTGTCACAAATCTAAATTTCAGACATATGCTTAACCTAATTCTTAAGATCCAGTATAACAAAATATTTATATTGAAAAAATCTGTTTTCCAACAAGAATAAATTAAAATATACATAAACTGTGCTTACTGTTTGTTTTATAATGGGGAATCTCAGATTAACAGAAAATTGGTTTAATTAGCTTTGAACATTTGAAATAAGTTTGCTTGACAGTACTGTCTGCTAATAGTGAAGCATAACTATATGCACAACGAACAAAAGCTGTAAGTAATTTTTAAATTATTCTGGACTACTGCATGGCATGGTTTTGATCTGTTAGTATTCACCCCGACACGAAACCTGGCCTCGACTCTTTGGCTTCACATAAGAACTGGAGGTTGCCTGAGCAACTAGGGCCGTATCTACCTTTAGAATAAACACCAGTAATGGTTTTCAGAATTATTAAGCCAAGCAACTTCAGAATGAGCTAAATCTAAAATGAAACAGATAATTATGAGGTAATAGGGAAGAATGGATAGAATCCTCTAAAAGCAAATCCTGCTTCTTTGACCCCTTACAGTTCTTGGTGGAAAGTCAACAGTTTATTGAACAAAGATGAGAAATTATTATTTACCGGGACTCAAAGTACCTTAGGGCACACCTTCCCAAAAAGATATTTAAGTAATCATGAGCAGTAGGTAAAGTTCTGTGTTGGACAAAAACTTGTTCTAGTAGACAGGAACAAATAAATGAGCTATTTCTATTGTGAAAAGAAGACAGCTTCAAGGTTTTACACTAGAGTCTCTCAATTTTGAAAATTAGGCAGTATCTCTTGAAGGAAGTCACTGAAGCTGACAAATCAAACAATAACTTGAAAAAACACCCGAATTATAACAGCCTGGTATACGTGCACTATAACCTCATTAGTTCTAGGGTCACATACTCTGTTTCCTTGCGTTACTCCATAGGCACAGTGGAAAATAATCACTTAACAGAGAGGAGAAAAAAAAAAAAAGAACTTGAAACCATGTTTACTGTACTGCCTGATCCTTCTTCAAAACGTGAATGTTAGTGTCCTCACAGGTTTTACTATAGCATTAATAAGCACCCAGAAAACTCTCCATTACCCCCATGTCATTAACCATACAGGTTACAAATCAGTCGCGCCTCTGACACCGTCACAGAGTTGGTCTTTGTGCAGAGACAGCCTGGCTCGGAAAGTTGCCTTTTGCTGAGGTATACCGGGACTGCAGCCATATGGCTTACGGGGCTACAAGGGGTTTCGGTGTGAAACGGTTATTAAGCGAGCGTGCATCCGAGCCGACTTCCGAAAAGCCACATGAGCGCTGCCCTTCCCAGCAGCCACAGCCTGCGAAGGTCTGCTAGCAAAGCCACAGCAGGAACACTTGAAGGCAGCTGGGGCCACGCTGCACCTGAGCAAAACTCATCTGACGCTTGAGGCACCCGAAAATTTTGTGAAAGGATGCTCAAGCATTCCCGTATGAAGCAGTTGGAGTGAAGATGAGATCACTAGTTCCCTTCAAGTCAAATTCGGTTCTGCCCTGGTAACATATTATCTGGGGTTTTCATTATTCCAGACAATGAAAAACTGATTTCTACTTGCCAAAGTTTGCGTAAATTAGTTTTACGACTTCAAAAAAACCATTTAGGTGACAGCTCAGAATTAAGCTTCTTTTATTTTTCGGATTCTTGTGAAACATAGGTGCCTACCTCTTTCCACTCCTGTACACCTTTTAAGGGAAAATGCTTCTAATAAGTACTTCTCCGGGATTTATGCAATGAGCGACCTTTACTGGGACTGGAGAGAGCAAGAATTAGGAAGGAAAATTTCCTCCCTCAAGTATTCTCTCTCTTTGGCTCCTTTATTGGAAAAAAAATACATTCACATTTATCCTTTAATGGCATTTTCATTAATGTTATAGCATTCATTTTAAACTTGTGACATCCATAAACTTTATTTGTGAGGTCTTCCACAGATATGTGATGTTATTTTGTTTTTCACCTCTGCAACACACAGTGTTTTATACTCCACAGAAGAATAAAAACTGCCTCAAAATAACATTCGTATCTTTCCACTCCCACCACATTCAGGAGGCTAAAGCAGTCCTGTACGTGATTTACAGAGCCTTAAGAGGGCTCATAGACTTGTGGTTTCATTTTGCCCAACAGCTTTGTCCTTGCCAGTTTGCAAAGTGTCGTTAGGAGATCTGACCCGCGCTGTCAGGAATCCTCCAGTCAGCAATAGAAATTCAAAGTTTTGTGGCTCTGAAGCCCCATTAATCCTTAATTCTAGACTGAAATCTTGGTGCAAACCCTTAATAACATGCATCTTCCTCAGCTACCTAGTTCCACTCGATCTCTGAATTTTTAACTGGCTTTGTTCCCTCTGAACAGTTTTGCACAGCATGAGGAACATATGGGCTTAGGCATTTAAGAAGGGTTTCTAAGAGTTTGAAAAAAATAGAAACCTCATATTTCAAGATTATGTTTCACCTAATTAAGCAAATCTATATTATTTGGTTCAAGAACTGACTCAATGAAATCTGTCATTCCCAGCATTTAAAGGATCATGTGAGTAGGGCATTTGAGTGATAAACTCATGAGAACACAGCTGGTGATTTTACAATAACTTTTGAAGGCTATGAAAAGTGTAAATTTCATCACCTCTACCACATCCTACAATTTATGTCTCACATAGAAGACAAACATCTGCTCCAGAAATTTAAAAAAAAAAAAAAAAAAAAACAAACCACCAAATGAAAACCACAAAATAAAGTTTGTCAAGAAATTTCTCAGCTTAGCAGGAGAAATAAAGTCAGTAACCAATTTGAATAGTTTCTAGCTTCAAAAACTTTTACAGACATCTAATATCACATAATTTTTAAGGAAGTGTAGGGACCCGTACTGACCCAAAACCCCACCAAAAACCCAAACAACTATTTTCTGAAATAGTACATCCACAGTTTTTTGTTTTCTTTTGTTTTTCTGATCAAATAATACCATATATTATAATCTTCTGAGAAGATAATTATCTCAAAACAGATTAATGTGCCCATATAAATGTACCTTCCCCTGCCATTCATTCAGTTTGTGTTATGAAAAATTTATTTTTAACACAAAATCTTTCCTAGAGTGAAACAAATACATCAATTTTTGTGTGAATTAGCATTTCTATTAACACAAGTTAGAAATTAATAGCTCAACTTGATAGCCTCTCATTTGACCCACCTTCATTATCTCAGATATCGAAAATAGATACAGCTGATTAAAAGAAGTTACTTGGCCTCTCCTATAATGTAAATCATTAGCTCTTGGCCTCATTTGAACAATATTTGAAGAATCAAGTAAAAAAAAATGTATTTATGTAATTCATATTAAAGAATTTGAAGGAACTTCTATTACAGTGGGCCAACATGATTTCTTCCATATTCTCTCTGCTATAACCAGAAGAGTCAGCAGGCCTTCTTTGCCTGAAGTATGGCAAACCGCCCTTTATGAAAGGACTGGAAGCAAACACGCAGTAGAAGGCATAGCACTGGCATAACATTCTAAATATTAGAAGCAGCATCAACATTACGTGTTGTAATATTGTTTGACAGTCTCCGAAAAACAGAAGATCATAAATGAACATTCTGTCCAGCTACTCTAGTTTAAACGCACTAAAAATATAACCCCTCTTGTGTGATGACAGCATCATAACAAAATTATTAGCTAAAGCTACAATTTAGAAAGCATTAATTGTAAATTTCTTGCTCTTTGCAGCAGTCTTGATTATTTGAAACATTTACACCTTTTGAGCTGATACTCAGTTGCTGCCTATCATTGTCTTGAAAACCTTTAACTCCAGTTCTAAAACCCTAGAGCAATGAAAAACAGTTTCTTGTGGCACATTTTTGAAGCAAATTCAAAGCCAATGGAGGGAGGGTGAGATTCGGCAGGAAAGCACAACTTTGGTGAGGAGAAACTAAGATTGGAAATGAAGAGCAAGTTGAAATCTCGCCTGGAAAATAAATAGTTTGCCAAGAGGACGAGCTGTAAATGAATCGGGAACGGTCAGGAAGAGTATATATGATTAGATCTATTTCTCCCTTGTTGCATATGCACATGACTACATCCACATATATGTTAGGAAGAAAGAAACCCAAACTTCTCTGTGGGGACAGCACAACGACAAAGGAAAAAAAGATAACACATTTCTGTTACTGCACAGAGAGATGACAGTTTGAAGTAAGAAAAACAATAAGCAGAGCTTACGAGAAACCTGTTTTCCAGGCGCTTTTAGCAATAGTATAGCCACTTCCGTAAGGCAAAAGTTTATAAATACCGGAGTTATAAGTGTACTTTAATACTTCAATGATTCACAGATTGATAAAGTTTATAGCACGTTTTGCGTGGATATGTGTTACCCAACATTTGGAGTTGGAATGGAGAATGGAAAGGGGAAGATATGAAATTGAGGAAGGAAGATACAAAAATTGACTAGTCCAAAAATGAAGAGGTGTGTGTTTTTTCACTTAGTGATCACATTTAGTGGATGCCTTCCGTGGTGTTCCTCTATCACTCTCCATACAGGATTTATTTAATACTTTCTCAGCAGGAGATGAACATTGCTGAAAATAGGATCTGTAATGCACTCCACAACTCACAATCTGGTTTCAAATTTGGCACACTGACAGCAGCAAGCCAATCCTATAGTGAAAGTGACTTTTTTTTTTTTAAAAAAAAAAAAAAAAACCTCTTGCTTCCTCCTGTTGAGATATTCTGCTACTGAAAACATTCAGAAGGTAAAGTTGCTCAGTTAAGTATCACAAAGTAAATAGTTAAGTAGTACAAAGTTTACTTATACTACAATTTGTTTGTGATTAGCGGTAATAAAAATGCTGCAGGCTCAGCATTTCTTATTCTGTATTTGCTATGAAATGTTGAATACTACATAAATTTTCCAAATGCAAATGCTGACAAATCAGCCTAGACTTCGAAAAGAAGCTCCTTCTCATCTATTATCCAAAACCCCCAACAAGTTACAGAATGCTCTCTGTTCATACCTTTGCAATTCTACTGTTTTCCACACAGATGAAAGTGTCCGGAATTGAGTAGCAGAATATTTATTGCACACAAAGACCCAAACCAAGCCTATTTCTTTGCATTGTCTTCTGCTTTAACTGTGCGATTAAAAGTAATTAAAGAGGAATAAAAGATAAGGAACTCGTCTTCAAGTGAAAAACCCAGTGGCACTCCACATAAGCTTACAGTCCAATAAAACATAAAGCTTGGAGCCAAAGTGAGAGATTTGCGAAATAAATTACTGTGTGATAGATGATCGCATCAGAGGTAAGAGGTAAGGGAGGGGGCAAGTACAGACTGGAAAACACGATGGGAAATATATCAATGCAGTTATCCCTATACATGCAGGAACAATTACAGACAAGCTCTGAGGTAGGACTTGTGCATCTGTTCGTATATGACTATGTAAAGTTGTCATAATCAATATGGACCTCATAGTAAAAGGTAAGCAATTGACTGAGAGGCACAGCAAGTACTTTAAGCTGTTATTAAGTATTCAGAATAATATTTTTCAGATTTCTGTATGTTGTTTCATAAGTTCTCTATTTAAGATAGGATAATTCCATGTTGTTTTCACTCAGTCATGAATATTAATGGCAGGGAATTAAAGATAACAAAAAAATTATAGATAACAATTATTACCATCATGATTGCTATATAGCTTATTCATTCAAACACAAAGCAAAACATATGGCTACAAACAAACTCTTCAAACCCACAAATTTGGTATTCAAAAAGTTTTTGGATCATGTTAGCTTTTCACATAACACCTCCCTCCTCTTCTAAAAATGTAATCCACCAGAAATGAATAATTCATCTTATTATTATTCAAAATTAACAAAAATACCACTTAAGTTGCCTAACATCTTTGACATCTCCATCCTGCCCTTCAAAAAACCCCAAAAGGTCGTAAAAACAGATGCATTGGTAAATGTCTTATTTCCTTAAGCTCATGTCTTATACTATTTCTGATTTAAATGTGATCACAGAGAATATCTTTATCCCCTAAGAAACAGGGGAAACCAACCAAAACAGAACTTATCTATTTTTAAATATAATATTGTAAAAGCAATGCAAATACAGAAATCAAAAGAAGAAATGTTCACATAAGCTCTTTGCAGTAGTATCCCAAAAGCTTTATTTGAAATGTCTTCTGAGAGCTTCAAACACACACAAAAAGTATTGTGCTCTGAAGCAATAAATGCAGTAGCTCCAAACACAGCAAACATTGATCCACTGTAATATCTGAACAACTCTTTTTTTTTTTTTTTTTTTTTTTTTTTAAAAAAAAACCAAAGTGTTTCCCTTAAAAGCCACGGCCTGGAATTATATACAAAATCCAGTGTTTTGCCAAACAAAAGGTACCACAGATCTTACACTGAAATTAGGCAAACTGAAAAAACATGCAATCCCATTTGAGGATTATGTTGACTCACATAATCTTTGGTTAACTCTTATATAATTCTGTATATCTAAAGAGGACGAGCCTTGTGAGAAAAGCTAGAGACATGATACAATTCTCCTATGTTTTCTAGTACGATCAACTGCTATTTCTATCAATAGTATATGTCTATACTATGATCTATCAGAAAAGTACAGAAAGCAAGCTAGTTTTAAAGGTTCAGCACAGGTCTGCAAGAATTTGGCTGCTTCTTAAATAAGCACATGTAATGGATACAACGGTCAAGATTATCATGGTATAATCAAGATCCTGGATTTCAGCACTTCTCCCCAGAAGGATCCATGAAGTTGTAAACGCACAAGTTGTAAAGGCATTAATATTAATGATTTACCCTCTGCTAGTCCAGACTGCTCAAAAGAACTTCAGCTTGCACAGAGCTCAGTGGGGGAGAAATCCATCTTTAAGCTGGTGAACACATACTGGAAGAACCCATCCATCATGGCAGACTGCATGCCCAAGAACTGCTTTTTAAATAGGCACTCAAAGGTGGTACGGAATTACTGAAATGTGCTAATGATGAAATGCAGCCAACTTGGGTGGGTTTTCATGGTTGTGCGTTTTGTTGTTGCTGGTTTTTTAGATCAAAACATGTTTTATTAGTCCTTCCTCATCAGACTGGCACAATTCATCCTAATAGCCTCTTTATCACTATTTTGGCCATTGAACGTATCAGTAACCATCAAGCAGAATGCCAGGAAAATACCCGGTGTAAAATATACAACACAAAACATTTCCAAACTCGAATGCCATTTTTTATTTCAGTGCCAGGTCGTGGTTCTTGTACTTATATTTTATACAATAAATTTCATTCCAGACATCTATCCCTCTAAATGATTCAGACTTGAAAGAAAAAAAAAAAAAAAAAGCAAACAGAAACAAAAGCTTCTGAATAGGTTAAATCCTAGCAGGAAGGCTGAAACAAAAGTAGACAGCACTTGCAAAGTCCTCATGTTCGTTAGATCACTAAAATTGCTAGTGTTGAAACCTAGACTAATAAAAATAGGAAAAAAAAAAAAACTTCCACTGAGCTACTAAAAGGCATTTCAAGAAGTTCACACATTTCTGACAGTATTGCACTTATGGGGGCACGATGCATACATGGAGAAAATGCTTTCCTTTTTAATACACACCTAGTAAGAGCTGCACTCACAGGACTCAATGAGGGGTTTCTTGAATGTCAAAACCTAACCTGCTCTTTTACTAACAACGTCTACATGGTAACATCATACAGACATTTTACAATTAGCATGTGACTTTACACACGCAATACCTCTCCCAGTCCTATCAGGTTTTGCCCAGAAGCTCACTTTTCTTCACTACAGAAAAAAAAAAAAAGAAAAAAAAATTGTATAAAATCATGATTCTTCTCCTCCTACTGTTGATTTCTACCAGCAGATTGACCAGGTACCATCAGCTGCGCAACCCTCTTTCCAAGGGAGGGAAAACCACTCAGCTGTTCACAATGCCTTTTCCCTTTCTTTAGAACAATGAACACCTGAGGCCGAGCTACTGGGAAAATTATAACTGCCTATAATGAGTTACATCAAAAAGAGGACAAGGAAGAAAACCATATTTTCAGGAATAGTGATATCTCTTCTGAGCCTTTTAGAAAGAAAAGACAACACTGGGAATCTGCGCATCTCCTATGGTTTACCAGTAGCCTTACTGTGAGACGGTATTAAAATGTATATTATGTAAGTACGCTAATGGGGATAAGAGGGTTCCTTAACCTCCCAAGATAATGATATCTAATCTAGTTTCTCGGAAATATGCTACCACAGACCAATTAGAGTAGGTCCTCACTGTTTTTCTGGCTTATAAAATCCTTTCAATACGCCCCTTCGATATACAATCTACATTCTGAACTACTCCTTCAACAAAGAAGCAGATGTATTTCAGAGTAACCTGGAAATGAAGAACTTAGTGTCCTGATTAGCATTACTCTTTCCTTAATTATTCACTCCGTTCACACTCTCTGGTTGTTAAATTCTAGCAAACTTGAAGAGAAGTACATCTTGAGCACTGTTAGGCTTGGAGAACATCTCCGCTGAATTCAATTCATTACTTTCTAAAAAGGGAAAGAAAACACAAATGAAATTTATGCCTTTACATAATACTATAAAGCACCTCCAAATCACCATGGCTATGCCAAAACCCACAGATTTTTCAAGGAATTCAATACCTAAATATCTGTCAGAGCACTTAGTGGTATTTGGGCATCAAAATATTTGGCTCATAAGAGACTAACTTTCATCAGATCCTGAAAATGGGCTACACTTATTTACTTAGCAATACAAAGTCAAATGATACCCTTGCGTCTTCACTATCGCAGGCCCTATTTACTCCTCTTATTGTTCTGTTGTCCTATTATCTTCAGGTCTAGATTTCGGGGTCACATCACATCCTGAATATAAGGTGGCAAAATAACTGTCACGGTGCAGAATTCAACCGTGTCCCAAACTTCAGACTTTCCGAGTCTGGACTTTGGCGCTCTTGGTGAGACTGCAGAAGCCGAGTTCTGCATTAGCTGTGCAAGCATTTTTCTGCTCTGTTAGTACGTCCCATGTTGACTCCATGTTCACACAATCATGAACAGCCAGGGATCCACTCGCTTCGTTTTAAGCAGAAAATTGAGCTGCTTTGATTGCTTTGGTAGAAGCAACAATCAGTAAAAAGGAGTACAGTCGCACGAAGAATAGGACATGGGTAACAGTGTACTTCATAAGCAGGAATGCTTAAGGCACAATAACAAAGTTGTTAACAAAAATCTGTTACACTTGCTATATTTAACATTACAGTAACATAGCAACTGCTATGTATTAATTGTAATTAGTGTTTGCTGAAGATGGGATATTGTCAAGAAGTTATTGTGGATTACAATTACCAATTCAAAATGAAACTATCTAAAACCAAACAACAACAAAAAAAATTCAAGGAATGTTTTGTCTTGACTTGTACTTATTACTTACCCTGATGCTTCAGGGTTTGCTGAAGATTCCCTTCATCTGCTTCAATAAAATAATACTGTTAATCAATGGGGGAATTAAAAAGTAGTTGCTGCCATTGGCTGCCAAGGATGCTGCTTGACACATTTACTCTTTTGTGTAGGGAGGAAAGAAAGGAATCTTGTAAATTGTTTAAGATTTTTCAATTGTTGTTTCCAATTGTTTAAGACTTCTCAAACAAGCTAATTATGATTCACCTTTTGTAACGGTTATTTTCTAACAGGACTTCAGTCTTTTGTGAAGGAACATAATATTCTTGAACTTGACACCATTACTTTTCTCAGCTGAAACACATTCTTTTAACAAACAGGGAACTTACAGGTTTTTAATCCTTTTAATTAGGACAGTAACTAACTGGATGATTTAGTAGTAACGTGACATGACTTACATCTTGATGCTTGACAGCATTTGAATTGTAAATAGAAAATAGAAATCCGTATCAAGAAATAGTATAAGCAACAAATTCACTATGACTAAGCCCATGCTTAGTACAAATGCTTCGGATTGTCTCCATATAAATATACATTCGCATGTAAGAAGAAAGAATGGATCCTCTGAAAACGATGATGCATAAAATTGTGTGGCCTGCCGTAATGGACGCACTTCCCCTAAATTGCTTTTTTGTTGTGGTTGCATCCCTTTTTTCCCCTCATTCTTCATTAATTTCCTCTACGTTTCTGAGCAAGAACTGCTTGTATTTATCTTTGTGTCACTGCAGTTATGTACAGTGATTATGAATAAAGGAATAGGGTGGAAATGTAGTATCAACATTATTGTGTTTGTCATTGCATACACGGAAAAAGGACTCAGGGGATTTAAGAAACTACACTTTTTGTGTTGAGCTCCAAGATGATCGGAAAGTTTCTTACTGTCTAGTTTAAAGAGTTAAAGCCTTCTACTAGTTTCTCATGCAAAATAGTTTCTTTGTCCTGTATCTGGGGTTTAGAACCCATAGGGGATCTTTTTTTTTAATAACAGGAATGTACCTTTATGTATCTATTGCCTATCCAGACCACTATAAGTTTCATATTTAACAAATAACATTAAAAGGCACACAAAACTACCGAAACACTGTTTTTTCTTTGTTTATTGTGATTCTGATTCATGGCAAGGAACTGCTGCAAGGATTACAGTATTACGTTCGTAGTGCAATACAATAAAACCCGTATCAGCCTCTCAAATGCGTTCTCCTCCTCAGTTTATTAGGGCTGTAATTTTTGCTGTTACCTGTCCAACTACATTTTTATTGTTCACTCTTAAATGGCATCGTGGTCTTTTGCATTTTGGAAGCAGGTCATGTTTAAAGTTTTCGAACAACATAAAACTGTGGAGAGCAAGATAAAAGTTTTACAACTAGTGACACTGCAACAAATTTAGAAGTCACACAGTATTTTCAAATGACTACCCAAATACTGTAAAGCTTTGGTGTAAAATAATAGGGTGTCTGATGAAGCAAAAATAAAAGCCTGCACTCCCTGCACTGATCTGCAGACTTGGAATTTTAATAGGCTTGATTTACAACTTCTTCACCTGATTTTAGTAAGGAACAAAAAAAGATGAAGTAAAACGCGTAACATTTGCTGGCTTCCAGCCTACTGCTACAGCCTTTTCCACCTGTTATCGGAAAGAGGAGAGAAAGGATAGGTGAATCAGATAAAAGGTATTGACTAGCATAAATTGTATGTCTCACAGATGATGAAAATCTGAATTACCAACCCTCAAAATTCAATGATACTAAAGCTCTTGCGCTCTTGGTCAGATAAATGCCTAAACTGCTATTCTGTGGTAGAAACCAGCATTAAACTGTATCATCAGACAAAATGGAAAATAATGGGCCTCACCGTAGAAACGAAAACTGTGAAACTACAGTTGGGTATAAAAAAACACTTCAAATGGGAGATCTATATCCGGAAACACATGCAAAAAACACCTACCCATAACTGATTACAGGTATATGGGTACTGCTTTAGCAGCCAGTAATTTATATTTTACACAGTAGATATCACCATTCTGACTTAACAGCACTACAAAACTGTCTGCATTATCAAAACAGCCAATATACTTAAATGTAACCAGGCACTGAAGAGAGAAATTTTTAAATAAAGACTAAATTTTGATGCGTTAGCTACTACAATTAAAGGGAAGGAAAGCAAAGGGATAGCACAAAAAATACTCAGCAATTTCTAGCCCATGCAATAATTTTAACAACAATAATATCTTAACAGCTGTCAGTCATTAGAAGTCACATACACAACTTATTTCAGTGTTAAATTATTACAAAAAGACAGCTACTACATTTGACTGCTTGCCAGAAAAATCAAAAAGCCTTATAATCTCAGCACTTGCAGAGACCGTACTGGGGAAAAAAAGTAAAGAAAATACACCTTGAGCTGGTTACTCTCTAAACTCCTCCCCCCTATATTTTGAAAACTTCAAACCACAAGAAAAATTATAATGTTACAATTCATTAAAGAATTAAAATTTTTGCCACTGCACAATGAAACTAAAAAACTAAAAAATGAAGTCTTACTTAGAGTGTACCCTCAAGGTATTCTGAAAGGGTTTTTTTAAAAAATAAATACTGCCAGGGGGAAAGCAGTATTTTTTTTTTTACTGCAGTAATTTTTTTTTTGTTATAGCAGATTGACTTAGCGGATACTATTGACAAAAGGTAAGACTAGGAACTCCAAGCATGTTTTTATTTTAAATCTTTAAGACAATGAAAACAAGCAATTTGCCTAATTTCATTCAGGGGCACACCTGTATTGTCATATCTGAATCTTTTCAACTGAGAGACAGCACGTAGCATTTGGGCCAAACAGCTAAGGTCAGCAAAACTGTCAGCAACTAAAAACACCTTCATAATGGAAAGCGTTGAGCAACATTAACTATGGATATTGCCGATTTGCTCATGTTAGCAAGCTTCTTTAAAAGAAATATGTACATACACATACATACGTAAGTATGCGTCTATGTCATGAGGCAAAGTTTACTTGAAGGCATCGCTCAGATAAAGTGAGGTCCGAATCATACCTGCCCACCAATTAGATTACAAGTGGAAAAACAAAAGATAATCATCACCAATAATACAAATAAATACAGTAATGATTTGCGTCAGCGTGGGGGACGCTGACCCAAATCCCTGCCAAATGGGAGGGCCTATCCTGTTCCATGGGTTAAATATGCACGGAAAAGAAAATAAAGCAGTCATACAACTTTACATCCTTGTAACATATTTGTGGTGAGAGGCCAGAAAGTCATAGTAACCCAGGTAACGAGCACTAATTGGCTTCAGATACACGGGGGAAAAAGTCAAAGATCTTAGCTGGGGGCTACGCAGCAATGAAGCAATTAGCAGCTTAACCTGACCACCTGAGTCAGAAACCAATAAAAAGTGAAGAAAGGTGCCTGTCAGTGGGGAAACCATCTGCAGATGCCAGAAAACATGCAGAAGGTCAAGTCTCAGGTGGAACAGCTGGCTACTCAAAATAGCCAGCTGCAAGCCAGGACTCGGGCACATGGACCCTTTGGAGCAAGTGCCCTTTCCTCCCAGCCTATGGCACTGCTCGGCTCTGTCAGTGTGTCCCAAAATCACAGAATCATCTAGGTTGGAATGGATCTTTAAAACCATCGAGTCCAACCATTAACCTAAGACTGCCAAAACCGCCACTAAACCATGTCCCTAAGCACCAGGTCTACCTGTCTTTTAAATACCTACAGGGATGGCAATTCAACCACTTCTCTGTCCTTATAGAATGTGCGAGTTTCATAGAAAAGAAATCTTAACACAGAAATTGCTGTCACCCCACTATAGCCATGCTGTTCAGCAATTTATTTTCTATTTTTTTTACTAAAGGTTTGATGCCATGCTGCAGTTCTGTTCTTGCAGGTACCTCAACCTAAATTCCCCTGCAGAAACACATATTATTCCCCTCTAGAGGCTCCCTATATTATGAGCAGAAATTTCTCATATTAAATCCACATTAATAATCTCTAATACATAACAATAAAAGCTTGTACTCTGGGGGACCTCAAAATGCAATAAAACATTTCTTGAAAAATCATTCCGGTTAAATACATTCTGCCATCACCACATTTTAAATTATCTTCCCAAGAAGTGGGAGTCACTGGACCATGAAATGCTATGATCAAGAACCCTTAGCATCCTCTCACTATTTCAAGTCTATAGGTTTCTCATTTAAAGTTGTGCAGTCAAAAGACACCTGACACTAAGTGGTGCTTAGTGTTAACTGAAAATTCTGCAAATGCTACATGCTGTAATGCGACTCTGCATTTAAAAGCTATGCAGTATTTCACATGTATCGTATGCACTTTTTCCTCCTTGAATATCTTACTCCAAATCTGAAAACTAAGAACATACTAGTTATCATAAAGCTTCGTTTCTAAAAGTCAAATAGGAAGAAAGGTACAGGCTTTATACAGTGGTGAAGACTACTTAAGGAGAATGAGCAGAAAAATAGTTATTTGATGTTTAGAAATATTTGAAAACAATTTAAACAATTTTAACATTTTTTTAAATAATGCAGATGTTCTAAATGATTAAGAGCTTCAACTTTCTTTTCTGTTTGAAATGGATTTTTCAACCTGTTCTTAATTATTTGATGAGTTATTGCTGCATTTCTATGCATAATTTCAGTCTTTCTTCAAGCTAAAGTTTCATAGTAAAACCAACAACCCCCGCCAAAAGGCTAAATATAATTGCAGAAATACGGTCAGATGCCCATAACACTGGGAAAAAGTAATTATGTTAGAGAATTACTATATTCTCTGATCCATCTCAGAGACTTGTGCATACAGAAGTCAGATTCTGGGGACGTGCAGGCACATGCACATACTTCACTCATCTGGCACCTTCAAGTCACAGACTCTTGCTCTCCAATACTCATAAAAGTTGAACAAACTCATAGTAATAACATAATATCTCAGGCCACTTTTGTCAAGGGGCACCTTCTACCAGACGTTCAGCTCTCCACAGTGGGGATTTTTGGATAGCTTTTTCCTTTAAACCTTTTGTTCTTACGCAGAAACCCCACAAATTTACAATTAAAGGCATTTCTGCTGCACACTTCTTCGTGGCCCATGCATTTATTTCCTTTTGTGTAAGATGAATTTTATGGAGCATCTCCTCAGTGCACAAAGTGTTTAGGAATAATTTTTATAATGCCATACTCTGCTGTTTTTATATCCACAATATTACATGCATGAGGAATAATTGCTATTCAGACATATTATTTTCAGGCGCAGAAGTGAAGGCCAGTGTTTCATAATGTGTTTTTTGGTGGCCCTAAACATTATACCAAACGCAACCGACTTTATGAGGACACCTGGTAAAGTTCCCTGGTGCTTTATGTTGCGCGTAAAACAGAATATGTCCTTTACCCTGAAACACCCACCTCTCCTCCAGTTTTTCCAAAACCAGGCTTTTTACGTCAAGCGAGCAGTAAAATTGGGCAAGAGTTCTTATGAGGTTCAAATTTTTTAAAATCTGATTCTGTGTCACTCACAAGTAAACACTGTTCAGACAGACCAATGATTATCTTGAAGGTGCTTTTATTCCAGCTCTGACAGCCTCCATTTGTTACAATATTAGAGAAGTTTTATCACCAGGTAGCTGTATAAGGCATAAAAAAACCCCTTTGGAATTACCATAAAAGACAAGACCCTACAATTGCTGAAATGGGCAGAAAAACAATCCATATGCCATATAAAAATACTCCTACCATACAGTAGACTTAATGTTTCTTACAGAACTAATTTTACAGCCAAAGCAGTTCCTATATACAGTAATCAACAACCAGAAATGATCAGGCCCATCAGATGAAACAGAGATACCAATCACGTAAACCAGCCAAAGCCCATGAGGGAAAAATGTTCTGCCTCCCTTTAGACAGAACAGTAAGTCAAAAGATTACCCTAGGAAATGTAGGAGACTCAGCATCTCTAGAACAGAAGCTGAAGTCATACACCAAACTTGTGTTTCATATCCAAACACGTTTCTGGTCAGAAAGACCACCTCAGCCTATCTTCAGCTAAGATTTATTTAGTGGAAATATCAACTACGACTTGACTCTAGCAAAGAAAATGATGCTTGATGCCTCAGGAATTTCTTAAGTCTCCTCATCTGAACGTATCTAGCATCTCAGTGAAGCACTCAGCACACAGTGAGTCAGTTCTCACAGAAAACCAGCAAAACTAAGTGTTTGGCTGTTTCGTGAAACAGCAAAATTCAAGATTAGGCATTTATAAGTTTTAAATATATTTTCATACTTTTAGTCATATACATTTTACCAGAAATGACAATTGAGTGCTCATGATTGTTTCCTGCTGAGATTTTCACTTACATATTTTTCTTACACCTCTCTATTAAGACGGTTGAAACCATCAGAAGCACCTGCTACAAAGTAAACGTTTATTGAACTTCACGTCTCTTCTACAGTGCACAAACCTTCGATGTTGTGCTTAGGTCAGCTTAGACAAAAGAAGGAAGGGCCCAAATCTGTTCCATGACACAATCTCTTTCTAGCTCAAGCTCTCCTGTCCTCAGGAGTCAGACGGTAAATGTAGCAGTGTCCTAAAAGCTGAAAGGGTTAATTTGTGGCTAGGGTTGTTCTGAAGGGTAGACCCTGAATCATGGGGTCTCTGATGGGGAATGCCCTCACACACATCACCTTAGGGACTATAAGCAGAGTCTTAGAGCATGGACGCCAAACTGGCAAGGTTGTGCACACTTTCACGGTTTGAGACTTCCTTGAAATCTGCCAGAGCAGGTAAGCAGAGCTAGACAGCCTCAAAAATCTTTATTTGTTCACCAGGATGCTTTCTTCTATAAATTATTCCAGCTTTCAATATTCCTAACCAGAAATTTGGAAGAAGAAAACATCAGTGGGATCACAGGAAGAACAGAAAAGCTTTGCACTGCAACTCCCCTGCAGGCCAATGGAAAATTTACTTTTCCCTCATAGATCACAGATTGTATTTATTAATGTAAACTCCTTCAGAGTGAAATCAAGTTTTCAGGAAGTTAGTCTGCTGCAGATAAAAAGAAAAAAAAAAAAAATTGCAACTTTCTTTTTTTAATAAATAGTCATTTTAAGGTTTGAAAAAAAAGATTTATTTAAAAAAGCCTAATTACTCAGGCAGTATATTGAACATAGCTACAGCAATCTAGATCATAAAAGACAGTACAATTAACAGCTGAAAAGCCCCCAGCACATAGACCAAAACGCAAACCAAATAATAAAAGAAAAAAGACAGCTGAATCGCCATGAAAGTTTACTCTTTTTTCTCTTCATCATGGGAAGGACAGTAAGTGAATCAGTTTCTATAAATGACATCTGAGTAGTAGTTCAACATTCAACATCTTTGACTGCAGCAATTCAGGCAGAGTAAGGCCGAAGAAATACTGTTTAGGTTTTCTCTCATTAAAGTCGCATAACATTGGGAATAGCCATTTGCACTACAGACTTGAGAACTCTGACATCCTATTATGTCACATAATGCAATTTGTACTCCCATGAGATAATATTATATTATGATTTTCGGACTTACCAAAATGCTCATTATCAATAATGTAAGGATATATAAAACCTATTTTGCAGTCGCAATGCTTGATTTCAAAGCTAAGTATACTTGATTAGTTATGCCAAAACATCAGCAGGGTTTGCTTTTTTTTTTTTTAAACAGAGTAATACTTCACTACTAGTAGAAGTAGAACATTTGTTTCTTAAATGTTCCACTCTTCTGAGTCTACCCAGTGCCAAACGCTATTCTGCCAGAAAGTGACTGGCAAACAAAATATGCTTATGCACACCAGAGAATATCAAGTCTTAACGTAGGGGTGCCAAGGGAAATACCAACAAACAAGAACAAAAAAGACGTGACGTTGAAGACAAAAGGTTTCTTTAAACTTTAGTCAAGCACATTCAACCCGAACTTGACTTATCTGCACATTAAGCTACCATACACAGATACACCTATTACTTGGGGTAATCGTTTTAGCAAAAAGCATTGTATGAATCAACAACCCAATCATCAGATGTTTAAGTTTTCCCTCATTTCTTTTTTTAATTCAGGAAAAAATGAGTTTAGCAAAACGCTGTATGTTAACTATTTTTTTTTTTCAGAACAGACGCTGAAGTGATACCTCAAAGTTTTGTAAAACAGGTCCGTCGCTTGTGTGTGGCAGCATTGTGAACTGTACTGCAAATAGCGACAGCAGAGCAACTGTTCCCAGTTATGTCATAAACTATTTATTTGAGCTTAGCTATTTGACAATAAAGGTTACATTAGCTTCAGAGAGAAAATTGATTCTGTCATATTTCTCCTATAACACCTGGACAGCAGCAATTCAGGAGAATGGAGAATTCTATATAAAGATCTCAAATGAACTCAAAATTTTCCATCCAGGCTGGCTGGTGGCAGATGCCGAGACCATGAAATTTCTGAAAGTAAGGAATGCAATGCTCATTCTTAGAGTCGTGTTATTAAGCAAGAATGCCAGATTTCTCTTAAAAGCCAGCCTTGCAATTATGATTGCAGAGAAGCAGCTTAATAACACAATCTGTGAAAATATACAAAAAAAACATTCTGAATGGTTTGACTTTTTTTTTTTTTTAGATTGAAATGTTTTGAAGTAGACAATTCAGAATTACAATCTTTGAGCCCACCATTTTTCATATATGATGATTCTTTTTTCTTCCTTGCACATTTGGTATTGGCAGCACTGTCAGACGCACTGACAGACTGTCTACTAATTTTTAATTTTATCAGCAGCCTGACTGGAATACCAGAATCTTAAAATAATTTAGGAAACTATGGTAAACTTCCCTTCTACCTATCTGCTAAATACACAGAAGACCAGTAATGTGATTTATGGTCATATAAATAATACAGAATAAAAACTGTGTTACTGAAGACAAACCTCAAACACTCCTACAATCAAAAACGTACTAGAAAGTTTGTGAATGAGAAGTTACATCCCGTAGGCCATAAACACCAACTGATATGTTATGTAAGATTGAAGAGTTCTGCATCACATTCTACCATTATTCTTCCAACCTCTTCTAACTTATGATTTTACTTCATAAGTACTAATATTCAGAAATTTTAAAGGGACAATGACACCAGTAGTCCAAATTTTCAACCACACTCAACAAATGCACAAGAGATGAGTGATTAACACTTGTATTTTAACCAAAGGTTAAAATGGCAAAACCCAAGGGGCCTCCACAAGAGAAATAAGTTGAGCCAAGCTACACTGTATGCACAGAACTTTCATGATTCTGTGGGAACTGTAAAAGCTGACGGGTCTATTGTTTCCATGGAAACTTTTTACCTACAGAATCCACCTACAGGAAGCAACACAACGCATCGACATCCCTTATAAAATGGACTTCACTGGGGGATTTCGGAATATTCTATGAAAGCAGAAGGAGCAGTGCCACACTAATTTCAGATGAGGAAAATGGAAGCACAGAAAAATCCATCTGGAATTAGAACTGAAGTCAGAGCTCTGCGAGGTGTCCATCAGATTCAGTCCTTGTTATCATGACTCAACAGCATTATAGATGATGGAGGGAGGAGAAGGAAATACAGCAGAAAAACCACCATCAAATATAACACTATTTTCATGCATTAAATGATTGGCCATGGATCCTATAAAAAGGACCATCAGAGAACCAGTGATGGTTGTATACGTTCACTGCAGATCAGGAGGGCCAAACACTGCTACCTGCTGACACTGGATTACAGTGGGGATTCCTCACTAATGAGACTTGAAACACATTTCAGGCAAAGCATGCGGTTAGGCTGAGCTCACAGCAGCACTACCCCTGTGCATGCTGTGACCTCCTTTCCTCACTGTAGGAGACAGCAGCAGCATTAGAGGATTTTAACAGGCCTTCCTGTTGCTGCCTATCCGTAAGAGTGATATAGCCCCGACACAGGGTTTGGGAAAGTCAATTCACATCCCCACCTGTGTCTCATCTCTTGTATTCAGAGCAAAGGGCTGGAAGGGGTTAGAAAACTGGGAGAGAGCAGAAAAGCTTTCACAACACTCATGCACTCACCATCCCATGCAACTCCAGCACCTTTAACTCTCTCACCCAGCACTACAGATATAATGTCCTTCCAGGTGCACAGTCTTCACAGTTATGAAACCAACTCCACTTTGGGGACTGTACACTGCCTAATCACAATCCTCTCTTGCTACATCTATCATGTGATACAGCATACTCGGACATCTTGGTCCCTACCCACCAGCACTGCATGGTTCACTGCAAAAAGGCAAACACATCAACAGAATGCATTTCACCAAGAAAATGCACTATTTTCACAAGGTTTGTCCAATTAAGCATTTGCGTTATGTTAGACTTGCCTATCACTGGAGAAGTCAAATGATTGAGAGTGCTACCAAGTATTTTATTTTTCTCTCAAAGATAAAGAAAGGGATTCTCTGAAATAAAGAGGAGTAATATACTCAAAGTAGTTAAAACTCGGAAATACTAACACAGTATTGCTGTCTGTCCCTTTCCCCACTTCATTTTGTTCTGGCACCGCGTACTTGACATTTCCTTCCTATCCTGAAATGAAGATTTACAATTTCTTGCCCAGATCCATACTGGGTAATAAGAGGACAAAGAATTAGCTGTATGCTCTTTATCCCCCAGAAACCAATAAAGCCAGTGTAACTGGCAATAATGGTACAGCACAGAATGGAAGAGCCTCCTTTTAAGCATCTGCAAGAGTTTTTTTAGGAGAAATGACAGTGGACAGCACGCGTTGTTGTTTTGTTTTTTGTTTTTTGTTTTTTTTTTTATCTGCGCTGCTGCTAGACAACAAATCTCTCTAATAAGACAAACAGTTCTTTAAAACCAATGAGATAGTACCGTAACTACTTTAAACCGTTTCAGCATGACAGAGCTGTAAAATACAGCTGTAATCTCAAATATATCCAGCAAGTAAACTAAAATGGGTTTTCTTTGGATCACATGTCAATGAATCCAGACAATTCATCTACTTGCTCCAAGAGACAGTTTTCTTACTCTTGCCACCAAAATAGTCCCAATCCTACATTCACATAATCCTATAACTACATAGCTGGACAAATTTGGCTAATAAGTGAGCTAAATTCTAAAGTGCTGAGACTTCATGCTAATGACTAAAAAGTTTCATTCCACAATATGGATACAGTTAAGAAATATTCTGAACAAGATAATGTTTCCATTGCCTGCATACAATTTAAGAAGATGGTGCGGATGGGGAAATGAAGTCACGACTCTCGTTTATTCAAAGAGTTGAGAGATCTACAAATACTTCAAAATAGGCTGAAAACCACTCTCTATCTTCTTATTAAAGTGAAATCATCCCACCCTAGAACAAGAAACATTCCCATTAAAAGTAAGGTTACACCATCAAATTCCACTCCCCAATACAAAATCTTGCCTTTTCTCTTTCTATTGAAAATAATACAGAATTCGACAAGACCTCAAAATAATAAACTCACGAATGTACATACTAAATATGAGCTGAGAAATGTGTGTGTTTTACAAAAATTGCCTCCAGAGGCAGGAGGTGCCTTCACAGGCGCGGGAAGGGCGGGGGCCGCGGCAGACCCCGGGCGCTGTCCGTTGTGCTGAAACGGGGCCCGGAGCTCTCAGCAGGTACAGAATTCGGCAGATCTACAATAGGTTCTGTGGCATGCGCATGTGTAAACTAGAACTTTTTTATTTCTAATATGCTTCTAACAATTATGTGAAGTCAGGCATAATGAACACCCTTACCCTTTCCAAAGCTGACGATATGAGCTCAAAGTGCTGTCTGGGGTATGCAGAAGAGTATATTTTGCACTTTCACAATAAGAATGCGCTACAATCAAAGTGTCTCTGAGAAAGACCCTCAAGCTGGGAAGTTCAGCTCTGACTTAGGGAAAAAAAAAAATCTGGTCAAATTCAGTATTATTCTGTTCACTGTTATGAAGAAGAATTAAATATTATCGTAAATAATAATTTTATATAATTCTGTGTGTGGGCTGACTACGTACCTGAATACACAGGCTTTTTTCCTTTAAAATTTTCTTGTTTGGATTGCTAGATTCAGACAAAACTGAATACACCTGTAGGGCTAGCATCACAATTTTTAGAAAGCTGGCAGTACATACAAGCAACTTGAGCCTCTATGATGTTGTTCCTTAACTAATGAAATAGTTGCAGTAAACCAGATTTCAACGCCTGAGAGTTGTTCTTATTAGGAACAAGATTTGTTGGGGTATATGTGACTATGGAAGCGGCTTTTTAAAACGCTGTCTATGTTTGAGAGTACTTCTCTAAAATGAGTCTTGGAACACAGGCTTTGCTCATGACAAAGTTCTGCCTTGGATAACTTTCATTGGAACTGTATTTTCAACATGTCAGCCCATAGAAGAAAAGCATCTGCAACAGAGAGAACGGTTCACAGAACACTGTTCATAATGGCAGTCAGTGTGAAAGGTAGCTAAAGCAAATATTCGGTTTTTCAGCTTCCTGAATTGTTTCCAGTTCCAGATCAGACCCATTCAGCCACCAAGTTTAGGCACTACAACACATTCTAGAAACTCTCAGTTACAGCCACTGCTTCAAACTAATTCAGGACCTAAGTAAGTCATGAAACTAAGCAAGCCATGGAAGGTTATAGCTGAAGACAAGACAAACCACCACTAATTAAAAAAGATGGATTTTTTTTTTTGTGGTTTTGGTTTGTTGGGGTTTGCATTTGTTTTTAAAAAACATAATTTAGCAGGAAATATTTACAGTAACTTTTTAATATGGCTTCCTCTGTAAAATCTCAACTAACATTAGAAGGAAATCCAAATGAAATGAAATCTGAAGCTTAATATTTTAAACTCGGAACCATTTTAGAGTAGGAGAGGGAACATACACACACAAGCCCAAACCTTCAACTTATTGGAACTGGGAATTCCAGAGATAAAAGGAATTTTAAAAGCTTTCTTCATGAGACTTGTAGTCAAACGTCAGCAGGATCAGAAGACACATGCCAGCAGATTGTAAGCATTGGCTAGTAACATAAAGAGGAAGAAGGCTACTGAGATATGGAATCTTAAGCTTCAAATCCTTTATCAGTGAAAAGACCAATTTTAAAATCAATACTGGCATTTGATGCATAGTCAATACACAGCAACTCAAGTTGGTGAAATATGCTTTTACCATCTTCTCATAAAAAGCCTGACAATCTTACTATGCAGGCAGTAGCCTTTACGTAATCTTATCAGGCAAAGCAGGCTGTAAAGAATTGGCATTATCCTACAGCATGCTAATAAAAGCACAGCAAGCAATCTCTTATTTTCTTACTGGTAGCAGAGTAATGTTCTTTATTCACAGGAATATGAAAAATGAATGAGAATCCAAAATTATTAGAACAAACCTAGCCTGCATTAGATAACACTTCCCCTTTCTCTCACTGTCATGAAATCGCCTCTCATAAGAATCACATGGCAGACAAAAATAATAACATTTCCCAAACAGGAGTCAGAAGACTTACTGACAAAGCACTTAACTTTGTAAAGCATTTTAAAGAAAACTAAGCACACCACAGACTGACTAACAGCTATACTTTGGGAGCCCTTCTACCATTGAACGCAACAGCAATCTATCAATCACCACAAAATTACAGAAAAACTTCACCAGGAAACAGTAAGTGTCTTATAATTGCAGATTCAGGTGGATTTCCATGCAAACATTACACAGAAGTCCAAATTGTGGTCGTGTCAAGAAAAGAAGAATAACCTCACATGTCTTTTGAGAAATACCATACAATATTGACAGTATACAGGATTAGAGATTTTGTCATATATTGTATGTAACATCATGTCCAAGATGAGCTTTATATTGAGATGAACTATGAAGGGAAAGCAATACGCGTCAAAACACCTCAGTAATCTGATCCACATGCTAGAGGTCCCCCTCCCCGCTCTCCCACACCCACATCTACTTGTTGAATAAAATATTATATCTCCTAAAAAGACTGCAATTACATGAGTCTTTTCAGGCAGCTATACTTGAAAACAAACATCTTTACACTTCCTGTAAAAAAAATTCCACCGGTAAGTTAGGTCATAAATGACCATATCTATTTATCTGCTAAATTATACCTAAGAAACTTTAAGAAGAGAATTTAAGATGATTAGCAACAAAACCAGTAACATCTGCTATCTGGCTGAAGAATTATTTCATCAATTTCTTGTAATTCTAAGGCTTTTATTCCTTGCATCACATTCTTCAAGCTGCCAAGAGAAGAAATATCTGCTATTTTATTAGCAGTGGCATAAGTGACATTTCCACATGTCAGGAGTTACTTGCAGTAAAGTGATCAAAGCCACTAACAAATTTAACTACACTAAATATTGTGCCTCCCCACCTAAAAAAAAAAAAAAGAAATGCAATGCATTGCTTGATTTAAGGTTGTAAGGCAATAAAACAACATAAACAGATATGCAAAACTTTTACCTTTTTTCATTAATTACAGATGTTTCAAGTATCACATATCTCTCTGTGTACTTCACAACTGCCATGAAAATCATTTAATAGAAATGTATAAGCACACAAAGTATTTCATCTATCATTACATCTATTTAAAATTAAGCAAGTAACAAGTGAGGTAACATAGGTAAATGTAAAACAATTAATTCCCATTGAATTAATTCAGCTACTGCCTCCTCCCTTAAAAAGCATGTCAATCTTTCTCTAAACTATTTACAAGCTTTAAGGTAAATGTTAGCAGTAACTCTTGTCTGGCTTTTAAAAGAAACGTTAGCAGCTACTCTAATGTGGCATTTCAAATAACCATTAAGTTTCAGTCTCAATTCTGACTTGAGGAGAAGATCTGCTTGCAAAAAAAAGCATGCTCTTCACAATAAACACGCATACATAATTTTGAGCAACACATTCAAATTTTAGGTTTTTTTAAGGTACAAACTGTATAGCAAAACCACCGAGTCTAATCCACCATACTCTCTCCATAAGTGCTGAAATATTTCCCTGATAACATTTGAAGTCTCAAAAGTTACAGATCTCATGCTGCCTTGGAGATGGCAGAACACGAAAACATCGCTGAACAACAGACAGAGGTCCAGTGTTTCCTTCACAGCACAGAATTGTGCAGTATGCAGAATTAAATTTTATGCCAAAGTACGATAAACATTGGGGTGAGGATCTGATGGGGAAAGAGAAAGACACCTAAGTAGCTAGATTCAAAAACTAATGTAGCAGCACTTATTTTTTGTATGTGTTGGAGAAAAAGAAAATTCCTCCTTGCATCTTACTACATTCTACGAAATTCTGCAAACGGAAACTAATATTCATCATCACCTCTGCCAGAACAACAAAATATGTTAAGACTATAGAAACGTGGCAGGCAGAAGTAGAAAGCCATTTACCAGTAAGTTATGACCAAAGAATCAAAACTAAAACCAAAGCAACTATAACATGGCAAATTCATTACCTGTTAATAGTAACTACAGAACGTCAAATTTTATAACATCTTTAGGATACTTGGGTTGGGTCAACAGTCATAAGACTTATCACTACAACAAGCAAGTCATACCATGAATGGGTCCAAAAGCCATATTTACAGTTCCAAAGGCCTTTTTTTCTCCTTTTCTTTAATGAAAATTCTTTCAAGGTAACCAAATCGAGATGGCCCCGTATCTGTCACTGCCTTCTTTATTAAAATGTCTTGTACTCTGAAATGATTGCACCTTATGATGACCTAATTTTTGCTTTCTGACGGACAAGAGTTCATTATGCTAATCCTTTTAAAAACAGCGTGTCTATCTTCCAGTACTACATATTGAAAAATAATGGTTAAGCTGAAAGGGTATAGTATCTACAGATTTCGTTTGGCTGCAAGGAGTATCTTCTCTGCCGTATCACGACATTTACTGTTGCCTTTTCTAAGTGTGTTCCTGCCACTCTGAGTATACAACATTCAAGTTTGTTTCTCCACAGTAGTCATGGCGGTTTATTCTATGACCCTTGCAAACTCGAGGTTAGTGTTACTATTTTTGCAAAGCTTCATTCAGTTGCCCTGTCCAATTTTCTCTACTGTATGAAAATTTCTGTATTGAACTCACTTTAGAATAATAATCCATGCCCCTACACAAGACAATGTAAACAGAGCTTACTTTATGAACTTCACAGTGTATGTTCACAAATAAATAATAAAATTATCAGCCAGGGGGGAGGCAATTCATCAACCATATGAGGAATCATACACATTTCTTTAGCCTTTTATGTCATAGTAGAGAAAGTCAACGAGAAGTCCAGAATAACTGTTTAGATATTATATAGACATCAAATGGGGGACATCTATTAATATGGCACTGGTCTCAAGGGACTGTAGTCTATGTTTTCAAAAACTTAACAGATTTGGAGTTTGATTTTCAGGTTACTGACTTAATCCACTTTAAACGACAATTTTATTAAAAAAACTCTTCTGAAAACAGACACCCAGGTGTTTTTCTCTATCACAGAAACACAACTACACATTTCACTGTAAATTATTTCTCAAATATGGAAGCTGAATTAACTACTGCACATCAAAAAAGTCCACATCGTGTTGTGAACGCACGCTATACTCTGGTCTTTGTTTCTGCAACAACCTTTTCCAACAGCATTACTAAAAGAGTAAGAAAGAAAGACAGCTTGTTCACTTAAATGTTTTGGGCAAAACAAGTAACATTAATGACTGTTAAGCATTGCTAAAATCAGTGAAACAAACTAGTGGACGATTATACCTGCATATGGAAATGTAGTGCAGAGCTGCTGCAACAAGTTACACAACATATTCATCTCTTCATTATGGAAAAAACCTACCTTGTCTTTAGAGTACACTCAAAGCTCTATAGTTAAATTTGACACAAAACCCATTGTTACCTACAACTAATTATTGATGCAAAACACCCCAAAATTACAGGAATAGACTGCACTAATATCCCGCAAAGGATACTGCATAGGAAGATGCCTTAAGAAGCTCCCTCTAAGCATTGTTGTCATGCCTCTGCTCCTAATATTGGTCAGATATCCATTATGGGCACTTGTGGCTCATAATTAATACTGCACTTAACGGTATTCTTAAAAATAGACCAATATTTGGCAATCCTCTGTAGGTGTGCACAGACGCGTGTTAAAACCTTCAGCTAAAGCATGTCTGTGAGCATCTATAATCACAGAAAAGTATCACAGAATGAGTTGCATCATGAATCATACACAACTGAGGTACTTAAGTCAGCCAGATTTACGTAATTCTCTGTGAACTTGGAAACAGTTCACTGCAGCAAGCTCTGCAATTAGACAGAAGATGAACTCTTCTTCATAAATTTTAATGCTGTTGTAAGGACATTGTATAAAATTCTCTAGCAATAACAGAATTTGGCACACATTCCTAACAATTGTTATCCTAGTAATTGGAAGACCTTTCAGACATTTCATTTTTTCATGTCTCCCTGATCCTGAACCAGCTTGATGCTCTCACTGCTCTAGGAAGCTCATTTAACTTCTTTATTTAGCTCTTTCACCTCAAAATGCCTGCTAATGGAAAGGCAGAGGAAGCAGGTCCTCGCAGAAACAGTATCAGTGGATACCATGGCACCAGAAGACCCTCACCAACACAGACAAAAACAGTTAGTAGAAGCAAGAAAGTTTCCTTTCATGAGGACCGCGCTGCGTAGGATTTGCAAGGATAGAAGACCACCTAAGTAAGCATGAGCAACCTCTGTTTGGAAAATAAAAAGGCTGGTTCACTACTCCCAAATTACATCCACAAAACAAACTTGAACACCATCATAAGTTACATAAGCTATAGATATTATGCGAAAAGCATTCGTCTTTACCACTTGATCTACGATCTCTATCAACAGCATTTTACGCTGTATAAATCACAGCTATAAGCCTTAAAGAGATGAGCAGATAATCGAGCAGGATGCTTAGGCTCTGCCCAGCAGAGGGCAGTTTGGCAAATTTCAGTGAGCAGCGTGTGCTTTAAGGTCGGTTGGGAGCTTCGGGGTGTTGCTTTTTGTTGTCTTTTTTTTTTTTTTTTTTTTTAATAATATTCATTTTAGAAGACAACTTTCATAAACTTAATTATCCCGGCCATTTTGCTCTTTTCTGCTATATAACTTCCACAACTTTCAAGAAAAGACTGTTTTCTGAGATACTGGAGTCTTGCCGAAATGACACAACCCAGACCTCATAGGAAAAAAAAAAAAAAATAAATAGAAAAGCGCATGATTCTTAGGATTCAGAAGCTCCACACTTCCCCTTCCCCCCTAAATTAACTCTCTCACCCCTGTGTGAATGTTGCTTTTATTCTTCAGTTAACTCTAATGATCACATTAAAACAAGAACGCCAGAGAGCAATTTTAAGCTGGGTAACATTATATACTTCTGCTTTTCACATCTTGAGTCTTAATACAAGGAACAGTTTCCACCTGAACCTTCACGTTTAACCAATCAATGGAAGAATAAAAACAAACCAAAGCAAAAGTTTTCCCTTTCAGAACACAAATCTCTAGATGTTATGAACTCTGATGACAGTGCTACCAGTAAGCAACTGGAGACTACTACCAGGGAAGGACACTGCTTAAAGGAAGTGCTCAGACAAAAAACAGAATAATCACATTCAGTGAACTTGTCAAAGCCAAATATTGAGCAAAAAAGGCATTAAAAAAAAAAAAAAAGCCTGCAAGCTTACCAATACTTTTCCACAATCACACAGACATGTTATGAGTATCAATCATCTGTTGAACTTAACAATTTCCTGAAAACTATGTCACACAAAGCACAAAAAGAAAGTTAAAATACTACTTCTTTCAGGGATGCAGTTTGCCACACAATCTCTTAGATAATACTTAAAAGACATCATGTTTGTTTTCCCAATAGTTCCTTATTTCCCACACAAGAGGGAACAGAAAAACACAGAGACAAGAAACATGTCTGTAAAAAGCAGATGTCTATGTTATGTACATTTACTGCTACATCTATAAACAGATCACTTATGTTTTGGGATGGGAAAGGGTGCCTTTTTGGGGGGGGAGCGGGGGGTCTTGCACAATGCATGTTTAATCTATACATAGCAAAACAGATCCTACAGGTAAAAATACCATTAAAATTGCACAGGTTTTCTGTATTTTTTGTTCTAACCATTAATATAATATGAACCTACAGTTTCTTCTTAACTGGAAAACAACAGGATACAATATTTACTGATGGAACAACACTTTTGTATGTTTATGAATCAAAGTAAATCGGTCAAGGGATAAAAAAAAGAAAACTAAACGCCGATGCCCTTTAAATTACAATAAAGAGTAAGTTATAGAGCTCATGCCTACATTTGCTATGAATTAACGCACACGTATTAGAAAGGCAGGGTTTAGCATGGGATTTCTGTTCTTTCTAAACAGAGATAGGAATCTTATTAAAACTACTTTTTCATCCAACCTGTTCTAAAGAAACTGCTCCTTGACAGCTTACAGGGAACAATGACTGACTGTCAGCACTAGCAGACTGCATGCATTTAACTAAAAACGTTAAAACCCCCTAACACAGTTTGGAACTTCCTTCGTTATTTTTTCCCCCCCCTCCCCGAACGGTCTCCTTTTTTCGGCACTGCTGAGGGGTTATCACAGGAGATCGCTTCAGGGTGCTACAGCACGCTGCACCCATGTGTCCTGTGTAACCCCACGGCACGCCGCGTCCTGCCCAGCGGCCAAACCCGCTGGCTACCGAAGGCAGACTCGTCCTACCGTAGCAAATCGAAACCTTCCTCTTACCTCCGCTTCCTTGCTCTTCTCTTTGTTTCTGCCCATTGAACTTCTCCCATTGCTGGCAGTCTCCCGCGCTGGAACTACAGAAATCTGCTGGAGGGGCATTTTTACAGTGCCGCAGGTTGCCAATACCTGTTGGGATGCCTTATATCTTCACTCCCCCCGAGTAGCCCACCTGTATAATTGTTCATATCCTTGCTTTGCCAAGCTCAGCTCTAAATAAAAAGGGGAAAATATTATTTGAGAAACCGTGTAGCATATGCCAGGGTCTTCCATCCAAAAAAAAAAAAAAAAACCCAAACAAAAAAAAAAAAAAGTAAAGCAGAGCAATTTGCAAACACAAATGAGAAACAGCAAACAAAGAAGTAAGGCACAGTAATCCAGAGAGTTTCACATGCTTAGAGAGATGAGTTGCTGCAAGTCATAACTCAAGTGCTGTGTCCCCGGAGCACCCCCTCGCCCCCCTGTCCCCCCAAGAGCATTGTGGGATACAATTCAATCTCCGTGTTACCTAATAACTGTCATGGAAACCAAGGAAACCCGGGTCTCGCAGGCCCTTATTAGCAATCCCTTCCCTCTAATGGCACAGGCTCCCACGTTTGCAGCGGCTGCCACCACTTCTGCTTTTGTTTCCCATCCAATTCCACAGGAGTCCACCGAGCAGCCGGAGACACCGCCTCGTGCTGACTAGGTAAAGCAGCATAAGGCTGAAAAGCTTAGTGTCCTATTTTGGAGCCAAAATCTCCTCCTTTAAAAGCACAGATAGCTTGCTGTGTCCTTCATGCGTCTACAATTAATCTGCTTAGGTCAAAGGATCTGCCTTGAAGTGAAGAGCAGCCTGAGCGAATGAGGTGTAAAAAGGAAGACAAGACTGGGAGGGATTGCAAATGTGCCTTTCTGAGGTTGATAGTAAAAAGTTAACCCTTTGCTGCGCTCGTCTTCTCCCGAGACGTCGCCAGAAGCAAGCTCAGCAGGACAAGCCAAAGGCAGACGCACACGTGTCTTTACAGTAGTCACAGGCGCTCTCAAAAATGTCATTTACGCCAGCCTCTCCCCACCCAACAGCTTCTGTTTGCTCAGTTACAAGGAGCAAAACGCCCAGGAAAACTGCTTTCACCACCTCCCCTCCCCCCAAAATGCAAAACAGCAGAAGACTGTCCCAGGTGCTGTGTTACAAAGGTGGACATGGAGAAAGGAAACTCTTAGCACTTACACTTTACAAATTTTTATTAATCTTGGTAAATATTAAGAATGTAAGCAAAGCTGATTTTGATTAAAAATACTAAAGAAATACTTAGATCAGAAGTCAAATTCTTAGCACTGTATAAATAATACAGGAATGAAAACAGGAAAAAAAAAAAAAGCCAAAACAAAACAGAGCAAACACCAACAATGTTTTAATGTTGTCAGTTTAAAAAAAAAAAAAAAAAAAGCATTATCCAAGCTTTCAAATAAGTTATCTTTATTTCTAGCTGTATATGGTTGTACTTGGAATGCTAACAAAACAATGGCATTATATACAGGCTGGATTTTCTTATAAAGCCAGGTGGGGAGGATTTAAAATACTGTTGATTCACTACTCCGTTACTTTAGTTACTGTTTCTCAGTCTGAGTTAGCAGAGCTTTAGCCAAAGATAAACTGGGATCTGGTTCATGCTGCCATCCCAGTTCTACATCACTGGTTTAAACTGAAGGTACATTGACACATTCCAATATAAGGGTTTATCAAATGCATTAGCAAAGAATCATAATCTGTTCTAGGAGTTTACAGACACTGCAAGACACGTGTATATATGCACATTTTTATATTTGTATATTTATAATATATATTATTGTTGATATATATCCATAGTCATGAAATAGATTCCCAAAGAATAAAATGAAGTCTATTGCCATTTACACATTTCCTTTACACATTTTTAGTTACATTTCACATGCTTATTCCATCTTTACTCTCTGACATTTCAAAATTAGTTTGAATGTAAGTTTAATCAGCTTCCAATGTACACAGGGAGATTTTTCTGAATTTTGAATATAAATCAGGAAAAAAAAAAAAAAAAAAGACAAGCTCCTGTTTACCAAGACAGCTGCAATACAAAAATTGAATTCTGCTAGAATAAAAGACAAGAAATGTCATATACCAGACTGGTAATGTTTAACTGTTAAACTATACTGTAATGTAAAGGAAATTCGTTCTTAGTTTAACAGAAAGTTTTAAAGCTACTGACAAACTCTTTTCCTTCCTTTGAGGAACAACCGGATTAAGAATCCCTAAACCTGGCTCTGCTTTGTCATGATAATCACTTACCTCTTTGATAAAAACACTGACAGAAAACTAGTGGGTTTGAGGTATTAAAATGGAGCTTTCCTCTAGCGTCTGTTTCCATGTCTAGTTAAGCTTAAAAAAGTCAACCTGCCTTTTGATACTGTGCCAATAATTCTGCATTTTAAATTGTCTGAACTTGAGATTCAAGTCAGAGATTTCTAGGTTAACCAGTAATCTCTTTAATCCCATCTATGTCTGTTTTAGTTAGCCAGAATAAAGACCTTAAAGGGTACAATGTGCTTAGTTCTTTTTAAAATTATGAAGTCTTGTGGCCCTTTTTTCCCCCCACAGCGAACCTGTGCCAGTAAAAAGTACATAACAAAACAAAAAAAATCTAGTCCAAAACAAGGTGCATACTTTACCATTAAGCAAGTCAATGCTGGCATTCTGCTTAACTGTTTCACTAATTACATTTCTTCACCATGTGGAGATTTCAAATTAACGTGTGATTGCCCTCACAGTACACATGCCGAACACAGCTCTTCCCAGCCCGAGTGCTAAAACAAGTCACAAAACACTCAAACCTCATATGAAGAAATATGGAGAGCACCACTGCTTCGTGGGAAGAAAGCTGTTGGAAAACACAGAACATATCCAAAAGCACACCATAAAAGTCAGCGGCAGAGGACACATTTTTCTGTGTCATACTTTAGTTTAATGTTCCCTCTTGGCGTTTTCAAGTTTACTAGACAGAAATATAAAATGTAAAGCTTTTGCATTTGTTATTTGTTAATACACCTATGATCTCAGAACAGCAGTGCATCATCAGAGCACATCTTGCAGAAACAATAGAATTATTGATTTCAATTTACAATGTGTTTTTAGCTCCCAGAGTCCCCAAATACTTCAAAGTTGTAAATAAAGTGGTATGTGTATAGATAGAGATAGATATGTGCACACACACCTCCCTTTGTTAGAAAATATGGTAACTTCCACTCATTCCCCACGGTGATCAGCTTGGGATATTCTGTTTCAACAACGCTCATTTTGGCAAACCTACCACCCACGAGTCACCATTTCAGTGCCGTGCCTCACCCGAAGGCCAGCATGACAGCTGCTTGGTACGGAGCATGCCCTGCGAAGCAGCTAGATGGGGTTTCAGCCTCGAGGGGGTGACAATAACAGAAGCGAATTGGTGACCTGGAGCGGGCGAGAATGATGCGTCAGGGCAGAGAGCTGTGTGTTGGGTGGGCCATTAGTAACTGATTTAAGTTATAGAAATATAAACTGCACTTCTTGAAGCGGGCAACTAGGTAAGAGAGAAGCGCCCCCCTTTTTGCTTATGGTTTGAAACCCTACTAACCCCAGTTCAGAGAAGCCAAGGGATCCAACTTAATTTTTAGTCACCCAACGCTCCCCCCTCAGTACGTACTTTCTGAACAGTACCAGTCAGATCTTGGTGACCATGAAGGAAATCAAGACAAAAGAAACCATTTTCCTGGTGTTTCACATGACAGGGCTTCTCCCTAGCTGTGGACTACGCCGTGTGCTTCTGCTCTAGCCTGCAACACATGCAACCTCTTCGTCTCTTCCCTCCACTCACGACTTCAAGGGTACTATGTCCTCTCTCACACTTCGGACACGTACATTCGCTGCGCAAAACCATCCCTGGAAGCATTTCCCTAAGAATCGCACAACAAGAAGGGATCAGAATTCTAACCCTACACACACACACAATGTTACGATTTTAATTTAATAAGGAGTACATTATCTTCTCACCATACCCGTTTGCACAAGCCTACTGCATTGAAGTAAGAAGAGAATCTGATCAACTATGGTTAATGGTCCAACCATGGTGATGTAAACCTCAACGAGAGAATGAAAAACAACGATACAACCCCTTTTGTAACACAGTTACAAGGAAACACTGTACTAGCGTACTGCCAGTTTATAGCGGCTTATATATAATCACTCTGCCTTGTTGCCATCACTTGCAGAATCACAAATTTTTGCAAATTCTTGAATTGAAGAAAACCTAATAATAAGTTTCCCCGCATAAATAACAGTTTCTTTTATCAGGAATGGGCAATTCTAATTCTTTTTTACTCAGCATAAAATTGTCTTTAGATAAGATGTACTGCAGCCATTATATGATCTTTAAGCCAAAAGCTATATTGAATTAAAAGAGATAATTGTGGACATAAAATGCGTAGAAGTTGGTAGTTTTGACTCCACATTATTTGTCAAAAAGACACATTGGCTATGAACACACAATGTACGAAAAGGTACAGATCTGTAGCTTACAGTCCCGAGATCTAGGAATGAGCTTCACCATCCTCAAAAAAAACACAGAAAAGTTACATATGCTGTATATACTACACTCCCTTTACTATCAAACTGGGAAGATTTTACGCCCTCGTAAATGTTTTCAGACCTATTAACATGCTTCCTATGTGCTGCAAACATCTTACCTCACCTCTAGTCTATACCTTCCGTGTCCTCAAGAGTCACTTTTATAATATTAAACTTCAGCATCCCCATTATCTTCATTTCCTTAGTAAGAAATTGATGAAGAATACGTATCACTCTACCACCTCATTTGTTCTCATCACAATTTTATTTAAGAACACAACAAAATACTGTGGTTTTATGAAAAGAGGTCAGACTGGGTAATATTCCATTACTGCATTCAGATGCACTGCAGTCCTAGATTTATCCCTGTGTAAAGTACAAAGCCATCTGTAACCCAAAATTTCTGCAAAGGACCCACTCCATTTCCCTCTGATATTAACAAGTGCATCAAAGCAAGTGAGCCTCTCACCTCTGACCTGCACTGATGACAAAATTACAAAAGGGTAAAGCATGCAACAAATGCAAGCAATAATAATAAGGGGTATTGTCAGGAGACAGATTTCAAAAGAATTTCTAGATAAGTCCTAAAGAAAAGAATCCAGCTTGCAATTTTAAATGCAATTTTGCTGTCAGGCTATCAAAACTGTATCAACACATAGCTAAAATTTACAGTTGCGTACCAGTATGTATTCAGAGGCCTTTATTCATTTACACATATGCACACACAAATATTTGTATATATATAAACTTCCAATAACACCCTTTAAACACAGGTTTTCCCTTTTCTGCAGATATTTCAGAATAAAGCAATCTCTACGTAGACAGTCAGTATAAAATTAAGTATGTCATACTAAGAAGTACAAATCCGAAAGGAGCCCACTTTCACTCACAAATAATTGATGTGGTTTTCTTTCCCTTAAAATAGCAGTTACCTTCTTACATAAAGTTTTGAGAGGAAAAAAGAAAAGAAAATGCAAATCTGTTTGATATTAGCAAATGTGATGCAGGCTACCTGTTGTGACTTTCAGCCTGTCTTATATTTGCCATCGTAGGTACAGAGAAGGAAGTCTGATCGCTACAGCTGCTGTGGAAGTGGATACCAGTACGCAATAATGATCACCTGGGATGAAGTACAGTCACTTTAACTAGCAGAAGGTTCTAACACCTAAATTAAAAATGCAGCTAGCAGTTGTCTAATGTAGACCAAACAAGACTGATGTAAACCAATCCCTTGGGCTTCACAGCATCTTCAAGCTACAAGACACTAGAACCAAATGAAATTTTTAGATAAATGAAAAATTCCTTTAGATCTTTTCCCATTCCTCACAGTTAAAAAAAAAAAAAAAAAAGTTTAAACCTACTGCAGTACAAAGTTAGTCATAGAATTGGGGCAAATATGAAAGACACCTTTAGCCAAACACAAATCTTTCAAAGCAGCATGGACCAGTTTCCAGTTATCTTTTCCTCTGAATGGGAAAACCTGTTGTTCTTTGCTATCTAGACCAGTATGTCTGAAATACTGTTCTGCACCGTGGGCTGGCTTCAAACGGAGGAGCCTCAGGAAAGCAAGAGTTTTAAGCTGAACTCTTGCACAAGTAAGTCCCCATCAAAAGCAAAACTTAAAAGTTGTTTCAAAGAGGTGAATAAATTTGCCTTCATCTCAAATTAGAGCAAATGGCTGCGAGACGTCATATTAGAAGTCACTTTTTAAATGCTATACGGAGTCGACATAGATTTGAATGTAGCCATCATGTTGGTAGATCCTCAGGGTGGGGGGTGGTAGCTTTCGCCTTTACCCATCTTTAGCCTCATAATTGACTAAAGTGCTGAGAAGTACTACTTAATGTAATATGAGTATAGGTGTATAAAAGGTATTAAGGAAGTAATCAACAAAAAATTTCAAATGAATGTCTTTGGCTATTTTTCCATTGTTGCCATTCACAGGACATTGCACATTATTACACTTCATCAATAGCATTACTAAGCACAGGTCTTTTTTCCTTCATGGAGAGGCTAAAATAGAAGTTAGTGCAAACATGGAAGCACCTATTTGCTACTTGCATAGTCTGCGCAGATATAGTGCCTAAGCATTTTTAGAATACCTAAAAATCCAAGGTCATGAAAGGTACAAATCAAAAAGCAAATTAAAAAATAAAAAAATTAGTAGCTGAGACAGTGTTAAAATAAGCCTGGTACATCCATAAAAGTTTACCTAGCTGAAACTTAGATTTGATGAAAGTGAGATACGAAATGACAGAACAGTAGTAAATTGGACAAAATGTGGCCTCTGGCTGTTAAAACCAATTATCATCGTTATGTCCTAGACAGCAGAATTAAAAACAACTTCTGATTTCCACTGTTAAACACAAAAACTTTCAGGGATGCCTCCAATACAATGTTTGCACTACGTTTATTTTATCTAAATTAAACCAAGCGTACTATTCACTTATCAAACTACAGCATCCCCATGAAACAGGGGACAAGGGAAGACTTGCAAAGTTCTACACACTGCCAGTAGCTTGAACAGCCCATTTCTCTCACACATTAAAAGTGACAGTTCGGAATTTTTGTTTAAATGTAGCCATATCTTATAAAAACAAATGGAAAAAGTTAATGACGAACTTTTATGCAGAATGGGCAGACTACATATTTAATCAATTTACACTACAAAAGAAATGAAATGATGCAGTTAAAGCATCCACTCAAGAAACTACTATTTATACTGCAGTGACACTTAGCTCCTCACTATACAGGCAGGGATACTGCTATGTTTATTCTAATTTGCAGTACCCAATTTGTGGAGAGATCCTATCACCTCTCCAGTTCAGGTAGTTCTACCTTCATGATGAACAATAACCTCTTAGCCATCACTCTGCTTACAAACATTGCTGACCTTCAGCAATATAAAGGTGGTATAATTTCATAAAAATTTCAAAAAAACTGTATGAAATTAGGTTTCTGGTTTTGTAGTGGTGGAAGTAATCTTCATGCCACGTTGTCTAGCTGCACACATCCACCAGCATAAAAACACAAAATTAAAATGCTATTGTCCCTGTGCTACTTCAGAGCACAAACACAAGTCTAGTTGTTCAGGAAATGGCTATTGAGTTATTTGGTTATGTTTACTACAGCAAAAAAAAAAAAAAAATACTTAGTAAAAGCACTAAAGAGTAGAGGCTAAATAAAGACATTGCCACCTACAGTATTATTCTCCATTATTTTTCCCATTATCGTTTCCCACTTCCTAGTGATATACATGTAAAAAGCATTTTAACAGCTCTCTAACAGAAGGTGATTAACTAACAGTCTTCACAATAGAAACATCAAATTGCAGCAAGCAGTGGAATCCACCTCCTTAGTTCTGGGTTAAATGCTGCAAACCTGAATCAATCTTAAAGAGTTCCAGCGTTGTTCCGTAAGAATGGACTCTTAGCCCTTAGCCAAGATTCAGAGCTATCAGTCAACACAGAGGAGCACCAGAGCACAATGCAGAAAGACCTGGACAATCATAGAATCATACAATCATAGAATGGTTTAGGTTGGAAGGGACCTTGAAGATCATAGAGTTCCAACCCCCCTGCCATAGGCAGGGACACCTCCCACTAGACCAGGTTGCCCAAGGCCACGGCCAGCCTGGCCTTGAACACCTCCAGGGATGGGGCCTCAACAATCTCTCTGGGCAACCTGTTCCAGTGCCTTACCACCCTCACAGTGAAAAACTTCTTCCTAATGTTCAATCTGAACCTGCCCTCTTCCAGTTCAAAGCCATTCCCCCTCGTCCTATCGCTACATGCCTTACCCAATGTATACCTCCCAGGCTACCCACCCCTGTTTCCACTCCCTATAGGCCTCCTTTTTCCTTTTGGTCATGTCCAGGAGCTCCTTGTTCATCCATGCATCTTCTAGATGAGAGCATTATAAACAGGATGAAGTTCAGTAGTGGAAGCAGCACAGTTATGGCACTGGTAGAACAGGAAAAAGAAGTTGGGCAGCAGCCAGGAGCACAGACTGACAAGAAGGCTGGGCATATTTCTTAATCAAAGGACGACTGGAAAATGCTAACTATGATCAGCTGCAAAAATGTAAACATAGTCCCAGGGTGCACCAAAGAAGTTATTTCCAATTCTTCTTCGTCCTGAAAACTGCACCAGTAATTTCCTCAAAAATTAGACTTTTCACTTCTCAAAGTTCTGATCACCAGCATCAAGGAGATTCTGAACTTGGACACAGTGGGGAAACTGTTCCAAAAAACCTGCACAGCAGGAAATCATTATTTGCTAACCCACCTGCTTCTGTTACTGGCTACATATAATTGGAATGGAAGTCCAAGTTTGTTTGTTTGGTTTTAATGCAGATATTCAGGTGCACATACAGTGGAGATTATACTACGAACTGTGCCCTTGATCATTATTTGACAAAGAATGAAGACAGATGAACAATTTGTGATCAAAAATAAAGTCTTACAATGAGGTCCATCTGTGTGAATATTGAAAGTCTACCTTCAGAGATTTTCCATGTTTGCTAAGCACTATTTGCTTTGTGAATCTCAGCTGCTAGAATGTTTAAGTGACACGTAAAAATGCAAGATATTAATTAAAAAAATGCAAATGAATGTTCATTCAAAACACTTTTTATAATGTATTTCTTCTCAACTTCCTACAGGTGTCTACTGCTGATTATAGTGTATTTTTCCCTTTATTTTACATCGATATCTTATAAACGTAAAATACTGCCATTTCCCTCCTATTCTCATCTGCTGTGACCCCTTCGTCCTCCTTTCCTTCAGAAACACCTGGGAAGAATTTTATCTTTGGCTAAATATTCACCTTCCAAGGACTATGATTTCTCAAATGTTTTAATATTCTATTCTGTAGTCAGCTTTATTGAAAATAGCTTAATAAAAGAAATTTTCTACATTGAACCACGTTTTTAACCTTACGTCCAGTCTGGATGTTGTTTGGCTTTGAAAATTCTCCCACTGCTTCAGAGAGAGGATGGTTCATTGCCCGTATAGTAAGAAACCCATTAAATTACAACAGCATGGACTTTGAAAGGATCTGTAGAAACTAACGTTACAGAGGTGGCAAATTCACTTTAAATTCGCTGGTGGTTTTGACCCACAAAGACTCCTGGCCTCATAACTTAAGGACGACTGTATACGCTTCTCTTTAATGCTATGAAACAGCTGAAATGAATTCTGATACCAAGATTCATTTTAACTCAAACTGTAGTTCAGCTACAGGATTAAACCATTTTAAAAACACAGACTTCACATTTTTGAATAATTTTCTTTAATATCCAGGTCTTTCCTAAGTTTCAGAGTAAGCACTATTGTAAGTGTGTGCCACTCCTAAATTACTGCCACCCACCTATTGTGCCATTTAGACTTAGAAGGCACTAATTCAGTGTTATTTGCTTACTTTGTTACCCAGTACCTCTTTTATTTATTTTGCTAACAAATTGAAACTGCTGTGAATTTAAATGCTGGTGTTTCATTCTGTAAGAAAATTATTGATGTTTTTCAATTAAAACGTAAGCCCACGAGGAACTGATGCCTGGCTGATACCTGGGGTCAGTGGCCTCGTTTGCTTGAGTAAACAGATACTTAAGTAAAGGAAAGAACAGAACTTCAATGTAAATGAGCCACCAGAGGGAGCTCATCTGGCCTGCTGAGTATAATAGAGCTATATTGACATTGGCGAAAAGTTAATTAAACATTTTTATAGGGGTCGCTGACTGAGTTCAAAACAAAGCGCATTCCCTGGCTGAAACTCGACATGCCTGAGAAGCTTAATGAAATCAGAAAAGGTTGTTTCTTTAACAAACGCGGAATACACTTCTGATTAAATAAAGATAATGAAGGCTGGAAATAAGTGATACAGCATTCTCCTACGCTTGCACAAGCCTTTTCTTTGTCATCCCTCTTTATTTTCTCCAGATAAAGAGAATTTCAAAGTGCTACTAAACTACAAGACAAAAAAAATTTGACATTAAGTTTATAATTTCCCCTAAAAGCTGTAGAAGTATACCGAAAGCAGAGCCGCATAACTATTAGAAATATATTAATTTCTAATCAAATATATTTTTGTTATGATACCTACCAAATTCTGTAATTAGCTATTACACTTAGATGGACATTGCCATACTAACTTTATACTCTCATTTTTAATTGTAGTGGACCCAGATTCAGAAAACGAATCCCTCAAGCTCCTGTTCTGAAGGATCCCATAGTTACTATCAAACCTGTGAACATTTTTTTTGAAAATGAGTACTGAAATAAGAATTACTCAGGTTTTTACATGGTGCTTATTGATCAGAGTTTTGCAGGGGTTTGTTTTGTTTGTTACTCTTCCATGAAGCCAGGCATCTGACAGCAGTAATTCAGAGGGGGGTTGGGCAGGAGAAGAAGGATGATAAAATTATTTCCTAAAGGAAAAGCACCTTCCAACATAGACACCCAGGCAAATAATTGCAACTCTATGTCTTTCTGCAGGTTATGTACTTTAAATATTCATTTCCAATTACCACAACTCTACCACAGAGTTAAGTCATATATTTCTTTGCGTTACCCATTATCAGCTTTCTAAACATGGCAAGATTAATTAGATTATACTTTTATCTTACTTCTGCCCGGATGCTTTGCTTTGGAAGATAAGATTAAAAGTAATGTGCTATTACATTTATCTGTTCTTTCAAGCTTCAATAAAACACGGAATTCTCTTCAAAACCACATAAAAGTTTTATAGTGAACTCCCGTGCAATATGAGGATACTATGAGAAGCACTTTGCTCTATCAACACCCCAAAAACCTGAGAAGACCCAATACTAGTTACAGTTCCTTTAAGTCTCACTAAGCTCTTCAGAGTGCCAACCTTCTCCGCACAGCCATTTTACCTTTGGGGAGCACAATTTTTCATCATTTGCCCATACCAATCAACAACAATCAGGAAAAAAGTTACAATTGCTCTCCGGTACACTTTCTGAAGTCATCCTTCCCAAGAATATTTCCAGACGTAAATAAGTTTCTTCTTGTTTTTCTCACTGAATAACTGCATTTTTAAAAGAGTCAGAAGAGGTTGTTAAGAGCCTAAATTAACAAAGGGTCAGATTTGTCAATCTCCTGCTTAAAAACAGCTAATAAATTAGTTCTCAGAATTGAAGTAAGATTTACTACCCACTCCCTTGTGCCATAAAGCTAACCAGCTTCTTCACAACACATAATGATAAAAGGGTTGTTTTATATTGTTGAGTATCTTACCACATTAGCAATTATCTCGTGCATTTTTAGAGCAGAACAGGTCTAATAGTCTCTAGGAATTCGGGATGTAAAACAACATTTATAAAAACCTTTAAAGCCTCTGATCAAGGACAGAAGACACTTCGGTCTTACAATTGTTTTCTTCACGTATGTTCACTACAGGGTAAAATTCATCCCCGTTCGGAATTCAGTCTAAGAAGACAACATATACAGAACACATATATGATAGAATATACTTTTTTCAGTGGGAAACTAGAAAAAGCTGCACATTTCAGGACCGTTTAAGCATAAGCTTACAGACATTTTCCAGTAATTAACGTTGCAAGCAGGGAACGTATCTTTCTTATCATTAAGGTACTCGGTGACTATATGCAGATATCAGCCCATACTACACAAACTCCAGCTAACGGGTGTGGAAAACCTGTTTCTTCAATGCACAAAAATATTGGGTTCAGCAACTAGGAATATACATTGGTGATGTTTTAAAACCATTGAATATACCAGTGGAAAACTACTTGAAACTGCATAAGGAAATCCGACAGATACTTTGAAGTAAATACTTCTAAATAACAAAACCAAAACAAAACAAAAGGTTATGGAGCAGCTGAAAAAATGTCAAAGAATTGGGGAAAATTAATAAAGGCTTTGGACAACATCACTATTAGACTATACTGTGTCAGGTTAAAAGGCACATTAGAAACAAATGCTAGATGCAAAGTAAAAAAAAGGACTCACAAACAATAAAATCAGCCCTTTCCTGAGAGAGTATTTCTGAATTCTGCACCTAAAGATCCTCCACTTTGGGTACTACTTATTTCGTGCCTAAAACTAGGATTAGGCTTTGGATTTCCTGAAGAGTCTAAATAAGTTAAAAGCCTTGTGCCTGCTAATTTCAAAGGTGATTTAGCACCAAATTCCTTGGAAAATCCACCAAGATCGTATTTGAAAACTGTATCCTTTTTCACTTGCTGATGGATTTAATCTACACTGAATATTTTTGAAAGATTTTCTTGATTTATCCTTGGTTTTCTTCAAACGCAATTCAGTGACATTTTGGTCTTACCATAAAAAAAAAAAAAAACCCCACACATTAGATATCAAACATGTTTTGTAACAGCAATGAACCAGTTTAGGTCAAAATCAGAGAAATATAAAAAAATAAATTTTTGAAGCGGAAACTGAACATTTGCTAAAGTTAGCAAAATCTCCGTTTCAGCCAACATTAGTTGGGGGAAGTGTTGTTAAATTCCTTCAGGAAAGGATGCATATATAGCATTTCCACGTTTCCCAGAAGGATGAGTCACAAAGCACCTTGAACAAAGCCTGCACCTTTAAATATTCACAAAAACTAATGAGGCACATCTTGTTCTGATTACCAGTTTTTATAGTATCACCCATTGATAAACACTTTGTAGATTTTAGTATTTTAAGGATCATTTACGTTAAAATAACATTCTGTCTCATAAATAGATTGTAGAACTTTCTCCTAGTTGGCTCTTGCTCGCCTCCTCCAGTATTCCTCAGCTGCCTAACACGATATTTTATCACCTAAATCTCATCTCACCGGCTTTTTCCAGCATAAGTAGTAAACTTAAGCCAACTTAACTGAAAACCCCATCGCTCTCTTACCCCACTGAAATTCTCATTTCGGATAGAAAATGCAGTCAAAAAACGGCTCCTCGCTAGATGATTTTCCCTCACTGATACGCAGGAAAACTGAAGTGACACAACAGAGAATAAGACCTATAATAACAATACAGTAACATGCATTTACCAGAAGGCGGGTGTCTGTGAGACACAAAGCAATGAATGAAGCAGCTTTGTTCTCTCCTATTACCCAGCTAAGAATTAAATACTTTTCACAGCCCTGAGACGTTGCTGTCCTACTAGCTTAAAAAAAGCTACGAGATTGTGTCAACTAAGCCTCGGCTATTAGTGGCACTGGGTCAAGAGTTTCATTACATTCATGACGCACAGATAAAATTTTCCCTTTCTGTTGCATGCTGTGAAGTCCACCCCTGGATCCAATTAAGAGCAGGTACAAATCTGTTTTTAGACCAAGCGCCCTACGGTTGCAATTTTTGGAACTGTTTGCTTTAGAAAACTGTTGAAATTCCCCACTGTCCCCTGAGCACGAGTCCCTGGTGGTACGTGAGGAACAAAAAGCTGAGAAGCGCCCTCCTTTGAATCACACAGCCCAGGTTACTCAACACACCGCGTGACTACGAGTATGACGCACGTATGAGTGTCTGCCGTCCTCTGCTGTCTCTTCAGTTATGGTTGTGATTTTTTTCATGTAACCAACACGCACTGGTTTTTTGCAGTGCACCAACACTTCACTACAACTTTCCTTGTAAGCTGTTTTTCTAAGAAACAGCCTATCAATCGAGACACAAGGGATAAAGGACAGAGGAAATAAGCTATGCTTAAAGAAAATGCTACAACTGTAAAACCTGGTTTGCAACCCATGTGGTTTTTTGTATATTTAGACTGTAGGCACTCCTACAGGAAAAGAATTTTTCTTTATATGCCTGTCATACCTAGCAAATTAGAAACCTGGTCTTATTAAAATTAGAACTTTTAGGCAATATCAATGTAAACAGACATGTTTTGTTAAAAATGACAAAAGGAACACAAATTCACTGATTTCAAAGCATCTTTATAACCCTTCCCACCTCCCACTTCTTGCAATAATAATAGTGCTCAACTCGTGTCTGCAAATACCATCTTTTCTTCCATTCAGAGACCACAATTAATCATGAAAACAACTAAGCACGGGTATTGGTGTATTTTTATTGCAACAAACAAGAGAGACTATTGCTATGACTCATTCTAACATAAACAAAGTAAGCATATTATAGGTACAACCTAATAGGATCAAATCAAAGCTCAGTATAACCAACAAATGGAAGGGAGACTCAGGAGGATGAATGGGCAAAAATTATATTAAAAAAATATGGGGGGAAAAAAAACCCAAAACTATTCATGTACTCGTTCTCCATTTTTTGAGGAAACTGTCAGTGTTTCATGGAGACAGTTGCCCCAAGGTCACAAATATTCACCGTGGCGCTCCCACCCCATTAGGTTCAACTAAACAGTACGGAATCTACAAAACTTCCATCTGCAGAAACACAGATGAAAAGGAGGAGACGAATGACCAAGAACAAAAATGAATAAAGTAATGAAAGATACATAGAAAAAGTAGATGAAGAACTCTGTCAGGACAGAAAGCAAGGGCCTATTAAATGAAATTGTAAGGAAGAAAATTCATAAATTGTAAAAGTCTGGCATTCTCATAAAGCATAAAATTAGGGCAAAGAATTCAGTTGGAGGTTGTAGGTAAGGCCACAATAGCATTAAGAATCAAAAGACAACTAGACATTTTGTTGAAAGAAGAGTTTCTAGGATACATTAGCAAAATCCAAATTTAGGTCTCAGATGAGACTTGTAAGAGCTAATAAAATAATTTTTAATTATTACTGGTTATGAATACATCCGGATGGGTTCAAAGGGTTTAACATGTCATCATTCCACTTTATAATAATATTAGTAGTAGTATTATTACAGCTGTCCTTAAATGTATATCTCAAATATAACAAAATTATTACTCATGGTGACATCTTTGAAAATTTCTTTCTGTGGACTATTAAAAAATTGGCAAATTGGAGAAATCTTCCAGGAAAAAAAAAAATAATGGCTTCTCTTTGTATTTGTTTCTCTCATTATAATTCTGCTTATGCATAGGTCTTCTCTATTTTGTATATTTACCACCATTTAAACAGAATGTTATTTGCTTAGGAAGAAAAATGTCAAAAACATAATTTAAAAGAAAGTACCCACAATCTCTTCCAAAACAAAAATCTTAGACTAGGGTCAGAAAAGTTTCCTTTCATTTTTATTCTGCTATCTTAAAAACTGAACATCAGCTTTCAACTTTTCTTTGTGATCAATCCATTTACATTTTGTCACCTCTCAGGACATGTCTTCATTACAGCATCTTACACAAAACCCGTTCCGGTACCACACACACATACTTCCATTGCCAAGTCAGTGGGACAGAGGCACTTTACAGCATGCCTTAAGTTCTAACCTTCAGGTGTCACAGCTGTGCTCCTTCTCCCTATCAGGAGAAGACTCAGCTATTCTCCCTTCTCAGGGGTGTTCGTGTTTGAGTAGATGGAAGCCAAGCACTCAGGTCTGGTAAAACCACAATACACTCCTGATGGGAGAAGCTAGCAAACCGAGGCTGTAAGCATCATTTCAAGATCTTTCTGCCCTCTACTGTCAATTGAGCCAAACTGAGTCATTATAGATGATTTAACCTACTACTTTAGCATGTGCACTACTGTCACCTTTTCAATAGATCATTTGAAAATGGAAGTCAAGTTCACTTCAAAACGGAAGTGGTTGCAATCTTCTTTCTTTGACTGATTGTTATGGCTTGAGAAAACCCACAACAGTTTATTGTCATTTAGACAATTATTCTATCACCCGATGACCCCTCCCCACCTGAGAAGGGAATTCGCGAAAAAACAAGGAAACCTAGGGGCTGAAATATAAACATATTAAATAGATTAAGACTAGATAATTAATATTAATAGTTCTAAAGAACCAATATTGATCCCAACACCAATATAAAATATACAAGGATTATACTCAGCCCATTCCATCAGCAGGAAGCTGTGCACTCCCAGCAGTGGACAGTAAATGTCAGACACTGTGAGTGCTACAGCTGCGGGAGAAAGGGAAGGCCTCAGGGGTCCGGCACCAGGGCAAGAAGTTCTCTGGATCACCATTATCAAGGGAGAGAAAGAACTTCGCAGCAAACTTTCTAATTTATAGTGAATGTGATGTTCATGGTATGAAATAATCCTGTTGTCCAGCTTGGGTCAAGTGCCCGGGTCTCACTCCTCCTCATCCCTGCACCTGGCGAGCTCGAAAACACTGAGACCCTGAAACCCACGTACCACAGCTGGCTATGAAGTAAATATTTTCACAAATTCAGGCACTAAAGCCTTCTAAAAGTGCAGTTTTCCCAAGTATTAGAGGAGAAATGAGTCCCGTATCACTTAAACCAGGGCACTGATACATAGTGAGGAAAGACAAGAAAGGTATATATACAATCTAACCTCAGCCACTTAAAGCGTGTGGAGTCTACACTCCAAGTTAACTACTCTCCACTATTAAGACAAGTGTCTGGACAAATTTCATGCTCTGTGAAATTAACACCAGTTAGTGCTAACTTAGCCTCAGGAATTAACTTTCTGGACATTTTACACAAAGGAGTTTATCAATGGAAGTTTTCACTATAGCAGGAATTCTTGCATGAATGCTGCAAAACTTTCCAGGAAGAGCACCTTCCAAATTTATACAAAGACGTAATTGTGTCATCTAGCTAATCCTGGAGTTCAGGTCATCTGGTCAGAAGACACCACGCAAGACCTGCAAGTAGAGCATACTACTTCTTAACTATCTGAAACTGTGTATACACGCATGTTTGTCTCTCCGTGGTTTGTGAAGGCAGTCTACGTGATTTTGTCCAAGTGGCAATGAAAGTAGATCTTTAGATTGATACACAGCAGACAGACAAGTAAGGATACATATCACTGTAGCTTAAATGTTCAGTGCCAGTAGCTTAAATTTTAAAACTGCCAGAGTTAGCCCTCAGGACGCTAAGCATTTCAAGTGAGGGTTGAAGGTATATAGGCTATTTGTGTACAATAGGACTTAGTAATGGTCCCCAGCTGTCCTTTCACACGACCTCCCATCTCTTACCTACAGACGTGCCACGCACCTTGGCCGGGAACCCTCATGTGCAGGCAGGAGGCACACAGCTGTAGTCCAGCCACGTCCCCAACTAGAGGACAGGATGACCAAGGAACGTCGCAGGCTGTACCTGCTAGAAATTTTAGCCATATTTAAACCACAGTTTATAGTTATAACTATTTATTTTAGCTATCTAGACACACAGATACCATCTATCAGCAATATCTTTCCAATTTTACCACTAATTAAAAGATAATTGAAGGTGGAAAGGCCCCGGATTGCACCTCCAACAGCTATGTATGCAATGCTAGTAACGGGAGCTGGCAATAACGCACAAAACCGTGTTGGCTCAAGATCTTCCACGCAACTCCGTATAATACATACTATGTACACTGCTGGGCTAGTCAAGCAAAAAAACCCACAAGCTGCTAATACTTACTAGCTCCTAGTTAACAGAAAGCTGCAGAGCGCAGCACAGACAAGTTTTGCTTACTTACTTTTAGATTATTGACTTCTTACTGCGATTGACCACAAAAATAGAAACATACACAGGAAACATATCAGTATTCCCACTGCCCTCCTGTCAGCTTGACAGTCATTTCTGATGTTCTTCTTTAGTTTATTTTCTGCTTAAATAAGCCTTCTGCTTATAGCCACAGTCACTTTGAAACTATTCTCGAAGTAAGAGCTGTATAAAAAGGGTATATTAAAGCCCGAGGAATACAAAAGTCATACAAGCAACCGACCAGAGATTACTGCATAGTTGAAAGGCAATTCTCTTACAATGCACATGATTTAAAAAACAAACAAACAAAAAACAAAACAAAAAAAAACCCAGCATCTCTTACAGCCACGTAGACCTGACATTAATGGATAACTAGTTATTCGTGGAGCAAAAGCACCTCTTGACATTATAACTCTGTTTTCTAGCTAGCAATTTCTTATGAATCATGCAGTGTAGGTTTATCTGAAATAGACTACAACAATAAACTGCAACTAAAACAATTATAGAAGTATGAATTTGCCTCTCCCATTTAAGTTTAGAGACAAGAACTCATACCTTTTTTCCAGGAAACTACTGAGGTGGCAGCAGAAATGGAGACTCCTTAGACCGTTCTCTCATGAATCAGCCCACAAAATCCATTACATTAGTAAATACTCATAATTATCCTCTCTAGCTTTGCGGAAGGCACAGAAGGCCACAATCATTACAGTACCCCAGACTGTATCAGTAGATGATGGCACGAGTGACCCTGCAGAATGCCGTTTCCTGAGACAGTGGCCCTTTAACCTGCCTTCACAGGAGGCAGAGACAATGCTCAGTGATGCTTTTAGGAAATACGAAGAAAGAAATTGCAAGTTGCTTCTCTAGCAATATGAGGTTTCTCAGGAGTGTTCTGCTTTCAGTGGGTCAAAGCAAGCTCCTCACGCAGCTCCACAGAGGTGAATGTCCTCGTGTGGGCATTTTGGAGGTCCCTCTGCACTTCTTGCATCTCTATCACAATACAATTCCTCCACACTGCGCAGATTACCACCAGTACAGGAGCTGAACATTTCACCTGTTGGGAAGCTGAAACAAAAGGGGTTTTGCCTGAAACCAGGTAGGATAAGATGTAGACACACAGCATAACACTACCATAGCTCATCCAAAATTGCTGTACCTGTTAAGTGGTGTGAATTAAGCTAAAGAGCATTCTCTTTGCACTTTTTCTGAGATTCTTGCTCTAAACGCGTTAATCTTTTTTACAGGACAAACAACTATTCGCAAAAACAGACTCTGCAAAAACAATTTTCACTGGCTCTTAATCTCAACTCCCTTTTCCTGCCAATGGACTAATTGTGGAGCGATATCCAACGAGTGTAACAAGCAGGTGAAGTATAAACGACAGGCTATGTAATGGTACTCGTTCCTTCCCTTCCAAGCTACTCCTGTAGCACAGTCAAGACAGCCGCCTCAAGAGGGAGAGATGCAAGCTCAGTCTGAGGGAGGCTGTGAAGCCAAATCTTGTTGCATAAATTTGGAAGCATATACTATAATCACACCATGCTAAATGAGGGAATCGAAGCATTTATAATTCCTGCCCACACATTCTGTAAACCAACACACAATTAACCAGAAACTTATTATTAATGATGAAAAAGAATTATAGAATTAATGTATATTTTCACAACACTGAAAATAAACTCAGTTGTCTTATGTTGAATTTGAAAAATATTAGACCAATCAAAAATAAAAAATAAACACTACTAGTCAGAAGTTCTCACTGCTTGTACCATTCCCTCCCTCCTCTCCCACTTGATCTCAAAACTTTTTTTATTCATCAAAACAGAGTACCTTATCTTCAGTTCCTGAGAATTCTTCGCGATCATTTTTTTCATTTATTTGTGTGTCTTTTATTTCTTTTTTTTCACCAGCACTTTTTCAAATTTGCCATTGGTTATTCCATGATGAGCTATCGACCTCTTAATTTCCGAGGCAGCTTGCACAATTCTCCAGCTTTCCTTATGTTCAACAGCTAATGAAGCCATGGCTGATGGCTTACAAATGCTGTGCACATGTTCTTTAGCACCATTTTGGTATCAGTATGTGCATTCTTACACTACCTGAGGTTCAGGAAGTTTATACCTAGACCAAAATATTGACTGCATACTGACCCCAAAGGATAAAATATTTGAGTTTAGTTGCATTGATACTCTTTCCTGTGTCATCACATTTAACTTACAGCACAATTTCTATTGACCACCGCTTTCAGCGCCACTGGTGGAAATTTAGTATCCTATGTTTTTTAAAAACACAGAAGTTTCATGGAGCCTGTCCCCTTATTTCACCTTCAGCAAATCATAGTTACGTCTGTCTGATTTTAACAAGGCATGAAATTATACCTCAGCAAAGTAAATTAACAAGCAACACCAGGGACAGCTGTTGTATTTCTTCGTGTCATCAGTTCAGATACATCATTTCATAGTCCTCAGTATATCCTTTATTAAAAAAAAAAATCTACATAATAAGTAATGAAGCAAAAGATGAAAGACCTTCACAACAATGCTATTCTCCTTACTCTGCAAGGTACCTTTGTACTAGCTTAAGATCAGGAAGATGCTTACAGTATGCAAAAATGCTACAATTAAAACTTGTGTGGCCCTGAATATATTCACAGCAGCTGACAAAATCATATGCCAGGTAACATATGAGATTAAAGTTCAAGTCTGAGTTTAGCTCAGAAAGACAAAAGAAAGGCATGGGAAGAGCAGAGGAAGTGATCACTGAAACCTTAATTAGAGCTGTGCGAGACACTCCTTGGAAATTAATGTGCTCTTCAGGTCTCGGAAACTTCTACAACAAAAAAAACCTGTGCTACTCTTCACTAGTTTCTCTATACATCATTTAAATCCTTACTACTGATTTTGGTAGTGTGTTTTTTGTTTTTCAACTGGGTTAGTTTCACCTTTTGCTGTACTTGCACTGGACTCTCATCAGGATCTCCAAATAACTGACCCAAACATGCCTTTCATAAAAGAGGAATAATTTACAATTTTGTCTGTGTAAACAGAACATTTGTCCTCCTAAACTTCTGTCAAAATGAATGGCTATCATATTTAGAAATTGTTGCGCTTCTATAAAAATACAGAAATAAACTTTGCACTACTACTTATTTCACATAGAACATATTAAGGTACCTAAAGTTTTGATCTTTTATAAGCACAGGACCAAAATGTTATTTTGATGGTGATTAGCTGAACACAGAACAATCCAGCTGTGGGAAAAAAGAGGTAGAAGAAGATTTCTGTTTTCTTACTTGTTCACCAGTTAACATTAATAGAAATTATACGTGCAAACTCCCTTTGGAAGAAAAATATACAAAACTGATCATCATGAAGTAATTGCCACCACGATCTACAAATCTCAGTAAGTTATATAGTTATTAGTTAGATAATCCCATGCTGTTAATTGTGATATTCGTTAAAGTACTCTTTTATACATTTAATGTATCTGGCAGTATTTCTAGCAAAAAGACTTGAGACAAGTAAGTTGGAACTCTCTCATGGTTGAAAAACAGTAGAATTCTCTCTCTTGTAGCAACCTGTGCTCAGAATATATAATAATAATATCCTTTTTCCTCCCCATGTTGTCTTTTCTGTTTGTACCAATATAATGGTTGAATGTGTGAATTATAAAATCAATTGCAGCCTTCATATATGCTGCTTTGCGACATGCCTCTCCGATACTGTCCCCCATTTCCTTAACAAAAAGTGAGTAGATTAAGCGCTAAATATAGAGGTGTATAGGAGGACTTGAAATAAGCCAGTCCAGCCATCTGTGAAAATACAGTGCTGCCATAGCTTCATTAACTTATTGACAACCAAATCAAAAGAGAATTCAAAGAAAATAGAACCAGAGTTGCTTGCCTACAGTTCTCCAAGCAAGATTTAATCGGTTAAATAAGGCATGTTATTCCTTCTGGCCTGCATATAGTACAAGTCAGAAGTTACTCCAAACAGAAACTACTTTATTACTTATTTAATTAGGCCCTTATTAAATCAACAACCAGTCTCTAGAACCTTTTCTCCTCCTCTTCTCAGTATCCCTCTCTGAAGCATGCTGCCAAATTAGGCAGACTTAAAACTAGTATGTCCAATGCTTATAAAAAATCTGTATTGACTGATGTCAATCTTATAAAACCACTATTATGTTTATCTAATCAGTGCGTACAAGATTCTTCCTGTTCAGATTATCCCATAAGAATTTTCTGCAGAAATTGTCAACAACATCCTTAGCCTTTTCAAATGCCTGTGGTCAAAATTGCACAAATAAACAAGAAATTTAGGTCCTGACAGCATTTCAATACAGATGTAGTAGAGGCAAAAGTACATCCTCCTCTCTATATTGCCACTGCATATGATCCGGATGCAGAAAAGAGTACGAAGTCAGTGTACTGGCAAAGTGGCAGAGTGGAGCCTTTGCTCGCTCTTGCCAGGGCGGCAGACAGCACAAACACCTCAAGTGCAGATTCAAGATGCATAAATGTCCACTAGTGGTAAGGACCAGTGACAGACCATTATCGTTCTGGAGCAACAGGTTTAGGAAAAATAGGCTGAAGCCTGTACTTCCTACAAAAACAAACAAACAAACAAACAAACAAACAAACAAAAAACACAAACAAACAAAAAGACGACATTTTCTTGGCCCACATGAATCTCTTTAAGGAGTATGGGCAGGTTTTAGTCCACTGTAATTCGCAAATTCCTGAGCTTCAAAGCAACCTGCTACTCCATATAAGAGTGATACCACATGAGGGATTTTTACATCAAGTGCATAATATCTTCAATGCTTCTGCAAAACTGAAGTGATACCTAGAGAGCAATGCTTTGTAGAACAGGAAGAATGATGACAATGAAGTTTAGGACTATGGTACCTTTGATGTAATTTATTAATGCCCATAGTCCACTAGTATCTCACGTATGTCAATATTGGCTCCTAACACACACCAGAAAGAGGCTCACAGGCCCTTAGGAGGAGTGGATATGGGACCAGTTCTTACACCAAAGGAAGAAAATGTGCCTCAATGCTCACATGTTGCCAGTTCTCTAACCAGGCTTCAGCATTGTCTATAACTATATAGAAAGACAAGATATTTCAGGTCAGAGGAAAAACCCCATATTTTCTGCTATTTTGTCCTCAGATGCAGTCACACTATTAAAATCAGATAGAAATCAGCATGTTTGCAGGACTCCAAATAACCCATTTGCTGTCTAGGAGGCTACAGATGTACCTTATAGTGCTTAACATGCAATATGGCTCTCAGCTTTTGCAGCCAGTCAAGAGACTTTTCTCCATATTCTCACCTCAGATTTTTCCAAGTCGAGCCTGTACTTTGTATCTTCAATGGATATAAATATATATAACTGATCCACACATGCGCGCGCACACATATATATACACATATAGACATATAAAATATTTGCATTTCTCAGACAGACATGAAGACATTAACAGAGCAATTGAAAGAGAAAGTGAAGTTGAAATAAATTAGCCAGTTCTAACTCAATCTTACCTCTTTTCAGTTTGTTTGGGTTTCTTAATCCTACTATAACGATACAGGAAATCCACTTGCCTGACTAGTGATAAGTAATTAAGCCTACCAAATAATACTCAAAATCTGACAAATTTAGTTATTAAGGCAGCATTATCAGAGTAGCAGTTTCTCTTCTCTTCTCTCTTCCTTGACTAATCATAAAAGTCCCCTTGAAATATCCTGGAATATCCCCTCCAGACCCTTTGATAAAACCAAAGGAAAAACTTCAGCATCTGAGTCATTTTAATACATTGAGGATAACTCAGGGCAACGGCTGAAGTTTCACCGGTACTGTGTGAAACTTTTTACAACTGTAAAGGGGACTATCATATAATTTAATAACTCTGGAAAAAGATGACCAATCCAGAAGAGGTCTGAGTCACGGCAGGCACCTGCACAGGCAATCTTTGCTAAAGAACTTTTCAGTGGAAAAGTTTCACACTCTCATATGGGTTTGGACCTTTTCTACCTTTGATTCGCTTTTAGAAGAATTTCTGAAAAATAAGCTACCGCAGTTTAGCATGCATCACAGTGGATGTATAACCTATAATGACACAACATGAAAATCTTGCTCATTAGATTCAAAAGCTTAATAGAAGAGGAAAAACTGTTTGTTTGCTCTTCACTAAAATATAGCAAGTTAATAATAGTAGGCGTTAAACATAAGGCACTTGGCAGGGTTTTCTTCACCATCAAGCTGTAAGTCAAAATGCCAAAATAACCCCTTTTTTTTTTCCCCAGCAGTTTGAATATAATTTAACATTTAACAACAAAAAAGAAGAACTTACAGGTAAAACAATCTTTTAGCAAATTTCTGCTATGACAGAACTTCACATGGCCCTTCACATTACTTCCTGGGTTCATTTCCTAGAACAAACAGAAACAAGACACATGTGAAACCAGTTATATCATGTTGAAATACTGTAGACCTAAACCTAGTAGTCTTAAATCATGCTATGAAGCAAGCTTTGGAAAAAAAATTTAATGCTGGTGTCTTCCAGATGGTACAACCTAAAACAACGCTTCTGGACGTGAGAGGTAGTCTTAAATAACCTTTATCAAATCCTGTACCAGATACTGGTTCCCATTCATCTTTCTGTAGACTCTCACATTGATTTGAGATTAATTAAAGATTAATCCTTGACCTCCCTAAGCACAGTAAAACCATACATGATTTTCCTTTTATCAGCCACACTAGGGGAAAAAGCCTATTTGTAGCCAGCTAACCTGTATGGCATTGACAGAATACCATTCGAGAATAAATAAAGCTTAAAACAAAGAAAGCCAAAACATGTAATTCGCTCACTAGCAGTGGTTTTGCACACATTTGCTTGCAAAACAAAGAGTAAAACGCATTAAACATTTAACTAAAATAGCTGTCTTATGAGGGCAACAAATACAAGCTCTGTCCAGCAGTACACCCAAACCAGCTAAACCCGAGTTGCGCAGGAGCACGTGGTGGGTGTTCACAGTGGGCAACTCCCTGCTGGGGAGGACGAAGGCCCCCAGCTGCCACCCTGACCTGTTGCCCAGGGAGGGTTCCTGCTTGCCAGGGACTCAGATCAGGACATTGTGCAGAGGCTGCTGTAGACTATTACCCTCTGCTGTGCTTCCACTCTGGCACCAATGATGATCCTAGGGGCAACCAGGAAAGCACCAAGCATTGACTACATCACTGTGGGGTATGATGGCAAGGCATGGGGGGTGTCAAGGGAATAGGAGCTCAGGCTCCTCAATCCTTCCAGAAACGCAGAAGGGTATGAGGAGTGGAAGACAGGTCCCGCAAGTCAACAATTTATCGTGCAATTGGTGTGGATTTTATATGATCAAGGGAAGCTCTACAAGAACAGAGGATAGTTTAGCAGAGATGGCATCCACCTAAGTGAGGAAAAACATTTTTGCCAACAGGATGGCCAATCCAGTAATGAGAGTTTCAAACTAGGAATAAAAGGGGCAGGAGAGAATGACCATCAATCAAGTGAGGAAGTGAAGGACCAGGTTCACAAGCAAAGAGTACAGGGCAATATGAATAGGAGGAAACTTGTAAGCAAAAAACCAGGGCTGTAGGGGTCCCACCCCAACTGTGTCCACACACACAGGGAAATGCCCACCAGGCAGAATTCTGGGAAAAGCTCTCCTACCTTTTCTGGGAAATCATGCTTTTGTATCTCTCCAAAGAGCTTGCATGCTAATGCACACAGCATAGGAAACAGGAGGATGTAAGAGGTCTGCGTGCAGTTGGACCTCACTGCTATCACAAAGACACATAATTCACACAAACATAAAGGAGAACATGGTATGTTCCTACTGGTGTATCTGCAGCATAAGGAAGACTAGGGAAAATGGTCCCCCGCCTGCTGAATGCTGAGAGAGCTGGCTGATGTCATTGTGAGAAGACTCAATCGTTGAAAGATCATGAAAAAACATAGTGATCGGGGCCCAGGGGCAAGCAAATTCTGAGGACTAGAATAAAGTAAACGTTGCCCCTACTTTCAAAGAGGCCAAGAAGGAGGATCCAGGATACTGCAAGCCAGTCACAGCCTCACCTCGATTCCTTGGGAGGAAAATACTCCTGAAAATCATTGCCAATCACAATAAGGACAAAAAGGTGTTTGGGAGTAGTGAGTATGGATATATGAAGGGGAAATTGTGCCTGACCAACCCGATGGCCTTTCACAATGAGAAGGGTGGCCCAATGGACAAGGAGAGAACACTAAACATTGCTTATGTTGACTTTAATAATACTTCCGTCACTGTCTCCTGTTGTCTCCTCACTGACAAACAGATGAAACACAAAATAAATGGAGACTGAGGTGAACAGAAAACTGGCTGAACTGCTGGGGTCAAGGAGTTGTGGATGAGCAGCACCAAGTCCAGCTGGAGGCCAGTCACCAAAGGCACACCCCAGGTGTCAATAAGAGAGCCAATATGGTTCAACAGCTCATCAGTAATTTGCAAGGTGGGACAGAGTGCACCTTCAGCAAGTTCACAGATAATACAAAACTAAGAAGTAGTTGATACACCAGAGGGTTGTGCTCTCATCCAGAGGAACCCTGACAGACTGAGAAACGGGCCAACAGTAATCTCATGAAGTTCAACAAAGGGAAATGCAAAGCCCTGCAGCTTTGGAGGAATAATCCCATGCACATTTGCAAAAAAGGACCTGAGGGACAACAAGCTGGCCATAAGCTCACAACATGCCCTCATGGCAAAAGCAGCCCACAGCAACCTGGGCTGCATTAGAAAGAGTATCACCAGCAGACTGAGGGAGGTGAATGATCCTTCCTCTCTACTCAGCACTGGTGAGCCATCCTGAATGCTGATCCCAGTCTCAGACTCCCCAGTACAAGACAGACACAGACTTACTGTAGCAGGTCCAGCAAAAGATCATGAAGGTAATTAAAGGACTAGAGCATCTTTTGTGTGAGGAGAGGCTAAGAGGGACAGGGGCCTGGAGAAGAGAAGGCTCAGAGGGATGTTATCTATGTTTATATATACCTGATGAGGGACAGAGTAAGGAAGGCAGAATCAGACGCAGTGGTATCCACTGAAAGGACAAGAGGCAATAGGCATAAATTAAATACAAGACATCCCATTTAAACATAATGATTATTTTTTTTTCCCCGTGAGGGTGATCAACCAATGGCACAGGTTGCCCAAGGTGGCTGCAGAGTCTCCATCCTTGGAGATAATCAAAACTCAACTGGACATAGTCCTGGGCAATGTGCTCTAGGTGACAATGCTCTGACCAGAGGGTTGGACAATCTCCAGAGGTTCCTTCCAACCTCAACTGTTGTGTGATTCTGTAAAGCATTTTTTTATTTAACTCTGCTTAAAATAAACTGAAAAGAGGTTACATTAATCATCCATTAAATCTCTTCTCCATGATGAGTAGGGGGACAAAAAAAAAAAAAAAAAAAAAAAAAAAAAAAATCGATTTCATTGTGCTTTAGCTAGTGAAAAAGGCATAAAAAGGTTATAGCTGAAAGCTAGCAACATACAGTAACCCTGACCCTAATGAATGCCAACATGTCTTTTGGCACCTTGGATATTAACAGCAAGAATGGAAGAAATTCAGATACTCTAATCCAATTCATTGCAGAAGCCATACAATTTTCCCCAATAATTCCTGCTTCTGCCTCTCCTAGTTTTCCCTGAAAAAACAGAATTTACATAAATATGTAACTTCAGGCAGATATTCACATGTGATATTTAAAATGGATGAACAACAAATACATTAAATGCATCTTGTTTCATAACGGAAATAAAACCGTAAAAACAAACAAACATTACTCTGACCACTCAAAAATAAAAAATTGTTAACATGCACTCTTGAATTGTGAATCAGCTGCATGGTATGCAGTGGTATGGTATTTCATACCAAATGAAAAACACAGATAGCTACGTGGGCATTCCTGGGTTTATGACAGCATGACCCAAAGAACTGTTCCACTGCATATGGAGAAACCAATCCATGCAGTAAGTTTTATAACTCAGGAAGAACAGAAGCACAGATAGATTGTAGATTAAAAGTCCAGAGAATTTTTTTTTTTTTACAATCAATATGTTACTTAGCAAAAAAAAAAAAAAAAAAAAGCCTTTAGCACCTGAAATCATACACCTTCAAATGAGCAGATTAAACTTTTATTTTTCCAGAGGCTTTTTCTTTTTACAAGTTTGAATTTGAGTTGTTGAAAAGATATGACTACAAGTTATATTTCAAATTCTCTACCTATTTCCTTAGAGAAAAATTAAACAGCACATGCCTATCTTATTCATTGCCAGGGAGAACAAAGAATACAGGTTAAACAAACATACAGTGGATTTCTGTACATACGTACTCTTACAAAGGCATGTTGCATGTATATAGTCACATGAGTATCTTTTGTGTTCATGTTGCTAAGGAAACAAACTTCTGTGCCAAACATATGATTTCAAAGACATTCTAGCTCTCAAATAGAGTGGGTATGTCTCCTGTCTTTTTTTTTTTTATTATCATTTTTTAAATCAAGAGAAGAAAGCTTGTGTATAATGTTACGGAAGAGCTCTCAATAGCCAAGAGCATGTTAAGCTAAAAAAATTATAACATCTGAAATGAAAAGATTTTTCATTCCATAGGGTTTGTGTACTTAGATGTAACTTTAGAGGCTAGCCCAAAAGGTAGTCGATTACAGCATCAAGTTAGGACATTACTGGTTTTGCATAACACAGATGAGGCAGATAAACCTGAAATTTTCTTTGATTTATTGAAAATTCAAAATCTATAGGAAACCTTCGTTACTGAACTACTCATATCAGACAGTTATTTATCAATGGCATAAGATAAAATACCATGAAAATATACCATCCCATTTAAAGGAAGACAAAACAAGTTTGCTATGACGAACTGTGTTCTGAAAATTAAGCTATCAGCATATCCATTAAAAAAGGATGAATCGAAGAACTGCGTTACGCAGATTTGAGTTCATGTTTTCCTGTTGTTTCACAGAACATTACACAATCTCTATTCAATACCTGTATCTGTTTTATTTATCTTGGTCCATCTGCTCTGCAAATGTTCCTGCAAAGCAGTTTCCCATGGCAACATCAAATATCACATAGTCCCAGTCTTCTGTTGAAGCACTTCTAACTGATCCACTCCTGAATTTCAAGCAGCATCTTTTTCTGCAGTACTTAAGTAAATAATAAATGAACGGAGTATTTCATCAAACCAAAAAAAACCCCATGAATGAAACAAACACCCATGAATAAAAGCCCCTAATTAGGGGATTTATTTTATTTTATTGGGTTTATAATTTAATTTTTTGAGAGAATTACATATAAACCATCTAAGGCAGGGGTGGGAGATGTACATTATAAAAAAACCTGTCAATCTGTTGGTAGTTTTTACCTGATTAAAATTTCAAAATCATTATGTTACATGTAGCAAAACAAATTGTGCGCAATACAAGTTTTAAAGAATAAGGTTACCCTATGCTGGAATGCAAGTTTTGTAACGAAAAGCCCCAAATCACTACTTACTACGGGACAACTTCAGCTAAATATCATCACCTACAAATCATTAATGGGCTATCTAAGCTTTTCATCCTCATGTTTACAATGATCAAAGAAATACAAATAAGAGGAAAATTTCTCCATACATTTTCATGCAAGATAAAAAACTACTAACAGTGATTTCCTGAAAGTAACTTATATTTTACCTGACAGTCTATGTTGATAACTCCTTCTCCCTATTTTAAGAAGCAGTAGAAACATACAACGTTCATTTTTAAGTGAAGAACTTCTGAAAAACTCTCTTAAAGTAAGCACTCAAAAAACCACCCTCAGTAAATATCATGTTAGTCTTGAGCACTCTGGTTCTGTGTGAAATTGTAAGACAGAAGCGTTGTTCAAACTGTAAATTAATGAATTGTCTTAAGGTAGGAAACCTGTCCTGCTGAATTTCAAAGTTTGGTATCCGCATTTTAGATTTGTGTGTCCAAAAGCACCAGAAGCAGCTAGGAGCAGGCCCTATGGAGATTTAAAAGGTAATCAGACCTTCTGGGTCCCTTCTACACCACTGTACTTTAGTTTATAGTAGTTTATAACCTAGAGCTACTTTAAGAGCTACTACATATGTATGCAATCTCAGATCCACAACAAAGAGCAGGATGAAATTCCCACTATATTTTTCTACCAGCACCACCTCCTTTCACCTATACGTTTACTTGGGTTATTCTCGGGTCTTCCCAGGCATTCTCTTTTGCTCATCTTGGAATTTGGCCCAAACAGGCTTTTATAGATTGGTCTAGACTGCTGGTCTGTATGGTGAAGTTCTGTACAATAACTCTGCTATTTTTAGGTAGAAAGGCTTCTTCGCATGTCTTAAGACATAAACGTCTCCAGGGCTAATGCAGCAACGTGGCATTTCTGTGGAGCACAGGACAGCTCTACAATAGGAGGACGGCTCAGCTGCTCTGTTGCATATGCAGCCAGTCCAGTTTGCTTTGCAAACACATGCAAATGTTGCTGGACAGATAAATCCAAAATACAAGAGCCCACTGCCTCTAAAGAAGAGCACATAAATATCTCTTTACAAAACCACCTGTAAGCTCACCTGCTGCCTTCCCAATGATTTTCTACTAACCATCAGCCAAAGTACAGTTTTATCAGTAGAGAGAAATTCTGAGGTAAACAATAGATGTATTTTATCATTACACACTAAAAAAAACTTCATTCTGTATTATTTCTAACAGGTCATTAAAATATGTCCTTGAGTTGATAAGTGATATGTTTATGATTTCTAATGCAATTTATTTCTCCAGCAAAGACAGGTCGTAGCACTTCTGCCATCAGTCACTGCATCAGTGATGCTAAAACCTGGTAATTCAATTCCTTAACTATATGAACCTAACTCTGCATATGTTTTATTATTCTTTACTATATACAAAACGTTTGTTTTAAATGAGTAGATTGGTTTATAAGAAAATCAAAGGTAAAAGCATTTCAGCCAAAACTACAGCAAAAGCTATAAAAAGTACATTACTGCAAGTTTTCATCAACCCACAATTATTCTGTGTTTATTTGACCATAGGAGGATTAGATCTCTACTCATTTTAAAATATCATAGTAAAAATATCAGTGATAAAATGTTTAGTAATAGTCAATTTCATTACATGCAATAGATAGATGTGAAATAAATTGACTCAAAGCAGAGGACGTTTTGAAAAGTATTTTTCAAATATGCCTCTTCAAAAGTAAAGATCTAAACTAAAAATAAAATACAAATTCTTACAGGACTAACATCATGCTTTTTCTGACAGTGTCTGAAAGACTATAAAGCCTTTAAATTATTAGAATCTATTCTAGAAATGGCTAAGCAGCCAGTACTGTGTTCATTTAGCCTTTGTCCTTTTAAGCTTTCAGGGTGCTGTGTAGCCATAGTAACTATGCCTTTTCTCTGTGAAATCCATTAGCTGGTTTCAATCTGGGATTCAATACTACTATAAAATCAAAGCCAAAGATTAAAAAAAAATTATGATTAAAAAAAGATTATTGGTGACAAGCATTTCTTTTAAAAGCAATTTCTGCATATTTATGCTTCATACATAACAGCAAAAGAAGCCAAAAGGTTAAAAGGACATCAACAGATAAATTCAAAATGAATTTGAAACTTGGTTAGCATCAGGAGTGACAGAATACCACCTCAAACTAGATCTCAGGGTGAGACTAGCTCTCATTTGCATTAAGTCAGCCAGCGCTGCTGGCTGGCCATCAAGCGAACAGCACAAGAGATGAGCTTTGAGCCTCGCCATCTCACTGCCCTGCCGACAGCAGGCTAAGGTGCAAGTATTGGAGAGGAGGAGAGACCAGGATTTGCACTGCAATTTGGAGAAGCCCATACAAAAGGTAACAAATACCTTTGTTCTTACAGTATCCTTTGCGCGACAATACGGATGGACTACAAATAATCTGCTGAGTCTATACTGTAGAAGAATTCTGTTGGTAGGAAATGGAAAGTCTTGAACTCTTATTCCACGCGGACAACTTGGAAAGAAGGCTGGTGTTTCAGAAGACTGAGACAAGCTTTATCCTGTATCCTATTTGGATATGCTGGGTTTTGTCACGACAGCCCTGAGCAACTTCAGTGCCAGCTCAGACCTGACATTGGTTACAGGTAAACTAAGCTAATGACATTGCCGCTGTTCGCTCAAATCCTAATTACCAGGAGTTACACTTGGCAACGAGGAGGAGCTATGTTTTTCTGCAAGTAGTTGGAGTATATTCCGTAGTTGGAATGTATTCCACAGTTGTAATCAGCAAAGTGTTGGAATATATTCCACAATCCACTAATTTAAAAATAAAGAATTCCTTCAGTCCTTGTACTGGATACAACATTCCTTAACTAAAAATTTTCACTGCCGCCTCAGCTGTTTAACTGTTAGTTCACCTTCTGCTGATTTGATTTTATACTTCCATTTGCTTCTGCATTATATTAGGATCAAACACGATTCAAAGACAAAATATCCACCATGGTAGGAAGTGCGCATGTTCGGGATGGGGGAAGGGAAGATTCCCACTAACAAGAGAATGAAATAGTGGTATTTTATTTCTGCTTTCTAGCTCCTTATTCTGCTACTGCCCTTCTCATAACGAGCAACAAGCCCGGATAGCAAGGCCATGTTCATATAAGATAAAGAAAGATCACTTGATTTCTTTTAAGAAGTCACCAAAATTGAAAAATGAAATCATACTTGCATCCAATTGAAGGAAAAAAAAAAAAAAAAGAGGAAAAAAAAGAAGAAAAAAAAAAAAAAAGAGGAAAAAAAAGAAGAAAAAAAAAGCTATCTCATGAGAGTTACCCGAGTCTAAAACTTCTATTTTTCCTCTATAATACACAACTTGTAACATCTTGACTTCATTGAAGTTAATATCAAAACTCCCATAAACTTCAGGAGGGCAAAGACTTCATCTTTATGACAAGGATGACATAAGAGGGAATTAAAGGTCATGCTTCCTGTCACTATGGTAGAAGACAAAGTCATGTCATCCTAGTTTCTACACCTGACTTCGCCAATGATTCTGTGATCTTCAGCTTGTCCCTGATCTAAACCAGAATGGCAGCACATTTTGGAAGTCACTGTGTAAAGCTCAATAAAAGCCCCAGTACCTTCTGGGAGTTCAACACGCAAAGAAAGATGCACAGAATGCTTCTTTCCAAATATTCCTGGCACTATCTTTTGAACAAAATAACAGACAGAGGCCCACCTTTGCTTTAAAACAGTAAGGATATTGAGGAAGGCAGGGAGGGATGTTCTTAACGGTTAGAACATTTTGACAAGACGCTAGAGATCCAGATTCAATTTTATCCTAAGCATAAAGATACTCAAAGACACAAACCTTATTACTTAAAGAAACAAAAAAACTTTTGTCATTAGCAACGACTGTGCAATTTCATCCACTCATGCTATAGAACAAAGTACTTGTATCCATATTGACAGTACAATCTGTGAACTATAATCACACGAAAGGAGAGCAGGATTTACAGCTGCTTTCTTTTTTTCCACCGGGTCTTACTGCTGCCAAAGGCTCCTAAGCAGGAAGCTGCACTGATGGGATAAATCACAAGGAATTAAATCCAGCTCTGTGAATAGGAATTACCTAAAGTTGGAAAAAAAGCAAATCAGAAAAGCTGTTGATCTGATATAGTATAAATAGGTGTAAGTGCCATCAAAAGTCTTGCAAGCGTTGCAAAATCCCATGAGAGGTTTTGCAAATACTACAACTTGGAATGCTTTGAAAAATAGTAGCAGTGTTCTGTTCCCACAGGCTTCACATCAAAATACTGCGCAGCATTCTATCTGTACGTGCCTGTTTATGTACCTTTACTATTTACCTAAATTTATTCTATAAAGTTTTTTTTCAAAATTCAAAAGCTATTGTTCCTTCATTTTCTCATTGATCGTGTATTATTTTCTAATTTATATAAGAAAACTAAAAGAAACACCAAAACTTTAAGCCACATATTTTCATAGCTTCAGTTTTCACTGCATTAAATTCTAGGGAGTTAATGCCTTTAAAGCCCCAAGAATACTCTACAAGCTTTAAATTATGAGGAAACACATGATAAACTTCTCTTTAAAACATTTGCTACCAATTAAAAGAAACTTGGAAGAGGACTAGTCACAGGAAGTTTCATTTTCCTTGACATTAGAAAACAGAAGAACCTCACACAAATAAAATGTCCATATAATATCTTCCTTTGAGGAGGCTCTGTGAGGATGTTTTCTATGTCCAAGGATGTTACTTCTTTCACATAAACCTCTCTCCTCACCCTCCATTCCCATACTCTGCAGTTGCCATAGTTACCATTTTACATGGCCTTAGTGTGAGTAATGACCTTACATTCAATACATCCCCAAAGGCTCCAAGCTTACAAAATATTTCGAGATTTGCACAGAAATTTTGCCATGAAATTTCACTGAAAGATTGGCAGGTGCCAAGGCACATTCAAACAAATGTCTCTTTTTGAAGACTGCATATTTGCTGAACTGCAAACTTTCAGCCACAATGTAAGTATAGGAACTGAATGAAGGTACAGGAACTGAAACCATGGCACGACTCAATTATATTCTGACAATTTAGTCTTCTAATTTTACTTATAATTCGAATGGTTTTAAATAAGGAACGTGATCCAACTGTAAGCGGGTTTCCTCTTTCTGAGTTCCAGAAAAATCACATGAAGAAAAATGCTAAAACATTCCTAAACCACAAGATAGTGAGCAGAACCTGAGCCTTCCTATAGCAGTTACAGATTCATGTTCCCCACATGGTTTCAACACAGCTATCAGGAGCACAAAATACACAAACTGCGATGGTTCTCCTAAGCTCGAAGGATGACAAACCCATCACCGTGATGACAATCTAAAAGTCAGGTGTCATGCCCAGAACAGATAGGTCACTGAATCCTTAACTACTGTGCCTTAATGAACAAAAGTAGATATATTGGATTTCTGCATGCGGTCCCACGGCCTTGCTCTTATGGAATATAAAGAACTCTGCTCGGAGTAATTCTGAATTGTGTCTGAAATCTTTTATGTAATACAGATTACTGTCTATTGACTGATCTATAAAATTCAAGTACACATTGCATCTATCCAAGGAGCAGAACTTCCAAAAAGTGGAAACGAGTCTGTGTTCACTGAATGAAGCGTTGGATCTTTGGGCCCCTCCTATAAGTTTCCAAATATGCAAAGGAAAACTCTTCTCCCTAATTTTCACTTAGAGGAAAGCATACACAGGATTACGGAAACTGTCCTAACTTCCAAAAATGCAATGGTCACAGAAAAAACATAAGGTAAAGTTTCAATAATTTGAAATACATCTTTTAACGAATTTGAATAAACTACATCCCATTCAGTTTGTTCTATTCAGTTAGATCAGATGCCTTACAGGCCACTCAATTTTTCTTTTGTCTTTCCCTACTCATAATTTCCTACAAATCAAAAGAGAACATGATAAGATGACAAGAATCCATCTGTATTACACCAGTATCACGCTAAAAGGCAAAGGGACCAAATTAAGTTAAGAAAACATCATATCCATCCACTTATTAGCATATACACAATTTGTAAATCACAATTTTAGTCACAGAGTATCACTAGTTCAACAGTTAGCACTGAGGATCACAGTGTGCGAAAAGGTTATTTTCATATTCATCTTGTGAAATCCTGTGATCTTTCATATGCAGAGCAACATCACCCTGTCCATTATCTCTTAAAACTGTACTCTTATGTAAACATCCTTGAAGATTCCATGTTGGTTTTAACCTTAGAATAACAATGACAAAAAGCCATCTGTGACAACCCTGCACTTTGCAATATATGCATTTATTTCCCTACTCAGTCTGTTTGGGATCTTTCTCACCTATACATGGCCAACCTTTTTTAAGCCGCTCTTCTGATGACACTAACCCTGCTGGTCTCAGGTTTTTTCAATGTAGACAGAGTGACAAGAAGGGTTCTTCTCTTTCCAACATTTCTCACCCTGGCCTGGCATCAAAACAAGAGCACACTGGAAGATCAATGGATGGTCTAGAACCAGATGAAGCAGATGTAAGTACTTCCCATGAGCCTCAGAACTGAGGAAGCCAGGTTTCTGCATCTGTTGATTGGCTTTTTAGGTGAACTATGCTAACACCATACTTTTGCTTTCTGCAAATTATTTTGGTCTCTATGCACAGTCTGCCACGTTTGCACATGTACTTAAAAATCCTTGTTCATACTAACAGCTACTATCAAGCAAGTTCTCCTCCTAAAATCAACAACGATCAACAATAAAAACTGTCCCCAAAGTGTTGGGCTCAAAGGGTTGTGGATCAGCAGCACCAAGTCCAGCTGGAGGCCAGTCATCAAAGGCACACCCCAGGTGTCAATATGAAAGCCAATACTGTTCAAGATCTTCGTTAATAACTTGCAAGGTGAGACAGAGTGGACCTTCAGCAAGTTCACAGATAATGTAAAACTAAGAAAAGTAGTTGATACACCAGAAGATTGCGTTGCCATTCAGAGGAACCTTGACAGGCTGAGAAACGAGCAAACAGGAACCTCATGAAGTTCAACAAAGGGGAAATGCAAAGTCCTGCAGCTGTGGAGGAATAATGCCAGGAACCAGTACAGTTTGGGGGCCAACTAACTGGAAAGCAGCTTTGCAGAGATGGAATCGAGGGTGGGGGTGGACAAGCAGACCATGAGCCAGCAATGTGTCCTCACAGCACGACAGACCACAGCAACTTGGCAGTGTCTCCAGGAGGTCAAAGGAGGTGCTCCTTTCCCTCTCTTCAGTACTAGTGAGAAACATCTGGAGTGCTGGGTCCAGTTCTGAGCTCCCCAGTACAAAAGAGAGATGGGCATAGTGAAGCAAGTCCAGCAAAAGGCCACGAAGATGATTAAGGGACTGGAGCATCTTCTGTATGAGGAGAACCTGAGAGAGATGGGGACCTTCAGCACAGAGAAGAGAAGGCTCAGGGGAATCTTATCCATGTTTATAAGTAGTTGACAGAAGGCATAAAGGGAAGGCAGAGACAGGCTCTTACCAGTGGTGCCCAATCACAGGACACAGGGAAACAGGCACAAACTGAAATACAGGAAATTCCAGTTAAACATCAGAAAAACCTTTCTTATTGTCAAATTGGTCAAACATTGGAAAATGTCACCCAGGTTGCTTGTGGAGTCTTCATCCTTGTATATGCTCAAAAAATGATTTGACGCAGTCCTGTGCAATCTACTCTAAGTGACACTGCTGTAAACAGGGGAGCTGTGCTGGACAATCTCTAGAGGTCTCTTCCAACCTCAACTATTTTGTGATTCTGTTAAGAACTAACATCTCTGGCTTTAAAATAGGGAATACATGTGAGCTTTCTCTCCTACACCGAGAATTAACGTGCCTACACAGTATTTTGTTACGATCCACTATGTTGTTGCATAGAGCCAACTTTATGAGCAACTGAACTACTATATTCTCATTATTGTCTGATTGTCTGTTGCTTTGAAAGTTACAATTCTCATATTTATCAGCACCATTAGTGCCCAACTAATTATAAGAAAAAAAATCTTAAAACAAACAAATAAACCAGGGAAGAGGGTTTATAGGAATAAGTATTCTGTGATTTTTCAATTGCCTTTCAATAAAATGATTTCATAATGCCATCACTTGGATTTTAGTGGGTAAATTTTTCCAAGTCCCAGCTGTTTTCCCAGTCCTGGTAAATTCTGCCTTTAATAAATCCAAATCCCAACCACCCTCATTCACTATACAAAATAGATATTGCACGTCACTCAAAATTTAAAAATAAAAAAAAATAAAAATCTAAGTTTGCAATTCTCTATGAAGTGAGCTGTACCTCTCATTTTGTATTTCCCACTTATGAGCAGACTTTTTTTTACAATTTAAATGTTATGTTACTCACCCATAACCTCCTTTTATGTCCTGTTTTGATGCTTTGTGAATAGAATATTCATCTAGCATTTAAATTAATATTTAATTGACGAATAGCCTCTTCATCACTAGTCTCTTTTTTTCTTTTATGCTGAACTCATTTTAACCTAGAGCTCTTCCATGCTACAAGTAAGCAGGAGGCAGCTCAAATGATTGTTTTTTCTAGGATCAAGGAAGAAAATAACAGCAGAAGAAAGTAACAGCAGAAGAAAAAAAGGGAGGGTTTTGGGGGTATTACTGACTTAGAAGTGTTTATGAATCTACATCCTCAGAAACCAAAACAAAGTACAAGACGGGGTGAAGGATACATGACCAGTGACAGGGCACATAAACTTCATCAGGTGGGGATATTTAAAGAGTAAGTCAGAGAGGTGTCATAACATAGCCTTTGGCCTATGCACTATGATTTCTGCAAAGAGGAAATAAGACTTGTTATCTATCCATGATGGTGACGTTCAGAAGTAGCAGTGGCACATTTAGATGACTAGGTATCCTAGCGCACCTCACTGCTAAACCAATGAAGTCTTACTTTACAACCTAAGGAAAGTACAACTGGAGTTCCTGCACATTTAAGATGCACTTATAATGGAAATGTTGCCTTAAAGTTGGAGCAAAAAGTCCGGGGTAGTGCCTCAGGTAATCCAATTTCTGAAACAGGAGAAACACGCAAAGCACTGTCTTACCAGTACCGGCCTCTGACTTAACATCTACAGTCTACACTATACAGTACACTATATTCTCAAAACTTCCATTGCATAAACTCCTAATTTTCTCTGCTAAAGATGCATTATTATGCCTTTACATCAATTAAACCCCAAAACTACAATTACCCTAGAAAATTTGTGCAACAAATATATCTGCCAGAAAATAAGTATGCCCTGAATTCCTCAAACAGATAGCTAGTGTTAAGAGAAATCTTAATAAAGAATTTGCCGTGGGACCAAAAGCATTTTTATCTTAAACTTTTATTATCCCCATTCTCAGGAAAAGAACCAAAATAAAAACCAAAGCCCAGCTTCATTTTATTTATGCACAAGCAAGGTACGTCTTCTCAGAATTTCTTCCAGTAAATACTCGTGGAATACCAGCATTTCAAACCACTGCTACATTGCATATATTCTACGCTTCATAAACTCAAGTTATTATTTAGCCATGGAAAACATCACAATACAATATCGCCACTTTGTCTCTTTAAAGGTTTTCCTGTAGCTGACTTCTGAAGACCAAGAGGGCTTCAGTAGAATTGAAAAAGGGTGTTATAAACTAAAAAAAAAAAAAAAAAAAAAAAAAAAGTAAGCTCTGCAATTTAAACAAAGACCGGCACTTGTTTCTCTGCTTCCTGCATAAGTGTGCTACGGCACACTGTAACTGCTGACCATATTTACCAGAGTTTTAAGTGGATTTACCTGCGCTACTGCTTTAAGCTGAAGTTGTCAAGTACAATAAAAGGGCTTCCAAATTGATGTAGTATGTTTCTCTTGAAAATGAACTAGAATGAAATCTTGTAATAAAGAAATCTGGTTCTGAAGGGTAAGCAGAATGAAAAGTTTTCACACGGCTGTCTTCCCCCATGCCCCCTCCCTGCACAGCAATTTCCTTTTTACTGGTCTCGGACCAAGCCTGAACTTCCAGCAATCCTCTGGTTTGTAACAAACTCCAGACCGTTCCATTTCAATCTTCCAGAAGACTTTTCTAACCACACGTAAAACTTGAACCCACAGACATACAGCCTGCCTGCTTCTCAAAAGCCCATCTTACCGCCTCTTTAAAGCCTTCCCAGCAGCTCCGTCACAGCCTGCGACTCCCTGCTCCACCCAACACTATCAAAACCTCTCTCCCAGGCAAATCTGGGGAGCTGCTCGTTGGGAAGGAGCATTTCCCCCTTCCTCCCCAAGATTTCTACCCAATCCGTTTTTTAGCATCTGGAGGAAGGGCAGCCCTCTTCCACGCCGCTCCAGCTATGCCCCTTTCAGCAGAAGGGGGTACGGAGCAGGTAATAAACTGCAAACGAACTGCACAGACCATCCATCACCCATGCAGACTCTTCAGTGATTAGGTAGGTAACATCTCTACAGATGTACCATTTTGGAACGACTGGAGGTTAAGTTCTTATGAGAAACATCCGGTTTCTGCTGATTCCTTCCCACTATCTAAATAGCATTTGTTCTCTGCTACTTATGTTTTTCCAATATGCTCTGCCTCACTGAAGTACTACACGCTGGCTAACATATTCTTAAGGATCCCATAGTGAAAGCTGGGAGGCTTTTGTCATTAATTACTTCAGACACCAAGTTCTGCATCTCAAAGCTCAGCATCTCAAAGCTCAATCACTGCACTGCACTTAAGTAAATATCCCGGAGACACATCATCAAGCATATTTTCCACGTCATCTGTAGAGGCTGAAAATTGTCTTCCTATTATAGTTCACTTGAAATGGAACTGAATTGAGAAAGGAAGTGATCATCTTATTCCAGGTCCCAGCTGAGATGTCAAACTACAGAGGAAAAAAAAATAGACTCTTCAGAAAAGGGGAAAAAAAAATAGAAAAAGAACACCTACTAACATGGTTAGCGCTAAGGCAAACCTACCCAGGATGTTAATAGAAAAGGCCTATAGAGTCTATACACAAAAGCATGCTTCTGGCCTTTAAGACAGAGCCCAGTGAATGGGCTAGAGAGCGAGCACAACAGTGAGTGAGTGCATACGTGCCCATATGGCTGTACTTTTCACCATCATGTGGCTGCATCCGTGACTGGCATCACACATTCGTAGATCTCATGAAATTGCCGAAATACTTCTAATTCTCAGAGCTACCATCAGGTCTTTTAGTTAAAGAGGAATTCATTGCTCACAGTAAATACTTTCCAAAATATCTTATTATATCCGATTTCTTGTTTCAAACTCTGAAAGTCTCTCTCCAACTGTTAGTAGGAATATTCTTATTTTATCTAAAGTTTATTTGTGTAATCAAGAAAAAGAATAATAGCACGCGACGATTAAACTGCTTTAAATGTGGCAAAGAGTATACTACATCCAAAAATGATGTACAACCTGAAGATGTAAACAAGGAAAAAAAGTAATAAATGCCTTTCCCTTTGAATATCCCAGATGGCCTTTTGACAATAACACCTACCTCTATAACTACTTTCTATTGATTCAACAATTTAAAAAAAAAAAAAAAAAAAGGATAATAAATTGAAAAACACTCACAGGCATGATTCACAGCTGGAGTTGTGGCTATTTACACTAAGGACAATGATGTCTGCGAGAAGGTAAATTAGGTAAATTTTGTCTTCTGCTCTGTATTCGGCATAGTATCGAGTGCCAGGTTTCAGTCCACAACTTCAGGTGATCAGTGGTTTGGCTTAAATATAGCTACAAGACTGTAAAAGAGCTCTGGAATAAACGAACGTAAGAAACAACTCCACTCCAAAAACAAAGTAGAATTGTCTGCCCCAGGAGAGAAACTTATCTGTGCCAAAGCAGAGTCTTCTAGTTGTAAAAGGCTCTAGCATATACGGCTGACCTACCTAGAAATCATCAGAACTCTCACAGGCATTTATGGACTCAACCTTTCAAAGTAAGCATAGTGCAAAGCCAAAACCCAAGTCTATGACGTATCAATAGTCTATGACCTATCAATGGCAAGAAGAAAGCCTGTGCACAAACCTCCTCCCTAAGGAAAGAAAAGGAATAATAAACCATAGACAGATGTTAGTTACCTGGCGGACTAACACCCTCAACTACTATAGCAATATGGTCGCAGAATACAACACACAGTTCAATTGCCAACACAGTTAGTTTTAATACCAGGCCCAGATCAAAAACTTCCGAGTCATAAATGGATGCTGAATGAACAATCAACACATTGGAAAACAGAGTAAATGGAAGAAATAACAAATCAGATTCTGGGTAATGTTTAATCTAACTACTGTTTCTAGCTATTTTCAGTACAACTCATGACAAATTAAAATCACCGACATTTAAGTCAATAAGAAACAAGACAAATTTAAGGATAGGAATTGATAATAGACAGCACTTTTTTCTTTTTTTCACCTTTTTTTTGTTTTGAATATAGACAACAGACTGACTGACTTGGCATGACAAAACCAAAATCTCGCATATGGTTTGTTGTGACTTGATAAATCTCCAGTGGAAAAGAAATGAAAATTGATGCATACTCGTCCAGCAGATAACTAGGATTTGATGGCACAGTCTTGGCACAGTCCAAGAGATTCTTTTGTCCCTTTCTTGCTTCTGTTAACTGCCAACAACCTCATTTTGTGGTGTATAGATTTCTTCAGGGTACTTTTTTTTTTTTTTTTAATTTCTATTCATTCAGATCCATGTTTTAATTATCACCGAAGCAAATCTCCAGTATTTCAGTTCTTGCTCCTTTGCGAGTTAAAAAATAAAGATAGTATCTATAATTGTTTTTTTTGCTGCCTGGTTGATTAGATTCATAAACATACTGTATGGGGAGCCAAACTCTCATAGGACTAGTCTAATTAAGAAGTCAAATTGCTATGCTGATTACAGACACTCTTCATGAACTTTAAAATCAATAGTTCTCAGAGTAATCTCAAATCTTGTGCACAGTTTCAGGAAACAATTATGCTTTTTGGTTTTATCAGAGTATTACAATTTTCACGTCAGAGAAAGACTTACATATGGCTATTTTAAAAATTTGCTTTCTAAAAGCACAGCTGCCATCACTTTACTCACGTACTTGCCAACACACTTAACTACAAAAAAAAAATTCATTTCAATGCTGTGAAATATTCTCAGTTTTGTGACGTAGATTCTGACTTGATATTTCAGAATAAAAATACTGAGGTTATAGTTAGGGAAATCGCAATGATCAAGTCAAATAGGGAGGAGAGCACCCTGCTGAGGGAGCTCGTTGCCTACCTTATTAACCTACTGAGGGTTGGTTAAAGGCCTAAGACAAAGGGCTAACTCAGAAAAATTTTGTTTTCTTGCAGTAAACAGATCCTTCATGATCCAAAGTTTCTTTAGCCCCAACTTTCAGCACCTAGACTAAAAGGAGACCTTGGCTGTTTTTCAAGAAGTGAAAAAATTCCCAGAAGAGACACAGAATTATGAAAAAGTGGAAGTTTTGCCATTTAAAAATTTTAACTCTTCCTCAAAAGCTATTGTACCAGCAATCAAAATCCTCTGATTAGCATGACGATTCATGGACCGATTGTCACTATTTTCACACAGCAATTTCTTTTTTGAGAACAACAGAGTATTTACAAAGAGCAAATCCTACTCATATAGGATACTGTTTCCAAAAGCTTTATATTTCACAACTACAGCTTTAAACGTAAGCAGGGTGAATCCAGCACAGAACAATGACATACACTTCTAACCTGGCCCCCTAAAGGTCTCTTTGGTAACCATGATATTTCACTACTGGGTAGATAAAGATATAGCATGTATCTTTTCCTTCTAAGAGTTTCACTGATAAATTAATGAATAAAGCTAAAATTTATTTCTTTATTCATCAGAACAACAGAAAAGTTTCAGAAAGTAACCTAAAGAAGCAATCTATCTCAGAAGAAAAAGAAAGGAGGAAAGGATTACTCCTGTATGCTCAGATTATTTATGCAAGAAGCATGGTCTGTTATTTGGGACATTACAATGATTGGAAATAATAGTCTGAAATTAGGACAAAAATAAAAATGGGAAGCCAAAGAAAACGTTCATGTATTGATATTTATGAGGCTATAAAATGTTAAAACGTATGTAGCTGAAACAGATAGGACATTTAAAGTGTAACAAAGCAAATAAATATAAAAATACTTTTATGCCATACTCAGGAAGTGCAAATTGCAGCTCAGCAAGTTTATTTTCTACCTTTGAGGTCTATTATTCATTCCAACATTTTCTGCTGAAGTAAATATTTGGAAAAAAAAAAAAACAAGAAAGAACCCAAAATGTCATTTCCTTGTTCCATGAAACAATAAATCTCTGTTTTACTTCTAAGTATTCAAAAAGGTATGAATTAGAATAACACACATGCACTGGGAAAATGCAGGAACACTTATCATACAACACATACCAACATTTACTACTTGGGTAGAAATTTAGCATTTGAAACATGCCCAGAACGGTACGTCATATCCTTTTGAAAAGAAAACTACATTATTTTTAATTGATATAAAAGTAACACAAAAGATTTTAAATATAAAAAATGGAAGTTATAGCTTTCCTTTCAAAACTCACAGGTCTGTGGATTCAATATGTATTGAGACATGACAGAAAAGATACAGGTGGGATCCAAAATAAAGCAGTTTAGAATATGCTGTTGTGCAAAATTCAGTGCATATGTTATACAAGACATTAAAGCGCTGGATATCTGTAAGCAGGGAAATGAAGAAATACAGTAGGAGATGGCAATTTACAAATATTTTATAACTACAGAGATGCAAACATCATCTTTTTGGTTGATCAAAAACATAAAATAAATATAGACCATTTTTGGTCAGTTGGAACAATTAAAAATTTCTGGTTAACAAAAAAAAATACAAAAATTACCTGTTTTCTCAAAGTGTTTCTTGAACATTCACCCTAGCATGCTATGTTTCAGTTTGGCATGGTGTAAAAGGGGACTTTTTTTTTAAGAACACGGAAGTAAACATCAAAACTTTGCGCTGTTTTTGACTGGAAGCATCAGACTTCGCATTTTCAACATGGAATAGTATCTTTTTCACTTTGCTTTTTCTTCCTAAGAAAAACGTAGGCGTTTTCTTCTGGAATGAACAAATCACCAAAGACAGAAAACATATGTGTAGTTTCAGTTGACTCAAATATGAATCCTGTGAAAAAGTTACCTCTACCCATTAATCCTGCAGAACTATTGACTTTTGGAGTTTTCCCAATTTGTTTTTTGTGTACCGTCCAACTTTGTCAACTTCTCCAACTTAAAGGGAGAAGTGTCAAGTGTTAGACTTATGTGTGCCTTTAAAGTTTCTTTTGCCTTTTTTTATTATTGTATTTTGTTGTTGCTTTGCTCGTTGCTTGTTTAATAAATAGTATTACACCTACTGGTTGAAGTAGGCTCATTAATACTGGTTCATTGTATTGGCTTCTCAGTTGAACACACCAGTACTTTCCACTGAATTAATAGGGGTTTACTAGGAAAATTTCTTCACCACCTCATCTAAATGCCCACGCCAATACTTCTTATATCGCATTGTGATTACAAGAATTTCTTATTTACCAATTCTGTACATATCAAATGTTAAAACAGGAAAGGAGCTGTCATTATTTCCAGGTGTGCAGATTACAGGCCATTTTTATGCCTATATGGGAAAAAATTCTCATATGATACTTTGTTTTCATGCTATGTCCTAAAGCTACGTGGTAAGTGATAGACAAGTAATAAAATAAACAAGGAACGAGCAGGAGGAATTCCCTTATAACACCAGCTAGAAACTTTTCTTCTAAACTGTACAAGTTTCAGGTGCATCAGATATTCCATTATAACAGTAGCACTAAATGATGACTATAATATGCAGAATTAGTTGCTCATTATTCTATGACAAGTTCAAGCGGAGCCTGTACAAGTTTCACTATTCACCATGCGTAAAATTCACACTTAATTTTTTAACAAATTTTCCCCACTCCGTAACTATTTGTAAAGCCAAGGTTTCAGTATGATTCTACTTCATCACATTTTCTGCAAAACCAAGCCTACCCACAAGCAACATCACTGTCTCATGCAGAACTTACTGCTGATTTGTTGCATTCCTTATACTTAGAATTCTCTCAATCTGCTGGGAATAATATAATCTACAGCTATGAAGTCAAAACTCTACCATGGAATTACATTGAATAAGCATATAAATACAAGCATTTATTCAATATTACGTAGACGGCTGACAAAATAATGAGTACTGAAACCTGAATGGCAGGCAACTCAGCCAAGAAACGGTCACTAAATTCAGACATCCCTCAAGAGTACTCATCTGTTTGAGGGAGCTAGAGATGAAGTACCACAGTTCGAGGACAGAAAGTCTAAAACGCACATCAAATGCACACACCCCATAAATTTAGCCTCAACAACATTTTAGAAGCCAGGGGATTGAACTGGAACATAAATGCACTGATCATACAGTTTTTATGGTATACAGTTCCAAGGTATTAAGATTAATTCTGGTAGTGCTTACGGTCTTCCAGAAGTGTAAGAATGAGTGCAGAAAGACTCACCTTTCTCCCTCCGTCCCACCTGGTTCTTCTAAGCCTAACGAGGGTATTTACAGTCTGTGGTTGGACCTATACTTTGGTTATACAATTATAATAAATTAATAGATAAACCTCATTGTCACCAAAACTATTGATAAAGTTAAGGACCATATAAAAGCTGAGTATTATTATGCAAAAAAGACTCATTGATCTTATACATACAATTTTTAAAATCAGCATCAATGGTTCCCTGTTTTATTTTAAGGCTACTTTGCCCCTATATAAGCAAGCAAAACAATCCTATGATTCAATGCAACAATTATCAGTGCAATAAGTAGAATTAACTGTCTAATTTCAAGTAAAATTAATTCATCAGATCCCTTTCTGCATTATTTACCAAGCGGCACTTCCATAAAACTCATCTACAAAAAAGCTGGATGGGGAAAAAAGACCATGAATTTCACCAGTCTTGCAAAAAAAAAAAAAATTCTGCCAAAGGAGCTGATTTTGATTATGGATAAAGTTCTACTTACATAAGACGGATCAAAGTTTCTCAGCAAAATATCTTACTTGAATGCTTTTGCCATTACTACCAATATTATCACTTTAAACTGAGGCTAAACCAAAAAAAAAAGAATCTATCAAAAGTATCATGTGTCAAAAAAAGTGTTTTATTACATCCCAAAAATGAACATATATTGAAAGTAAGTAGCCAACAGCGCAATAACAGCATCGTATTCTTGGAACTGAGCAATTTTAAAAATTTTAAATAGCTACAATGTAGTACATATAATCTAAGGGAGAGGTGGCGAAAAACCACCATTGATTCTCTATCCCCTCAACAATAAGTAAATGGACCCAGGAGCTGAATAGTACAGATTAGCATTAAAATGCCAGTCAATTATTACTAGCTGTAATATAACATTCTGAATGGACAATACTCCGAATAAATACACGCAGTGTTAACGAGAGCACGGAGGCCAACAGATGTCTGAATAAAAAGAGCCAGGGACTCCTGTTCATTTTAATTAGTGATGCAATTCACTCTCACCTTGTACAGTCTTTAGTTATCTGTACTATTTCAGCATGACGACAAGAATCTACAAATACATGATTACAGTGAAGAAGAGCTCTGCAGAAGCCCACAATGTGCACACTTTTTTCCCCACCAAGGCAGGAGTTTGTGTTCAGAAAGAAAATGGATAATCAATTGTGATGGAATAGGGACAAACTTGAAGTATTCTGTAATTATTGTACTGTTCCTGTGAAACGCCACATCTTGTAGACCAGCTATAAAAGGCTTGGAACTTGATACATTGCTATTTCATCGGAATGACAACAGGGTATTAAGTTGAATTAAGTTCTCTAAATAGATAGTCTCAGCTCTCAGGTGTCCACATTAAGGGTCCAGGGGAGTATTTGGCCTCTGACTGAATTTTTGTAAGAAAGACAATTTCAGTAAATGATTCGGTGTTCTTGGAACCAAATGTAACAGCTCAAAGTAGGTCTGTATTATCAACCGCCTTAGCAGAATGATAGCACTGACCACCTATGATACGCTAAGAGAGATCAGAGCGGCAATGAAGGAAAGAAATACAGTTGTAATGGCAGATACCCATGAATATCAGGCAAGTATCACACTGGGACTCAAAGCAGAGTAGAAACTTTTAGCGCTACAATAATCATTTCATGGAGAGCTGGTTAGGGAAACCATTAGAAATGCAATCCCAGACTTAGTATTGAATAGTATGCAGGATCTTGTTCAAAATTTTTCTATTGAAAGGCACGCTAATAACACATTCAGATTCAATATCCCTACAGGGGTTACAAAAGCCAGAAAATCCACCACAGTTGTATGCGACTTCCAAAAGGAAAATGACACAGAAATGAGAGAGCATATTAAAAAGAAGATAAAAAGAACTGCTGAAAGAATTAAATCCCAGAGACATCATATATATCACTGAAAGACACCATATTGAAAACATAGTGCCAGCACACATCACTTTTTAAGAAAGGCTGGATTAAAAGTTAAGAGGAAACTACTTAGGAGAAACAGGCTAAGAGCAACTTTTAAAAACAGGAAAACAACAACAACAAAATCCAATCACTGAAAAACTCAGGTTATGCTCAGATGAGGATAAAAAGAATTATACAACCTGGTGAATTAAATAAATAAATACTAACAGGTTAAAAAAAAAAAAAAAAAAAAAAAACAACCACAAACAGTTTAAGGAGTAACACAGAAATCAAAGCTACGTACTAAACGCAACCCTAACCAGAGCTATGCATCTGCTAGAAATTCTGTAACAGCAGCTGATGATCAAGATACAAAGAAATACCCACAGAGGATAACAACATTTCAGTGACATTAAAAAAAAAAAAAAAAAATTATTGTATTGATATTCACTATGAAAAGCAGAGAGGAAAGCCCTGGAAGCAACTCTACTTCTATTCCTTCATTCCAACAGCAAGATTACTCCCTGCAGCTGAGGACCCAGTATAATCCTTCTCCAGTGTGGAGAGCTTCTCCCACTGACGAGCTTCAGCTTCTAACCCCTTTAGAAGACACAATCAACTTTCAGAAGATACTGAATTTGATTGGAAAGTAACGCTCGCGTTAAGTTGGGCTTTTGTTCTATTACTTATTTTAACCTTCTATTTAGCAGGGCTAAATTCTGCTTTACTTCTCTCAATCGTAATGGAAGAAGAACTAAGGGCTGCCACTCTCGATCCACAATATTATGCAGCAGCCAGAGAGCCTAGAAACATCTGCTGTGCTGAACAACTAACAATGAATTGTGCAGATCAGTTGGACTACTGACAAACTGACCTGGTTTGCCATAAGTCAGGTAAAAAGTAAGGAAAAGAGGTGCAACTTAAACAACTCTGATGATCGCTGCCTTCCCAGAATTAGTTCTGGGTCACTCCTTAACATTCTATTAATTTTCTCTCTACTACAAGTAATGCATCCATGCAAAACTCTCTTAAAAATAGTTTGCTATTTTATCGCAGTCCTAAATGTGTTCTGTCAAGACTCAGTAGCTTCTGGTGGTTTTACTCTTGAAAACATGTCAGCCAAAACTAAAAATTCAGACAATACCTGCTTTGCTGAAACACGGAATATGAAAGTGAAGAACAGTTGGCAAAGATCTAAGTTCTAAAATCTAATGAAAAAATATAGCTATTTGTAAAATTGCATTTTTGCGGAAGGTAAAAAAAAGTGAAAAACTGTCTTGATGCTAGGGGTAGGAATTTTGTTTGTTTGTTTTAAGGAAAAACTAAAGCAAAACTGCTTCCACTGGTGTTTTCCTTCAAAGACTACTGCTGTTGATAAATGATATTACAGTGAAAACATTCACATCAGCCTCCTTTGGTTGCCAGCTTTCTCGCAATTTTGTCATGTCTCTCAGTCCTGTTGCAAGGAAAATGGTAAAATTTGACATCTAAAGGCATAACTTTATTCAGACACCTATCTTCCCCTTACAAGCATCTGGATAGTTACTGTCAGATAACATAATGTATCCTATTGTCAACTGACTCAATTATGGCTTAATTGGTTTTTATACAGCTACACTTTTCTTTGTTGCATTTTTATATAAAGATATCAGCGTTAACCTGTGCAAACTAGGGTTTATCGAAATAATGCTGTAAATACATGTTGATTATGACCACAATGCTGAGGTGTCGCCAACAGTGCTCTACTTTTCAACGGCTACGTCTGCATTCCCTCTCTCCTGCCAGAACTAAGCGCTATGCCAGCAAGAATAGTATCTCGAGAAACTCTGTCACGGATGTAAGCCTGGCATTCAAAACATAGCTGTTACAAACAAGTTGCTGATTTCTGAGTGTACAATCAAGCAAGTCTTCTGCGCACTTCCTTTATTTGATTCAGGTTTCCCCCTACAAGTTAGTGACAGTGTCACAAATGGTGAAAGATAATGAAGAAACAAATGTAAAGCTATTACCATGGGTATACATCGGAGTATCTCTTAATGCTACATTGGATTTGCGTCTGGATACAAATAACAAAAACAGTTCTGAACCATCAAAAAACCCCAACCAACCAAACCCCGACCAACCAACCAAACCCCAACCAACCAACCAGTCCCCCAAAACTGAGTACTTCACACAAGCAAACAAATTTTGGGGGATTCCAGAAGAAAACAAAAACAAAAACGCCACAAAAATCCCCTCCACCTTCCCAGTATCAAAGGCAGCACTAGCACTCAAATAGGATATTAAAAAAAAAAAATAATCTCACATGTATCATCCATTTTTTTCCCCTCCATCACAAGTAAGGCGTCACCTAGGCATTATGGCCAAGACAACGTATTCTACATGCCCTCTTCCCTGCCCACAGAAACGTGGTGAGGATCCTTCCAGCTCCACTGATTCAGCTTCTTCAGGCCAAGCTCAGTACAAGAATCTCAGGAAACATTTTCAGACAGACACTTTTAATAAAAGGCTGAATAATATTTATGCCTCGGAAGAGCTGTTTCTTTGCCAGCACTGTTCTTTACCAGTCCTTACACTCAGCTCCCATAGTAACTCAAAACAAATACTGTGCATTTCCAGGTATTTTTTTTTTTTCTGTTTTGCTCTAAGAACTGCTAGAGTAGAAAGACTTCTCAAACCTTAAATTCACTATATGCTCTCACTACCATGATTTCTGATCAATAATTAAAAAAAAAATTAAAAAGTTAATCAGTACACATTAAGGTGATTATAATGAGATTTGGATCACAGCAATAAAGCAAGCAGATACAATGCAAGAGCTTGAGGCATGAGAGACAGGCCCTCATGATCACTTGACCTTCAGCGCTCTGCAGTGAACTGGAGGAAGAAAACGGACGGGGGCCTGGTTACGGCGAAGAGGCAGTTTAGCGCGTGGCTCCTTACCTACCTTTCAGTCTATTAGTCATCTAATTTCCATTCACATTTAGTGCTCACAAAAGCTTACATGCAAATGTAACCATCCAGGTGAGCTTGCTAAGGCTGACACAGCAAGCGAGGAAGAAAACCCGGTATTTCAAGGAACGAGTTCAGGGTTAAAAACTTCACTGTATATACCTTATTTTGCCTCCCTTGTGCTCCCATCAACATAGTAAAATATTACACAGCATGTACTCACACAGAAGAAAAAACACATTCCCAAAAGCTACGCCACAACTCGAGAGGAGGTTAACAGTGAGATGAATACCTTAACCACACTCCCTGGGGAACAAGATGGGAAGATATACCTTGTGTGATAACAATCTTACAAATCAATTCTTTCAGAGTAAAAATAATCTTCACACAGTTAATATTCATGTCAGGACTTAAGAAAAAGCAGGTTAGAGGGACAAGTCCTACACACAGTGGGGTTTTTATTTTTAAATGAAGTGCATTAAATAGAAACAAGTCTACCATTAGCATGACCGAACAGCTTCAGTACCAAGTTGTCATAACAAGTATTTGGGAAGGAAAAGGAACAGCAACAACAGAAGATTGTTGATCCGCTCTACATAACGACATCACCGTCAAACTGAGAAAACGCATTTAAGTATTACGCTTTAGTAGAAGTTTTTATTATAACTGAAGGTAGAGATAATAAAATACTTGCTATATTTCTTTATTTAATTCAACATAAGTCTTTGTAGCAGTGGCAGCAGAAATCATAATAGAGCAATATGGTTAGCTGCACATGCAATCCGAGCTTATTCCCTTTGCTTAAATTGGCTCTTAAAACAAGTTACTCCATAGACATGTAGCATCCTGAGCTTGGAGATAATTTCAGAAAAACACACAGAGCTCTGCAAATGAAAGCCCACGATGACAAGACTTACATGTCTTCATGCAATTCAGTGAAATTCAGTAACGTAAACTCCTAACAGCTAATGAAAAGCTTCTCACCAAAGAATTGAAATAAAACATAATTAAATGCAAAAAAAAAAAAATCAATTTTAAATTCTAATTACTAGGTGTCTGTCAAAATACATTTCATCTAATTAACTACACACACCCAAAGCTTGCATCTTCTCATTGTCTGCTGTGGTACGACAAGGAATTCAACTACAATGCCACTGAATCACTACCCTAGCAAAACAAATAATGTGTGCTACAAAGAAGCAAAGCTTACAGGGGAAAAATATTATTTTTGTTAAACCAATTGATAGCAAGTCACCCCAGAGGGAAACTTTTGGCACACAAGACCTTCATCAGGTCAGGAAGAGAGAGCAAATGACATTATCTCATTAGAAGATGAGATATTAGAAGATGAAAGTGTAAACAGTTAATTTACAAACAGCTATATAGAACCAGAAAATTATTTATGTTTCTGAGAATTTTAATCAATCTGCTCAGTTGTTCACACTAGAGTTTCAGTCTTTTGTAAACAGAAGTACTCCCATCAGCATCTACAGTGAAGGCATCTCCTTGTCCAGAAGAGCTGGCAAACACAGCCTTGTTTAACAAGCACTACGGCAATCAAAGTTGTACTTTTGGTACACAGCTAGCCACTAAATGTCTTTTTTTCTTTTTCTCTCCACCAAGAGCTGAATGGTTCAATGACATACAACAGAAAAAGTTCTTTCGCTTCTACGTTTATGGCCCAAATACATATTGGCTACCTAATTGCACTATTCTGACAGTCATAGAATAGCCTCCCTCAGAAATGGGGCTGACATGTTGAAAAGTTCTATAGAGAACTACTTCTTTTCTTGAGTTTTCATGGGTATAAAATTTAAGGTTGAAGCCAAGGTGCTTATCCATAATCACAGCTGCTAAACTGCAGATCAACTGTGAATTTTAACACCAATGAATGGAATAGCACGTGAGAATGTAATGCTAACTTGAGGACTGATGAGCAAGTCTGGAGAGATTTAACAGACTTCCTGTTTCTGAAATAATAAAATAATATCAACAAAATGATTAATACATTTACCTCACTGTATTTTCAAGGCGAAGGAGGGCAGGAGTGCAGTTTTAAATTGAATCTTCTCCAAAATTCAGGCACTTCACTCAAGAGTGCAGCGAGTTGCCCTCTGTGCCCAGGAATCCTCACCATTGAACAGGGGCAAGAGCTCCATTTTTTAAACTACCATAAGAACACCGAATACAGAAGACACTACCCTCACTTGGTACAACATCTTCACAAGACAACTTGCCCAGCTTGCAAGAGAAACATGTTCAGCTCCCGCCTGAACTTGAGGAGACTAAATCCGTGTTATCCACGTCCTCCACACCCTTGCAGACTGTGTTACTCACCAGGTTTCTGCAAATGTACTGATAAGAATTTAAAAAATAAATAAATAAAAGAAAAACTGAGGCAGGATAGCAAGAACACAGCTAGCTAGACCTGGGCAGAGCATGAATCAGAGAAGACAGGAATTACAAGTTGCATTACTTGCTCTGAAGATTCTTTACGGATTCTTACTTTGGGACAGAGTTCACTAAGGAACACTTGCCCAAGAGTCAGTTTGCATTTCTCTGAAACACAGTAAACCAAATAAGAACCTATGGATGAAGATCAGGATATTTATCTTCTTCCCTACAATAAATACTACTGTCTTAAGCAGACACTGGCTAATACTTTTTTTCCAAGTTCAGTATGTAGAAAAAAGCAGCAGCAACTACTCTCCTGTGCATTCAAAAGATGATCTCAATAGGTCTCATCGTGGTCAAATTCACTTTAGAAATGGCAAAATTATCAGCCTCTTGGCCTTGCTGGTCTCTCACATCCTTTCCAATCACTATATTACACTTTACCATTCTACCTGGACTGCATCCTTAGCAAATCTGCAGATGACACTGAAGAAGAAACGGCTGACATAAACAGCAGAACTTTGACTGAGAGAAACCTCAGTAGACTTGAGGACTGGGCTAACCCTCATGAAGTTTAACACAGAAAAGTACAAACTTTTACACCTGCAGCAACGTAACTCTGCAGTGTAGATCAGCAGTCAACTGCTGGAGTGGTCCCAGCACTTATGGTGGACACCAAGTTAAACAGCAGCCAACAGTGCCCTCTTGTCATGAATAAGGAAAACTGTATCCTGAGCATCATTAACAGACAACAGGGCCCACAGAACAAGGGAAGTTATTCTCATCTTACACTTTCCACCAATGAGGCTGGAATACTACACAGCCAGTTTTTGCACCCTGACTTCGAGAGCAATGTGGAGAGGTCCAACAGAGGACTGTCACAATGGTCAGGGGACCAGAGCACACGATCCACAAGGAGAGGTTGAGGACACTGGCCTTGTTCAGTCTGGTGATACCAGGCTGTAGGGGCAAGCTGATGTGAAGGTGAACTGCAAAGACAAGGAAGCCAAATTCTCAGTAGTGACAGACAGCTAAGCAAAGGGAAACAGCCCCAAAATAGCATTTGAGAGTTTCTGGCTGAACATTAGGTAGACAACATTTCCCTACGGGAGTAATGAGTAATGCAGCCCTGGATCAGGTTGTCCATGGAGGTTATGGAATCTTCACATCCTTGAAGGTGTCCAAGACCTGCCAGTGTCTCCAGAGACCTGATCTTGTGCTGGCCATAGCCCACCTCTGATGGAAGTTTGGGCTAGGTGACCCCTGAGGTCCTTTCCAACACACTATGATTCACTCCATGCTCAGCTGGGAACTGCTTTCATGGCTGCCTTTTATTGTCAGCAAAGGTTTCTTTCTCCTCACTATCACTCCATATGGCCACACTGACCTGTTTTTACCTTTATCCATATTCTCCCAAGAACAAGTGAAATAGAGAAGGTGGCATTAGAAAGATTGAGTATGAGCTACCCGTGAATGACCCAATCTTCGGAGGGAAACCAACAAGTTTTGAAGCGACAGTCCTTCCCTTCAGAGGCATTTTCTCCTCTAAACACCAGATATCTCTGGTTTCCTTGTGCAAACGAAAAACAGATTTAACCTGATGCCATATGCTTTACAAACAGTGTCTGAAACAACACCAATGTGAGAATGTAAGAGGTTGCAGCAAATAACTGAACCAATTTTTGCCTTTTTTTTTTTTTTAAATCAGTATCATCATCTTGTCTCTTTGTTCTTTCTTACCTGTCTGTATTCATCAACGTGTCTCTCATTTAGTTTGCAAGCTTTCCAGGCTGAAAAACTTCTTTTTTCCTGTTTGGTGGGGTTTTTTGTTTTGTTTTGATTGTTTGTTTTGTTTGGGGTTTATATTGTTTTCTATAACTTTCATTTTTTTAGGGTCTTGGCCATTAAAAAAAGCTTATAAACCTCAGAATAAACCAAATTCTGAACCCCAAAACAAAAAGGTTATGACAAAAAAATGCACATTTGGGTTAAAAAGGCAGGATGTAGACAAAGAAAAGTCCTCAGTAAATTGGTTTGGCATTTATGCAGTCTTTAGCCCTTTATTCTAGACCAAAAGCTGTTCCCCAATATTGAAAACTTATCAAGAAATATGCTCAAAGTAGTATGGCAGTCACATGATACAGCTGTAGAGAGACATAAAAGCTTGTCTATCCTGCAGAAAGAGCTGTCATGAGATAAGCAAAGAAAATATAGCACAAAGAATTATAACTTTGCTTGTACCAATTTCCTCAGAATCTCTTTTTTTTTTTAATCCATTACACTGAAAGACACTATTAAAGCTGTAGTTACATCTTCTGATTTGAGAAAAATGCTTACAGCAGGAAAAAAAAACTTGCAAAGCAATGAAGCGATAAATAATTTGACTTCTAAAAAAGGCAGAGGATCTGAACAAAACAATCTGTATAAATTTAATTAATTGGAAGCCAAGACAAAAATGATTGGCAAAGAAAATCTCAGTTTCCTTTATTAAAGGAAGATAGACTCCAGAATGAGGTTAATTAGTGATCAAGAAAAAGGCTCCAACATTTTATTAGCCAAATGTTTCACTGTAGTACAAAAGCATGCATTGCTTCATATTATGTCGCTCACCTCTGCTACTGGAAAATTAATTCTAGCTATCTCAGTAAGGATCTTACTCCTTGTGTCCATTTGTTTTCCATCCTGGCAAGAACATTTACTATAGGAAAGCAAGAGAACGAAGCATTTTTCAGAGAATAAACATCCTTAAAAGCAGAAAAAGACCAGTACTGTTAATTGAGAGGTAAACTGGAAAATGCAGACACGCATTTGTGGATCGTTAATGGGAGGACAACAACAATTTTGAATCCCTCCCAAAAGTACTCTATAGGACTGTATTCTGAAATGCAGGTATTAAGAAGAAAGGTTTAAAAACAATCAGGAAAAAGATTAAACCTGAATTCAAAATTTAATATTTGGACTGAAGAAAATAGAACCCTTTCTGAGAATCAATTTAGTAGAGGCCTCCCTTTTGCTCTGCCAAATGATTCATAACATGCCAACATACAAAAAGACTTGACAACCGTTCTCCACCACTGCTGTTGTCCCCATCTGCAATGTTACCATCAAAGTGCAAATCTCGTGATTGTCCTGCTATCTGGTCTCCAGCCTTCACAAGGTAATGGCCAAGCAGGGCTGTCCACCAGGAGCAGCAAAGCTCTCCTGCAAACCCCTTGCTTGCACTATTCCATAGAATGAAAACAACTCCTCCAAATAAATTAATAGCTTTATCACCAACATCACAGATTTTGCTGTATAAGGATTAAAGAGCCCCACGTTTCACATAATTTATTCATTCACGCACCAAGTTTAGGACACTGCACAGAACTGCATGAATATCAGCAACAACTTCTGAGGCTGCCAGAGGACTGTCAACAACTGAAAATAATTAACATATCATGTTAAGAATTCATTTGCATAAATCAGATTTAAGTGTTGTCCATACAAAACTCCTGGAGTTCCCCCCACCCCTTCTACATACAAGAAATGAAGTTGTCAGTGGCTGAATTAATTACTGTTTCAACCTCACTTAAAAATTGATTTATTTTTTTTTTAATGACACACAACTTTAAATTTCCTGATTATCTTCTAGTAGTTATTGCTAGTAACTACTTAGAACAAAGCACTTAAAAACGGCACTGATAACCAAGTTTTTAGATTTTAAAGATACCTAGTCTGCACTGCATCTACCTGTAATAAAATAAAAACAAATGAAATCTTGGGATGACTCTGAATGCATGTGCTTATGACCTGCATGCACACAGTTCCTCACATCTGCCTACTGAATAATTGTACTCAGAACACAGTGATGCAAAATAAGAAGTGTTTTCAAAAATACAATATTCTTTCTTCTGCCAGGAGAAAGCAATGCATATTTTTCCTAGCTTCTCTCAAAAAAAAAAAAAAAAAAACACAACCCAAAAAACCTCTAAGCTATATGCAATTTTGAGTATGTGAATGTCTCAGCGTATTCTAACAGTAGAAAAGAGCAGGCAGATAAAATAAAATTGATAATCACAAACAGCAGAGAGATCTCATAGGATTGCCATCCCTTACAAACCCCATTTTTAGATGGAAATTAGCTGTCCAAGCTGTCCAGTTCGCAGGGAAGCTTTCAGTTGACCAACAGCTACAAGAGATTCAGACCTTACACTTCTGGAACAAAAGAACTTGCTGACCCCTAGCACAAGTCCTGGTGTTTCAAGGGAGAACTGCAAATCCCAAATGACAGAATGCAGCATCCCAGGGATGACACGAACCTGGCCAGTAGCTCCAGTTGGAAGCTTTTATGAACTTGGAATTGCTATTATAGTTCAATATTTGCAAAAGCATTATGAAGTTCCTCCTGAGAAAGGAAGGTTGTTTGTTTTAAAATCTCCAGTGTATTCATAACTTTAGCACTTAATCTGCTCGGAGACAAGATATTGCCAAAGAGAATGCTGCAAAATACCAGATTACAGTAAATAAAAACAGTTGGAATTCCATAACTTAATTAAAAGATCTTAATTTCATTCCTGAACAAACACCCTCCCCATTTTTTGTTCGAATATTGTACCCCTTGTTTACTTGTCTCATAGTAACAAATACATTATGAAAATTCCTTATAATGTTATCCGCGAGAGTCAGGCTACTGTATGTCTCCCTACGATTTTGAAGAAAAAAAGAAAAAAAAAATCCACAAAAGAGTAATGTTATCATTTCCAAAGCAATTTTAAAGGATTAAGTCAAAACTTTACTCTACAATCTGTTACATAATCATAAGAATGATAAATTACATACATTACCATAAAAACATAATCCTATTGCAATTGTATTTTATAATGGAGCCCAATTTTCTCTAAATTGAGATGCTGTGCTGACTAAATCGAAGTTTAAATCAGATGACAGATGATTTCTGATACACATGCACAATAAGAGAAAGTATGCCACCCACAAACAATTTTCATGTTTGAAACGTAACAAGCAGCTTGTAAATATGAATCAAGATGCATTCTTCAAAAAAAAAAATTAGAAAATGTGATTAGTGAGATGATAATGCACTGAGAATGCCAGCCATGGGTTGCCACCTTCTTAAGCTGAAGGCTGAGATAATTATATGATGCAGAAATCATCAGAAACATTAGCAGTAGAAAGACTTCTATGAATCCAACTTTTTAGAAACTGAAGTACAATTTGAACAATCTACTGATCTTCCAGCACCGTTTTTATGGGGAAAGCTATTTCTTCTACATGTTTTTCTCCTCTTTCCAAAATACATTATTCTGTCAGAAAGCTCTGTGCAAGTCACCAACTCAGTAAGCTTTTCATCATTTGAAAGTATAAATATTTAAATTAAAGACATTCCACAGGATGTAGTAGTGACTACAAGCATTTAGAATTATCTTTTAAATGCGGTGTACTTTATGACTCTCTTGCTTCACCGATTATAGAACAGCAGCTCACCTCTCTCTGGGGAGGTGATGCCAGGCGAGGAGACCATCACTTCAAAAGCAACAGCAGAATCTGCCCCCTGAAAGGGGCTGCACTGCACTGCAATCAAACCAAAGGCAGCTTTATCCACATGAGGGGAAATGCTGCCCAGACCACCCCTCTTTAGCCTGCAGATGACATTCTCTCTCTCTCAAATTTTGAGGAACAATCGTAGGAAGGCTTTAAACAGGAAAATTTTCATACCCAAGACAGAATTTTTGGTCAAAGCTACAATTTGCCAAGCTAGGCAAAATTCCACAGATGATGCGTTCAGTTGGGCTATCGAAGAACCAGGAAAAGGTTTCTGTTATGTTTTCTAAATGAAACACAAACAGCTTTTGGCACCTAAAGTGAATGACCTCGTTTTATAAATACTATCTACCATGAAACAGCTATTGCTTCACACACATACGTTTTCAAAGACAAGTTACCCAGCTCCTGATAAAACAGAACGAATACATTTATAGAATACTGAAGAAACTCTTAAGGATAGGAATATTGCTGTCTATAAGTAGAAGCATCGACCAAAAAAAAAAAAAAAAATATAGCACAAAAATCCTTACATTCTAACCTTAGAATAGATCACATTTAATAATATATTAGAAAACTGTTTGGAGTCAGGTTTGTTGAAAAATGAGTTTACATAAAATCAAATTTTTTTTTAAATATCAGTTTCCTACAGAAAAAAAAGGTTTTATATGTAGGTTAGTCATGGCAGAACGTGACCTTTAATTTCCACTGTTTTTAAACTTATTACTTATCAGACACCTAATGTCATATATACGTGTAAAGCAAGTTGGAACGCTTGAGTTAAAGGGAATAATTAAATTCTACTTTTGCAGCTTTCTAGCCTTTAAAGCATTCCATAAACTGTGACAGCTATGAGGGTCTTCAGGAAAGTCCCCTCTTACATTAAGACCCCATAGCCCACAAGCCTACTTTAGTTCTGTGCTCAAGCCCTGTTTCACTCAGCACGTAGACTGGGAACCATACAGAGATAAAAATTATAGAGAGTGGGTGGTCAGAAACTTTCATTCACAGTCCTGCTGTGAACACTATATATGTCAGTTCTCCTGGGACTGAATGACAAATGAAGCCAGTAGCATTAAGGCACACTCTCCGGCGACAGGAAAGTACTGACGTTTTCTCTGTTTCAGTATTCTTTGGAGACAGACACTCTAAACCTACGCGTTGGAAGAGTAGAAATTTCTGCTTCATGGATTGGAGTGTTAGAGTGGAAAAGTTTAACTCCCATTATGCGATTACACTCAACACTTTTACCTTCAGCCATTTAAAATGGGTAATTCTTACAGAACCTCTACAAAATTACTACTCGTTGCTACTGTAAGAGGCTAAACCCTCTATCGCTCACCTCTATGAAGGCAAATTAATTGAATCAAGGTAGTATTGCAAATGTAAACCGATTCCAGATGTGTTAATTAACCTAGCCTCTAACCTTTTGGGAAGAGATATTTTACAAGTTGGAAGGAGCTTCTATAATGAAGCATTTTTATGTCATGCAAATTAAGCCAACACATTGGCTTCATACACAATATATTTCAATCCAAAATTCAGAACTGCTAGACAGGATCAGTAAAACATGAGCCTGTGAAAAATGAGTAAAACCAGAGGATATACACCAATAATACACCAGTGTTCATGAGGTCTCCTCCTTTCATTTCCTCGGTGAGGATTTAAAAATCCGGCCACACTTCCTGGTTGAGCAACGGAAGCTATGCACATGTGGACCATATGCCAACAATTCTACCATGAAAAACAGCTGCTCTGACAAAGCATCTATATAAACCATTAATGCAGACTCACCTACTTCATACACACATTGTGATTCAGGGGAACGAAGTCTAGCTATATCTTAAGTAGACTACCATTGATGTTAAAATAGATCATTTCTGGAGCAGAGTAAGTTTTTGATTCATCATTTTTGTCTTCTCCCCAATTCCCAATCTAACAACTTGTCAAAACTTAGTATTGGTTCTACCCTGATGAAAATCGTTGACAGCTAGATAAAATACTTGACATTTAAAGTTACACTACGAAAAATAGCCCTTTGCTACCTAACTTCTCCCCTATTTTCCTCCTCCAATTCATCCTTTTCTTCAAATATCAGAAGTTATGGATTTTTACATCTCTTAATTTTTTACATATTTACAATTTTTTCACATTTTAAATTTACAATTACAATTTAAATTTATCATTTTTACGTATCTTAATTGCACTTAAAACTATGATAATCAGCTACGTGATATTATAAATCTCAAAACAGAATTCTTCATAGCATTACGGTGTTTAGAATTCCATTCAAAATAGACATGCACACCCATGTATTTGAGAAGAGCCACTATACCCTAGTTTGCTGTGCACCCTACAGTGCAGTCATCCTACATTAAAGGTACAACATTAATTTCCCAGAATAAATTAGTGTCATGAATAAACAGTCAAACATTTTGAAGCCCTTCACAATTCATTCACAGCATCCTAATTACCTTGAAACCACACTACAAATCTTCTGTGTCCCGATTTTTCTAAATTATTTTCCTTCAAAGCTCTTGTGTTACGACATCACGAATTGTAAGGCAGTAATAATTCCTGAGACCTGATCAGAAGCTTACTGAACTAATAACCTTCGACAAGCTTTACTGAGGTCTGAATTGGGCCAGCAGTGGCGCCAGCATACCCAGTACCACTGTGATGTTCCACTGTGGTATCACTGCATTTCTTCGTAGCAAGGATTTTTACAGTGTCCTTTGACCTTATCAAATAAGTGAACACATGTACTCTATTTCTGGGGGGGGAGAGTGTGTGTGTAATACACAATATACAAAAAGTTGCTGTATTTAGAGGCATGGCAGCAACAGAAGAATTAGAATTTTTTCTCGTATGTTTTCACAATATTGCCCAAGCTGCCTTTAAATACTAGAGAAATATGGAACATTTTTCAGACAAATTTTGTTTAAGCTGTTAAGCAACCCAATATTTTCACTAGCTGGTATTCTCCCCTTGAAAAAGACCACCAAATAGCCCTTTAAAATGTAGGTTATCTATCTTGAAGATGTTTATCTTGGCAATACAGGTACAGGTTTGAAGTTACTCTTTAAAAGTATGACTGTAAAAAGTAAAAACCCTACCATGAAAACGTTGTTCAAAGCCTAAAATGTTTCTTTTTATATAAGATGTTTTTCCCCCTCCAGAAGCTACAAACTATCATGGATTTGGTAGTCAGCGAAATCAAAGTATAGTCCCATATACTAAGATAAAGTCTTGTGTCCTTTCAACACATTACTTACAAATAAAATAGAACAGTTATTTCCTTCAATGGAACAAATAAAAAATTGTAACTAGAGAACAAAAATTGAAAATGTTAACGTAGCTGTAAACATTTATACTTACGTTACTTTCCTTCAGTGAACGTATATAGCTTCTCATTAGCGTATGAGATCATACACTAACTTCATTACCTTCAAAACATCTGGATAATTTAGCTCTAGTTTTCACTGTAAATTTAGGAGATTGCACATATGAAGGTTTATTATGATTTGTTTTAATTATAGTTATCTTAAATGAGTTGAATGGTCCAACAAATGAAAACCAACCAAATTCAATACTGAAAAAGCAGCCAAACATATATTTTGGTTAACCTACAAATACATTAGTATTGAGTCTCTCACCAGTTTTAGGAAAATTACAATTTATTCCTGGAGAAGCCATACGTAGCATCCCTATCAGAATGGCCATTTATAACTCTCAGAAGACTTCAATATTTTATGGACACACACACACACACACACAAAGGAAGATGGAACAGGAATTTAGTTCCATACGTTACTAAATATATTAAATTTCAGGTGTTCCTAGGAAGCCAAGTCATTAGCAGAGTATGTGTTTTTTGAACGCTTTAGAACCTGAACTAAGGTGTGAACTTTTACTTGGAAATTGAAGAGTTTTGAATATACTTCTCCAAATACATTTATAGACACCTACAGAATGGGTCTCATAGTAATCAATACTACTCAACTTACACTTGAATATCTTTAAAAGACAGATCACTTACTTGCTTTTTGGAATAAGCATCTCTGTACTAGATCCGTTGCAGCAACTATGCCAAGTGATTTTTTCCATTTAAGTAATGGCTTGATACAGAGATGAAAACAAAACCAAAAGTGTAACTATCTTTAAAAGATCATCTGTTTGACCCTTATCCCAAAGGCCATCTGGATTGGGGTATGTGATTATCATTATTTTAGAATGGAAATCTCAGATACATCATCATAGTTTATGTAGAAGAATTCATAGGTATTTTTTCTTTTTCATGCATAAGGTTCCTCTGGATGCAATTTAGAAAAATCAAACGTTTTTCAAATCCACCACTTTTCACAGTATAAAAATTAATCACCTTCAATATGAAAAAGAATTACTTGACATAATATTCTTCCAGCTGGCATTGCATTGCTTTGCCCCTAGAACAGAGGTCTTTAAGACACGCTTCCTGAAATAGACTTCAGCCTTCTGTTTGTATCGGTATCTTATTTTACCACCACTGCTGTTAATCAAAACGTTTCTGTCACTTGAATCCATCAGAAAAAAAAGCCAAGTAGATATCCAGGATTTCTTCTAACAGAATGCAATTTACATTTTCAAGATTCACTAGTTAGGGGAAAAAAAAAAAAAAAAAAAAAAACAACACAAAAAAAAAACCAACAAAAAAACAACAATTTGAATCCTCTTTTTTTTTTTTTAAGAAGCATTCATAAAAATTTCACAAAGTAGAAAATTTAAGAATGTAAGTTGCATAATTTGAAAAGAAATAGCACTCAAACTGGAGTACTTCTTGTTCTTTGGGTGGATTTATAAATACTTTTTTTTTAAATAATGAGCTATGGTTCTCAATAGGTACTGAACATTCACTTCATGAACTATACAATAAGTAAGTAATAGCCTACATGTCCGATTTGCAACTTCAGACAGTCCCTAGGCATTTGTACTTGATGCAACAGTCACTAATATTTATCGATTTTCTTTCAATTAGACTGGTATTACATTGATTTGAGTTACAAATCACGATTATACACATTTCTACTTCCTTAAGAAGAGCTTCCAACTGCTGACTTTGCAAAGTTTTAAATACAATCTTTATTAGATGAGCATATATAGAAAATATACAAATGAAATTTATCAAGTGCCAGAAATTCAAACAGCACATTTTTATACAACTTGAAAATGGCAGACACTGCCAGTTGCAGGATCTTCAAAATAACAAAATCCAAGATTGGGATCCAGGCTCACTTATTCCGCCCTACTTTTATTGATGATAATTACTGATTAATTGGCAGTATGTATGCTCCGATTCAGTTGTTATTTCTAAACAGTCCATTGCCCTTCTGCTATTAATTAAGCATATTTTCACAAGGCCTTCTATCAACAACTTTTGGCAGTGTAGAGATTTGCATTAGCTCAGTACACTAAAAATAATATGTGGACTAGTGGACTAGTATGTGGAATAAACAAAAGCAAAAAAAATCTGAAACAAATTGCAAATCACCGCCCTACACAAATAAATATTGTGTGCATTGTAAAAATTACATATCACAGTCATTCATATTCGAACTCATCTATTCCTTTATTGCAAAATTATGATCTTTACCTTTAGAAGGATATAAAGTCTTCCCTGAAAACTAGCATTTTTCCTTTCATAACAATCAAAAAACAAAAAAAAGATTTCCCGATTGGATTTTGTTGTAGCTTTATCTGCTTCTCATTTTTCTCCCATAGCACATCCTGACAGATATGTAAATCTCTCCGCTTTCTATATCTGTTTTTAAAGAGATGACCAAGTTTATTCTCAGAATTTTAAAACCTGTCAAGAGAAAGTATCTCACTTAGAAATACTAGTAACACTTAGAAATACTAATTGGGTTTCATATCTAAGTTTAGTAATAGAGGGAACAAAACTGACTGCAAGGTGATTAAGGTGTATTTCTTTCTCTCAAATTGTAAACTTTCATTTAATTCTATACAGAACAACATAGAGCTAAAAGATTCATGCATGACAGCCACGTGAAACAAGACACAAAGAAAAAACATTTACAAGGAGTGGAAATATTCATGGATATAAGGAACTCCATTTGGCAAGCAAAGCCCTGCAACTTCAAGTCACTCCACTGCTTTCTGTAGTGTATAAAAAACATATTTATCTTGGATCTGACACCATTATTGCTTGGATACCAGATACTGAACTGTACAGTAATAGAGTTAATATTTTTAGCACATGCAGTTAAAATGGTAGCAGAACCATTTTATTTACCTTTTTTTTTTTTTCCAGAATGGTCTGGAAAAAAGGTTCAAGAGAGTATCTGCGCTCAATTATAGTGCAGAACCTTGAACAACGTTTACCAGCATCTTTCTGCACCACAATTCATCTTGAGAATGCACGGCACGAACTTTTTAGCAGTTTTCCTCAGAGGCAATAGTGCCAAAAATAAAAAACAGGGGTTTCTCTCAGCTGCCTAACCATATAATATTTATTCGATTCTTAAATGTTTCCATCTACACATTCTTGAGAGGCAACTCCACCGTCTTCCCTGACAGTATTACCCAAGTTCTCAGGCTGTCTCTCATCTCTCACCACCTTTCTTTCTTCCTCTGCATATATTCTTTCACTAAATCCTACTGCTTCTTTCTTTTAAGTCTATCCTCCTTTGTCATTCTTTCTGCTAAAATACTCATCCCTCTGTCAGCCTGTCTTGAAAAGGACATTTTCCTTCTGGCTTGCTTTCTCTGGTTCCTCCAAAACCTCTCCCTTCAGCTACTTCACCAACTATATTTTTTAGAAGTTTTTCATTTGCTTGCCTTGCTGGCTGTCCACTTTCCGTACCCAGTACGGAAACGTACAAGTACGTTTCTGTGGTATAATCCTGTTACATTTTCTCTGTGCACAACATCCTTGAAATGTACTTTAAAATGAGGCTCCCAAGGCTTCCAGTGGCCTCCTCCCACCACAGTGAAAGACCAGGGAGTCAGACAACAGACTGACTTCATTTGGACGTATCAAAATCATAGAATCATTTAGGTTGGAAAAGACCTTTATGATCATCAAGTCCAACCGTTAACCTAGCACTGCCAAGCCCACCGCTAAACTATGTCCCTCAGCACCACATCTACGCACCTTTTAAATACCTCCTGGGATGGCGACTCAACCACTTCCCTGGGCAGCCTGTTCCAATGCTTGACAACCCTTGCAGTGGAGAAATTTTTCCCAATATCCAATCTAAACCTCCTCTGGCACAACTTGAGACCGTTTCTGCTTGTCCTATCACTTGTTACTTGGGAGAAGAGACAAACCCCCACCTCTATACAACCTCCTTTCAGGTTGTTGTAGAGAGTGGAAAGGTCCCCCCTCGGCATCCTTTTCTCCAGGCTAAACAACCCCAGTTCCCTCACTCAGCTGCTCCTCATTAGGCTTGTTCTCGAGTCCCTTCACCAGCTTCGTTGTCCTTCTTTGGACATGTCCCAGCACCTCAGTGTCTTTCTTGTAGTGAGGGTCCCAAAACTGAACACGGTATTCGAGGTGAGGCCTCACCAGTGCCCCTCACCAGTACAGGGGGACAATCACTTCCCTAGTCCTGCTCACCACAGTATTTCTGATACAAGCCGGGATGCTACTGGCCTTCTTGGCCACCAGGGCGCACTGCTGGCTGGTATTCAGCCAGCTGTCAACCAACACCCCAGGTCCTTTTTTACTGGGCAGCTTTCCAGCCACTCTTCCCCAAGCCACAACCGAATTTAACTCCATTCAGCACAACTCTTTGGGCCCAGCCATCCAGCTAGTTTTTCACTCAGCAAACAGTACGCCCATCCAAGCCATGAGCAGCCAGTTTCTCCAGGAGAATGCTGCGGGAAACTGTGTCAAAGGCTTTACTAAAGTCCAGGTATACAACACACACAGTGTTTGCCTCGCCCACTAAGTGGGTCACCTTGTCATAGAAGGAGATCAGGTTAGTCAAGAAGGACCTGCCTTTCATAAACCCATGCTGACTGGGACTGATCACTTTGTTGTCCTGTATGTGCCATCTGATGGCACTCAGGATGATGTGCTCCATAACCTTCCCCAGACTGACTGGCCTGTAGTCCCCAGGATCCTCTCTCTGGCCCTTCTTGTAGATGTGCATCCCATTTGCTAACTTCCAGTCAACAGGAACTTCCTGGTTATCCAGGACTGCTGATAAATGATGGAAAGTGGCTTGCTGAGCACTTCCACCAGCTCCCTCAGTACCATCAGGTGGATCCCATCCAGCCCCATAGACTTGTGTGTGTCTAAGTGGGGTAGCAGGTCACTAACCATTTCCCCTGGGATTATGGGGCCTTAATTTTGCTCCCCATCCCTGTCGTCCAGCTCAGGGGGCTGGGTACCCAGAGAACAAGTGGTCTTAATATTAAAGACTGAGGGACAGAAGGCACTACGTACCTCAGCCTTTTCCTCAGCCTTTCTCACTATGCTTCCCCCTGAATCCAATAAATGGTTGAGATTCTCCTTAGTCCTCCTTTTGCTGTTATTGTATTTGTAGAAACATTCCACAATGGGCGAGAACCCCATCAAAAGCCGATTAATTCTCACACATATGACAGATTCCAAGAAACGAGGAAAAAAAAAGCCTGCATTAAGAGATGTAGATTAACCATTCTAACAGTTCTTCACGCACAGTAAGAAAAACACTTTTTGCCTCTGTTGCCATTACATGGCATCCTGAAACGCCTAGCATTTACTATCCCGGAGAATTTACTATCCTTCAAGTAAAACTTTAAATGGAGACAGACACTAATGTCTCTCAAATAGACAGAAATGCTGGGTAAGTCAACCTGAAAGATCTGAATTGAAATAACCATCATCCTGGTTTATCGGAGTCTCTAACCCACTTAGATCTATCAAGCCCTTGAAGTGCTCCACTGTTGTTTGATATGTCACTCTACGAAGTTTCATCTGTGTATACAGCTGTGCTGTAGTTTTTTTCTGCAGTCACATGAAGATGACTTTTGCTGCTCTGTTGTTGAACACAGCAAGAACACTGTCACACCAGTACAGGCAATAGCTGTTAAGCGCTCGATAACTTTATTTAGACAAACATTTCATACTAGTCGCATAACAGAGGCTTCCTGACAGCAAGTTCTAACCTATTTTATTTATTATACCAAGAAATCGGGAGTAATCCATGCACTAGCCACGACTGAATTTAATACTTGAGTGTATGTGAATTGATTAAGGCTGAATAAGGCAACTGTATGGAGACTGGAGTCTTCCCAATCAGCACTTTAAGTACAGGAAATAATTTGGAATCGGACAAGCACCATCAGTCTAGGGTAAGGATGCTGACCAGAAAGCACAGAAGTCAACAAACACAAAGAAAGCAAAGCAGCAGCACAGCTAGTTCATTGTGTTCAGAGAAACCTCTACTATAATGTTACTCTTCCATGTAATTACTAGGTCTTGTTCTAGAAAAAGCAGTAGTTAACAGAATGAAAATATAACTTTTCCTTTTAAGCAGCCCTTTAAGGCTGAAAACAATGGAGCAAATCACACCGTGCTTTGTTTTTGTTGCAAATATGACTATTAGTAGCCGTTAGCCTCCTCTTTGCCCGACAGCTGAGAGTTCATTGAACAGGTTTCCCAAGGAGGCTGTATAATCTCCACCCATAAAGGACCCTCAAAACTTGCCTGGAGGAGCACCTCCTCTGGCCAATACCATATTGAACACAAGCCTGGACTTGGGACCTCCAGAAGCCCCTGCCAACCTACATTGGTCTATGATTCATCAGCTGTGATGATCGCCCTAAATAGTTTATGCTACCCATCTCACCGCCAACATTCACGGTGTTTGTAGTGCTTTTGCCTTTTCCCATTGCCTCCACTTGAGGGGAATGAGATACCGGATTTTCCTCATACAGATGCAGAAACAAGTCAGAAATAACTTAGCTACATATAGAGAGTTGACAGACAGGCTCTTCACAGAGCTTAAGTTTAGACCTAAGTTCCTGTTCAGAATATATTTTTGAATGAGACTGCGCAGTAACATAAAAAGCTTGAAGAAAGACAACTTCTAAATTAAATACCTAAGCCAGATATGGGAATATTCTCCTAACCCACTAATACTTAAAAAGGTTTGAAAAGAAGTACTGCTTTGCCCATTATCTTGAAAACCATACACCAACTTGAAATCTCATTTACAAGTACTTCTGAAGGCCTCTAATCTTAGTTTTTCAAAAAATTTAGAAATCCATTGTTAAGAATCTCTTTCACCCACAACAGCATTTCAGAAATACCAAAACACAGACAGTACTAGAAAAAAATAATCAAAGTTTGAGTTCTATCGAACACTTCCATACTGGAAAATCTGTTTGGCTACATAGTGCGTTGGGGCTTTTCACTTCAGCTCTGCGGGTTTTTTCAGCAGCTGCTGGAGCTTCAGATGTTCTCTATAAATTATTCCTTCCTTCAACAGGGAAACTAACACTTCTTTGTGGAAAACAGTACAGCTAAACAAACAAAATAAATTGGAACAGTATAAATAGAATAAAAACTGCTGAACATAGTTTTGGTGACAAATGACAACTAGTCAACACAATGAAACCCTTAAAAATAATGTTTTCCCTGGCCTAACACTTAATTAACCTCTAAAAGTTTCCCAGTTTGAATTAGCTAATGGGTAACAACACGTCTTTGTACCATGAGAATATTCTTCTATTCTGAACTATCGCTTACCAATAAGAAGTACTCAGCTTTCCCGTACAAAAGCACAAGGTAAATTAAAAGAATAAGCTCTTTGTGTCTTTGTGTTCTCCTTCTGTAGCATTAGGTAATCAGACATCAATTTATTCTTCCACAACTCTGCATCAATTGTTTGTATCAAATATATTGCCAGCAGAGACTTTCTTTCTAGATTATATTAAAGGGCAAGACTGCTTTATTTCATCTCCTCACCTGGCTCTATCCACAGAACAGCTTTAAAGAGTCTGTCTAAACTCTAGGGGAATCACAGTCTACAACAGAAAACATAAAATCACTCTTTGGCAGAAAGCACTGCCTACTTCTTCCTCAACTAGAAGCCCCCTTTCAATTGCAAAGTAATCAAAGTGATTAGTGGGGTTTTTTTGGTTAAACATGACCAAGATTCAGGCGAGATGTCTCCAAGTACATCACCTGTGGGATTATTCCCATGTAAATTTGAGGCTTGAGAACTTGGAAGTATATTTTTCAAGCCAGTTGAAATAGACAAACACACCTCACATCAAGCTCTTAAACTTTGGCAAGGACAGACAACTTGCTACTACTGTTGCACCCTTGTAATGATCTTATCACTCTCCACCCGCACTACCCTCCCAAATGTTACTGTCTTTATCTTTAAACACTGCTAGGGAAGCTGGCAGAGGAAGCGAAGAGAGGGAGAAGAATCAGTTTGCTGCAGCATTAAAGAAAAAAAAAAAAAAAAAAAACACAAAGATAACATTAAAGAGGTTTTGACCTCTTCCTCAAACAGTATATAAAGGATCAACTGTAACTGAAATATTTACACCAGGTTGCATTTCAGAAGAGATGTTCATACGGCGCAGGGCTGAAGCGTTCTACTGCCATTCATGCAGAGGCATTTTGTTCCCAAAAGGTAAAATCAATATACTATTTACGAGAAAGCTTCACAGAAATAGCGGTAAAAGGGGGACAGTCATACAGCATAATATAGTGTCAAATATAAACTTGTTTTTCCCCAGAATGCAGCTTTCTAATATTTTTTTTCTGCACAAACATGACCATTAAGTGAAGGAAGGCAGAGGGCTATCAGCTGACTCTCACGGTATGATCACTGCCAACAAATTTTGAACACCTTAGAGTAACATTAAAAATCACTTTCCCGGTATGATTTTGATCTAAAATGAACAAGTTAAACTTGGTGAATGCTGTGACTAAAACAAAAACCCTAAAAGGAAGAACTCATTCAATAAAGTCAAGGAAAGGGATACAATGCAGATTACTTGTCTGTTACAGATTTTACAAGTATTCAACCCAGACTGGCATTTTAAACACATTTTGACCAAAGTCAAAACGCAGCCTGTTATCTAACCAGAAACTACACTGCAACATTGAAAAATACAATTCACTTATAGAACGAAAAAATTAAAGACACATTGAAAAAAAAAAAAAACTCAATGCATGAACCAAATAAAGACACAGACAGTGGAGAAAAACAAAAAAAAAGCAGCTGCATGGATCAATTTTTATTCTTCCTTTTTCCTCCCCTGAACTAAACAAACTAGTTCCTTAAATACCAGATCATAAATTTTCCATTTCACACATCTTCAACTGTAACTTAACAAAAAGCATAATCCTTTTGTTCAAATTCAAGTGCACGTACTGAAGATCTCAAGTACACACTAAGTCGACCCGTATAAAGGTCAGTACATACAGTAGCAAAGCATCTCCTCCAAAGTCCTACTTATGTCTGCAAGTTAAGCCTTCATATCTTCCCATCACCCAAAATAAGTGTCATCCCCTTTTCTGCACAACTCTGCGAGTAACTACTGTTGTATTAGTTTAAGATTATCTTAAGACCTGCCAGGACTGATTTAAAGGATACACATTTGGGGAGAAGCTGAGAGAGCTGGGATTGTTCAGCTTGATGAACAGAAGGCTCAGGGGATTTAATCCGTCTGTCTAAAAATATGATGCTGGGAACTAAAGAAGACAGAGCCAGACTCTCGTCAGTGGTGCCCAGTCACAGGTCAACAGACACACACTGAAATACAGCAATATCCACTTAAACTAAGAAAGAAAAAGCTTTGACATGGTGTCATCGGTACCCCCTGCTCCTGACCCCCGCACAGGCTCCTGTCTGTCCCCATAGTGTTGGGTGACATGTGGCAACAATCAAACACTATAAACAGGCTTTGCCCGGGGTGGTTGTGGAGTCTCCATCATCGGGGATGCTCAAAACCTAATGGGACACAGTCCTCATAAACCTGCTCTAGTTGACCCTGCTCCCCGCAGGGAGATTGAACAAGATGATCTCCAGAGGTTCTTTCCAACATGAACTATTCTAGGATTCTGTAATCAAAAGCAAATTTAAAATTATTCCAAACATTGTACTCTAAGTTGGGAAAAAGTATCCATACTCTCTTTCACTGGAGCAGGTATTCCAGAATTCATCTGCAGCTAAATCCTTTTCTTTTTTTTTTTGTCTTATCATAAAGCATTACAAATATTACAAGTCAGAGAAACAATGATAATGTTCCCCTAGAGACATCTTAAGATATTCAAGGTTTATGTAAGAAATGACAGTGACGTAGGAATTGCACTACACAGGTATCACCAAGCACAACACCCGCTGCTCGGAATATCATCAGCTGATAGGAGAGCTAAGAACTAACCTTACTTTTATGGGAAATATATATGGGGAGAGAAATCCCATCTCCTCCTGTTAGAATTCCCTGCCTTTAGATCATTCAAGTACAAACATGCCTTGTAGCCCCTAAAGTAGTCGTGAACCTCCATCTTCAGAGGGGAGGAAGAGCTGCTACATATCTGTAAAAATGAATGAGGAAAGGTTTTGCTGAGGGAAAGGACCAGGACTTCACAACTGGTCAGAAAGAATTAACCACAGTTTTCCATTCAAGTAAACAGCTTACAGAATAATGGGAATCTCTTCAGGTATTACATCAGTATTTTCTAGCAGTATACAAGTAAATTCAGGAGTTTGCAGCTGGCAAGGTTAATAGGTATCTTCCATTCACATGAACATCAGCCTTTAACTTCTTGCTTCTTTTGCAACCTCAAAGAAAAACAGCTTCCTTCAAAGCTGCCTTTACCACATCTGGTAGGAATCATTATGGTAAATACTGGAGTACAATCAATTATTTCATTCTGCTTTCAATGAGTGTATGCTTCATGTTTTCCTACGTTGTGCAGAGCACATGCAAAACATGTCGAGGAATACAAAGAGCGATCTCAAGATCCTGGGAAACTGTACTTGCATAAAGTTACCTGGTTCTGCAGGAAAACTTCTGATAAAATGAGTAGGGGAGGAGGGGGTGGAAAGAAAAACTAAGAAGTCAGGCAGCCGTGTTATGAGTTATACAATCAGAAAATCCAAACTATCGGAAAAACAAGGTTGCTGCAAATTAACAATACTGCGGACTTAGATATATCACGTTACATGAATATGAAAAAGAAGTCTGTCTGAATGCCAAAACACAACAGAAATGTTGCAAGCAAAGATTAGGCATATGTTTGACAACTCTCTCTATTCAAATCGTAATATTCACAGCAAATTACAGCAGGCCTTGGCACGAGTGCTCGCAAAGCTAGGAAGTGCAAAGGGAGTCATTGCAATGTTTCCCAACACACAAAGAACAAACAAGAAAAAAAAATTTCTTTGCAGAAAATCCCTCCAATATATTAACCAAAAAATTGCATCTCCACAGAGGAAAAACATTTTGGTAGGTTTACTGAGCAAAAGACTTGTGGTTCATAACTAAAGGCACCAAATAACTTTTAACAAAATGAAATAAGATAAATCACTCGGAATGAATTCTGAGGAACAAACACAGAAGAAAGTGGATGCATGTCTAATACTACTAGTGGAAAGCCAATAAAACGTCAGGGAAAGGAACAGTGTGAGGATACAAGCTTGGACTCAGTCACTTTACAGACTGCAAGGTAGGGAAGCGACGACAGAAAGGAAAGAAAAATACGAAGTGCAATAGTGTTCTCTACTGAGAACATGGAAGAAAAGAAATAAGCGGAGAAAAGTGAACAGAAAAAACTAACTAGACCTGGAAGGCTTCTTTTGGAGGTTTTCTTTGGCATGAGGTTGCGGGGGTCCTCACCATTCCCCCCCCAATTTTGGTATATAAAGGAAAGACAAAGGCAATACAGTGAAACAACTTAAGATCTATGTGACAGGCTTCCAGAAATCAAGGTTTACTTCACTCATCGCAAGATTTTGGAAAAGCTGCTAGTATTTTGAGTCAAAAGTCAAGTAGAATTTTGTACATACACAAAGAAAAATATGCATTATCATTATCCGTTACCTGGGTTTCCACTAAATTCTGGATTCACAGATTCAGCAGTCCCTTAGCAAACAGAAGAGATTTACTCTATAATTTAGGAAGCATATGCAAGAGAAGCGTGAAGAGTTTCACCTCACTCACCAAGCATCTGAAACACTATTAGGGCATCCATTGACCAAGCATTTAGAAATCAAATGATATCTAAAATGAATTGCATACATATATGGCAACTTAATACTATTGCTACAACTTGACAAGAAGACATTTCTAGTTTAAAAATGAGGTGGAGACAAAAAAGTTCTCGACCTTTCAACGAAGTGTCATAGCAATCAACAGCCGTAACAGCACATGTTCCTGAAGCTTGTGAACAAGTGGGGTGATGTCAAAGCTGACATATGCTCTTCCCACCCATTTGTTCCATGACAGCAATGAAAGAACTGATCAGGCCAATTATGACTTAATGTCAACACTTGAAACCATTTGTGAGGAAAGCAAAATATACCTGGGGACAGTAAATCTTACATATTAGAGCTATGTAACCCATAATAAAATAAAAAATAAGCATTTTGTCTCAGAGTGCAAATACACAACTAAATGGAAAGCAGGAACACTGTATTTAACAGATTTCCATTAAAGTACATAACAGCCAGTAATGAAAGACTGACAGACTGATGGACAACACTGTGGCTGAAAATCCTTCCACCACTTCACACTTAGCATAGCTTCTCCTACAAAAATACTTGTAGGCTCTATTAAATATCTACTAATATTCATTCTGCTCTTAAATTCCACTCATTATGTAGTAGTTACACTAACCAAGTCTTTGCAGAATTTTCAGCTATATATTAGGCACACAAGTCAAATGAACATCAAAACTATCTTGATTTAGGAAACAGCCCATCAGTTTTCAACTGGCTATATGCTTTTAACTAGCTTTGGTACTTCTGAAAAATCTCTCTCTTGGTGCCTTGAGTTAGGATCTCCAAGGGGCTGAGAGCAGAGCAAACCCACTGAACTCTTTTCTGAACTACTAAAAGAAAGAAGATGTCTCTGCTTTAAGAACTGTAATTACAAAAAGGAAAAGACGACAAAAAAAAAAAAGAAAAAAGCAAACAATAAACGAGGAAGTGTTGAAATATACACTAAGAAATTCTCTGAATAAAGAAATAGCACCTTTCTACTGATTAAATCTTTTGCTATACTTGTTATTTCAAAGACCGTCTAAGTCATCAGATTCATCCAATATTATTGCAAAGTGTTTCATAAGTGACATAGAACTTACAGGAGGAAAAGTACTTATGTACATATGGCTTAATAAAAATGCTGAAGAAATTAAGGAAACATTCCAAACAATATATTCTTTGTACTGGTGTATAAGGCTAGGCAAAAACAAAAAAAAAAAAGCACACAAAGAAAAAAAAAATAGTGCTTAAAAGAGCATAATCAAAGCTTAGCTGATTTTGCCAGTGATTAAATCAAATTTCACAGAACATTTAGGAAATTAAACCTTGCGAGTGTTTTGCTGTCACTTTCTTATCCTATTCTAGTGTTATATCCTATCTGGAATCAGCAAAACAAGTGCTATCTCTGGCTATCTTATCTAGGGGATAGAATTGAATCTGCTCAGGCTGAGCCTAGGTATTTTACAGAAACACTCGTACCTGTGCTGAAGTTGGGCAAAATAAATAAAACAAATGCAACAGAACCATTATAAGCACAGAGATTTGCTAAAGCTCAGGTAACAAATCAGGAGTATACCCAAAAATCCAAAATACACTTTTGTCCCAGGGAAATGTTCCATTGTTGTCAGGTTTTCGTAGTCCTCTCCTCCTCTTAATTCATATTACTATAAATCAGCTGAGAGTGAGCAAGAGGCCCGCAGAGGGCCCAACCAGGACAGCTGACCCATACTGACCATATCATATGATGTCATGCTTAGACATAAACGCTCAGGGAAAGGAGGAGGAAGGAGGAACGTTCATGGTTATGGCATTCGCTATGCGTGTGGAGACACTGCCTTCCAGGAAGCAGCTGGACAGCTGCCTGACCATGAAAATTAGTGAATTAATTTCCTTTTTTGCTTTGCTTAAGCATCAGGCTTTTGCTTTCCCTGTTAAACTATCATTATCTCAATCCATGAGTATGCTCATCGTCCTTCTATTTTCTCCTTGTCCCATGGTAGACGGAGTGAGCAAGATGCTGGGGTGGTGTTTGGCTGCTGGCTGAGCTCAACCCACAACAGGTGCCCTTCAACTCGAGTGACTCTATGATTCTACGATATTTCTTCATACCTGTTTCTCACATATTCTATAGTCTTCAAAAAGCACTTCATAATGCTGCGAGGAAGAAGTTACTCATTAAAAAATTTGGACTGTCCCAAACTTTCTCAAGTTTTTTTGATGTGAAAAGTATGACAAATTCTGTATTGGCCAATATCCCAGGAAGGCCACAGATCAACTGCTACCACAAGCCAAGAATCTATACATTTCTCTTCCTACCCCTTCCATCAATATAACTGAAAAGTGAAAGGAGAGAGGAACAATGTCAAGGAAGTTGGAGCAAAACTGAGAAGAATGATCAGATGACACACTATGCTCTAAGCTTCTGCGTGGGTATGTGTGAATTCTGACATATTTAAAAAATTTAAAGGATTTTTACTGTTGTGGGTGTTCACAGAAAATAGCTGAGCAACTGTCGTAATACGACAGCCAAACAAAAAAAAGTTGCCAGATGCACTGGATTTGCCCTCCTCCCAAGGAGGAAAAAAAACTGAAGGCAAATGATTGAAGAATAAGCCAGTAAGCCAAATCCCGAGATTTGATGGTTAAGGTTTGGGGATTTTTATTATTTTTTTTGTTTGTTTAGGTTGGAATTATTGGGGGGGGGGGGGGGGGGGGAGGGTGTCCCATGTTCATATTTATAAGCGACAACCTGCTTTATCTCATGCAGGTATGAAAACAAGGGTCGGGTACGGGGTTGCATTGGTCCTGAAAAGTCTAATGAGCTGCTACAAATGCCTCAGACAGTTTTCTCATATCTAGAATAGGATGTCTGAAAGGTAGAAAAAACATCAACTAGCATGTTTATTTTATAAAGTTTGACAGACATGCTGCATTTACTTTAGTGAGATGCAGAAGGTTTGAAAGTATAGGCAGCAATGGACAACACGGTTACACTTACTTTATTTGAAAGATTCTCCAGACAGGCTTTTTGGGGCTTTTGGATTGTAAAACTTCTCTTTCCAACAGACCACCACATGCTATTAACATTATGATCTAATTTTATAGCAGGAAAGGGCTGCTTATTCATACCTGATGGCCTTGCTCATAGATATCTGCAGAAAATGAAATGCTTGCAGGTTTATGTTGCCACATCTAACTTTATAGACAAACTACAAATACTCTAACTTTCATGGAAATTTGTTTTGCATTACCTAAATAACCATGCCAGATCACATGGCACGAGTACATGCAAAGAATTCATGATGTAAGAATGAAAAGAAGAATTGGGTGGAGATTTAAAACCAAATTATGAAACAATTGGTATAACAAACAGCCTGATAAAACTTTTACTTACACTGAGTCGAAATAATGTAAAACATACCCAACTTGAATTCAGCATGCATCAATAACTGGGTCTTTTTTTCATTATCATTATTGTTATCACTATTATTGTATTTGCTCTTCCTGGACAAAACACTCAACAAGACCAAGCTAAGTTTTGTCTGCTTGATATAGAAAGATGAACCATGAATTAAGAATCCTAAATTCCATTAATAACAACATCTATCGAGACCCACTTAATAGATGCCAAGGTATGTTAGTAAAAGCAAATGTGACCGATGAGTTATATTACAATGGATTACATATGGTATCCAGCTTTTCAAATTAAGAAGTGAACTGCGACGCCACCGGGTTATTTTTATAGAGGACAGTGGGAGTAGGTTATATTCCTGATTAAGAAATCTAAAATAAGCAAAGTAAGAAAGGGCCACCTTATGAATTAAAATGTTTAAAGACCAATATAATGCATGAAAAGAAAATTAATGTGCTCTAGACACTACAGTGGTATCAATTCCATGTTCTCCCTTTCTTTAGCATTTTGATCCAGTTATTTTGAGATTATACATTGATAAGATTAAACATCAACCTAATGCAGCAGCTATCTCTTAATTTAGAATTTATCATAATACTAAAAAGTAGAACTTTTAATAAGCTTTTGGGATTTTATTTCTTCTGTTTTGTGGTGAGGAGTTTTGCTTGGTTGGTTGTGTTTTGTTTGGGGTGTTGGGGTTGTGGGATTTTTTGGGTTGCATTTTTGGGTGGTGGTTTTGTTTGGGGTGTTGGGGTTGTGGGATTTTTTGGGTTGCATTTTTGGGTGGTGGTTTTGTTTGGGGTGTTGGGGTTGTGGGATTTTTTGGGTTGCATTTTTGGGTGGTGGTTTTGTTTGGGGTGTTGGGGTTGTGGGATTTTTTGGGTTGCATTTTTGGGTGGTGGTTTTGTTTGGGGTGTTGGGGTTGTGGGATTTTTTGGGTTGCATTTTTGGGTGGTGGTTTTGTTTGGGGTGTTGGGGTTGTGGGATTTTTTGGGTTGCATTTTTGGGTGGTGGTTTTGTTTGTTGTTTGGGGTTTTGTTTGTTGTTATCGACTTGGCCAGACCAGAAAGAGGAAGAACAGAAAAGGAGCAGGAGCAATTGAAGTTTAGCAAGCCACTAGGTGAGAGCACGTACATCACTTGTCACAGTGAAATGAGGATGCTGTGCTTGTAAAAGACTTACCTCGTGCCTTAGAAAGAGACATACAATTAGAGCCTAATGCAACAGTAAGTAGTAATCTGTGGTGGACAGTTAAGTGACCAGGGTTTGTTCTCCTTCACAGTTCAGAACTCAAGTACACTCACACCTTTTGTCAAGTCTTACAAAAATAGCACAAATTTGCTGCTTTGCTTACAAAAAAAAACCACCACCTGTCCCAGCAACAAGTCAGTTTTTGAGAAATTTAATTATAGACTTGATTTCATTAGTAGTCAGTTCTAACAATGCTCATAGAAATCACAGTAAATTCTCACCTAATATATTACTTGAACCACTCAGAATTCTAAACTCCTTCAGTAACTACTGAGATCCAGTTAAACAATATTGAGGTCTGTTAGTGAATGGCAACATAACAGATGAGCAGATGTGCACTGCCACTTGTATTATCCAGAAGTGCTTTGAGTACTACATATTAAAGCATTCATAAAGAGCTGTAACTCAGTAAAAAAAAATAGGGAAGGCTTTTTGCTAAGAAAAAAAAAAATCCTTTAATTTTTACTTCTCCAGCCCCGCAAAGCTCTCATGTGTGCTTTGTGACAATACTGCTTTAAGACTGAAGAGTTCTTCCTTTCTAGACTGATCTCCCTAGTCATACGAAAACCAGAAAAACCCAGCCATTTGTAGATGAAGGACATTAAAGAGCCAGACATAATAACAGAGTCTAAAAACTCACTACCTTTCCTCTTATTAATGAGCCACCTCTCAGACAAAAACACAGAAAAGCAAGATAATGTACCAGGCAATTCACTTATTCAGGCAGCTACATGTGGCCATTTCCCATGAAGGATTTCAAGAACCAAAGCTTGTATTCCATTTTTAACATTAGATTAGGTACCTACTAAAAAAGCCATGCTCTCTTCTCTTTTCCTATCATTCATTTTTAAAGATAATGGGAGAGATAACTGAAAGAAGAAAAATAAAAAGAAAATATTTCTCACTTTTCACCTTTTCTCACCTTCTTTCCTGCTTCTCTTAGGAGACTCCCTGCAGCCACTTCAATGATTTTTCAAAAAGTACCTCATTCTTCTCTGGACCATAGAATCATAGAATGGTTTAGGTTGGAAAGTACCTTGTAGATCACCGAGTTCCAAACCCCTGCCATAGGCAGGGACACCTCCCACTAGACCAGGTTGCCCAAGGCCACCTCCAGCCTGGCCTTGAACACCTCCAGGGATGGGGCCTCAACAACCTCTCTGGGCAACCTATTCCAGTGCCTTACAACCTCAAAGTGAAAAATTTCTTCCTAATGTTCAATCTGAACCTGCCCTCTTCCAGTTTAAAACCATCCCCCCCTTGTCCTATCGCTCCATGCCCTAGTAAAAAGTCCTTCCCCAGCTCTCCTGTAGGCCCCCTTTAGGTACTGGAAGGCCGCAATAAGATCTCCCCGGAGCCTTCTCTTCTCCAGGCTGAACAGCCCCAACTCTCTCAGCCTCTCCTCATAGTAGAGGTGCTCCATCCCTCGGATCATCCTCATGGCTCTCCTCTGGACGCGCTCCAGCAAGTCCATGTCCTTCTTATGTTGGGGACTCCAAAGCTGGATGCAGTACTCCAGGTGGGGTCTCACGAGAGTGGATCGGACACACCATCACCACATGCATGACTTAGAACAGACTCAAGGCTTGGAAGGATTCACTGGGAGACACAAAACATTCCTAAGCAAAGAGTTTCAATGTTTCTAGAGGGTGAGCCTGTTTCAAGCTTCAAATTAATTTTTATTCCAAATCTGGGAATGAGGGAGTGGATGGGGTGGACTATGTCAAAACAAAAAAACCTCCAGATTCCATTCAGCCCCACCAATTAATTAAAATACAAGAAAGAGAGGCACAACAAAATGGAAGAGCTCCTCTCTGAAGGTGAAAAAGAGATAGTAAAGCTCCACACTTCAGTTTCATTTGAAAATACTTCATGTAAAAATGTGGGAAGTCAGAAGAATTTTATTTCAGTGGAACTAAACAAAGACAGCATTGTCTTTTCTTGAAACCAGCAAAAGTTGCAAATAGAAGTATTTCTAGGCTAGCTAATAAAATAAGGTAGCACACAACATACAAATATGACAATAGGACAAAAGATGTCAAGGAGGCTTCATGGTAAGAGACAGCCTCGTATCATGCTCTGCAGCTAAAAGAGCTCTAACAAAGGCTACTGAGCACATTTCACTTTGGATCAAAAGTGATAAGTGATGATAACTGATGAAACTTCAAGAGCAGGCCAGGCAACAGGTCTGTAGGTTATACAATTTTGGTAGCCACTGATAATGAACGAAGTATGACATAGGCCAATAAGGACAAAAAAAATTGCACCAGATGATTCACCTAGAGACCCTCAGCATAGTGCTGAATGTGTCATTTGTTTTTATGTATATATGTACGCACACACACACTACTGCAGCACTCTTCACCAAACTGATGTCATGTCTCTGCCTGCTAACCGGAACTTACATGTCAAGAACTGTCTCCATGACAAACCAGCAATCACAGACAACCAGATGACTTCACTGTCAGGCATGAAGCGAGCATCACTACAGCACCAGTGTGTATGAGTGAGCATATATTACAGCACCATTCTTAAGACAGCAACTACTAGATAGAGGGGAAGTGCCTCTCTTTGCATGAAGAACTTCAGGAGCTAGGAAGGAAAGGTACTACACAGCACTTTGAAAAAGAATTAGAAGAGAACAGGTTGCCTTAGTCTCTCCTTTGCAGGTGGCTGTAATAAAGTCAGAACGAAGGCTCATGAACTAATTTTAAATTCAGGTAGAAAAATCCAAGACCATCCAATCTCCTTACTTCCGTAGAGGCAGGTTGTAGAAGTTTCACGCCACCAGAGAAATAAGCAAAAGAATTATTTCTTCATTGGGCCAATAATAAAATAGTCACATCATAGTGCTTCAGAGCTCCAGACTTCAGTGTCCTTAATGACTTAACTTATATTTTATGTGAACACCAAGTCACGTAAAAATAACCTTTCTTTCAAAAAAGATTCTTCTTGCTGAAATACAAAGAACCTTTGGACTCTATAATAAAGGAGAAAGAAAACCACTTCACATGATAGACAGAGTGAGAGAGTAAGCAAATGCCAATGAACAAAATCACATTGTAGATAATGCTGTCTTCATTTACTCAAATATAGTTCAACACTTACGGAATACAATTATACATATTCTCACATTTTGTATAAGGAATGCAATCACAGCCGGAAGAGCATACATATAACTGCTTTCTTGCATCGTGCATTAAAAAAAAAGAAACTTGTAGCATCGGAAGACTGCTATTTTTATTCTCTGTTCCTGATATAAGTTTTTGGTTACCACCAAGGAGATATTATGTCATTGTAAGTGCAAGACAATAGGCTATAAAATGAGAAGAATAATTTGTAGATACTCCCCATCTCTATTGCTACAAACAAAATTTCCTTAGACCATCTGTTCCTCTTTAGGTATAAAAGCTTCTAAAACAGATTAGGATATTAAATAGTCATCCTGCAGAAAAGTTTTCTGTTGCTAAGAAACAGGAAGGAAAATAATATATCCAAGGTCAGCTGTTAGTGAATTGATTCGGGATGATAAAATTTTTTGACCCAATTTGACATATTTCATAAGGAATCAAACACACTGTTTGTTTAGGCTGGACTCTTTCCATAAGCCATATTCTGCTTAGAAGTTTTATATTCGCACGGAGACTATGAATAAAAGTAAAACTGTGTTCAGTGAACAGTGACAAATGTCGCTCTGGTTAGGCAAATCAACAGGGAATTACAATACTTTAAGAAATCCTTCTTGAGGAGTTAAAAAATTCAGCACATTTTGTATGACCTTTCATTTGTGGCAGCTTTTTCATTAGACAGATTTTAGTTCCAGGTTTAAGTCAAAGATCAATGCTTCTAACACACCACTTCTCTAAACAGGCAAGTTAAAGACAACCGTTTCACCTGAGGCACCACTTCTGCAAGCATGAAATAAGGCATTAACTTCTTGCTACTCCCAGCACATTGATTCAGCTGCACTCCCCCTCCGGAATTAAGAAATCCAAACCATCTCCATACAAAACAAAATCCAAATAAAGTATTAATACAGTGAAATTACCACACTGTCCTGCAGACATGTAACTTCAGAAAGAGCACGTAACACAGAACAAGCCACAGGTTTGCTACCAAAACATTTAGGAAAAGATGTCATAAAAAAGTAGCTAGTCAGTCTGCAAGCCAATATCATTATCCATGAAATTTAATGAATTACGATTATTTTTTTTTCCAAATAGCCAAAACGAAACAAGTGTTCAGAATTACTTTAAAGGTTTCCAATAAAGATTAGAGAAAAAGATAGGGAAAGTCGGGGGTTTGTTCTACAAGTGGTCCTTGATTTAACAATGGAGGTTCTTCCCCAGCCAAGCTGTAGGGACGCATGGAAGCAATCAGGTACTTTGCTTTTCTCCTTCTACTCTTCCTACAGTTCTGCACAGCTCTTATAAAGAGGTGTGTCCAAGAATCTCCACCTTTCATGCTGGAGAGGTAATTACACTACATACAAGGCCCTGGAAAACAACAGGTTCCAGGCACAGAAAGCACCATGTTATAGTCTACCAAACATTAAACAAGCATACAAAACAACCGATATGTAAATGGCAAACTGCTTTACAAACTATAAATAATCTAAACAAAAACTGCTAGACAGTAAGTCTATTTGTCTCTCGTGCAGTCTTTCCCACCGGTTTGTTGCATAATTTTGAACATATACCGAACATAACGCGTGTTCAAGTACATAAGTACAAATATTTATCTCCTTACTTACATTTTTCAGTCTGAAAAGACCGTTCAGAAAAATATAGCATGTGCCGTACTGCTACTCTTCTGGCTTGCAAAATGCCTCTTGCTCACCAGGCTTGCTCCTGACAGCTGTCTGAACTCTATAAAAATAGTTTCTTCGTGCTGCCCCCTATCTGTTCTCTCTGTTTCCTGCTTATTAGTCTGAAGGTAACATCTGGAGAAAAGAGGGAACCTGACAGTGATAAAGCCATCTTTTGGTGCTGAAATGGCCAAGGAGGACAAAGGTCAAACAGCCTCCTGCACTCCCAAGGTTTCTTAATCAGATCAAAGGATGCTGGTACCTTTAGGGATCCTATATAACCATTTAAAAATGCCTGTATTAAAAATAATTAATAATAAAATATAATAAAATAATATACTAGAATTATATTACATTGCTACATTGATATCACTGCCAATTTAAAAAATTAGTTTTACTAATTTAATGTTACTGATATTGCTGTTATAGTACAATAAAAAAGAAAAGTAAATGCCTATATTAAAAATAAATTGTCTCATTAATGCAAGATACTTGATAACAGACACTGTCCAGTCTTTTTCCTTCCCCTCTGATTTGTTCTTCATTTATGGTTTAAATTTTAGTAGTTTGGTGTCACACAAGACTTTCCTAAACCATAAATTGGTTTATCCCATTTCTTCCTTTGACACCTCCTAACCCTAACAACAGTTCTGACATCGGTAGGGAAACTGAAAGCTGTTCCTGTCTATGACTAGACAGCGGGTTAATTTCATCACGAAAGGAGGAAGCACTAGATAGCGTAGGGAAAGTTCCCGTTGCAAATTTCTACATCAGTTCTTATGAAAGGGGAAGATATTCACTTGCAAATATCCCACTCATACTCATCCTTGCCAAGACTTCTTTCACTCGCAATCTCACACTCACACAAAAGTGACATGTCTGCCCAAGTGGTTTGGCCAGGATCACCAGTATATGACAAAGAGGACAACAGGCACCAGCTACCAAGTCCTCACCATGTTTCTGGGTTTCTTCTTGACTGGCAGCAGCAAATTAATTTTTGGACGGATCTTCACAGCCTGTAGGAGCCAGCAGCCATTGTCGGGTGGTCCTCCATGCCAGAACCCTATTTAACTCAACCTCCATAAATCGAAGACCGGGTTGTTTCCTACTCTGCTTTTCTTCGTTTGAAATATATATTCTGTTTTTCTGTTGGGCAAGCAGGAAAAGAAATGGTACACATGACAAGTTTCCACTGAGAAGTCATCTGTTCTTTCAGAGGGCAGGCGTTCTGGTCTTGACATAAATAACACATTCCTCAGTCTTACCACTGGAAACTGTGTCCAGGAAGCTGCATGCTTGGTGAGTTGTTCTTCATTATCAATACAGGCCTTTCTTTTAACCCTGCTGCTGCTTCTGGTGGTTAAACACACTTTTCCATTCCTACATCATTCCCACCAACCCTAATATTTCTATTATAGATCTCTACAAAGGGTTTAGCAAAGGTAAGGCAAGCCATCACAAATGGCACAAAGTGTCATTCCTGGAAATCTCAGCAAAGAAGCCAAAAGCTGATGACCATCAAAAACTAATCCCTCAGCCCATGCAGCTAGTCCTAAAGAACTGGGGTGCCTGGTGGTCCTTGTAGGAACTTGTGTTGCTGCATTCTACGGCAATTAAAGAGCTTGGTTTCTAGCTCTGACTATCCGGTCCTTTCCCCAAGAATTGAAATCAGTTTTAAAGATCAAGCGTGGGTTGATTCAACTGACAATGAAGATATTGTCATATTTTGCACTAATTGTAAAATGCAGTATCCAATGGAAATTGGCAAAAGGACTTAAAAATCCCATGAAGCACTTTGCTTTTTACTGAAAAGTGTTAACTACGTCATAATATTATCTGAAGACACATTTCAGAATTGTTGAAAATGCAAAGAGTAGCACAAAAGAGCCTACCCAACATATTTTCACTTAACAAATGGAACTTTACAGCCAAACTTGCTAAAAACAAGATGTTTGCCAACTGAAATGTGTAAAGACAGAAGCGAGGCCTTCTGTAGAGACAATTACACGTGCTCACCCCCACTCTTCATGACCTGCTGACTGGGCCCTTCTTGCCTATACAGCTTCCGCACCACCACACACACAGCCATATTCCTACTGTGGTGACCTCTACTCATAACTTGAAACACCGATCTAGAGCCAACATCGAGGACTGAGAACTGGACATCACTAGAGTTTATTTTAATTCTGTTTTCTCGATTTCCATCTGCAAATTCAGTTCTCCATTATCCCATACACCTTAGGTTTTAGTCTTTCATTATGACAATGTACCATTCAGGAATGTTTCTAAGGGATAATTAAATACAAATGCACAGTATCTTTCTGGATAACAGCTGACATTTTTCCTCATAAAGAACACTTATGTCCTGCCTTTACAGCATTTTTCTCCTCTATCCTGATTTGGGCCATGAACCAGAGCGCGCTATGTGCTCAGGACTTTCCACAATACCGATACGTAGGTAGGTAATCCTCTTCTCTAAAGCAAAGGGTTTTGGCATCTGTTCAACAACTGTTTATCAACTACACATACTTCAAACAGCTAACTGGCCTCACATTTAATGCTCTCCACTGAGAACTCAAGTTCTCGACAAATACAATGAATTAATATGTACTACTATACAGTACATAAAATAACAACATCAGGAAAGAGGACGTAGATTGAAGGAAGATGTCTCCTAAGCCAAAATAACTTGAGGAAGATAAAACAGAGAATCAAGGCAGAAGTAGGTAAGTCATCAAATTGATTCTCAAATCCTCCAATAAGTAAACACTGAAGTCCAGAAAGTTGAGTAGACCAGCAGCTCCAGTCAGGCTTTCCAAAAAAGCTATAAATTAACCATTTGTTATTGCTTTCTTTACACAGTATGGTGTCAATCAATTTCCAACCTAGATACAAGACTATTCGGGGCATTCTTGTATACAGAAAATTCCTTAATTGGATGCCAGCAATGTTTCCTGGCAGAAACACTTACAATTGTCAAATGTTTCACTAGCTGAAAAGGCCTCTATTTGTTATTTTGGAGTACTTGCAGTACCTGCCAGTTCTGCAATCCTTATAACATTTGTTACAGGACAAAACAGGAAGCCTAAGCTTAAAATGTGGACTGAAAGCCAGAGAAAATCTTTTGATTTCTAACATTTTGAATACTGTGCCAAAAATGAGCAGTAAGTTAGTTCAACCTGAACATTGTCAAAAACAGATCTTCTTGACACTGTAGTAATGAGAGCCGTGGCAAAATATTGGCTTTTTCAGCATCGTGAAGTTCCGAGATAGTTAGTAAATATTCAAATCATGCCCTGCAAGATGTATGGTGCTTGTGCCTGTTTATGCCAGCCTCAAAGGTAAGACTTGGTGTGTTTGTCTGGTAAGGATGCTATGACTGTCCACCAAGAGAAAGAGTAGCCACTTATAGCACTGACTGATATTTGTATACTTCTGCAGAGTATAACACATATCCTTTCCCCAGGGGTTACTACTATCACATAGTTACTGCTATATATGGTACTGACATAGTCAGCGTATGATAGTAGGGGTAACTATCATCATATTGAAAAAGTGGGAAGAGTGATCTTTGTTGCTTCAGCATAAGAAGAATTGATCTAGTACGAGGATACTTTACATTCCTTACCTATGGAAAACATCAACCCTCTCAGGTCCACTTGAGAAGACCAATTCCTTTCATTTTGCAGGAAAAAAAATATATTCATGTTCACAACAGAAGTGGCTAGTAGGAGTTAGGATAAGTATTTTTAAGTTTGGCCTCAGTGGCCAGTCCAGCCCAAACCATGACAGTAATCCCACATCCACTGCTTAACAGTTAATTTGTCAAGGGTGTATATTTGGATATTTAATTTGGGGGGCTCTTTCCAACCATATGACTATTCAGATTTTGAAGTTCCTCTACAGTCTTCTCCTCATTGCCTGTCTGAGCAGACGAACCTATAAAGAAATGGGTATGTGTTGTATGAAAGCTGTTGAAAGAGCATTAGCTTGTAACTCCATGGATCTCGTCTCATTCTAGACACAAGCACAGAGGATATAGGCCATGCCACTGTCACAGACTGAACAAACTTGAAAACAATTTTAAATGCAAAAAGGGAAGTGTGGTAACTGCGTCTGACAAGAAACCCTCACCCCTGCAAGACAAAATGTTGCATTTAATCGCTATCTGATGTCATACGTGAAAGATGTATCTATTTCATTCAGCTAAAGTCCTTGCTGGAACAGATAAAGTCAAAATTATTTTGATATGCCTGTCTACCCCTAGATTTCTACAGTCGGAAGAAAAATCCCAGCAGCTAAGCTGGTGATATTTCTGATCATAACAATGGCTGAGGTTTCCTTCAGTTTAGTACGTGCCTCTCCAGTACCCAAAAGACATCTACATGGACGAGTACACACAAACTGCTCCAGGACTGGCACTAGCTATAGTTTTGCTAATCAGGCTTGTGAAAGAGAGTCAGCAAGTTGGATAACAGTCACAGTAACACAGCATTATGTCACTTCTGGACTCACGGCAGAGTACAGACAGCTCTGAATACGGGGACAAAAAAGCTGTGTTAAACTAGCCAGTTATTAGAACAAGGTGGAGATGCCAAAGATTTCACCTTGATTCTCCTATGTTAAGAGAGAGCATGCTTGGATGCTATTCTAAGCTGCTTCTCTTCACCACTTTCTCTTCCTTCTCCTCCCCACCCCCATCCTTCCTTTTCCTTCGGAAGCCTTATGATTTCTCAAGTAATTTTTTTTAAAGGCTAAAAAGAATTAATGGGATGAGAAAACACTTTTCTGGGAGCTTTACCCAGGATGTTTTCCCTGGCCGTGATTAACTACACTAGTTTTGAAAACAGCATTGCTCTATTTCAGTTGCTGAGCAGGTGGCCTATTAAATCTTAAAAGTTATGTCTGTTAGTTAAGTGTTCATGTAAATATTTCATTAAGCTTCCTGGCTTATAATAAGCATTGCTTAGCACTATTTTATGCAATACAGGCTACAGAAATTATTCTACCAAAGGAAAAAAAGAAAAGATGAATAAGAATTCAATAACCACAATTTTTTTTTTTTAATATCAAAAGGAAAAAAGACTGAATTCTAAGTTAAATGTGCCTGTTTAGGGAAGATACACCTTGTTTCATCTCACCACCTTATAGCCTAGGCAAATAAGCACACTTTACCTCCTTGTTCTCTTTCTTATAATCTTATTCAATTATTTTTAAAAATCTTTTCTTAAAAAACTACTTTATAAATAGTTTAAGAAAGTATCAGACGTTCTTCCACAACACCTTACTATAAATTAATTTATTTCTATAACAGATTTTGCCATCACAAAACGTTATTAATCTCTTTGTGTTCCGAAGCAATAAAGATGAAAGGTCTTAATCATCAGTAGCTTTTAGCTGCTTAGATGTTAACAGTCACTCCGTTTGTACTGCTATAAAGTTGAGGATGACTGCTGCTCTCCCAGTCAAACACTACGAGAGGTCGCCTAGTTTCTCTGTCAATTTTCCAAGCTATCATCTGTTTTACTTCCTGGCATTTCCTCCCTTTGCAAGTGATTTAAATCATCCTAAGATGTAAATAACACACAGGATATTAATTATACTTTAATGAGCATTTTATTACTATTTTTTTTCTTTTCATTTATAACATTTCCCTCAGAGAATTTTAATTATCATGTTCTTGGATGTCTGCTATATTATTTGTTCTTTGGTGAAATAAAGAAGCGCTCCTATTATTTCTGCAAAAAACAAGATTACCTGTCACAATTCTTACTAGTTTGTCAGCATAGAAGAGTGTAATTTATTGGCCTTGCAGGAACAAAGTTTTCTGCACTTCAGGAGAATTATTGTAGAGATGGTGAGGCATAAAGGTGTAATTTAAAGATCCAAAAATAGGCTTCAATTCTTATTCAGCTAAAGGTGAAATGGAAAAATAAGTTATTTGGAAAAAAAAAAAAAAAAAGAGACTATTCTGTTGTCTTTTTCCAGTAAAGTGTTTGCATTCTCCCTGTGCACTTTTAACTAATGCAACAAGATGATTGCAAAAGGAATTACAGACAACATAATGCCCAAAGCACTATTACGGAACTGCATAGCCAATACAGTATTAAAGCATGGAGAACCTTCCAGCTCTATAATAACTGTTTCAGTGGAATAAACATGAAAGCCATACAGCTGCAAAGGTCCTACAGAGACCACAGCACTAGAGTAAAGCAGAAAGGGAACTGGAGTAAGCTTCACACTGCTCCCCATTCACATGTCAGTAGGAAGCTAGGTCTGAGGCTACGTTGCTCACAGCAAGAGCAGAATTCTCTTTTACCAATCTGCTAAACCAAAAGGCATCCATTATAATGTCATTTTATTTCCTGAATAATAGTGAAGGTTACTAAATACATAGACATGATACCCGACTCAGATCTCCAGATGCTAACAGGCAACGGGTAGAGCTGATATAGTCTCTACAACAAACAAGCACTAAAATTCCTTCAACTTCAGATGCAAACACCTAATTCTTCTGCAGATTAGATCCCGACTTTCAGATTGGGCATCCAGAAAAGGACAGAAATACACAGTGAAAAAACATCTGCAAATACTCTGACCAGCATCAAACATGACCTACGTGGGTAGAAAAGGATATAAGCCGATCTCCAAAGTAATGTTTAGCTGCCCGACTACAAAAAACACTTCTCCCCTAGTAATCCCTGCCTCATTCACCACGCACAATAAAATGAGGCTAGAGCTCTACAGATAAAAATGTCATACAGCTCTGATTTATCCCCAGCACATCAGAATTTTGTGCAACGGTTCTATGGAGAGGGGCGAGAAAGGATGGAAAAAGTGTTACACACAGTTGTAATAAACACTCGCATACACCCAAGAAATCTGCAGAACTGCAGTCTGCTGTAAGAGCCAAAGTAGGTAACAGTGCCGAGGTGTTACCACGCATGGGATCAAGAACTCAAATCAACGGGACATTTTGTCTACGCTGCTATCATACTAGCACCTCGGAATGGACTCGTGGCTTCAGCTGGGCACACCTGCCTGCCTGTCCTCCGTCACACTCTCAAACCGCGCAGGTGGTGTTGAGCTGATGTTCTTCTTAACGAGCTCTTCGTCATCTCCTTTCTTCAGTATCCCCATCTGAATCACATCCTGACAAGTCAATTCTTATTTTATCTTTTAGAACACGTCACTTTTCTAGCCTAAACTCTGGATATCGCTTCCCTTTCCTACAGTTTTACTCCTCAGTTTTCAAGCACTCATCTCTCTGGGTTTGTTCTCTTCCCTGTTGTTTTCTACCCCAGCTTCGCTTTCGCAGGACCCTTCCTTCTAAGCAGCTTTCTCTTCCAGAGCTCCTGGGCAGCGTGTGGCAGTCGGGCTGCTCACACTCCCACAGCCCAAATGACTCAACAGTTGTGATTTCACAGACATCCTGCTTTGGCCCATGTATTAAATTTTAGAGAGGTTCTAGCCAATAAAGTCTTAGTCTTCCCAGTACGAGAACAGGTGCTTTCAAGGTCTACTATTTTCCCCACACAAATAAATCTTCTGAGGAAGGGGAGAAACACATTCTTTGCTCAAGAATCAATCCATTTTGTTTCAAGGCCCCGTCCTGAAGCATCAGTGCGTGTAAGTTTCCAACAGCATTTGACAGTTACCCTTTTCACCCAGCTCAGCCCTCTAACCTTGCCAAAACCTTCAAAAAATTTCTGCTCGGAAGACTGGCAGATATCATACAGGGAGTTTAAAGCCCAGCAAAGGCATACGTAGCAATGACCAGTGTCTTATATTAGGGAAACCTAACTTTAAATAGATAATTAGGGCACGAGAAGAGTATTCATTTATCACATCACATTCTTCATCTATTTCAGAACTTTCACCCAATATAACTCCTTTCTAGCTTTTTACAGCAATTTTAAGTTTCCATATGTTGAGATTTCCATTGCCTTTCTACAGAAAGTTCTGTTCTCTCCAAATTGTTTTCACTTTGTTGTGGTGGTGGAAACTGGTTGCTTCTGTTTGAAAAACTTATCTCCACACCATCATGGAGAGCGCGAGAGTTGCATCTGCTATCAAATATACTTTCATGATATTGATGCATTCACTTTACGTGAATTTTATTTTAGGAAAATACTGCAGAAAAGAGTTCCCTTGCCCATGAATTTAGTTCTTTGCTCTGGCGGGCATCTCTCCATCTCATCACCTCAAACCAGGCTTTTCATCAGTTTCTTAGATTCTACTTTAATGCAGTAAGATATTGTTTGATATACACTACCTTCAATTGGGAGGCTATTCTATTGATTAGAAATCCTATTTTAATTTCTAGAGTAAATTTATACAGAGCCAATATGGTCATTTGCTCTCATATCAGCATTGTCTTACTTTAAGTAATCCCTTCCCTGTGATTACACCCACATATTTATAAAGTACTCATAGACCCTCTCAAATTTCATTTTACCAAAGAAGTCAAGCTCCCAACTAATGAAATGATACATGTCATGTTTTGTTTTTAAAAGTCAAACTTGATCTTATTTCCAGTTTAGCTATACAAACAGCAATATAAGCACAGCTGAGGCACAGGGGCCTTTGATCTGTCACACTTCCTCAGTACCGGTCTCTTTGGTAAATTCCTAATACCTTTTTCTAATTTTCTTTTACCGTTATGCACAGAACTATCCTTTCCTCCAAAAGCAGTTTAAGAACTTGAATAACACTGACGTCAAAACCATAATCCTGGAGTTGCCTGGATTAATTTTCCCCCCTTTCTTAAAAAACGTACACTGCCCTGTTAATGCCTAATTAGCTAGCAGCTCCACTCTCCTGCAGATCTGCACTCAGACTGCACCGTAATTTCCATTTCCATACTTCTATGCCTTTTCCTATAGGTGATGGAATCACTTGATGTAAAACGTGGCGCACAATCAAGTTTTCAGATGAACCTAGACTTACAACATTTCCCCATCCCCACTCTTGGAAGCATATCTGATTAACTTTGCGCATTTTTTCACTGAAAGGGTTATTAAACATTGGAATAAGCTGCCCAGAGAGGTGGTGGATTCACCATCCCTGGAGGTGTTTAAGAAAAGGGTAGATGAGGTGCTTAGGGACATGGTTTAGAAGTGGTGGTGTTTTTATCAGGGTAGGTTAATGGTTGGACTTGATGATCTTAAAGGTCCCTTCCAACCTCACTGATTCTATGATTCTATGATTCTACTTACTCCAATAGCCTTTGCATTGTCTAACTCAGCTTCACAGTTTCTCTGTGCGAGCTCCTGTCTTCAGTCCTAAGGCACTGCAAAATCTAGTTGCGATGATGAACACGATCATTCTTTCATGAGTTCAAGCGTATCTTAATGACAGCTTTGCAGAACAAGCATACGTTTAACCATGGTTTAAAAAGAAGTAATTATAATGGTTACAGCCTTTAGCAGTAGCCTAAGTTCTCAAAGACACATAAAGTAATGTTGGTGGCAATTCTTGGAAAAAATTGAATCCATCCCATTAGCTACAACGTTGCCACTGGCAATCACAAGCACGCCCTCAGTTTTTGTTTTGTAACTATGATCCTTACCTGGATTCCTCAGAGATGCTCAAGTAGCATCATACCCTGTATTGGAGCTTACTGCTATTGACTAGACCTCTAACTGAAGAATAATCCCTTTCAAGTTTTAAATTAAAAATCTAACTTGACTAGACTCAACAGGTAATACAACACATTTGGGATTCCACAGCATAAAGCCAAACAAGGAGGCAAGCAAGCATGTGCCCTCAAACAATTCTTTTTTCATTCCTACATATCATTTAACAAAGTATTTTAATCACAAGTTTACTCTTTAAAATTCCCCTAGAAAGTGAAGATGGTTGTATACTGTTAGATTATGTGATAAAAGCTCATCTGCACCCCAACAAAGGAGCACAGAGAGAGCGCGGCAGGCAGGGGAGCCCAAATAATACCCTGCGCAGCTCCCCCCAGGCCCAACATGGGAGCAACCAGCCCACCAGAGGCCCATCTCTACAAGCCCAGGGGACCACAGGGATGCAGAATGGCAGGCATGAACACAAATTAGGGACTTGGAGGAAGGGAGGCCCCATCCAGACCCCTCCCAGAGCTGTCCCAGGAGAGCCCTGGCCCCAGTGCCCAGCTGTGAAACCCATCACGATGACTCAACATCAGAGCACCTCTTGGACAGAGGAGAGTCACTGCCCAGGGCTGTGGGACATTACGGAACGCAGGGAAAGGGTATTTGGGGATTGCACAGGATTTACTATGGGATGCCTACAGGAGGAACCGAAGGCAGGGAAGGCAGGGAAAGGGGTGGATTTACATGATTTGAGAAGGAACAAGTGTGAGAAAACAGAGGAATAAGTGGATAAAAATAATTTTCCGGTTGGTTCACTTGCCTGGCCGTGCCCCGCGCCTGATCAGTGCAGTCTGATCTCCCTATTAAGTCACTTCTAACTCTTTTCCTGGGTGGGGGCTCTATACATTATGCATGGGGGGGGGAGGGGGGTGAGTGCAGCAGCTGGGGGGGGACAGCCCACGTGCCCGGGCACCAGCCGACGGAGAGACCGGGCTCAAGTGCCAGCCTGGGGGGGCTCACGGGGACACGCGTGTCTGCGGTGCAGCACCTGCAGCGGGTGCAAGCATGTGTTCGTGTGTGCGCCTGCCTGCTGGGAACACATGTTCAGCCTTGCTGCTGGTTGGACCCCGTGCACGGAGCTGGAGCAGCCTCACCCCTCTCAGGCTCCCGGGTCAGGCCCAAAATTTTCCCCTAGCACACAGGAAGAAAAGGCTTTTGAAAAGTTAAACACAGCACACGCTTAAAATAAGATTTTCTTCTCCCATTCCGCATACATGATCATCATCTTTCATTCCATATCTCAATTGTGTCCCTTTTCCACTATTTTTCCACTCAGATCATTTCATCCACTTCATATCAATCTTCTCTTATCAGAGATATTTCCTCCCCTCCTTTTCACTTTCACCCTACCCCTACCTCAGATTTTACAGGTTCGTTTTCCTCTAGTATGCTTAGGCCCTTTCTCAGGTTTTTTTATAACCTTACCTTCATCTTCCTCTCCATGAAATTCTTTTTATCATTTCCTCTTTGAATTCCTCAACCACCCTTTCAGTAGGGATAAAAACTGCCCCTTACACACACATTCTGTCATTTCTCTTCAGCTTTCTTCCCGCTTGCCAAAATTCGTTCTTTGTAACATCGCCTTTCACTCTCTTTCAAAGAAAAACACATGCAATTGAGGCGCTCTTCTTCTTACTTAAATAAAACATGGCTATTTTCAAACACTTACTGACTGAACAGGGTTTGTATTAATGTTTTTTCACAGGAGGACAGAATAAAATCAGCAGACTGTTACTACAAATGCAGTTTAAAAGACTCAAAAAAATCAGAAAACAGTTTCCCACAAAGTGCAGAGACTGCTCGTGTAACAAACCCATCAAGAAAATACTCAAGGTCTAGCTACTTCTTTCCCCCTCCTCCGCCGTGTGAGGCTGCAGAAAAGAGACTGTTTTCCCAGACGCCTCTTGACAGAATTTGCTTTCTCAGGCTTTGCTCTACCTTAAGTCGCCCACCTTACCAACTTCAGCATATCCACATAACGATCGCAAAGTAGAATTCAGTTCTTCACTCTAGCAAGAGTTTATCAAAGAGCTTTTATCTTTTTGAAGCATTTTGCCTCGAATGGACAGTCAGTCCCTTTCTCTGAGCTCCACAGAATACTGCATCCCACTGGCTGTGAAGACCAGCGTTTGAGAGGCATGTGGAGATGGAATCAGTCTGGCTTTTTTGTAGGTATGCCATCTTCCAACCAATACCTCATATTGTCTATTAGGACTCGCACCAACCGAAGGCACTGATTTTATTGTTCGATTTAAAAAAGGTACTACACAAAGAAGGAAGATGCATCTTAAACATAACTCTACGGGACTGAAATAATTTGTCAGCTTTATAGAAAAGCATCTGTCTTCACAAAAACTCATATCCATCAGCTGACTCTTTAATGACTATTTACCCACCTGTAGAACTAGCACAGAGAAGGACAATTCGATACTGTGAGATACACAGAGAAATTTTCTACACTGCGCTGAAATTATTACGGCTCCCCAGAAAAACAACTCGGTCACATTAGCTGACCTGTGTTTGGCTGCACTTGGCAGAAGGGCTTTAAACAGAAGCGACCACACACCACTGTGAGGAGACAGCAGAAGTCTTTTGGTGGGGGTTGGCACTCAGGAGCCACGCTTTAACTTTCTCTCCAAAGAAGCAGCACAGACCCTCTGAGCCTGAAGCAGCAGTGAGGTAAGGTAGCATATTGTCCACCATAGGCCAGGATGGGAATGTGCCTGCGTTCCAGATTGCATGGCAAGGACTGGTCACACAACCTGATGCCTGTTTCACATATTGGAAATGTTGAAGCACAAGGTCTTCCCTTGGGAACCATAATCACCCCTTTTCTACGACAGCCCAAGATCAGGAAAGCATGGTTATATTTAGTCCTGTTACACACTGTTTTGTTCTAGCACGTGGGACTTTCACTCCACAGACTACTTCTGAGCAAGTTTTTCTCCTTACTCCAGTTGATGGCATCAAGGACCTTGAACAGCAGAGCAACAGAATCATAGAACCGTTATGGCTGGAAAAGACCTTTAAGATCATCAAATCCAAGCGTTCTCTAACTCTACCAGGCCCACTTCTAAACCATGTCCCTGAGCACCCTATCTAGACAGCTTTAAAATACATCCAAGGATGGTAATTCAACCACTTCCCCAGGCAGCCTGTTCCAGTCTTTGATAACCTTTTCAGTGTAGAAGTTTTTCCTAATGTCTAACCTAAACGTCCCCTAGTGCAACTTGATGCCGTTTCCTCTTGTCCTATCGGTTGTAACTTGTGAGAAAAGACCAATCCCCACCTCTCTACAACCTCCTTTCAGGTAGTTGTAGAGAGCAATAAGGTCTCCCCTCAGCTTCCTTTTCTTCAAACGAAACAACCCCAAGTCCCTCAGCCGCTCCTCATTAGACTTACCCTCAAGACCCTTCACCAGCTTCGTTGCCCTTCTCTGGACCCTCTCCAGCACATCAATGTTCTTCTTATACTGCAGCGCCTGAAATTGAACACAGTACTCAACGTGCTCGCTCAAGAGAGCTCACTGCTCCTGCCTCTGCACTCAGCCAGCCCTGATAACCAGGGAAGCTGGAGTTCGCCTCACATTCTTCTGCCACACAAAAGGGTTCCAGCCAATGATTTCCAGCAATACACCAGAATTAGCGCTGCAGTCCACATTATTTTCCCAGCCTCCTTTCGTCACACTTATCAAGTTGTACAATGTCTTACACTGGGCTTGGGCTTCCCCTTAAAACTCAGACCACGTAACACATATGCACCCTTGTCCTGTCAGAAGACAGCTCCAAAAGTTCACTTCTCCGTTGGCTAGAAATATTATCCTAGTGCTTATTTTATTACTACTTGATCTCATGCCAAAATTTTGTCCCTTGAGTTTGGCTCATGTAACATCAATTTTACATCTGAATCAATGTATTAATAATTTTTTTCCTCTTTGAACCTTTCTTCCATGCTAAAGAAATCCCTTTCTTCCATAACATCATTGGTATTTCAAAAATTCCATCTGGAAAAGACTTCAAAGAAGAATTCTTTGGGGAAAGTGTGTGTGGGGGAGCAACGACAGGAAGAACCCCATCTCCCATGACACCTGCAGTCATCAAGCCATCACAATATAAACCACACTCCACGAAGGTCAAGGAAGTTGCTTCCACGTCGGCAAAGATGGCCTGGCTTTCCCACACTGTGTGTTTGTTTGGAATCTCTTGTCCTCTCCTTTATACAGCTGAAGGGCAGAAACTGGAAAACAGGGATTAGTACACATTTTCACTCATTGACCCATCATGACTTAAACAATTATGACATGCACAGAAGCTGTCTCCTACATATCCTCACGAGGAGCCCTAACCACGTCATGCCACAATGATTACACTTCCACAAGTTCCTGCAGAGTCAGAGTGCCACTTCCCTTCCCCAGCTTGTCCCCTCTACAGCTGTGTAACACAACATGAAGTAAAAAAATATAACACAACACAAGGGACAAGCTAATTGTAATATTTTTATGGACATCAAAAAGAGAGAGAAAATGGAAAGCCTGACAGGAAACCAGTCAGTGATCACTGCCTTATTTAAAGAACTTAATTTTGGAATGGATATAAACAAACAAGGAAGAGTGTTGTTCTGAATCGCAAGTGAAACAAGCTTCTGGGTTTCAGAGTCTCGAACTGACCTGCTGAACAGATTAGAGGTACTTAAGCTGTTCAGTGTTCTGAAGTACTTTGCACCTCACATTTTCCACCATGTCCCACACTGCCCAATATTTTAATACAGTCAAATATTACATGCCCTTTTTGCAGAAATCATGTTTGACACCTAATTTTGTCTACCTAAAAGTCCATTTGAAAGTACAAATAGTCCAAACTTGGATTTTAGTTGCTGGTGGGCAATCGCAGAAACATTCCCAGTACATCCTATCCTCCTTGATCTGCCAGACTTCAAGTTTTTAAAAAATTTTATTCTACTGAAGTCTGACTTGGTTGGACTACCATTTTTTCCTCTACAAAGCACAATCACATTGCTATAAGTGAAAGAAAGTCAACTTAACATCATAGAATTTGGCTTTGCAGAATTACACTCAATTCTGCCTAATACGAAGTTTTAACAATTGTTTCACATTTTATAAAAATACCAAGCTATTACTTGCCTTTTAAAGGAATATAAAGAATGGATTTAAGTCTTATAAACTAAAACCTACACAAGTTGGAGAATTTTCAAGCTACCATTGATTGCATACAGCTAACCTACAGTAGCAGCACGTTTCCTTCCACACCATGCATTATATTATCAAGAAAAGTTTACATGGCACAAAACCGCCCGTTCTTCTTTATTTTCAAATTTCCAGGAACGGCTGCATCTAGCTCCATTTTCTTTGCTTTATTGGGTTTTTTTAGAGGGTGGGTAGGCGCACATTCACAGAACATTTTTGCAGATTCAGAAAGAACCACTGCCTCTAACCGCCTGTTCAGCGCTGCCTGTGCAGACAGACAGACACACAGGGCACACGACACAGCCAGCTACCTCACTCCAAAGCACCAAAAGCTCAGCCAAGTCCATACAGGGTAGCAAATAACAAGCAGAAGTTTCACGTTGTGCTGTATTTCCCGCCACCATCCCAGGGCGGGCACGCTCACATGTCATAGGGACAGACAGACATAGGTGGGTCAATTTTGGAAGACATTCTTGAGAAGAAATCTGGCCACAGACAAGCAAAGTTAATAGGACAAAATTCAGGCAGGAACATTATAATTCTTCCTATACACAAGCTACCAGAAACGCTTTTGACACCTTGAATGCCACGCTCCCTGTGCAAAAACATTCATTTTGTAAGATTATAAAAGAGCTATAAATATACTGTCACCTTCACTATAAAATCAGAAACTTTGGTTTTCAATAGTCACTTAGTCTGAAATTAACTTTATACCCTTCCGCAGCTCAATGCTGCCAACACCACTCACAATACAGTACGTGACCCATCCACACACCCGTCCAACACCCAACACGATGGCACTGTGGCACTGCAATTGCCTGAACCACCTTTAAGTCCTTTGCATCCCAAAAACTATTCCGTAGGAAGAACTATATGAAACAAGTAGCACTGAAATACCCTAGAGAGCTGTGAAACGACACAGAATAATGCAGTAACATCGAACTCCCTATTATCTCCAAATCGTGGAACTCTAATTAACGAGAATTAAGTTTCAGCGTATGCCTCATTGTCAACGAGCTTGGAAAAAAAGGCACTGAACCATCAAGACAGCTACACAAAACAAGGTAAAGTTATTTTACCATTTCATATTGCTTTGACTGTTTGTATCATACAGCCTACTTTTTAATAGGTGTTTATTCCTCCTTCCTTCAGGAATCTGATATAAACTGCTGCAATATCACACGCCTGCCTGGAAGAAAATCCCCTTTTCAATTACCAACGATTTGGAAAAAATACCATCTAGCAGAAGAGATGTCCTTTTCTTTGGCCTCTGATCACTCTGTTCACTTTAAAGGAACGCACCTCATTAACCCTGATAATTAACAAGGTTATTCTCATCACATAAAAGGTTTAAGTTCCTCTATTAAGTCATTATTTGAATTTGCACTGCTGTTAAGACAATGAGCCTATTCTGGATTTAATTTCACATAACAAGATGTTTCTCTTTAGAGATCCTAATTTTTTTTCAAGTTAAGGCATATAATTTCATTGCTCTGTATGCCACACGATGGTGAATATACTGGATTAAGGAACGGATAATACACATAACAGAAACCAAACAAAATTCAAGTTGAAAACCTAGAAGGGGTCGGGCAGCAAAATTACAAAACAGGTATCTGACAGCAGCACGGCTGTGGCAGCAGAAGCAAATGAGAATGGCAAAATGAGAAAAGGACCAAAATCGCAATGAGATACACACATCTTGAGAAAAGACTACCAGCAGATGTATCAGCTCCTAGCTGGACCATTCCAGTAAGACTCCACAGGCTACAGAGAAACTTCCAATTCCCACACTTTTCACACTGGAAGTGTAGTAGGGCGCGCATTTGGGCAATTTTGTTCCTAGACCACACATAAGGTTTCTCAGGATTGTCTAGCTAATAAAATCTTCTAAAAAAAAAATCTAATAAATAGTTCAATGTTTGCACATAGGTGTTCCTAGTACGTTGAACCTGGCCAAAAGAAAGGCCAGTTGTCTAAAGCCAGACAGTTATTCTGAGGATATTAAACACAGTTAATTGCAGCAGTCACATATAGAAATCCCACATCAAATATAAAAACCAAGATGACAGTTTTTCCTCATTATCCATACTGACATCATATTAGTTGATGTGAGCTGTAGTTAAAGATATGGAATAATCATAGTACGGAAAAGTTCACCACATTTACTTAGAGATTTAATTATCTAGGTTTCATTGGCAGCATACCTGACACCAGAGCATTCTAATGCCTTGAATGTAAATATGTCAAATTAATACCCAAGGTTTTGCAAAAAAGTCTCTTTTGCACAGAATTCAGTCTCTATTAAATAACAACAATTTTAAAAAATCCTTTAAATGTTTGAACAGACAAGAGAACTTTCTGTCATGACTTGAGGATTACCAGAGCCGACTGGGTGGAACATTGAAACAAAGCAAGTTCACAGAGTTAAGGTGAGCTGGCAGTCCCACATGGGAGAGTTTCAAGCACTGCTAGTTTGACCCATTCCCGCACCTTAAAAGGCTGTCATGTGTGCATTTTCCAGAAAACCTCATGTTTTGGATTTTTAAAGCACCCATTGCTCAATCTTGTGGCAAGTGCTTATCAGTGTGAGAAAAACATTAAACTCTTCCCCATGAAGAGCATCAAGAGTGCTGTGAAATATTCAGAATAAGCCCACTATGCAAGTCTAATCAGCATAACAACTCCCTCAGGAATAACCAACTCGCAAATCTCTCAAACACCTAAAAAGGGTAAGAAAGTTGTTAAAAATATAACAGGGTACTCATGAATGAGCCATACACTGAATTTTCTTTTTAAAGTCTAAAGCAAGTAACCGTCCTTCAGCAGAATGAAGACAGAAGTATGCACATGAGATTAATAGAGGAGGTAATGAAGGACAATATTTAATCATCATGACAGCTTTATGTAAGTTTGGATGAACCTTTTGGCCAGGAATATTAGACACTAGCAGAGTTTCTAGAGTTACTGGGAAGCATCATCATGGTATGAAACACACCCTTATATGTGGTTTGACCATTGGGAAGCACACCTGAAAGAATGCTCACAGGTTATCCAGTGCTACCTTCATTAGTTAATACATTCCAATTTTCCTTTGCAAATCATGATTTTCCGATTGAAACCAATGCCCTGTGAACAGCAAACATCTAAGTTTCATCACCATTAATTAGTTTCCTTCCTTGCTCTAACGCAAGACACACACACATCTTCTCATCCCCCACACCCAGCAGGCTCAGGGACAGAACCCCAAACAGAAGGGTTTGTTTTCCAACATTAAGTCCAAAGAGCTCAAAATTACTTTTTCTTTCTTTTCTTCTTTTAAACAAACATTGAAAATAACCAGAGTGGCTTTGGCATTACTTTAATCAGTTTAAACTTGAAGACAGGAACTCTAATTAAAATCTGGAACTCTAGCTGTAAGAAACAGCTAATTAGTTCTCAACTTTTTAATGAAGTACTGTGGCAGCATCCATATTAGCTGTTCAGTATTAAAAAGGAAATGTTCTGCAAGATAAGCTCATTCTCTCAGGCAGTACATCAGTTTGCATATTTACTTCAATCCATGCCATGGGCATAGGGATTTAAGAAAACACACGGTAATAACTGTCAGATTTGCAGATCTCCATACACAGTAAGATAATTGAACTTCGCAGCACTTCGAACAGAGGAGAAACACAAGGCAGTTCACTACCTGTCTGTTAGGCAATGAAGACAATTTAAACTGCATTAAAGCATCAGGTTGTGTTTCCCTCCTTTCAATTCATGGCTGACCACAACTTGCAAGTATAGGAGGAAGATGGGGAAGAAGTGAGAGAAGGCATTTTACGCTTGTGCTCCCCAGAAGTCTGTGCAAAATACATGGGATAGAGGAAAAGCGAGGAGAACTGCCAGATCAAGAGGAACCTTGGCTACATAGTCACAGCGAGACACGCTGACAGTGGCGGACGCCTCAACACCTTCGTTCGCATTTCCACAGCTTCTATGTGTCATTTTATAAGGGCTAGTACTTCTATGCTCCTTCCCACACACAAAGCATCAACGAAAAAGAAAATAAATAAAAAAGAAAAATCGCTGAAAAATTTATTACAAAGGACAAGTAAGTTCGCCGACATTCCCAAGCCAGGTTTTCCTAACCCGGGTTTCCCCTTGTTACCAAGCCGCCACCCGCCGCGCTTACTCAGAAAACCCTTCACATGAAAGCCGCGTTCATCCCGCTGTTAAGCGGAGGAGGACGTGAAATCGTCCCTGGCGGGGCGGGAGGTGCGCTGGGGACGGGCTGCGGCGGGCAGGGCGCTGCCCGAGCCGCGATGCCCGCGGCAGCCCCCGCTCCCCGGCGGCTCCCCGGCTCGGCTGCCCACCGGGGACCGCGGCGGGCGCTCGGCGGCAGCTCCCTGCCGGAGTCTGCCCTCCGACTTGGGGCAAGGGGGTGGCGGAGCAAGAGCAAACTCCTTCGATGATTTCTCCCAGCAGGGCAGAGGCTGGAGGCGGAGGGACCAGGGCAGCCGGGGACGCTGTCCCCCGTACAGGCGACTGTCAAAAGTGCCGGCCCGGCTGACGGGTGACACTGGAAGCGGAGCTGCCGGAAAGCCTCGCTCGCTGCCTGCCCCCGCCGCCGGCCGAGAGGGAGGCGACAGCAGAGCGGGGACCCGCGTGGGTGCTCTCATGCGCTTCTCCAAAAATAAATAAATAAAAAAAACCCAAAACCACCCAAACAAAAAAAAAAACCAACCAAACAAACAAACAAAAACCAAACAAACAGACAAACAAAAAACAACAAACCAACAAAAAAAAAATCTAAAACACACCACCAACAAAAAATACAAAAAAATAAAAAACATTAAAAAGGGGGGGGGGAAGCCCCCACCCCAGGGCATTCGCCCCGCCGCCCCCCATCCTCCCCGGGCCGGGCCGCCCCCCGCCCACTCACCAGCGGCGGGCCGAGGTGCCTGAGGGAGCCGGCTGCCGGGGCGGCGGGGCAGGCTGCCTGCCGGACTGCGCCCTCCGCCCCATCCCGCCGCCGGAGCAGCCGCCCGCCCGCCGCACAGCCTCGGCCACGCCCCCGCGCCACGCCCCCATGATGTCATCGCCCCGCCCGCCGGCCGGCGGTCACGCCCCTGCGCCCCGCAGCTTCCCCCGGCCCCGCTCTGTCGCGGGGAGAGGAGGGGATGCGCTGCCCGTTCGCATGGAAACAGCAGCGTGGGAAGCCCATCCCTGTGGTCCCAGTGTTTCGCGCTGGAGGATTCGCCCCCCCCCCCGCCCCCCCCTTTCCCTCCCCTCACCCGGTTTCTGCTTTTCCCGTGAAATATCCTTTTAAATCAATTCGTTGGAAGGGTAGAAATCCTGCGTGGGATGCCCGGGCGAGAAAAGGCAGGGGGGGCTTATTCGCAGGTTTACTTCTCTTTGCGTTAAAAACGGGAGGGGTCGTCTGGATTCTCCCCTTCCCCCCGGAGGGCTGTGCAGAAATGGCATCCCTCAGCCAACGGATCCACACGGACAAGAGCTGGGGGGCGGGGGACTGGGGACGGGAGGGGGCACACGACGCGACAGCGTGCAGCTGCGTTGCTTAGACCCCAGGTTGTGTAATTATTCTCATATCCTGTTTGAAAATAAGTCGGAATTTGAATGGCTTAGACAGCTTAACAAACTGGTGTCCTGAGGCGGCGTGCTCGAGTGGTGGTCCGGAGTGGGAAAGCCAAAATAAAATAAAATGAAAAATCAACCGTAGACCAAATTTCCAGGAGCACAACGCATCTGCCAGTTACGTATATCGATCAAGACTTCAGCACCAGAATAAACCATTCCAGGCTGATTTAAAGTATGCCTCTATGGTCTTAGGGGACAGAAAAAGTAGAAAGAGGACATACAGACTTTTTTTTTTTTTTTTTAAATAACTGTGCTCGATTGACAGGTCTAGAAATTAAAGAAAACATGGGTCTGAGCTGCAGTGTGGAAGGAGTGGTAGTACAAGCCTAAGGCTTCTTCAAAGAAGTCCACTGAAAAGATGGAGAACTGTCAAGTCCTGTTGCCATAAGGGCAAGGGTCTAAACAAGTCTCACCTCCATCATGACGAAAATATTAAGTGGGTACCTGTATATTAGGGAGCTCACTCACGTAGATTACACTATTATTTCTCATATTTTTCTGGGTTCTGGGATCTGATCTGAAGACAAAAACTTGAAAGGTTTTCTAAAGTTATATCTGCTTTTTTTCTATATTTTTTCTCCTTTTCTGATGAATAGTAAAAATGAAATAAAGCTGTTCAAAATTCTCCTCTCACCTTCTGGCACTAGTTTAAAAATTCTTTTAATTCTCAGCTATACACAGGTACATTTTCACTCATACTTGCATTTTTTTATCTTATTTTATTTATCTTTTTCACCTAATGAGGTTTGTAACAGCAGTTTTTATATCCTGAAAAGAAAACTGAAAACGGAGCTACATAAACCTCAATTATTTTTGCTCTGCATCACCGTTTTAACACACTTGCATGGCTACTCACCTGATCAAAATACACCCCTTCTTCCCTTCCAGAAGGAAGTATTTGGGTTTTAAATTGTTTCCTGTTATCTGCAGAATGATTTTCCTCAAAATGTATTGGTAAGAACATACATCCAGGAATGAGGACTCTCCTTCCAAAAAAAATCGTCCTCCCACCTGGGATCCTGAAGCCCCAGGCACAGGCAGTCGTATGAAACTTCTGCTCATTGCTCTGGATAAGTGGACGAGTCTGTGAGGTCTGGGCAAGGCTGCTGATCTCACAAATCCCGGTGCTGCTTCATTTCAGTAAGACACTTCCATGATTTCATTAAGCGGAACACAAAATTTAAAAGGCGAAAAACACCTCAAACTCACACAGACAACTGATATTAAGTGAATAATGAGGCAGCTACCAGCATAAAACAAGGGACAAGGTGACATTTGAACAGTAATATTTAACTGGAAAAAGATGTACACTAGACAGAAGATGTATACTAGGCAATTAATTCAGAGAAGTTCATATAAGAAGATGAGCTCTGTTCGCCATTGCAGAGTGACTTCCTCACAGAGCAAAACAGCAGCCTGTCAGTGGGGAAACGGCGCATTATAATTGCTATTAGCGTGTCAGTTAACACTGGTGGAAGTACTGGTTTAAGGAAAGCTGCAGCTTTCTATAGCAAAATTTATTTTAGGTTCCTTCATACCTTAAGTACATGACCAACTGTAACTACAGCTACTCTGATTCCATATGACTAAGATAACCAAGAACATGACAGAGCAATTTCTTATGACCAAAGCATGTGTGCGAGTTCATTGCTTATCCTAGCTGAACGTTTTTCTTTGGACATCAAGATTCACTCTTCTCACAAACCAATATATTTGGATTTTTTAAAGAGAGATTAAAGTTGAGAAAGAGTTCATGCTGAAGAAGGTCCCGTGCGGCAGCTTTACGGGTTCAGAACCACCTCTTTTAAATACAGAGCTAAACTTTTCTGCGTTAATCCTTCCAAGTATCAAAAATGAATACTGTATTTACAAACCTTTCACAAACCTGTGTGTTATACAGCAACAGACTTGTAGAGCTACATGTCACAAAATCTTATGTAAAGTTCTAGGTTTAAAAAAAAAGAAAAAAACACATTTCACACGGAGGATGTGGCGAGCAAAAGAGAAGGAAGAAAGAATTGTGCTATATACATTATTTAAGTCAAAATATATAATTATAAAGGGTATTAAGGCAGGAAACTTTATAATGAGTACTTAAGGATAATTTTTGCAATGAGATTCAAATGGACTTAAGAATACGACATTAGCTTTCCCAAAGCTAGTGGTAAATTTAAGTCAGGTTCTGCAGGCTTGATCTACGAAATGAAAGACAACAACAATAGAATCATAGAATCATAGAATGGTTTAGAGTTGGAAAGGACCTTGAAGATCATCGAGTTCCAACCCCCCTGCCATAGGCAGGGACACCTCCCACTAGACCAGGTTGCCCAAGGCCACGTCCAGCCTGACCTTGAACACCTCCAGGGATGGGGCCTCAACAACCTCTCTGGGCAACCTGTTCCAGTGCCTTACCACCCTCACACTGAAAAACTTCTTCCTAATGTTCAATCTAAACCTTCCCTCTTCCACTTTAAAGCCATTCCCCCTCGTCCTATCGTTACACGCCCTAGTAAAAAGTCCTTCCCCAGCTCTCCTGTAGGCCCCCTTTGGGTACTGGAAGGCCTCAATAAGATCTCCCCGGAGCCTTCTCTTCTCCAGGCTGAACAGCCCCAACTCTCTCAGCCTCTCCTCATAGGAAAGGTGCTCCAGCCCTCAGATCATCCTTGTGGCTCTCCTCTGGACGTGCTCCAGCAGGTCCATGTCCTTCTTATGTTGGGGACTCCAGCCTTTTATTAAAAAGCCTTGGGGACTCCAGCCTTTTATACCACCCATTTATTAAAAAAATAAGAAACTTCATGGTTTGAGCCTTTACAAGACCCTCAGGATGGAGTTACACTGCCAGGTCAAGCTTGGGTAAGATTTCCCCACCAAAAAAAGCAAGTCTTCCTTTCTTTCAGGCATTCCCAAGCCTCCCAGTATCAGCATTAATGAATACATGACTGATGTGGTGAGCAAGATCAGTTTACTTATCAGGCTACCAACAAATCTGGAAGTTTTAGAAAATGATATATACCCCCTTCTCTGGCTGTCACCAGTCACTTGTGGTTGCACAAGCATAGCAGGAGCTCAGCACATGGGTCTGGGGAAGAGAAAATGGAGGGAAAGCCTCAAGCAGAAATGTGGTCACACTAACTCAAGCCAACTATGAAACACAGGAGAGCAGAAGCAGTTACCCCACAGACAAAGATTTATAATGCTCTTGAATGCGATGATTTCCTTTTTTTCTTGCTTCCATAAGTTGAAAATACCTGTCTTGGTAACCAAGTCTGCTTTACAGTAGAAGAGCTCAAAACAGGAAGGACTAAGTTGGTGCTTCCTCAGGGCTGATCACAGCCTGGTAGTCAAGCTAAGATGAGAAGTGCAGTTTTTAGTCCCCTCAAGCAGGAAAGGGAATGGAATTGATGCCTAACATTTGACTGGACAAATGTTAATTTTGGCTGGACAAATGTAACCACAGAGATAACAATAAAAAAAGAGGAAAAGTCTTTCTGCAGTTTAGTGAATCTCCAAGAATTTTGCAACTCTTTCAACTTCATAATTTTCATTACTTTTCTATTTGTGCTTTTAGAAAAATAGTCTCGTTTCCATTGTAATGACTTTTGCATTGAGGATTTTCTTCGTTTCAAGATAAAATAAAGAATGCTTCATTCATTCTTGTCTAAATCATCATTGGACTCTGAACAAAAGCTAACCATGGTGAAACAATGCTGGAAACACATATCCCCAAGACCAGGCAAAAGGTGTTTGTTAGAATAAAGAAAAAAACTCAAATTTAGAAGGCAGCCACTTACTCCTGCTTTACTGAAGCGCTTCCCCAGCCTGCTGTTTGCCTTGCTGCTAGAGCCTTAAAGCTTGAGTTCGTATGTTCTCAGAAGAAGAAGGAGGTAGCGGAGAAGACAGAGAGGTAGAGCTATTTCACATCACAAAGAATGACTGTAAAGAAGCAACAGAGGGAGGACAGAAGTTACTTTCCTTCTTCTCCCTCCTCTGAGTAAAAAACTCTAGAAAATTAAAACTGACTTCATGTCATATTTCCTACTATACATTCAGCAACAGAAAAGCATGCTGCCTGTTGCCTGAATGTACCAAGCTAAAAGGGAATGTCCAATTACCTGGATAAAAATCTTAAGGCATAACTCTGGTTTCTAACTTTCACCTTGGGTACTCATCATTAGTGAGCCAGCTTTACTTTGACAAATTATGCAAGTGACATCCTCGTGTATGTGACCACCACCATAGCACTATGCCTGTGAATGATTGATGGGTTTCTTCGCGATCTTCCTTGGAACGGAGAGATCTCTTCACAAAGTATTTTTAATACAAAGTATTAATTTATCATCCTTTTCATAAGTTAAACTTCTATATTTTATAACCAATTATACACTTTTCCCACTTCATCCTAACACTAGCTCCTTCCTTCCTTTTCCTTCATCTTAAAACAACATAAAACTGCGCTTATGTTGGTACATGGAATACTGGTACAGTGGGCTGGTAATAGCATCTATTTTTATTAAGTTTGTATAACCCAGACATTTGTTTTTCCTCATTCTACAAATGTCTGCTGAGAGCCTAAGGGCCAAAATGAAAAAATGTTGATTTGTTATAAAATAAAGCACTTCAAACTGAGGACTGGAGGATATCTGGTTTTAAAGAAATATTTGCCATGTACTGCAATGCAAGTTCTGTTCTGAAGAGGAGACACCTTTGTCATGCTAATACCAAATCTGTGCCACGTGTAGTTCTATAGGTGAAAGTATTGGCCTCCTGAAGTATCCTTATTAACAATTTGAAGAGCATTTCAATAAAAAGCACACTAGCAAAACACAGCACACATAAATCCACATATGCAAGGATTTTCTAACAGAAGAACTGTTGTGGTAATTTAGAATCATGAGTGGGAAATATAACCTCTCCTGCCAGCCGTCCTCCTCTTTAATCCTGGTAATACTATGCCTACAAGCACTGCACTTCAGGTTACCTCTCATACGATTTTAATTCAGACCTACATATCTTCCTGTTCTATACATGGTGTGAAGATGTTACACTGTCTCCCGGTAACAAGTGTTTTGAACAGTTATTACTCACATTTAAGAGCACGTGATACCTCCTCATCCCCCAGGCAGTTCCTGCTACCACTTTGTTCTCTGCTCCCATAATAGAATTCACATTATATATATTACTCCGTGTTTTCTTCTCTGAAATTTTACCACTGGATTGCAAATATAATGGTGTTTTGGTAGCAAATATGGCCACTTAAGGCAAACAATTCTATAAAAAAAAGTGAATATTAAGACCAAATGACACCAAAAAAATCTGTCTACCACCAAAACCAAATAGCAAAACAAAAATAAGAGCTTGGGCAAAGCAACACTATGAGTGAAAAATATTTTCAATTTAAATACTGTTTTGGTACTTGCACTATTTTTCATATTGTGATCTTTTACTCCACGATACCTACAGGTCCTAATGTGTATTGCATTCTCAGAGAAGATCCTATTTCAAACAAGGAATAAAAGTGAATAGATTTTACAGAACTGAAAAAACACCAAAATTAACATGACAACACAGAATAGATGTCCTGCTCCTGAGAACCACTTATGACCTAATAAATAACGTAAGTTAGGTATTACCAAACCTGCTACTAAATATTTTCTTATCATAGTTCCTTGGTACTAAGATATGGAAAGATGTGCTGGACTGATGTCCTATACATAGTGTTTAGCAGCTTATAGGTAAGAGTCGAAATGTGATTGAGAAAAGTTTCAGTGAACACAATGGATTGAAATGTTATTGTCTATTCAATAATACATTATTAATTGTATATATAGACAGGTTAATTAGCAAGGTTTCTGTACACGTAAGACCAACTTAAGTCTGTGATCTGCAGCTTCTCCAGTTGCATACTGAACTTCTATACAGAAGGAAATACAGGATTTAGAGGCTACAGAACAGACATGGATATACTCATAAACAGTTAAAGTTTCAATAATGATATTATAATTAAACTATGCACAGGTTTTGATTCTTGCAAAGAAATGCTATGTTTCCAAAAAAGGGCCAAAGAGTCTACCCAGGAAGCATTCTGGATCAACAATATTGCCCTTCTCATGGTGTTCCCCTCTTCTCAAATGGCAATGCGTAGCCAAAAGGAAAAAAAAAAATACGTTAGAAGAACTTCTTTGGGATTGTAATACTGCGTGTTCTCCCTCGAGCCTGAAACTTCTGTCCCAGTAACAGGAACACTAATTCATCTGAAAAGATAAGGAGGTCCACATTTACCTTGGCATCTTATTTTAACCTGCTGCAGTCTGCTCCCCAAGCACAGCATGTACAATAACTATCAATTTTTTCTCTTCTCTCAGTTTATTAAACAGCAACTTAATGCAGAGTCATGGCATGCTCTGATTGTTCCTTGTGCTTCTCTTAAGTGGTGGTTCATGTACTGGTGACAATAACCTGAACGCATTCCACGCGATCCAAGCATTGCTTAGGATACAAAGAAAGTTCTTTATCTCTTATTTTGTGTTATTCTTTGAGCTGTTTCCAAGCTTTGTATGTTGTTCCCCCAAGTATCAAAGATGGGGCCTGTTTTACACATCCTCCAGCTGCTTAACAGTAGCCTGCCACAGCAGCTATATGGGTTCCATTCTTAATATAAAAGCACAGCAAACATTGTCAGTCACTATAAAAAATGCATTTTACAACCACAACTTATTCAAAAATTCATCAACAGTAGCTTTTATTTGTTGTTGTTGAAACAATAAATTAATGGTGCTACAGGAACCTTCATAGCTCTTTATAGGCTGACATTATGCTGCAGATGCTAAACACTTGCATATCCAAATTGCATCTGCAATTGTTGCAACTACCTTGTTCTCTCAAGCGCTCACATTATCAGGATTAACTCTTTATTTGGATGCTCCAGTTTCCCACTCATTCAGCTGCGGAGGGCCAATTCCGCTGTATAAGTCTGGCCACTGAACTTTATTTGAGTTGGAATTACTGTCCTGTGTACAGATGGGCTACACACTTCTGGCATAGTTCACTTGGTTGGTTTCTCATTTTCACATTTGTACTTGAGCTGAAGATGCATAAATATCCCACAAGGGGGATATTTTAACTATACTGGCAGCGGGCTGTTTTTATTTAAACTATCAAATGCTGCTACTGCATTCCCAGTTTGTGATGTTTTCTGTGTATTCTGTCCTGCCTTGTATACTATTAGATCTACATGAACCGATTTATCTCTTGTGCTGCTTTTCATTATCATACGTAACTCGGAATTGCTGGATTCTCATTAGATTTGTTTCCCTTAATTAAAAGGGGTCTTTTTGGCAACAGAAACCCTTCCAGTCTTTCTTGTATATGTATCTTGCTGATGATGTGATGTATGTAACATGTTCCTTTATGCCTTGTTCTCACTTCATTTTAAGAATAATAATTGAAGCTGATAATTATCACCTGAAATTCATAGATCAGACTTGCTCACATCTCCAAAATTAAGAGATATAACAGGAATCACTTTTTGTTCCACATTACTGCAACCGCTTAAATATCATTATTAAGATAGTGCATTAACCAGTGATGGCTCCGAGTACACAACAGCTGTTAACAGATATTAGGTTTGAGGTAGTTTATAATCCTGGGAGTATGTATGTGAGCACGCATCTGCACATGCGTACAAAGTGCATTAGCCCTTTTCCGAGCACAACAAATTGATTAAAAATAGTTGAAGTTCAATGCTTAATTAAAAATGTATGGCATCCATCTTTACCTGCAGGTGGAAATTTAGTCAAGCCTGACAACACAATGCTACATAAAAAGAAACTCCCTGCTGAAGTTCGCAGGATACAAAGAAGAAAGGAAAGGTCAGTCAACAGCTCATTTAAATACGCTAAGCTGTGTATCTTCATTTAGTTCTATCTGTAGTTAGCATTAATGTCTAAAGATCAGTTTTCCTCCCACACTTAACGTGACAGGACTCATCCACTGTTTAGGCAGTGGGAGACAATCATTTTGAAACAAAACCTATAAAAAAATCTATAAAAACAATTTATCTGAAGAGTCAACCTGACACATTCATTGCTTTGATTGCAGTAGTATCACTCACACAAGTAAATCTAGGAAACTACATATGCTCATGCTAAAGAACAAATGCTATAATCTTGCCCTATAAATCAAAATAAAAGCCCTAAGTGAGTCAAGCTGGTTATTAAGACAGATGAAATGCATTTTTACTTTTCATAGAATAAACCAACTGAGGAGTTATTTCACAAAGGCCAGATCTGGCATCTGTGGCTTCAGATACCCACAGACAGACATTCATATATCACGCTTTGCTCATAGGGATAGGCATCTACTAAAATACATTCCCTAGTTAAATACAGGCTGGCTTTTCATCCAATTTTGCTATAGTTTAGGTGTCATTTCTAACACTCTTAACGTCTCCAAACTTGCTATTGTCATGACCTTGAGCTTTCAGGATTAAGTTAGTAAGTGTTTGTTGTCATTTGAATTAGTTAACACGGTTCCCTGATCCCTTGCATCCTTTGTCCTCCGTCGTCCTGAAAACAAAGCAGAATCTTGGAGGGTGTTTGTACCCAGAAGAAACCTTTGCTTCACAAAGTCCCCAAAAGATCTAGCCCTTTATTAAGATTTATGTAAGTGATCTGACCAAAAAAAAAGAAATTCCCTTCCTGGTTTCAGGTTTAATTATAAGGACACACACATCTCTTCTAGGTAATATAAATATCACATCATGAGAATCCAGGTTTTAGAAAAAAGCCATCTGAGTGTTCTGTCTCACCTGCAGTTAGCTGTTACAAATTCATATTATTTCACTACATAATGACAGTTCATTCAAAGAGGAAGCCAAAACCCTTAGAAAAACTACTACACAGTAGTATCCAGCTTTGCAAACTTACACAACTCATACCAAACAAACCAACAAACAAACAAACCTGAACTTTTTTCAGTAGAACGCACCAATTCTCACAGCATTTTCCCTTCATAAGTCCACATGCAAAGCGGAAGACCTCACTAGCAGAAAGAGGTTATTCAATAGCACATGGTGTTCTGGCCATGGTGAAAGTTGTTAGGGTTTGAAAGGTAAGAAAAGTTTGTGGTTGGAAAGGACAAACAGACCCACTTTTGGGGAAGAGTTTTGTGTTTTACTCTCTCAAAGGTGCTTCTAGTCTGTAGATCAAAGATTGGAAGACTGTCATAGTTATGGAAGGCAATGTTCAAACAGGATGAAATTCGGAGTGTGTGGGCATGTTCTCCAGTTCTTCAGTTTCTTAGTCCATGATGTCTGAATGTTATTGAAGACCGCAGGGAGGATGTTGAATTGGTCAGATACTTTCATTGAGTTACATTCAAGTTTTTGAAAACTAGAGCAACTATCCTCAAATAGACGTTTCAGTGTCCAATTCTGTAGCTTGTTTATCAAGGCTTTTTTACTGTGATTGTGATATTCTTGGGAATATCATTTCAGTTTAATAATTTGTACAGAGAACACAAAAGTCACCCTCACTGTATACAATGTCTGTTTTCCTCTTTATTCCAGTTATCAGAGGTTACTAAAGGATGCGTGTTATTGCTTTTGGGGAAACATTTTCTTCGACCTTTCCCTTCCTCCCTAAATGCAAACCTTGTTGGAATACACTGCAACTTTTAACTTATTTACTCACCTTGGGAAGGTTCTTTGTCAGAGCATCTGCTCCAGAATCCAGGTCCCAAAGCGCTGTTGCGATTAATGTTGCGTGGCAGGTATTGTGCACAGCAGGTGGCAGAAAGGGTGATGTTATGTGGCATGCAAAGTTACCATGCAAAGTTATTTCCTATTTTGCAGGCTTGCGAAAGAGCCCTAACTTTAACATTTTCTAGGAATTAGGACTCAGAAGGGAAGACATGGTTTTTAATGGGATCCAAAGTTGTACTCAATTTTAAGTTTTACAGTTTTTCTTAATGCAAAATACTTTAAAAAGTCATTAAAAGATACATTTTAGGAAGCAACAGCAATCAGAGTCAACTCAAAAGATACAGATACATAATTTATGCTAGCTTCTTGGAACTAGAATTTTTGTTGTTCAAATTGATTCAAAGGGAACTAGCATTCATATGTTTCAATTAAAAGACCTATCATTGCATCCAATCTTTTCCATAAGTTTGTTGGGTTTTTTTCTTTTTGTTTTTTGTTGTTGGGTTTTTTTGTTTTGTTTTGTTGTTTTTTTTTTAATGTGACAGTACATAGCATCCAGTTCATGCATCACAGTCCTAGGTTGCTCAGTACAGGGCTAAAACCTGAAAAAAACTTCTGCATAAAGAGTTTACCATCACTGCATTTATGTGTTCATTATTTCAATGGGGATTGTTTACTTACAAATGCTCTTTAACATGCAAAACTAAGCCTATGCCTAACAAAACACTAATTTAAAAGACATGCCAATCCATAACCCATGTGTGTAGGGAGAATTTCCAATCTTCCTTCATGCAAATGTGTTACTGATGAACAGATATTTAGTTGCTCTCTGCCAAGAAGTTACCTCCATGTAGGTAATGCAGACCATCCTTACCAAGCAGACATAAGTACCTTATCTGATTAGAAAATCAAATTTAATTATAGCTGCTGAAGCATATACCTCAATGACTTCTCTTGATTCAAAATCCAGTAGAATTTGCTTGTGCCTATTACTCCATCCACTTCCTATAAACAGTACTAACGTGCGGTAGCAGTTTCACCTGTAATATATACACGACATCCAATATCACATACGAACATTACTCAGCCTTCTCCATTTCCTTCCCTTCTCAATATGCCTTTGTCTCACACAGAAGTAACAACAGCATTCACCACCTCAGTTTTAAAGAAAAGCCACATGGCTACCCGCTTTGTCCACTGTGCAAGTCTGCAGTAGGCTTCCTGACAATACTTTCTGTTTGATGGTCTCCTACACAAAGCAAAGCTCCACCTTACAGAATTAAATGTGTTGAAATTACATGGAGAAAAGAAGAGATATCACCAATAGCTATATGGCAAAAGGTAAACAGATGCAATAGCTGAAGGACTAATAAACTCAATTTTTCTCTAGAAAGAGGCCACATATAAACAACCCTGAAAGCGTTACAGTCATGGCATGAATTAAAGAATTTTTCTTTCTCTGAACTATTAGATCTTTCAAAGCTTGTTTTGTATTACACACCACATGCTGCTTTAAGTATTTTGTAGCCAGTTTTCTGCCTATCCACGTGCTTAACACATCTTGAGAAATAAATATTCACTACTTAATTGCTTGTTGATTTTGTCAGAGTACAATAGTACTAGTTTGCATGGCAACTGATGTGCACAGATACTGATTTTCAGAAACTACCTCATTCTCAGAGGCATTTATTTTGTTTTGGTTGCCAGCACGGCTGACAAAAAGGATAGCACTTTCAATAGGCACTTCACATAGCAATAGAGAAGGGCTGCAATAGTCTGTCATGGAAGTCTCGTATTTTTTTCCCAACAATGGATGGACCTGAAAGGTGGGAAGACAACATATATAAACCTAGAAAGCACCAAAACTTACTTTTATTTTAAGTAACTAACAGCCCCTACTTCTACTTTGAGATATGAGTGTGCTTCTTCACATCACACCACTCCCATGCTCATCATCTCCCAGCAGCTTGTATGGAGGAAATTAGTTGTCTAACAGACCCCCTAATTAATGTAACAAACATTTTATAAAGAGTGGGAGGCTTCTACAGTCATTAAAAAAACTGTGGTAAACTGTGTGGGAACTTTTCAGATAAACCAAATTCCAGTGGTAAAACATTTTCTCAAATTTGTATTTACCTTGGGTAACATCTCATATCACAGTAGTCCTTTAGCAGAAAACTCTCCACAAAATCCAGACAAAGCACACAGATATAAAAGAAAACAAGAATTGTGTTTGCACTAGCATATTTTTAGTCAACTCCATTTGCCTTCTATCACATTTTACTGAAGTTAAAGACACAAAAGAAAAACTCTGCTACATGTGTCCAGTTAAGGCTGAAAAGAATAAATTTCCATGCTTAACAACGCTTAGTATATAATAGCCTAAGAAGATGAGAGCTTCTTGTTCGGATATTGAGCAGAGGAAGAACCTAAGTTCCACAGGCAAAGATGGAACCTGCGTGGGTTTTCTTGCTTTATACACGCTCTAAATAAGTATCTGAGGATGCGGATCAGACCTGTCTTTAAAAGCCACTCCAGTGTGACATCTCTAGTTTAAATCCAAACAGGACCAGGATGCCTGCTGTGCAGCCTGGGCAGAACATGGACTCTTCACAAGAAATTCCTGCATTTCTTGCCAGCTGATAGAGTTTTATTGTTGATTTTAAAGTGGCCTCTAATGAGACTAAGTCTTGGATGGAAAACTTAAACATAAAACACCAACAGATTTATAATACGATTGTTTCTGAACCAAAACAGCAGAGATTTACAAGCAAAAGTGCTGATGTGAGCCATCTGATTACCAAACTGCTATAATTCACACAATCCTGGTGCCAGGCCCAAGTATACATTTTATCCATGACTCTAATACATAAAGCAACCTTAGGAACAGAAGCCGGAACCTGGGTTTTCATTCTCTTTCATCAAGACACTAGAATTGCTGTGCTTCAAATCCAGGGTGAGGAAGTGTTTCAGCCCAAAGTGGCCCCTGACTGTGTCGAAAGCGAGTTTGAATTGCTGTAGCTGGAGGCAGGGCTTGAACCACAGGCACTCCTTCCCACTCAGGCCTGTTCCCCGGCTCATAGCCTTTGTGTTGAAGGGTGATCAGTATCAACAGTGGGGCAAGAGGGTCACCTACTATCTGGATCTTTGCTGGAGGCAAGGCAAATGGTTTTGAGTGGGGTGATGTTCTTGATAGCCTAAGACCTTAAAAGTAAAAAAGGCAGGCATTTAAAGAGTCAGAGTTTAAGTGGCGAGTTTCAATTTGCGGTTCCGGACCTCATCGATTCCATTTTCCTGTGTCCTTTTTTACTGAACTTTGCTACTAGCACACTTAAGTTCCTCTGTTCTATGAAATACATGATAAGGAAAAAAAGATTAGTGTCAGAAGTGCCAGTTAACTTCATAGGTTTCATTTGAAAAATGTACAGCTGATCCCTTAGCGTGCAAGCAATATACAGCACTTCATATCCAGCCCTCAATTAATACGCTGCCTTGCAGGCCTAGTAGAAACTGTCTCTTGCCCCTTTATGGAATACAATATAAAAATAAATGACTTCTCATTAATTTACATCAAAACTCAAGAGGCATTTGTTCACTTATAACAATTTTTTAGTTTTAAAAAAATTCATGTAGTACGGCAACTGTCACAAAACTCCAGAACATAGGCCTTTTAAACTCAACTGGTGACCAGTACCAAATTCTTGTTAGGAAGGTAGAGAATCATAGAATCATAGAATGGTTTAGGTTGGAAGGGACCTTAAAGATCATCGAGTTCCAACCCCCCAGCCATGGGCAGGGACACCTCCCACTAGACCAGGTTGCCCAAGGCCATGTCCAGCCTGGCCTTGAACACCTCCAGGGATGGGGCCTCAGCAGCCTCTCTGGGCAACCTGTTCCAGTGCCTTACCACCCTCACAGTGAAAAACTTCTTCCTAATGTTTAATCTGAACCTGCCCTCTTCCAGTTCAAAGCCATTCCCCCTCGTCCTATCGCTACATGCCCTACTAAAAAGTCCTTCCCCAGCTCTCCTGTAGGCCCCCTTTGGGTACTGGAAGGCTGCAATAAGATCTCCCCAGAGCCTTCTCTTCTCCAGGCTGAACAGCCCCAACTCGCTCAGCCTCTCCTCATAGGAAAGGTGCTCCAGCCCTTGGATTATCAAAACCTTTTTCTAAATGACTGTAGAATAATCAGTCTTTATGGATTTTTTTTTTCCTGATTATCATGATCAGTCTTCTTACAGACTACCAAACTGCATATATTCTTCTTACCTATGCAAGAAATCTAATTCTACTAATTAATCATATCCTATTATTTTTTGTGCAAGGTGATCTTGGATTAACTTTTGATCTTCAGCTAATACATAAGATACCCAGGACCAGATCTTCCACTGATTTAAATAAAGTACTTCTAATAGTCTGCAACTATTTCAAAGGTTAGCCAAAACATTTCATGTATCTTCCTATTCTGAAAATTAGAGTTCAGGTTTTGTACTGGGTTTGGCTGAGTTAATTTTCTTCACAGCAGCTGGTATGGTGCTGCTTTTTGGATTTGTGGCTAAAGCAGAGTTGATAAGACAGCGGTGTTTTGGTTATCCCTGAGCAGTGCAGTGCACAGCAAAAAGACTTTCTCTTTTTCCCACCCTGCCCCCGTGAAGGGAGTGGGCTGGCGGTGAGCAAGGAGCTGGGAGGGGACACAGGTGGCACAGCTGACTTGAACTGGCCAAAGGGATATTCCCTGCTATATAACGTCATGTTTAGCAATAAAAACTGGGGTGGAAGAAGAAGAGGGTACAGGGGCTTGACTTAAAGGTGGCCATTTGTCAGAGAGTGGCTGGGCATCGGTCTGTTTGTGGGAAGCGATGAGAGATTGCCTTTGCATCGCTTGTATTCTTTCTTTTTCCTTCACTTATTAAACTGTCCTTCTTTTACCCACAAGTTTTCTTGCTTTTGCTCTTCCTATTCTCTCCCCTACTTCTGCTGGGGCAGGGGGAGTGAGCGAGTGGCTGTGTGGGTGCTTAGCTGTTGGCTGGGGTCAACCCAAAACAGTTTTCTATCCATTTGCAACAGGAATTGGGCATTTTGATGTCAAAAAAAGGGCCAATTCCCAAGCCTGCTCAGAAAGAAAATAAGAAAAAAACAAATTCCTATGTTTGCTCTGTATATTGCTTATGGATGAGGGATATAATAGTGTGGAGAAAAAAAAACTTTATCTCCCTCCAAACAATTTATATTTAAATAAAACTGTCTTAAGAGATATGAGTTACAGCTGCCCCCTGAAATGACTAATTGCTAAGATAAATTAATTCTTTCATGAATAAAGTGATAAAGTGATAAGTTCTTACTGTTTATTGCCATCCATTTCCAGGATCAGTTTGAACACTGGCTTCAAAGCAAATAGATGATTTTCATTAGAACATCTTCCCTTTAATGTACTACAAATTCTATTAATAATACAGAAGATTTTTCTATGTTTCATCACAGAATATCTTTTTTCTTTCATGCAAAACTACCGAATGGAAAACAGTTGTTTTTTTAAAAAAATATAAGAACAGGTCAAAACCTGATTCCAACCCAAATCAAACATTTTTTGATTTTGAACAGTTATGGTTAGCTATCCTATTGTTACTTGATGCTACTTACTTTCTCTACTGTCTAACTAAATTGTTATTAACTTACAATATAATTCTTAATTTACACCAGCTACGTTTTGTCAAGACAGCATTGAGATACCGCAATATAACAATATAAGCAGTAATATTACAAAGAAACACTAGATGTTTAACAAACCCTTCATTACAAAATTATCAAGGGTATTTTCAGACTATGGAGTGTCTGAGCTGGTGAATCTGTTTCCTGAATCTTAAACTCATTTAATTTCTGATTACACTGCCCATTGTTTGTCAACAAGATTTCTTCCTTTACAAGAAAGGATCCTTTTGGAAACTATCCAGGCACTGAATCGTTCCTTTTTTTTTGTTATGCAGACACTGCTTTTTCGACAAAGTGGGCTGATGAGACAGTCAAACTAGGTGTAACCAAGTTTCCTAATGCTTCATGTTTTTTATCAAAATCTCTCAATATATTGGATTACAGTGTGTGTATATATATATACACAAAATCTTAATATACTGGACTGGTAAATTAAAATATGCATAACTCCAGGCCATATTTTTAAAAATATGATCCTCTCTTTTGGAGCTTTAAAAAGAAAACTGATAAGAAGCATGGAAATTGATAAAGACTATATTGACTCAATTAGAGAGGGAGCAACTACCTTTTCACTCATCTGTGTAATTACAATATTATGGTTGTTTTCTGGGAAGTCATTTAAAATGTCTCATGCTAAATTAAAGAAAAACTTCTACTGCCTAAAGATCTGAATTAAACCTTATCAATACAGAAAGTGTCATCTGTGGTCACAGGAGCATGATGCCTTTCCTATGAAGAAAAAAAATCCTCCCAATTACAGTCCACTCTTCTACCGTGTCTTCACATTGCAGAACACAGTAGTGCCAAGAGCTAATTAATTTCATCCACACTATAGGATTTTGCAGGGCCTCTACTCTGAGTAACTCTTGCTTAGTGTGGTTTCAGTCCATTATTCGCAATGCAAATGACTTGCAACTTGAGAGTAGTGGGAAACTATACAAAATCTCCCAATGTGTGAGAAATTAGCAAGTGTTACTTTGCTGTTCTAGATGCAGCACATAGTCAAATTTACATTCCTAATTTTTTGCTTTGATATAAAAAGCATACTCATGCTCTTTGATAATAAGAAAATAAAACATTTAAAGAGAAAACCAGAGGCACCTTGCATTTGCTTTGAATTACATTCTACATTAAATAATTCTCTGAAGACCAAAGGTGGGGAAAACCTGCATGATTTATTCCACATAGATGCTGACTCTATAAGTGAACAAGTATGTGAGCAAAAGTAGCTTTGGAGAAACCTAACTTCCAATGGTGTTGAATGTGAATGCCTTTAATTGTTACAAATGGCATTTTTTTTCCTATAAGGCTATATAACAGTCTGTATGTAAGACTCTAAATGTCATTTGCCAAAGGGGACTGTGTACTTACGGGAAAACAATAGAGTATCCACAAACACTGGGAAGACACTGCTGACAGAATGAGAATACAACCAGGAATGTTCCAGCATCGTCTCAAAACGTAGGCTGAAGTACTGAAAAAGAGAAGCAGCGTTGTCTTGGCACAGGAAGCGCTCTGGAGTGTCAGTTACCCCACAAGTAGGTTATATTGCTTATTCTTTCTGAGATACTACTACTTTCTAACATTAATGATGAACACAAGAGAAGAGGGAGCGGAGGCGAAAAGGAGGACTAAAATCTGTCGTAGAAAGGAGAGAATGGCTGAGAGAAAGCAAAGAAAGCCCTCAGCCCGGTCTGACACCACTGCACACAGAGAATTTGAAGAGGCTGACATTTGGCTTTCAATTCTGCCTGTGCTGATGAGAAGCTTTGAGTTGGCGTGGCATCATGAACACAACTGCAAGTGCCCAGTTGTTACAAGGCTCCAGAGCATCAATCGCACTGTAGGAAGCTTAGTAATAAGGGCAGCACCTTGAGGTTTGAGGAGTCAAGTGGTATAACACAACTAGTTCTGATACCAGTTTCGAGTTTTCACTTTTCGAGAAATACTTCGAGTATTTACTTTGCATGATGCTGATGGTGATATTTAATCAGTATGTAGCTGGAATTACTCTCATAATATAAAATGGAAAATACATTTTTTTACAGAACGTGGTTCACACGATAGTCTCTTAAAAGCACTCTATTAAATGATCGTTTATTGTTTGACGAGCACAGGTAAGTAATCTATACTCTACAGCGGCCCATGCATAGGACTGCCAAATATGACCCATCTCATTGAGAAAATAAATATTTGCCAGAATTACAGCTATCTATCTAAACTCTTAGTGTTAAGTGTCAGTTGCTCAAGAGAAAACAGAAAAAAAAAAAAAAGAAAACTTCCTGTTAAAGTGAAATGAATTGTTATCTACTCCCTTGAAGTAAAAACCTGGAGTACGTGGTTTGTTTAAGGACAAATTAAATGGTACCTTTGGATTTAATCTTACAGGTGCTTTCAGCAAAATTAAGTTTTATTGACAGACACCTGGTGAAACCTTAGCTGGAATAAAATGTACACCTGTGGTGGCTAGAACGATGAATTCGGACAGAGAAAGGGTGCCAGGATGATGAAAGCTTGGTTTGTCTAGCCTAGCAAGGTGTATACTAAGAACTACACATGCTGTCCTGAAGTGCACCATGGAAAAAGAAGTGAGCTGTCTCAAAGCTTCATCTGCCTCTGTTTTAAATGACAATATGACTATCAAACAAAATGTATGGATAGTGAACTGAAACTCAATTAGGCTACACAACAAAAAAAAAGAAGAGCTATTTAAGTTGAAGGACAAGGCTGGAGAAGGAGCATATCTGAATTGTTCATGGCTAATTTCAATCTGGAAATTAAGTTTCTAGGATTGCCCTGTAAGAATAGCAGAAGCACAAGCAAGTGAAACTCATGTAACTCACTAAGGACAACCAAAATTTAGTTGAGAATAAACTTAAGGTGGCTTACGACAAAGAGAATATACCATGGCTGTAATGCAATAGCTGGGCATTTAGGTTATGAAGATTCGCAGGAGGACCCTTGCTGTCCAGTATGCATACAGACTTTTAAGACCCATCAATGCAGGGATTCACAGCATCTGACAGATGTATGAGGCTTAACACACACACGCAACCTGCAAGTGTCCTATGTCTGGGCTACAGAGGCAACAGCACAGAAACTGTACAGTCTAATCTGAATGTATTTTGTCCTCAGGCAAATGCTTAGTTTCGTAGCCAAACCTTTCCTCCTGTGCACACTTAGGCAAAGCTGGAGCTACTCCTTATGCCACCTAGGATGTGGGGCATCGGCTGTGGAGACCAGGGGAGATGCTGGTGCCATGTAATCCATGGATTCTTGTCAAGTGGAGATAATTTCCTTCATGAGCCTGAGGTACGAAGCCCCATGGATTCTTTGCACAGTTTTTTTCCAGTGCTCTGGAAGGACTCACTCACCACTTAAGTAATACTTCATTCAAGAAATAAACATGCAGTGTTGGAGATCACAACGCAGAGCCTAAGCATGGATTTACCTTCATGATCTCCTCCTGTCCCTGTCCTGGAGATGTTACTGCTGTCTCATTGCTTTATTCTGGAGCTGCTGGTGACACATGTTTCTAACTGTCACTGTAATCCTCTCTGTGCCCCCATCCAGATTGTTCCTAGATTTCATACACACGGGGTTATGTTGGATCTCCTGAAAGCCAGATGGGTTCAGGCTGACTTTGCACCGTAGTACACAAAACATCCTCTATCGGGACATGGTGCAGAGCCTGGTCTTACCTAGATCCAGCTCTGGTTGAATAGGGTTATTGGTTTGTCTCTACCCCAAAGAAAACTCATTTCCCAATTTATTTTCAGGTAGCTCATGTTTGGCCAACAGTTTTTCAAAGTCACATGCTGTATAAACATTCACAAGCTTCTGTGAACTTATCTAGAAGACAGAAATGCAATTTCTCCTCAAGGAAGTAATTTACACACCTAAAAGATGAACAGGAGTGTATCCTTTGAGTCGCACGTGTTACCTGCTGGTTTTAAAAACACAGGTGCTGTCTGAGCTATGTAATATTAAATCTTAACATACTTAATCTTCAATGCCTTTCCACACTTCTCAGTGTGGTAAGTTTTCTGGCATTGGTAATGAAAATACATTCAGACCCAGTTCCAAATCCTTGCCTCCTATCTTATGTTACTTCAGTAATAATTGCAGCATAATTTTAAAATACAGATTCATGATAATTTCGGAGCTGGGAACTAGTACCATCTCATATTGTGGGTTTTGAGGTTTGGAAAAAAACCCTGTGCAAAGAGCCTGAACCAATTAAAGTCCATTCAGTAGATGTGTCATAGCCATCAGTAGGAGCATGAGGGGGTTCAAATGAGCAATAATGTGGTATCGTCAGAAAAATATTCCCTGACAGAATAGCCAAAACATCCATGAATGAATAAAGTTTATAGCACTGTACACTGTCAGTGACAGACAAAGGCCATATAAAAAGCAGCAGAAGCCTATTAAACTGTATGCTAATTATTCCTGTGAAAAGTTCAGGGTTTATGTGTTTTGGTTTTTTTTAATTTTTCAAGTCAAACTCAAAGAGGTGAACCGCAGTAAAGTAAAGAAGATGAAATTTTTCATGTATCTGGGAGGGAAAATATCAGAACAAAGTTATTCTCAACTGCCATCAGCATTATCTTCTCTGTGTGAATGCAAAGATTAATTTACAGTATTTTGTGATCCACAACCTCTTGGTATCTATGAGGGCTCTTAGGTGTTCACATAATTGACTTAACGAAGGAAGCATCTTTCTGAGATCATTACATCACTGTTTCAGAGCCAAATACATTAAACAAAATGGAAATAACAGTTGCCAGTTATACTGAAGTCATCGCAAAATATTTCTGACGTGATTAGCTTTGAGAAATGCGTACCACCCAGACAGAAAAAAATCAGCCTAATCATTGGGATTATCTTCACTTATTTGACAGACTAGACAGCAAAGCAAGTGTCAAAACACTGACTCCCTTCATTTAAATATCTCAGCAGTGTGTCATTTTTAATTTGAGTAACCATCAGCAAAAACATAAATATTAGGTTTTTCATAGAGATAAAACCACACAAAATAATTATGCTTGCAAAAATAAGAAGACTGAATTTGAAGGGCAACAAAACGTGGGGCATGCATTTGGCATACCTGCTGTTCTTCAGGATTTTCACTCCGACCTACGGATTTCAGTGGAGATCTCAACAGCTAAAAGCCTTCACATTTTTCTGCCTGTTTTCTTCAAAATTTTCCCTAGAACGAAGGGAGTTGCAAGTGAAGGTTTTCTTGTACAAAAGCATATGAAAAAGGCCTCGGAAAGGGGGACCTCAGAATGGTGATTTCCTGTTCAAACTGATTTTTTACAAATAGCAGCGGACTTGTCAAATACTTAGGAGGTGGGGGGAAAGACAATTTATTCATAGCCTGAGAGCCTCAGACCCAGAGTTCATTCTCTGGCCTGTCCAGCTACTCACAAGTGACTGCTCTGCGTCCAAAACCAACTCGACACAGAAAGTAAGACGGCCATCTTCTCGGGAACACAGCCTGAGCTAATTAGCGCTTTGGGGCAGAGATGCCCACAGAGGCAGTGCGCTGGACACCCCGGCACTAAGTGAGTTCCCAGGAGTTAACCCCAGCTTGGCAGAGTCAGCATTGAGCCAGAACTGATAAATTCTCCTGGACTTCAGCTGATTCTGTGTGGAGCTACTTATTTCTCTATTCAGTGCAGTTTCTTGCATACCTTTGCAATCTAGGTTATTAATTTTTTCCATTACCTGGAAATTGGAGTCAACTACACAGAGATTAATCGTGTCATTTTTTTTTCACCTTTATTGTTGCAAAAGAAACCACCAGAAGTATTTGTATCCCCTGTCATCAAAAGTTTGCCAATTGCCTTATTATCCTGCAGTTCCTCTCTGCGTTTCTCCAGTTTAAATTAATCTTCCCAAAAGGTGCTTTACACAAAGCAGCCCAGAAGTTTTAACAGAGTTTTACACGACCTTTCCCTTGAAACCATGTTATATTTTATTATATGATTAACTAGTAGAAGCAAAATTTTGTTTTCAACTATGTCCAGTTTCTGAAAGTAACTCTTGTTATGAAATAATGTTTCATGTGGTTATATTCCATTCCAACATTTTTCATTAATCAAGAACTTAAAACTCTGCCACTGTATATAAACGTCCACTGTGCAAAACCACTGTAAAAAATGGTAGCGAGGGATGACCATGCAAACAAGTTCATAAGAAAAGCCAACACTTGAATGGACACAAAATAAACTGTAGCGTATTGTCATTGTAAGCCCTACAAGATACTTGAAAAAAAATAATCAGCCACTGCAGATGGCTATTTCATTTTGTCATAGACAGCTGATTGCATGCTATTTTTAGTTATGACCAGATAGTGACATTGAAGATGGTGGGTAACTGAAGAAGAGTCATTTGTTGTCTTTCTAAAGTGTGTGTGCTGCTCACAGACAATCATTTTCTCAGATGTGAATGTTTTCTTAGTAAGTTGTAATATCATTATCTGTAGAGAATAGTGACTTTTATAATGCCACTCATGTTTCTTGATATAAGTTTGTCTTTGATAGTTTCATAATGATTTCTCAATTACATGAATGCCCATTATGTTTAAGGCCACAACCTGGATCTGTAGAATTCCAGGCAGCCACAATTTTCTGTACCTTTCAATGAAGAAGAGAATATGCTATTGGAAGGAAATACAAGCTTGTAAAGATGAGAGGGTTTTTCTTTCATTACTCCAGAGAGAATAAGGATTTTTTTTTCCAAGTAAGCATGAGGCTGAAAGATGGCCTTAAAACTAATGAAGCACGGATATAACTCCTGGAAGATTTCCCAATGCTTCCTCATTGGCTACTACAGCATATAAAAAGCTAATGAACCACAAAATGATGATGGAGAAATCCAGTCTACTTAGACTTGCTTCTGGACTCTGAAATACTATAAGGGCTGTTCACTGCATTATGGAGAACATAATAGGTGGAAAATACCATGATTACGAGATTAATACAATTCTGTTTTCTTTACTGTTTATAGATTCAACAAAAGCTTTTTTGCATGTTCATTTCATTTTCAGATGTTTTTCTGTGTTATAGTACGCAATTAATGTATTTTTATATTGATATAAAATTTATTTATGTATATAAATAATTATTGTGTTAGTATGAATTAATATAAACATATTACTGTATTAATATATAGTTTTGTATCTAATTAATATAATTAATTCTAATATAATTAATACTGTTATATTTCTGGAATTTCTCTTACACAACATTTGTTTTGCTGATGCTACAGGCACTTAGTTTATTTTCGCTTACCATGTATGATGCTGATGCCATCATGCCATCTTGTCCTTAAGAATTCAATTTGACAGATTCTTTTTTTAGTGTTATAGACATCTTGTACACTGCCAAATATTTGTACCGATGCAAAGAATTCTTTATTTCACTACAGGTCAGAATGCTGGACTGCAAGGTATTGTTTTTGCTAAATGCAAAGGTTTGTACCTCACCTACTGTAGAGACTACTTTTTCCAACACTTTGGCTCTCTACCCAGCGTTTTGATGTAGTGTTGGATGGGAGATATGAATGTTAAAATAGTCTTTCAAGTTTTCTCTCCTTGGCTGCTGCTACCCAGCCAGCCCGTATCACCATATTGTGTGTCAGTGTGGTAACTCAATCTCCGAACGCAAGTGAAAGTCTGGGTTGGCACTCTCTTTTTTATCGAGAATCTCCACGTGTAATACACAATTTATGTAATTCCATGAGAGCTTCTACAGATAGAAATTAAGTGCCAGTGAGCAAGCCTAGTGATGCCAAAACCTGTGGCTGCCAATCTGGGTACAACCAGTAGCCACAAGGCCTGTGCTGACTATGCCTGTATTAAGTGGAAAAAACTACACAGAGCAAACAGCAACTGGGAGTGTGAGAGGAACAGAAATATAATCTAGTAACAAGGGTGAAAATACTTGGGAGGATGCAGGTGCTTCACTACTCCAAATCGGTATTTTGGGGTGATGCCCCATTGCCTAACACAGTACAGCAATGTCAAATGCAATTTACCCACAAACAAAGATTTTTCATCATCAGCCTCCGAAATAACCCTTTTATTTCAGCAATTAATGCATAGCTCCCCCAAGAAAATATCAAACTTACACTTTTTCAGCAATTAATGCATAGCTCCCCCAAGAAAATATCAAACTTACACTTGAGTGGTATGAACAAGTGAAGCATCAAGCATCGAGCCTGCTGAAGAAAAAAATTAATCGGCGATTAATGCCCAAACCCTGGAGCGTGAAAACCATTACTAAAACAGAAAAGTGGAGAGAGAACTGACCTTCAGGACCCAACTCTTCCACTGGCAAGTGTACCTTGCTAAGGAGCCGGTGACACGTTCTTGCTCAGTTGATTCAGCAGCTGGGTGGTTTAAGCACTGACTGTAGCATATACTACTGAAAAAGTGTTATGCTTCCTGTATCTGTGTGATACGTATTTACTATTACATGTATTTACTATGAAAGATGAAAATATATTTTGTAAAGAGGTGAAGCATCCTTCCCTCTGTCTTCCATGCTGTGCTTCATTTCCACAGCACAATGACTTTTGTGGTAACAGTGCAGTCCATTTGGTACCTAAACCTCATGTACATACATGTGTACACACAAATGTGAATTTGAAACCTTAACACTAATTTGTTGGAGCTAATCTGTATCACAGTGTAATATACATGGTGGCAAGAGGAAAGGCTTCAAGTCCAACAGAAATGTGATCGAGATGTCCAGCTATAACTTGCACTGAGTACCCTGTAGGTGTTCGACTGAAGCTACAACTAGTCTTCTCTTCCACAAAAAATCACTTTATATTTTTACACGGCATACATTTGGTAAATGACATGGTTTTAGTTAAGCTGCTTAATCTAATACCTTAGTTGTTGTTAAAATTTTTCTAGACACAGAATGAGGTTGTAATGTTTCCCATACTCAAAAAGTGTAAATCTTTTGCAGAGATTAAAATGAATCAGATCCTCCTCTTGACAGGCAGAATATTTTCTCAGTTGTCAAAAGACCTGCAGCATTCACCAGTTACATTTTTGGCAGCTGAACCAGATGTGAATAAATTGACTCTTTTATATTATAGTGATTAATTAAGCTAGTTGCATACTGTTTCATCAAACAGAGAAACTAGAGATGATTTGCCACGTTTATAAAAAAAAATATTGGAATACATCACACTTCTGCTTAGTCTTTGGTACCTTTCAGATTTTGCCTCTACCTATTTGCTAGTTACCTTTTCATGAAAACACTCTGAGTATCATAGAGGGTACTTCAATTTTTAAGATGTTACTTTAGGTAAAAGAAATTATATTCTACGTGCTTTATTTCTTTTTATTTACCACAGACCATTATACATAGAAGTCCCATTTACAGATTATAGAGGGCCCTCTGTCAAAATAATATCTTTTCCTTGGTTCTTCTTTTTAGATAACGGAGTTTCTAACTCAGTGTTTCTTAGGGAAAATTTTCACAGTTTTTTTTCCTTCCTGAACTAGGTTCTAGGCCTAATAGTTACAGCTGCTTGGACAGAACGTTTCCCTGCTTCTCGATACCTCTTTAACAGGATCTATTAGAAATTTTGAAGACTACCATTGCCTACGTAAAGCTACAAAAGCACCGTTCAACACTCAATAGCGGGAAAACAGCCATTAATTTCAAGCTATCATCAGTGATCAGAACCACTGCCATTATAATAATCACTTCTTGTTCATTAATGCACTACTTGGCTACTGACACGGGCACCCACGTTGTGTTTAAAACTCCATCTCTGTGCTGTGTTCAAAGCTCTGCAACATATGTCCCCAAACTAAATGTATGTTCTATTACCTTACTAGTCATGACGTTTTGCACTGTCAGTGGTACTGGAGGACACCTGTACAAGGTTCTTGGGCTGCATGCTGGTCCTTTGATAATACTATGAAAGTTTACCAGCACAAGGTAATCACTGAGACTGGAACTAAGCAAGTTAAAACCTCAGGGGAAAAAAAAAAAAAAAAAAGACTTATTTTTATGGGGTTTTTCAGAAAAAAAAAAAAAAATTCAAAGAGATATTTCACAGTATGACCCATGGCTTCACCAAACTTGAAGTATATCTCACTTTTTGTGTATGTGTGTATATATATAAATGTAATGACAGGCATTCAGCTCTGCATCTGTATTTATGGGGGCTTTGGCAGTGTTACATGGAGGGAAAGAGAGAGAGGGTTCCCCGAGGCCTTAACCAGCCCTGGCAGCCCCAGGCAGTACTGTAACACCCAAACAGAAGCTACACTCAGGCCAGCCAGCTTAAACATCTGTTGATAATTTAAAAAAAGAAAGAAATAAATAAAATTAGATTATGTTAAACGAAATACAATGTGTAGCATGAAGGACCAGACTAGACTGCAACACAATGGTCTTGCTTCATGGTAAATTCAAGGAGATCTAGACCTCAGTGGAAGTAAGGTAAGCCACCTTATGACTTACTTTTTTTTTTTATTATTATTTTAACAGGAAAATGCATGCATCCAGGTATCTACTGCTGGTAGTTCACACAGCAGATTACTTTACATTACACAAATATTATCCCACATCTGGGTAAAGGACTTAGTATCCTCTTGTTTACTTTTACTAGCCAGAATTGAATGAATCAAATACATGGGCTGTAAAACAAAATTCCTACAAAAACATTCACTACTCCAGTGAATTTACTACTTCTACTTCAACCAACTGTATTTCTAACAGAGTATTTGCTCCCTTTCTCTGACATCTTGAAAGACAACTTTTTGTGCTTCTTTTTTATCTTTTTTTTTCTGCAAAAGTGAGAAATCTTGTCACAATCTAAAGGGCTCAAAACAACTTCTATCTCAGATTGCTAATTCAGATTTCTGTAACTCAAAACACCCTGAATCTGAGATGCTGCAGATGGTATGGAGGAGGAGAAATATCGTTTTGGCTGCAGAATCACATTTAGGACTTTTTTTTTTTTTTTTGCTAACATAATCAAGTGATGGGACAAGACTCTCAGGACTACTGCTGTGTCCTCATTCTTTCCTGCTTCTTTTGCTCCAGATCGTGTGGGTGTCCCAGGGTTTTCCCTTGGGAGTGAATCTAGCAGAGAGGATGAACAATGGGTTGTCATTGAGGTGGAAGACAGAAGGTTCCAGAATGACAGAAAGACACTCCATCAGTATCCACAGATAGACCATCAAAACTGCATTTCTTGTCACAGTACAGCAAGCTTTATCCCCAAACCACAAGCATATGAGGTCAGCATCCTATGCTTTTACTATGGCCAGAAGTGTGATTTCTGGCAGTAACCAAACGAAGAAAGAGGCTATCAAGGTAACCAGAAAATCCTAAACCAACACATAAGATTCATCAACTATGTGCCGATTAATCAGCTAGTATTTCATGTCAACCACAACCCCACCACTCCCTCTCAATATGCATGTCTCTTCCCCCATCATGTGCTTTAAAAACTCAATGTATGCTGTGGCAAAACAACTTTGTATTACCGTCTCTTTCCTCGAAACTGCTGCTTATCTAGTTTTATTTAATGGTCTTGAATCAAATAAAAGTGACAGATACGCAACACAGAATTATTAGTCGCCTGATTGTTAGTCCACAGATCCATTTGAAACTACAAAGTGACACAGTAGACAATGCAAACTAGGCAAATTGGTGTACTTCCATTAAATCTATTTATCATACTAATTATTCACAGACTGCATTGCCATGGAAACGTTCCTCCTAAACTCACCTGAATTAATGAGGTTGGTAATTAACTTTGTTTAGCTCATTTCAAACTGATCCTTAGGTTTTGACATTTACTGTTTGGATTCTGCAACCTTTGTATCATTTACTTTGGAGTAATATGTAATCAACTTTACACAACCTTCTGACGATTTTACTGAGTAACCAATGATGACAAAACCTCTTTTTCTTGCAAGACATTCTTGAGACAAATAAGTGCATAGACTCATACAGGCAACTTATTCAAGATACGCATCACTGTTGATATTTTTTCAGAGGTTTTTTTTTTGCCAAAACCTGAGAATCATGGTCAAAGTCAACAGTTGGGCTTCTGTGATCTGATGGTACAGACCATCCTGGGAAACAAAAACTATTTTCAACTACCCCATCCCCAATACTAATACATGACATACACAACTGGAAAACCCAGTTATCAAAAGCTGTTATCCAGGGCAAAGGAAGACAAAAGCTGTGTCTATGTCAGTAAGACCACTGCATTTAATAAAGTTACTAAGTTTTTATAGTCACTGTCATTCATCTTTATGAGAAGAAAAATTCTGTCACCCGATTCACATTGCAGCTGATGGAACAGAGGCTGTTTATGGACTTTTCCACAGGTTCTCTTAATGCCTGTTGACAGAAAACTTGCAGGCCAGAACAGTGACAGTAGTCGTATTAGGTACTAAATTACTCTTATACAATGAAGAGGAAGAAGAGCACTACTATGACTGTATGACCTGAGGATACAGATTATTTCATTGCTCCAACCACTTCAGACCTTTACCAGTTGACATGTGTTAAATTCTCTAAAGACAAAAACTTTTCGCTCTTGTACTTTATTTCATGTTTCATGAACCACTATGGGCTAGAATGTAAATCAACTTGAGTTTAATCCTTAAATCAAGTGAGATATCTTCAAACTATTTTGACAGCAGAGCTGTTTACAACTAGCTCAGTGATCACTTTGATTTTCAAGCACTTTTGTAACTATTAGTGTAGAACATAGAAAAAAAATGTTACACGCAAAACCAAATTAAACTTTCCTGAGGCAGCTATTCTGTCTGATCTCAAAAGAATTGTGGATTTTATATATATGTACACGCAGACGCACACACACATTTTCTTATAAATTCTGTGCTGCAGTTTTGCAGGATTTCTCTTTCTTTCTTTCTCTCTCTCTCTCTTCTTTGTCTCCATGAATTTAGCAGCAAATGTAATAATGCTTGGGTAATATAATGATTTAGTGTAAGTCATTCCTGCATGAATCTTACTTAATTTTAAAGTAGCAACATAACAAATTTATACCAAATAACTGCGCTGGTTTTGCATTTCACTTCTCTTGGAACATTTCAGGGATTTGAGTTTTGTATTCTTTTGAGAAGTAGGGAAAAGCATTTTACTTCAGTGTATGAAAAATTTGAGAAGTGGTGGATGTTGAGAGGTATAGCTTGGCTGACATGGCAGCTCTTAAACAAATAATATAATGTATACTTGCATAAATGGCTTCCTTTATAGGAGTGTGCATATAGCTCAGTAGTGTGTATTTCTGGTTATCGACTTCAGACTTAAGCTTAAGTGACCGCAATATTGTTACAGTGCTAGCACTCATGGCTGCTAAAATGCAAAACCAAATGTGTATTTGGTTATACATTTTACATGTCCTACCAAAATTTCTCCCCATTCCCAAAGTCATAGGAGCTTTTTGACCTATTGTTTGCCTAGGATTCCTCAATTTTCCCCACACTGTTTTTGAACAATGTTTGATCCTGGATGAAATTCCCACAATAAGTATCCGTGCCAGCGTTAAGAATGCTTCAGCTTCCATCTCCCAAAGTTGAACGTATTTCCAGATAGATTTTTCCCAATAATAGTGCAGATCTAAGCACTGGGATTTGGTAGTAGGTAACACCACTGCTAATACCCTTCCCTCACCACTGCCCGAGCTATAGAAACTGTGTAGGATTTCCCGAGTTCTATCCAGGATCAAAGCCTTACAGAATTGCCTGAGCCATCACAGAAGTATGAGCAAAAATGCTGCCTAACAAGATGGTTATGCATTGGCTCATTGCAGCCAAAATAATTTTTCATAGTGATGCAGTTCTCAGTTCTACTAGGCATTTGCACACAAGCCCCTGGATTGTCCCCACTGGCTCACCAGCTTTGGAAGTTGTTACATATGCTGGAGAGCACGTACTTAAATGTTAACTACTTGTAAGTACTTTGCCAGAAGGGACTGCAAGGTTAAATTGCACATAATGGGAGAAAACTTTTAGCCCAAGAGTGCCAAATGATCTGGAAAGTAACTTGATAACATCAGATTCTGGAAATAGTCTTTTTCTCTTGGCGTTCTCACAGAGAGATGTTTATCTCTTCTTTGAGTTGGAAAGTTTTCTCCATCCTAAATTAAAAACAACCAAAAAAAATCTAGTAAATCCATCCTACTGCGAAGTCTCTGATGATTCCATTTAACCCAGGAAGAAAACTGATACTAAAAGTTCACTATTGTTGTTGGGGTCAGCAGTAGGTTTGTCTGAATGAAACCCACTTGTATCATGCATACACTCTTACTATGGGCATTAACTATCTGCCTGGTTTGTAGTCTGGGTGGCAAAAATGCACATATTGTATCTCTATCCAATAGAGAGCCCTAAACTGTCTGGCAAGCTCAGTTACGCCTTCTCGTACACATCTGCCAGTTCCCACATAGTAAGCATCATCTGCACTGGGCCAAGACAATAAATCAAAATAATTCACTTGCAGGTTTCTGGAACATCCTTTAGGACAGCTGCCATCCAGTAAATTCTAAAATACAGGAATCATTGGTATCAAAGCACTGGCAAGCCTTTGATTACTGCCAAAAGTGATGATGGTAGGTTGATAGCTGATCAACTCTGTCTGCCAAAAATGGAACTAGGAGCATTTGGCAAGTTAAAAAAAAAAAAAATTACCTAAGCAATAGCTGAAAACTGTTCATCTATGCTACATGGGATCTTACAGCACAGATGCCACCAGTCTTAACTGTGGTTATTCTAAAGAATGTTAACCTAAAAGAGTGCTGAAAAATCAAATTCATTAAAAATAATAGGTACTTTTTAAAAAGAAACAATTAAAATGCTTCAAAAACACCAGCCATGCAATGGAACATTTATGTATTTCCCCCTACTGTAAGTCTACACACCAAGGAAACACATGTCCTTACCTGTAATCTATATGAAATTCGGGAATCTTAAGAGAAAAGAGATACTTGAGTCAGTACCTGCGGACCATTAATGTCCCAATAAATAAAGATAATTTTAAAAGTTTCTTCTTAAAGACATTCAGGCAAAGTAGAAACCTGCTTTTCAGCAGGCCAAAGGGTCAAATTCTTCACGGAGTTTTTGCTGTGGATTTCTAGAAGTTTTTGGTATTGTACACCACTGGCTTTAACCACTGAATTTTGTTTTCTGGTTTTGTTACAAAATGATACATGCCATAGTTGGTTGCTCTGAGTTATCTCTGTGATTTTCTTACCAAAGATGGATGGAGAAAGATTTCATTAACAGATGAAAGCAAACTCATCACACCTGGGTGTGTCAGATAACTGAATCAGCACAGGACTACATCATCCTCTAAAAATGAACCAGTAAAAACTGAAAAGAAAGATTGAAATATATTATATCTATGTAAAAAAAAAAAAATAATTCAGTTGACTGGTTGTTGTGTATCTGCCCTGGATGTCAAAAGCCAGAAGTCAATGCCAAACAGCAAATACAAACAAAATCAAAACAGTTGCACCAAGTTCTAAAAGCCCTTGTTAACAAACCAGTTGCAAAAAAATGTCCATAGACTGTCTAAAATTTCTTTATAAACTTGTTCTTCTTTTGAATTCAGTGCCTGTGGATGTCTACTGTATTTATTTCTTGTACAGACATTCAGAACACATCTCCCACGTAGGAAATGTGCAGGAGAGAGAAATCCTCACAGAATAGCTTCTTAGCTAGGAGAACAGAGGAAATGCTCTGTTCCAAATTCCCAAGACGGACTAATCACCAGGGCCTTTAAGGCAAAAGCCCTCTGCCTGCCTGCTAGCTCCCAGACACCCTGACTCCACGCTGCCAGGCTCCCGAGCCTGTCCTCCTTCCTTTGTTTCTTATCTCATCCATTACACCAGAGAAAAGAAAACAAACTCGTTCCTTTTTAGGATCCTTCTGAGTCATCTTGATCGGTTCTACAAGATCCGGGCAACGCAGATATGTTTTCCAGGACTTTTAGTGTCACACTCTTAGTACTAACCTTTCGTATAGGTTGTTTTGAAATTTGCCTTATTCTGTCTGTTCCCTACGAGTATTCTTTCTTACTGTGATTACCGGCTTTGTTAGTTTGAGTAAATTGAGGTGTTATATTATATGGCACTCTGGCAGCTGTTTTCGAGAGTACCTTTGGGACACCAGATATTTGTCATGCAAAAGAACATTTACTTGCAAATGTGTGATTTTTGCCTTGCATTGGGCCATAAAGGGACAGATACCCTTCCTAGTAGCAGGAACTGCACTCTCAAACTTTCTTCATAACAAGTATTGTCCTGTTACTGTACTTACTTAGTTATATAAACTTATTATTACTGGCTAAAAGATATTGTCTCATTATTATGTATCCCACATCTTTGTTAGGAGCTACTTCATCCATTTGGACTAACTGATGTTTGTTCAGTAACATTTATTTAAAGTATTTAAAGGCAAAGGGTGTGGCAGAGCCAAGGATGCCCTGAAGCTTTAGAAGACTATTCATCCCTCCAAACTGAAAGGGAATCTACCTACAGGAAGAATGTTAGACAAAAATGCATACGCAAAAGTTTGCTTCCAAAATTTCTAGACACTGCCCACAGGGGTAAAAAATATGACATCACCCTACAGATGTCACTACCTTCATAAAAGTCAAGTTGCAAAACCTGTAAACTAACTTATTAAGTGTAAATCAAGGGGAGAAAAACCTGCATTTTGAGTAAATCTGAATGTGAGAGCCACATGGTGCAAACACAAAATGACACAAAGTATTAATAAAAAAGTCCTGTCAAAGGCAAACCTGTGGGAATTGCCTCAGAACGTGGAATCATCCTCATATGAGGTATCTTTGGATACCTCTTTATTTTCCATGCCTTTTGTAATGCAATAAATGCATAAAGGATGTGGTGGGTTGACCCTTGCTGGATGCCAGGTGCCCACCAAAGCTGCTCTATCACTCCCCCTCCTCAACTGAACAGGGGAGGGAAAACATACCGAAAGGACAGGGAGAGATCATTCACCAAGTACCATCATGGGCAAAACAGACTCGACTTGGGGAAAATTAATGTAATTTACATTAATTACATTGCGAAATAATGTAATTACCAATCAAATCAGAGGAAGATAATCAGAAATAAAAATTAAATCTTAAAACACCTTCCTCCTACCCCTCCCTTCTTCCCTGGCTCAACTTCATTCCTGATTTCTCTACATCCTCCCCCCAAAAGCAGTGCAGTGCGACAGGCAATGGGGGTTGTGGTCAGTTTATCACACATTGTCTCTGCCACTTCTTCTGCCTCACACTCTTCCCCTGCTCCAGTGTGGGGTCCCTCCCAGGGGAGACAGTCCCTCTCCATGGGTCCATGGGTCCACAGGTCCTTCCAGGAGCCTGCTCCCACGTGGGCTTCTCACAGGGTCACAACATCCTTTGGGCATCCACCTGCTCTGGCATGGGCTGTAGGTGGATGTCTGCTCCACTGTGGACCTTTATGGGCTGCAGGGAGACAGCCTGCCTCACCGTGGGCTTCACCACAGGCTGCAGGGAAATCTCTGCTCTGGTGCCTGGAGGTCCTCCTCCCCCTCCTTCTTCACTGACCTCAGTGTGCAGAGTTTTTTCTCTCTTATATATTCTCACTCCTCTCTCTAGCTGCTGTTGCACAGCAACTTTTTCCCCTTCTTAAATATGTTCTCACGTAGGTGCTACCACCATCACTGATGGGCTCAGCCTTGGCCAGCAGCAGGTCCATCTTGGAGCCGGTTGGCATTGACTCTATCAGACATGGGGGAAGCTTCTAGCAACTTGTCACAGAAGGCACCCCGTAGCCCTCCCACTACCAAAACCTTGCCACACAAACCCAATACAGAGGGCTTGCACAAATGAAAGCACAAAATGTTGGTAGATTTAATACCCTTTGTCTCAAAACCTTTAGGATCTGAAATAAGAAAGGATACTATGGCAAGTGTCTTATTTTTATCAAGTATACATATCACAATTAAGACCCAGGAACTAAAGCCTGCAAAAATTTATATTTGTCAATAAACTAAGGAGAAATACTTCAAAACCTTCACATTCTAGAAACGGTTTCTTTTGGTGTGGTTTTAGAGCAAGCTACTATACCTCTGCAAGCTACACTGATCCACAAACTGCAGCAGAAACTTACACTGCATATTTTGAAACAAAAGCATCCAAATAAGTGCTCAAAGGTACAGTCCTCCAGATTCTATGCTTGTAGCAGTACTTTCCAGTCTTTGCAAAACCCCGTTCATCAGTTTCCTTGCAATTTTCTTTGTACAAACTGCATTGCTTTGGAAGTTGGTATTTGCTTTCTCAACAAGAGGTTGAGTGAGACTTTGGGAACCACCTCAAAATCCTAGATAATTGCTTCAGGATTTTGAGATTGAAATCAAACTTCACTGAAGAAAATGTCTTCTTCCCCAACACGAGCATCAGTTTTTCAGTGCTCCAAATAAAGAACTTCTCTTTGATACTACAGATGTAGTAATAAGTGTTGCCTTACTTCACAAATATTATACTATATCCAGCCAAACTATATCCAAAGAACTTACAAAAATTGCAGACAATTCTCAGAAAAAAAAGGAAGTACAGTGATCAGCATGTCTGGATTGCAACAATTACACTACTAATCTTATTTTAACATCTGTTAAGAATATATTCCATGCAAGATGCAGAAAGAGAATTTATCAGGCGTCCTGGACCCCACTGAACAGCGTGGTAAACTTGGCATGAATTATTACAATTTCTTGAGAAGTCTTGAGTAAGAGACAAAGATTAAAATCTGATGGAACGACTTGATGCACAATCTTTTGCACAGAATTTCATGTGAGACTGGAAGCTTGCACAGTGTTTTAAGATGCCATTCAATTGCAGGGAATGACTTTCTTCCTGCACCGGAGAATGAAGACCTTGCCACACAAAGGCAGTTAGCAACAAGCTACAGCAGTTAAAATTGACTGCAAAGTGGAAGAATTGCAGGTTGATCTCTTGTTCTCCTAAGACTCTGCTCCTTTTGTTAGCAAACATTCAGAATTCTTTACACAAGTTTAGGATTTGTTTTGCAGGAATTTTTAAGCCCTTCTGCCACCATATGCTTGAAAGGAAAGATTTCTAGAGTCTTGTACCTTAAAATCTAGCTCTAAGAGTTATCAAGTAATCCTAGCTCCGAAATGTTCTGCTTATTTCAAATGAGGATCCAAGAAAAAAAAAACAAAACACAGCTGTTTTGTCAGCATTATGAAATCTTTGGAGAGGAAAGTTCATACATTCTTTTTCTGGAGCTTCTTTCCATGTTTTGATAAGTGCACCTCTTATATATCACAAAATTGACAGCAAAGTCTTGCTGATGATTAATAGATTTTTTTGCACTAATAAGAGGTGATTTCCACACCTTAGTTTTATATAATTTCAATATCATGCAGTAAAGTCTACCTATTCAGAAAATACATTGTATCTGAATCTAATAAAATGAACTTCAGCATAATTATGTCTTTATTTATAATCCTTCTGTGCAATAGTTCTCTTTACTAAAGAATAAAGAGAACATAGCTGATGTGTTATATCATGAAAACAGTGAGTCATTGATCCATGGGAAAGTAATATTTGAAGTTAGACTTTAAAAAGCTCTGCTTCTGAACATCACATTAACACTGGTTCAGTAAGTTTATTTTTCAGCAGTAACTTTTATATGCTTCCCTCACTTCATTTTAGTATGCCCTTTAGATGACCCAGAACCTCATCTTTGTAACTGGAATATACCCCAGTGAATAATTTCTGAGAACACAGTTCTTGCTCAGCTAACAATAACAACTGCCAAAACTGCTCTAACAAATTAGGAAAGTCAGAAAAATGCAATTACTTTTATCATCAGCTAGCGATTAATTGTACTACAGCCATAACTAGAGTTTGGATTAATGAACAGTAACATTCTGCTACCATAGAAAGGAACTTAAATAGTGAAAATACAAGCTCTAAACACGTAACACAATGCCATTGTGATCTGAACATTATGCTATCCTATTCTTTGAAAGAAAACTGGATCATGTTTTCTTTTCCTCACAAAATAGACCTATATTTTGGGTTCTGTCTGAATTCGAACTTTGGAAATAATTGTGGTAAACTAGAGCTAGAAACAGGAGATTGGGTGTACTGCTGTCTCTTGGCATACAATTTTCAAAACTGAGATTAGTGTTCTCTCATCACTTGTTCAAGATTTAAAAAGTTGTCAGGCTGGGCGGCAGGAGGGAATTTTTCTTGCTGGGTATATTTATCAAAATTGTGCAGGTGATGGGGCAAAGGGAGGGTTTGCTCGTGGCTGTAGTGTGGGACACAAGCCATTTTCCAGAATGAACCTGCCTCAGCCACTAACCAGGAGACGCTTTTGATTCATAATCAATAGTAATCAAATATACAGCTGGAAACAGACTTTATAGACACTTACTGTACTATCCAGCGGGGCGTTTTGCACGACATATTTGCTAAACCTAAAATAATCAGTTGTACCTTTGTATTCACAAGAAAGAGCAAGATGCAGCATAGATAACTATGTTTAATAAGGAACAGTGAGCTGTCACTGATTACAGCTGAACAGAGTCTGTTCAGATCCAGCCCATCTCTGTTACTGAGTGTACAGTCCTGCACGCTGCAATCTCATCTTGTATGCAGCGTCCCAAGTCTGTTTTCATCACAGCGTGTGATCCAATGAAGACAAATAATCATGTTCCACTTTGCAACTGCGGAATCCTTTGGATTTCAATAAACGAGTGATGTAGATGAAGATTATCACTGTGCTCTCAAACATTAAGTTTTTCCCCATAAAAAACATTTCAAGACAAACAGGCTGTCAGTACACACAATCGGAAAAATTGCTTTGCAACTAAAAACTGAAGTTATCCCTGTACTTCCACCTCACAAAGGCTAGAGAATTTGTCCTGACAACACCCACAAGGCAAGCCAGTATTAAACAGCTTCATTTTACAGATAAAAAGCTTAAGCACAAAGCCCAGACAACTTAACATCAACACTTGCATTTATCTTGGTGGTGTTAAAACAAACCCTAAATTCAAAAGCAGTGCTCAGGCATATGGATAATGTATGAAATAGGGGGAAAAAAAAAAAAAAGAAGAAAAACCCCACCACCAACCTTACCTACATTTCCTGCATCCCAAGGCAAAAAAAGGAAGCACCAAGCTGCCTTTTTCAATTCCCATTGTATTCAGTACCGCACTATCATGACATCTACTAACAATAAATGTTATTTGCATTATGTGTCGAATGGTAAATATCCATTTTACACATTCTAAACATGCAAAGTGTAGAGAAGTACTAGCTTTCTTGAAAGAATAAATTCAGAAACAATATATTTTCTAAGCCCTAAAAGAATCCCAGGTGTGTTACAACAAGCAGATAATATCCCTGCACAAAGACAGGTCACTTTTTTATTACGAACAGCACAACTCTGGACTGAATGTGATCTATTAACCCTGATTCAAAATACATTTAAACCACAATACAGGCAAACTATAACACACGGCAATTTTATACTGAAACGAACAGTACTGTACCCAGCGGACAAAGCTAAGAAAAAGCTTTGATTTAGACATTTGTTTTTCTTACAGGAAATCACTCTCTTTATCACCAGGAAAGATTTTTTCCCTGTGTTAGTAATCTGTAAAAGATGGAGTATTGTGTGATACTAGAAAATATATTTTTATTTATAATACATTACATATCGTTATTGATTTCCAAGTCATTACTGATCTCAAGCAAAAATAATTATGATCCATATTCCAAGTAGCAGCTCGGAGCAGTGGAACGCAGGCAGGCTCCATCCAGTGTACTTACGTTTTCCTGTCAACCTCTTTGATGTGCAGGCAGGTATTGATTTAGTGGGTATAGAGACAGTAGCTGTTCCCAGTGCTGCCACTAGAACTGAAAGGATGGGAGGAGCAAGGTGCAGGAATACTCAAGCCTACATGCAAAAAGAGGATATACTGCTCCTTGACCCAAGGGTGGATACAATGCATGGACGGATAACGTGGAGACTTACAAACCTGAATCTCTGAGAGCATGAAGGTCTCAAGAACCGGGCAGCAGAGACATGCTACACAGCCTTTCATGACAGTGAAACGACACGAGGAACTGACCATTTCAGGATGTCCGCATTATGCATATTTAGTTCTACTGCATGAAGTGCTGCGTATTTTTTAAATATTTATTCTACTTACTAGCATATCGCACAGAAGGTAATTCAGATCACCTTGGATTTCCTTAGCTATTGCCATTGAAGGAAACGAGTGCCATTTTCAACCTCCACAGTTGAAGTATCACATCAGTTAAACTTACCCTACTTCTTCATTTCTATATTTTACTACTAATAAACTCTGAATCAGAGCTTTTCCCTCCCCTACTTTTGCCCTTCCATATCTACCTCCGGTTTCCTGAGATGCCTAGTCTATTCACAATAAAATTGAAAATATTGAAAAATGATACTGTAAAATACCCAGGCCAGGGTATAGGAAGGAATATGCTCAGCTGCACAGCTAGCTAAGGTTCAATCACAGTTCTTGTTTTTTTTTTTCTCATATTTCACCTATTTTCATGCTACCAGCAATGTTAAGAGAGTGGAGATAGTTGATGAAAGAGACAGATTCTCTCTGTCTCTCTCTCTTATATTTCATATGCAAGTAGAAGGTTGTGGATGGAGAGCGAGCAAGTGACGTAATGTGAAGTGAACTCATTGCAGTGTTTGCGATTCAGGAGACGTTAGGCGATTTTTCACTTCTCCCTTGATAACTTTACTACAAGGACTTAAAGAGCCAGTGGATGTGGCTCACTGCGCAACTTTGGCAGTTTGCACTGTAGGTGCTTTACTTACACAACTATGAAGACTGGGACAATCACTGAAAGAATTAATTGCCAGTAATTTTTTTTCTCCTCCCAGAAGAGAGAAAAGGGAAGAATGGAAATCACAACTGTCTGACAATAAAAATAACATTTTTATTAGGTAGCTGTTTAGAGATTATTATTGACATCTAGTTGGTTAAAAATGTTTTCATTATTAGTGTTTATGTCGTGGACCTGTCACTTATTTGCCTGCCCAGAGACAGTCTTTATCACTAGCTAACAGACTAACCTTACAAATTTACCCGTCTACGTCAGTGAGAGAGGACTATAGATAACAGCTCTACACTGTGTCTCCACTTGAGCCAGGAGGAAGTGTGAATAATAGAAAATATTTGAGAATTCAGGTACTTATCCTCTCCCTGTGGAGTGACCAGAGAAAGCCCAGCAGCACTGATAGAGATGCTGATGGGAGAGAGCCTCACAGCTTTGAAGTGGTGTGGTCTGCGAAGCTACACTGGCAGCTGTCAGAGCAGATTTGCTTCTTTTGTGCAAAGAATTTCTCTCTCCCTCTTGCCCCTCTATGGGAGGCATTCAAAGAGCAGATAATTCTGTCAGGGGATTTTCCTCCCGCCACTGAAAACTACATACTGTATCAGCAAGAATGCGTGGTTAGTGTTTGCTAACGACTAACCCTGAATTTCTTCTAATAAATCAACAAGATAATATTGAGAAGAAGATCCTTCTGATGATGCAAGGATGTTTTATATCATGGTATCAACGTCCAGTTATGGAGCCTAATTCAATACTACTTTAAAGGTAGAACAAGCTTTTATAGGACTGTATCTAGTAATCACAGAATCACAGAATCATCAGAGTTGGAAGGGACCTCTAGAGATCATCTAGTCCCACTCCCCTGCCAAAGCAGGATTGCCCAGAGCACATTACTCAGGACTGCATCCAGGCGGGTCTTGAAAATCTCCAGAGAAGGGGACTCCACAGCCTCCCTGGGCAGCCTGTGCCAGTGCTCTGTCACCCTCACCGTAAAGAAGTGTTTCGGTGTATTTGAATGGAACTTCCTGTGTTCTAACTGACGCCTAATACTGACGCCTTCTTTCTTCTTCCCATCCTTTTTCTTTCAACAGAAAAATTAAATTTAGTCTTCTGTTTTAGGGAAAGACTGCAAAAAGGAAAGAAAATCACAGGTATTTTTTGTTATCTCACTTCTCATTAGGTTTAGGATGTGACAGGCACATGCCTAAGGAAAAGGGACAAGTTTAAATACAGACTTTAAAAAGTTTTACTAGTGTCTGTCTTCAAGTATTGTCTTCAAGTTGGTCTCTTAAGTTTCCAAATGTTGTTATCTGACAAAGAGCAAAACAGTTGTACCACTTCCACAGCTTCCTTCTTTTTTTTAATGTATTTTCACAAGGACTGTATCATCGTACGTATGATTCATACACAGAATGCTCTTTGATGTGGGTACTTCTAGATGTATATCAGAGTCATTATATACTCTTTAGAATTACTCCAAGAAATGAAAAGTTGTTACTACCATATAACTGTTGGTCCTCCCTTAAACTGATTTCAGCTTTATGCATGTTTTCATCTAACTTTTTGAAATTCCAGGCCAAGAGTGATGTGACATCTGTTGAAATCAATTCATAACTACAAAACCAAAACCAGTAACCATGCAATGTTATTTCAGATCTTTCATAAGACAGGCACACTACAGAAAAGATGTAATAATAAAAAAACCCAACTGTTTCCTTAAAGAACACTTCTTAACACCCACTTTAGCCTCCCACAAGTGCCTCCTCATTAAATTGTTTTCAAACCACAGCCTGAAGGTGAAGAACTTTTAAGGAGTGTACCTAAACCACAAGTTTGGGCCTCAGAAGCAGCTAGTCAACGGCAGATCAGACCCCCACAGAAGCTAATTTACTCTGCGATGCTTGTGCTCTGAAAAATACAGTAAATTAACTCACAAAAAAACATGCTGCATTTGTGACTGAGAATACTTGCAGTAGCCAAGCTATCTTTTTTACAGATAAATGACACATTTATCCGTATGCAGGTAGCCGGATCTTGAAGCTATTTCAGAAGAAGAGCCACCCTGATTCAGGAACACATCCTTGTTTCAGAAGGAAATGCTCCAATAAAAGCCATGAAAGCTCAGTGCATAAATCAATGCTTTCTCAAAGACCCCAAGTTAAGAACCCTTAAACACTTATTATCCAGCCAGCCACCCATTAATCACACCACTGTGCATGGGGTTCCACACCAAGTGAGATTTTTTAGGATCAAAAATATTACTCTTAGATTCACTGGAAACTTCGTAATGAGAGAGTCAATGAGTCCTGAGCAAGGAGACAAGTGAGAAGCCCCACTAAGTAGCCTATCTGATGGATTTAAGGCAATATGCATATGAAGCATAATAATGATTCCCTTGCTTTGGGGGAAACAAGTAGAACACAAAGTAAAATGCTGAGAATATTGCATCAGCACAGCCCAAAGGAAACTCAGAGAATTGTAACTGAAAGGCAAAACAGGAGTGCAGAGCAAAGCTTACCAAGACCTGGAAGTATATACCTCCTCCCTTCGGTTTTAAATTACCTTGAAATTTTTCTTTCATGTGGCTTTTCTGTTCCTCTTAGAGCTTGATATTCAAACCTTGCAAGTAAATAAGGAAACCAGCAGTTTTAAAGATTGACACAATTTCTTTGATAAAGAGCAAGTTGTCAAAACTATGCATAGAAGCCCTAAGGCAGAAAAGAACGAGCTATCAATCACAGTGGTAAATAAAGTCCCTGATACAGCCTGAGTAAAGGACCCAGCTAAAAATTCAAGATCTAAGTTCTTCATTGTGATAGAGAAATCAAGGAAGACATACGTAATTATTTTTTACCAAAACCAAATTGACTAAAGCTTTAAACCTGCTGGGTTTTAACTCCATGTAAAATATTTTATTTGGCATAGTCTCACCAATGCATTACCATGCTCTAAATCAAATAAAAAGATTTCGTTTACAATTATTATTATTATTATTATTATTATTATTAATAATAATAATAATAATAATAAAACAGGTTAAGTTAGGAAAGAATCCATAATCCATTTCAATGCTAAGAAGACATGACTTGCATTACCACAATACATGCTACAGCATATTACAGCTTCCTGCAACAAAGATTCAAAGTAAGGGCAGTATAATGGTACCTACCACGGTCATGGTAGCTATTACAGTCCCAGGTTTGAAGCAAACAGTCCAAGGGCTACCTCCATGCCTGCATGACATGCTGTCAGTCCAGTAGAACATCTCATCTGTCATGCCCTGATGTCCAGGTGTGACATGTGGAGGATGCATCTGGTTTTTATCACAGGCAAAGCCATGGACCCTGCATAGGCACGCTCTTTTAATGGCACAAAGCTTTCTATGCTGAAGTTCTAACTGAGGTGGCAGGGAGCTGATCCCACAATCTGATACTTAGTCTGTAAAATACTGGGACAGAGATTCCGTTTTAAAGTCCGTCAGTAACTTCTACATGGGAATCTTCTATGCGACTACAATATAAATATTAACTGCAGAAGTTACTTGTCAACTTCTGCTGCATGCCAGTACCCAGTATTGTTCAGGTGAAAGTTCTAAGGTATTTCTGCAGGTTCCGTTGTAAATTCAAGAAGAATCCTGAAGAATCCTTTTTGTGTATGCTCATATGCATACACAAAAAGGGATTCTTCAGGATTCTTCTTGAATGTGTATGCATATGAGCATAGACAAAAAGATTAGCTTGTTTATAACTTAGAATCCAATTTAGAGTTTGCTTTTTGATCATCTGGATGACTATTAACAGATGCCAGTTAGCGAAGGAGCACAATCAGCAGAAGCTTTCTGCATGCCTCCCTGCCCATTTTCCTCTCCTATATATCCTGGCTGGATTTTACACCCTCACCGTCACACAGAACACATAAGCAACAGTCAAGGCAAGTGATTTAACATTACGTAAGCTCTAACAAACAAGGAAACACAGCCTGATATTCACCACAGCCATCTTTAGACCTAGAAATCCTGCTTTCCAAAATGAAGGGTGATCTTTTATTTCTGCTTCCAACTGAGACCTTACATTTCTTAACCAGCCGCTCCACGCAGCTACCACTTAAACACAAGTGGGACATCCATCCTTCTGAAGGCAGAACTTCTACTGAAGTAAAATAGAAACAAAACTTAGATATTTTGTGACTCCAGAAAAGAGATCTGAAGCTAAACATCTTTGTTGTATATTTATCTCAGATGCAAGACAACGAACTTCTGAAAGTTCCAGTCTTTTGGATGTAACTAGAGGGGTTTCAAGCATTAAATTATTTTCTACTCTTTTCCTTTCCTGATTACTGTAGAAATGCTTTAAAGAGTGTTAGGAAAATAAAAATAAAACAGAAACTAGGGATTTCAAACAGTGTTTGTTCTTTGGCTCATAACAGGGAATAACTGCAAACAATTTTCAGGCAGACGGCATAAAACACTGCATTTAATTTGCTTTTTCAAGCAATGAAGTGATTGAATATTCTTGTTAAATGTAAATTACTTTTGGATGATAAAGATAATTATGTGTTGAAGATGTAATGATTCTTTGACCCTAAGAGAATAAAAGATATGAAAAATATCTCATAAAAATACAATCCTCCCTCAAGGATTTGACTTACTCTTTGCAGTGAAATGTGGATGCTGTTCAGTAGACTGCAATTTTTGTTTCTATCAATGGGAATTGTCAGTGTTAAATAAAATACAGAGGGGTCTTTCCTGATTACCTCCTGTACAAAACAGAAAACACTAGATAGACAATGTAAAAGAATTAGATTATCGGAACTAAAACTGAGACAATTTCTGTCCCCTTGTTCACACTACATACATTTACAATACCAGGAACAAATAAAACTACTTTCTGTACGTTCAACTCAGAGCTCCTTTTTTAATGAAAGGTCCTGTATCCAGGAATAAGGCAGGTTTCATTCAGGCTGGTTGCATGTGTCAAGACTAGCATCATTTTCTTTTCGTATAGCAGGACATCATAAAGATGAATAAGGGCTTCCCGTTGCAGAAGGTTCACATTATGGAAGTTCTGGGCAATACTGAGTGGTGGCTGCCGGTCAGTGACGTCCTGAGACAATGTCACAACAAGTCAGAGAAGCGGGTTGAGTAACTTGCAAGTTGGACTCTTTTTTCCATTGCTTGACAGGTCAGAATGCAGCTTCAATTAATAACAGAGTCTGACTGAACAAATATCAGAATATACATTGTCAGGAAAATGCTCAAATAAGGCTAGAGCTAGATTTACCAGATTAAAAATGTATGATGTCCTTATATTTATATGGTTGACTGTGTTTAAAATACTAGAAACTTAATTTTGAAACACCAAATTAAATTTTTGCCTCAGTGACTTTACCAAACGCATACAATTGTCTTGCATAAATTCATTCAGCTCTCAGTGCTTTTAGAGCGACTGGTCCAGCGCAAAGGGGTTGCCATGACTACTGCTCCAGAGAAGGTCCATTGGATCACCCATTACAGGAAACTCTATTGCTTTTCAGATGCTACAAGCCTACAACACGTTGGAAAATTCCCCCCTGCTATTTCCTCTTTCCTCCCACTGCCTGCCCCCCGCGACAGAAGCTTCCCGTGTAAGCTGAATGCCAGTGATGCTGACCATTAGAGAACCATTTTGCATAGAAACCCACAAACCTGCCTAATCCACCAACTAACTTTGGCCAAATTTCACAGGGGGCAGAGGTCTCACAGACACTGTTTTCCCATAAATTTCATAACGTTTGGTAGCTGAATCGAATACTCTCAGCGCTTTGAATGCAAGAGATGGAAAGTTTGGCACCTGCCACCAGGGCAAGCTGTGGCCCACTGGGCAGTCAGTGCACGAGCCCTCAGCTTGCAGCCGCTGCCTGGGCTGGGTGCCACTAGCCAGAGTACAGGTTTCATTAGCCACAGTCCCCCCAGTAACAGCACAGGGAACATGGGGAGGGGGGGACTCCTAGCATCTTGGGTGTGGGCTGAAGGGAAAAAGAAGACAGCTGGAAACATCTGAGTTAAGGGACATCAAAAAGGCAGCCAGGGTGCAACTTAGGCACTGAGTATTTTTCAGTGAGGCATTACAGAGGGGAGTACAGAACTGTTTTCTTAAGTTCAGCTAATTTGATTTACAATTTTTTCCACATCAAAATAAGAGTGTCCCTCCAGAACTCCTTCATTAGGAAAAAAAGCCAACTGGGCAATGGGATAACCACACTTACCTGAAAAATGGGAAATTTACTCTTAAGTTGTTTACTTATAGTCAGGTAGAAGAAGGACCTGACACCTTACCCCTGATAAACCCTGTGTAAGCATCCCAGCAGTTATTGGTTCCCTTTGAGGTTCCATTTTTGTTTTTAACTACAAAGCAAATCCTGAGAAATCCTCCAAGTAAACACTTACAGATATTTTCAGTTTTGAGTGTTTGTATTATCTAAAAGGAAAAAACTCATAGATATTCCCGACAGGTTATAACAGTGTCTTGGATTTTTGCAGTTAAATTGAGGCTACAGACTTGTTTCTTTCTGTCATACAGAGTCATCAAGAAGCAATGTAACTTTTCAATAAAGCAAATCTTACAAGTCATAATGACTTGAAAGGAATCATAAGTAAATAAGAAAGAAAAACATTTAATTAACTTGAAGTTAATATAGTGCTTTGGTGAACTATGGGCATTAGGAGAGGAACGATTGAAAAACACCATGTTTTTAGTATTACAGTGTTACGGAAAATATTTCAAAACATGACATCCTACAAATGTCCCACAGTATACTTGTCTTCCTGAATGAACATCCTTTTCACAGTTTTCAACTATATTGTCCAGGGATCTTAGTGATTAGAATTTCACACTGTCTTTCGTAATAAATATAACAACATTTACTGAGCAAACCCCATACCGAGACTCAAAAATATGCAAAAGTCTCCTCCCCTTACACGTTCCAAATACCAACTTTTAGCAATGACCTTAAGTCTTCTTTAAATTTTTAATAATCATGCAGCTCTGAATGAAGCTTTGCATGCGTACAGAAAGTTTTATGAGCACAAATGTAGGGATTTGGGAGGCTTACATTTTCCTTTCCATTGTCATAACAACAGCATCTCTGAAATGTTTTCATTTGTTAGTCATCACGTCTGAGCTTCCCTGAAAATACTTCCCTAGTGTTGTTCTGAACTGGCTTTAATCAGAAAAATACAGTTTTTTTGGTGAGGTTTTTTTGCCTCAGATGGGAACAGGTGTGATCCAGTTTCTTAAACAATGGACTGAATTACCACCAGCCTTGTTGATGCTTTAAGCTCACTAATGTGAATACACTTTTCTGGAAAAATCTTTCCTAATTATATATTCTGAAAAAAATCTAGTGTTCATGAAGTTGTGAGCATCAAACACTGTCGCAGTCAATGTTAACACCGACAATGTTAGCAACTCCAGTATTTGCCAGGATTAACACAGTCACTTAAAGGTCTTCTGTTCTGGTAAGTAATGAAAAAGAGAAAAGAGATGGGAGAAAATTTGGTTGCACATCCTGTGGGAGTTTTACTGCTTCATATCCCTGCAGCCTTGCACACTCTTCAGATTCCTATTTCTCTGCATCAAAATGGAAGACACAACTTTAGGACAACCGTTTCTTCCTTGGACTGCCTGAACAGGGTGGCCACTGACAAACAGCTAATAAGTTCTTAAGCTTCCAGAGCGTAATTATGATCCACTTACCAGCTGTCACAGGAGCTGTCATTCCAATGCTGTTGCTCTAAATGGCCAGGGCACATCAGCAGAAATTCCAGAAATGTGCCCTATTATTTTTGCCAGACTCTCTTATAAGTCCCAAACTGCATCACATTCTGATTTTCCAACTGTTCAGGAGCATAGGACTGTCCATTACAAACACCATTTCCCCACAGGTGGAGCTGCTCACTAAACGAATCATAGAACGGTTTAGGTTGGAAGTGACCTGAAAGATCATCCAGTTCCAACCCCCCTGCCATGGGCAGGAACATGTTCCACTAGACCAGGCAGTTCAAAGCCCCAACCAGCCTGGCCTTGAACACTTCCAGGGATTGGGCCTGCACAGCTTCTCTGGGCAACCTGTTCCAGTGCCTCACCACCCTCAGAGTGAAAAATTTCTTCCTGATATTTAATCCAAATCTACCCTCTTCTGGTTTGAAGCCATTACCCCTCATCCTATTACTACATGCCCTTGTAAAAAGTCCCTCTCCAGCTTTCTTGTTGGCCCCTTTCAGATACTGGAAGGCTGCTGTAAGGTCCCCCTGGAGCTTTGTCTTCTCCAGACTGAACAACCCTGACTCTTTCAGCCTGTCTTCGTAGGAGAAGTACTCCAGACCTCTGATCATTTTTGTGGCCCTCCTCTGGACCCTTTCCAATAGGTCCATGTCCTTCTCGTGCTGAGAACTCCAAAGCTGGATGCAGTACCCCAGGTGGAATCTCACCAGACCAGAATAGAGGGGGAGAATCACCTCCCTCAACCTGCTGCCCACACTTCTTTTGATGCAGCCCAGGATACAGTTGCCTTTCTGGGCCGCGAGTGCACATTATTGGCTCACATTAAGCTTCTCATCATCCAATCCCAAGTCCTTCTCCTCAGGGCTGTTCTGAATCCATTCTCTGCCCAGCTTGTCTTTGTGCTTGGGAAACACTGGATGCTTTACAGCATCCTGTATTCCTGTTTTCATCTTAATCAAAGCATAACCAGACACTGGCAAGGGGGTAGCTCTTTTCTTGGAATTCACATTTAAAAGAATTTAATTTTTAAAAATAAGAGAGAAAAAAATTAACATATATAAATTAAAAAATATATCATGGCGACTAAGTCCTGTGTTGTCCTGTTTCCTTGAGTACTCTGCTTCCATCCCACAATACACAGTAAAAACATCATAAAACAAAAGTGCTAGACAGGAATGCAAGGACCACTGGCATCTGCATACTGGACGCCAAGTTTTCTGCCAGTACAACTTCTGATTGTTACATGAAGTACTGGCAAAAGGAATCACATATATATCATAGCAATTTGTATATGTATATGTCATCAGATAGTCTACCTCTGAAATTTTCTTGAGCTGGCACAGCATTAGGAAAATATTTTTAACCCAGCACTTAAAGTCCTGTGGGGGCTAATGAAAAAGGTTTAAGCAAGTCTGTAACTAACTTGTTCAACTAACTAAAACACAAAACAGATGCTAAAGGATCAGTTTCTCTTCATACCATAATGTGAACCTGTCACTCTACACACATAAATACTAAAATAAAGTCTGTTAAGTCAATAAGCATACATTGCTTCTTAACTGCTCTGAAAAATAAACGCATGTCCAAGTGAAGGAGAAACATAGACGCAGATTCTATAGTCACCTTATATTTTATTAATGATCCAGTTAGCTTAATCATTCAAGACACAACAATAGCTGGTCTTCCTAGCATATTACAGTCTTCTAGGAAAAAAGTAGGCATTAGCATTTCTGATGATTACACTAAGCAGCTACTGACTAATCATGTTTTGTATCAATGGGGTTTTTTCAAAGTGTGAGTGGGTGCCCTGAGATTGTCAAAGGATTGCTTGAGGCTGGTGGAACTGTAATAAATAAGAAAAACATACATAATCCCACACACCCATCATTCCTACACAATGTATGACATATTATCCTTTGCTTTTGGTAAGAGCCCAGCAGAATTTCCAAGTAAGGTGCTCCCTATAAACTCAGAAATCATAGAAGGTTAAATTGCTACAAATTCCCCTTTTATATGTTTAAAATACATGTATTGGGACCAGTAAAGAATGAATAGAGGACTTCTGAACACAAGTGGCTTTGAATACTTCCAGGATTATTGTTCTATCTTCTGTCTGTACATACAAGACAATTCATGTACACAGTGATTGTTTTAGCTGAGAACACTGTGAACAAAATTTCTTTCTGACGCTCACGGGTTATAATGTGTTTATACAGTGTCCATTGATTATTTGAATCATCAAAACTGTTTCCTGAAGCAACAGATAATTCTGACTACTGTGTGCATAATCTTATCTGGATAATCCCACTATTACATCCAAGTAATAATATGCACATAATGTATATGTCCATACATCATCACACAAAGAAGCAAAACTTATTGGGGGAAGTTCCATGTTATGGTAGCTCATGGGAACTTCAGCTAGTTTGTTCTACCATCTATAAACACACAAGACCACATAACAGTATTTTGACTGGCCCTTTAGTCATTCAAGTATGCACAAAAATTTGATTTCCATTGCACATAAGGGACAGACACATAAGATCTTTGCATCTTTTACATGCCAAAGTCTCTCTCAGCCGTTTAATGTAAAGAAGGAGAGTGTGGGCACGCTGTGGGTAGTACACTATGGCTAGCCAGCTGGTATGCACCTGTCAACTGGCCAGCTTATCATGCAGGAAGAAGGTACGTGCACTCGAATCTGTCTGTAGGTAAGCTGAAATCATCCATAAATCAAGATTCCATGCCTTAGCCCTACAACCTCTCCTCACAGATCAAAACAATGACACACAGGCTTTACTAGATTGTTCAGGATTTCAGTTCCCCAAACAAAGCAAATTTAAAGGTTAACGTGGAACCTGAACTCTCGCCTTCTTGACATTTCTGTTAAGTATTAAAAAAAAAAAAAAAATTATCCAATACTACACGTTTATGGTCACTTTCAGAAAGCGTACTGGGTCTGCCCTTTCCAACTCTGGCAACAGAGCGATGCTGATTCAACAGGAACAACATTAAATGCAAACTTTACTTCTGTGAAACCAATGAAATTGGTTGTATTTTTTTTCCCTGACAGAAGCCCAAATGTTAACCTATTTAATGCTTTGCTTACAGAGTTAAGAGAAATCTTTTACTTTGTGAGAAGTGTCTCTTTTTTCCTGCCAGAACAAAATGTTCAAATGAAAACATTAATAGCTTAGCAGAAATTTTGATGACAGAAGGTCCATGGCAGCTAAACCAGGATTGAAAACCTGTTATATTTGGGGGGGAGGGGGCAGGAGGGGGATTGCAACTTTAATTCTGCAGCAAATACAAAGGCTTGGGTGGTTTTCACTATATTACAGTAAATCTATTTTAAAGGAATTTAGAATAGAAGCTGTTTTAAAGGTGCTTCTCACTTTCCAGAAAAACAGGCAGATTTCATTCTTTCCATCATATCTGTCACATTGTGAGGTGAATTGTAGGTACCACATTGGATCACTTTAGTCATATCATGTTATGGCTCGTTGTGATATGACAACACATGACAAATGAAACTAACAGCACTTGACATGCCAGATCACCTCTATCCTGTTGCATTTCAGAGATTTTATTTTAGTTTTTGCTCCTACACAGTGCATAGGATCATGATTCAATCCTAGGTTTGCAGGTTGGAAGGGACCTCAGAAGCTCATGCTCAGAAGAGGGTGAACCACTCGGTCAGACGAAGTTGTTCAGGGCTTTATGCAGTCAGATCTTGAAGTTTTCTGAGGACAGAGACTGTATAACCTCTGTGGGCAACCTATTCCAGTGTTTGACTATTTCCCACTGTGTGGGAAAAGGGTTTCTGTATATCCAGCCTGAACCCTGCATTTCGACTTATGATCATCTCCCATCCTCCCACCATGCAGCACTGCAGAGAGCCTGGCTCCATTTTCTTAATGACCTCCATGTAGGTACTGGGCAACTGCTTTTAGCTGTTCCCCTTCTCCCCAAAGTCTTCTCTTCTCCAGGCTGAACAAAACAGATTCTTTCAACCTCTCCTCGCTCCCCACAGCTTTGCAGTTGCTTTTGGTAAGCTTGAGCTCTCCCCCTGTCAGTGTCACTGGTGCCCACATGGAGCAAAGTTAACGGTCCAAGGGCTCCACAAGTCTCTGCGGTCTCTGCTGAGTCCTGGATGCGAATCTCTAGCCAGTAAAAAAGCACTCAAGATGGCATAGTCAGGTCTGCAGAGGACCTTATGTCCCCTGCAGGCCCAAGTCTTCCCCTCACAACCACCTGCAGCTTCCTCACGGTGTTGGTGCATGATTCAGACTTGGGCAGCCCCGACACTTCCCCAGACCTGCCTTTCTCCCCCTCGCAGGTAACCACTCTCACAGCCCACCAACCCTACCCTGCAGTCACAGGTCTGTGGGCAGACAAGTAGCTGCCTCTCTGCCATCAGCATTCACAGGCCTACAGCCTTCTCCGTAACGGGACCCTCCATATGCCCCCACACTGACCCTCCATCTATGCGGGTCAGCCTTCCCTCTATGCAGGGCCTCCATGAAGATCCTCATCACCTCTGACAGCTGCTCTTCACCTGGGCAGCTCCATAGGTGGGCTGCTCACCTCCTGCCACCCCCGCCACCCACCCCTTCCCTGTAATGACAGTGGCAAGAGTCTTGACTAAACTGGTGCTGTTTCGGCCTGGAGGTTTTAGAACTGCTTTTCTTTATCTAGAAGGTTGTAAAAATGAAGTGCAGAATGAAGCGGCACATGCAGATGTGATAAATGGTGGTCAGCAAGAAAGACTGTCAATCACTTGGAGGAGCAACAGAAATAATAAATAATATACTACATGCTACATGTGAATAGTTGAATACGTTGTAAGTAGTCACTGAAACTTTTTAAGGGTTTTTTATACATTTTTTTTCAACTGTTACTAGTAAACTTTAACCTTAATACATATAAAACACACGACAGAAGGAAAAGCACAACTCAATCAAAGGAAAAAATATTCTGAAGAATTAAAACCTTAGATCAGTATATTTCTCAGTAGTCCTCTAGAGGGTCAGTCAACAATTCTGTAGAATTTTTCCAAAATATTACATTTTTAAAAATCCAGAAAGCAATTCATTCCCTGCAACAGATCGTAACTCTGATCTGTGGAGAAGTCTGATGTCTTGTTTTTTTCTGTATCTCATAGCATGCATGCCACTGATACAGACATAGGTAAACAGGGCGGATGAAATAGTGACATAACCATAATTTTACCCAGACCGTAAAACTTGTGTACTCTTTTAAGCTGAGGCAGTATTCTGTAGCTGCCAACCCTCCACTCAAAAAAATAAACCTGGTAATCTAAAAAAGAACTAAAAAAAAAAATAAATCTAAATCTTTTTGCTCCTGATAAAATTTTATCTTATCTCACACTTCAGCTAATATGAAGCTACAACACCTGTATTTGGGCTTCAAATACCTTTCAGAGAGGGTGGTTCCAGTCTGCATCCGTTTATTACTAGACTACCTTGCATCAGTTGACAGAAAATATAATTTAATTTGATTATGAAGAGTTTCATAGATTCAATTTTTCTAGTTTTCTTCTGCTACAGAGATTTCAAAATGAAAAAGTATTTGTACCTTCATGACCACCATAGCCTTGAGAGGCCTCTGCCATTAGAGTTACTAGTACACAAATCCACACACTTAGAATCGGATTTAGGACCAGATCGCGAATCTGCGCACCTGAAGTTGTATGATCAAGCTGTCACACATTTAGGATGTTTTTCTCTTAAAAAGAAATCCCGCTATGAAGTTTAGATCTGTAGACAAGTTTTTTAGATGCAATAAACATGAAATATTGGAACAATTCAAACAAAACTTTGACAAATGACACTTTATAAACTGCCTGAAAATAATTTTTAAATGTTGTTCTTGTATGGCCATAACATTTAATTTTTTAAAAATTACCTTTTGGGACAGAAAGAAGATACACTTGTACTGCATGAGGACCATAATAGTGAAAGGGAGTGTTTCAGCTAGTACTTTATAAAAAGTAAATAAGATGACTGATGCACAGATTATCTGTGACTTTGTCATAGGTCTAAGTGAAGGACCATATGCTGTAACAACATGAGAGAAAATTCCAGTGTCAGAACAGGCTTTGATGTCATCCTACAATGGAGATGGAGTAACAGGGGAAAACACTGTAAATGATGTCTACTGATGTTCTTGAATTATGCTGGAGAAGTGGGCCACAATCTGTCTCAGAAGAATAACTGCCTATTTTTACTTATTCAAAGGGGTTCACTTGAAGGCAAGGGATGTGGAATGGCATGCACTCAGATTGCTTAGGTCAAAATCCAGGTTCTTATTTTTTTTTTTAATATAACAACAACTATGGTGCTTATAATAAAAATTATGTTTACCTGGAAAATTCAGATTATTTTTCTGAAAATGAAAAACATGTGTTCTATCCCTGTAGGTCTCTGTTATGTTTTTAGATTCGGGCACATAACAAATTGGTCATATTAATTACATGACTCTCCAGACACTTGGTTTTTTCCATCAATTAAAAGGGAGTGTAAAGAAACACAGTTTTATATTTTAAGAAATTGTTTCACTGAGTGAGAGAATGACTTGGTTTAACGGGACCAGGAAGAAAATGTGATCTCACTGTGGATGAGTATTAAATCCTGAAGGACATCTTAAGAAAGTTAAAAATTGTAAGTAAAATAAACTTACAAAAATGACAATTGTAAATAATGCAAATACGAATTCTTCCTTTGCTTGGGTGAAAGAGAGGCTAGCGGGCAAAATGATGTTGGGAAGAAGAATCTCTACAGCTAGTGTTTTGGCTTGTCCATCACTTTTCCAACATGATCCTAGGCCATCTGTGAATTTTGGAAAGTGAGGGGAAATTAATACTGTCAGTACTGTCAGTAAGATCCTTTAGATGCAAGAGGAACAAGGAGGGGTTTCAAACCATAGACCCCTGTCAGGTTAATTTTTTAACAAAGTTTAGATCTGTGACTCATGTTGTCAGAAGGAACAAAGCCCCCAAAATCACCATTTTACTATGTCCCTTTAAATGCATACAGCAAGTTGCCAAGTATCTCAGCAGCCTGTAAAGTCCACACATTTGTGTAAAACTAAAATATAACAGAGTTAGAATAGTGCTATAGTGTTAATAATTTAGATTCACAACTTTCCTTTCTTGCCATTGCACGTCCATCAGATTTCCCCTAAATGTATGTTATTTTAGAATGTGGGGATTGTTTTCAACCTAACATACCACTTATAGACTTTGTTTCCCCTCCTGAGCTTCCCTCCTTCTACTCCCACTTGTGCTTTCACTGACCTGAACAGTTTCAAAAAACAGTTTTACTTTACAAATATAAATACTGGTGCCTATTAAAACCAATGTTGAAAATACTACAGATATTAACAAAGTATTTCACTTATAACTATTTCTCTTCAATTCAATAGGAAAAGTTCCGGCTAATTTCAATGAGAGCAGAATCAAAGATGTGATTGTGAAAGCTTAGGGTTCTGCAGATGTCATTTTCAAATCTGGAAGAACATAGTATGGTCAGGCGGTTATATTGAATATGCTGGTCTCCTATAAAGTGTTTCTTTCCTGAACTTTTAAAAATGAATATGGTACTTATGATTTCCAAAGGAAAATGTCTACCTGCATGCAGGTGCGTCTACCCTAGCAGGCAATGTGGACCAATAGGAAGAGATCAATAAAGCTAAACAGCTGAGGTCTGTACTCTGCACACCAGAGGTGTTTTATTTTGGACATCATGCAATGAATTGCATGCCCAGTTGTAGCTGGAGTGCATTATATGGGCTCCCAGGTCGCATCTTCCAGTTTAATTTTATCCCAAAGAGGTTCATTGCATGTGGTCCAAGATTGCCGTGAGATGTGAGCCAAGGCTCAGCAGGGGGGAACGAGCAAGAGATGTGTTTCAAAAGCACACTCCTGATCCAAGCCCAGACATTAATACCAAACTTCCCAGGTGTGCCCTCATTATCTTTATTTCAGTGGCAAGTGATTAGCTAATTTCATTACACTGTTTGTAAGCAATTTGGACCTAGGGGAGGTAAACGACTTCTAGTGTCAACAATACAGAGTAATAGCACCAAACTGCATTACTGCTTTTCAGGATACTTGTAGATGTAAATGGATTTTATAGATCTGAACCATTTGAATTTTCTCTCCCATGATGGATTCAAATATCATCATTGTAATACTTATAGGGGAAAAAAAAAAAAAACGAAAAACAAAACCAGTTACTAAAATAAAGAAAAAAAATGTGATTTTTGTATTTTAATCCCTTTTTAAGTTGCTTATTTACAATTTTAATTTTCTGTATATTTTTTTAATATTGACAGTCTACTTATGCACCTGGAAAATGCACATTTTGTTTGTTTCATGTTCCTACCACACCTGAAAATATACAAATATATGTATGGTTCATTGCTCTTACACTGACATCCTGTTTTGCCATTTTTTTGAGTTAACAGATGTACATGTAGGAGGAGACAGAGAAAATACATGCTATCGATAAAACAGATATTGAAAGAGAGCTTTGCATTGTATCCAAAAGATATATATGATTGTGAACACTAGTAAAGAGTGAAAGAAAAATTACTAATTAAGCTCCTACATTTGCAAAGTACAAATTTGAAAAATGAAAAATTGGTTAAATGAAGATTGAAAATCACAATAAACAGATAGTGAACAATATTGGAATGGAAAAAAAGGACAGATTAAAAAAGGGGGTGTATCATGGACATGGAAAGTGGGAGGAAAAATGAAAATAACTATAAAACAAGTTCAACTGGACTGTGTGAAAGAAGCTAAAAGAAGGTGTTTGGCCAATTTAGTAAAAAAAGAATAAGAAAGGAACAACTGGGGCATCTTTTCAGTAAAGGCAGCCTGGAGTCTGAAGCTAATTGAGGTTTATGACTTGAATCTAAATGAACACTTTGCACCAGTTTTCCATAAGGATTATAGCATCCAATGCAGCGTCAAAGGTGCAAGGGCAAATAGTTTGAGAATATTGAAAATGAAATGACATCAACAGTAAGATTAAAACGCAGAGGATTTTACGTCTTTTGACTACATCACATAATCTCCGTCCCAGGACACTAAAAGAGCCAAATATAATTTTAAATCGCATATTAAGGCTATTAATAAATCTATCAGATCAGGAACTAGGCACAAAATTAATGAACAGCAAGCATAGTAATAACAGCCGAAAACAGAAAATGTGGCCCAGGCAGCTGTATGTGTCATAATGTGACCTTAGTAATAGGCAAGTCTCAGGTACATTGTGTGCAGAAATATTAATTATAAATACAGAAGTAAACAGAAAAAAAGGATTAAATATTATGTTGGTTTTTCATTGATATATTATGACGGACTAATCAGGCATCTTTGTTTGATAAACTAATCTGCTAAATTAAGAAAGTGCACGTCTATTCTGTGCACTGTTCTTAATTGCTTACTATGATATCATGTGGGAATTATTAGCTGTTTATGGGAAGGTGGAATTGCTAGAAGAGGAGGATGTCATAGAGACGACAAACACTTCTGTCACCATTAGGTTGGCAGGTCATTATCAGAGTTTCATGCAGACCAGTCTTGGTGGCAGAGCCCTGAGAGCATCCCGCCTCCTGGAGGTCTGGCTGCCAGGGGTCAGGGACTGCTTAGAGACAGCCCATCTGAGGGCTGTCCCTTTTCCTTTGGTGGCCTTGGGCAGCCCAGCAATCACTGGATTGTGTCTGGTTGCCCTCACCAGACCTGCTTGCCTCAGTTGGGTACTGTGGCACAGGCCCCCTATGAGGAAGCCACTGCCACAGCAGAGCTGGCTGTGTTCATAGAATCATAGAATGGTTTAGGTTGGAAGCGACCTGAAAGATCATCTAGTTCCACCCCCCCTGCCATGGGCAGGGACACCTCCCACTAGACCAGGTTGCTCAAAGCCCCATCCAGCCTGGCCTTAGACACCTCCAGGGATGGAGCTTCCACAACTTCCCTGGGCAACCTGTTCCAGTGTCTCACCACCCTCAGAGTAAAGAATTTCTTCCTAATATCTAATCTAAATCTACCATTTTTCAGTTTAAAACCATTACCCCTTGTCCCAAGCATGTGTTACAGTGCTTGGCTCTGGTCTCACCTTCCCTTGCAGAGTAGTCAGTCCCCACTGCTCCCTGACCCCTGGCAACAATTCCCATATTCCTAGAGTGCAGAGCCCTAATCTGCTGCTTATCTCTTCAAGCCCTCATCTGGATCAGCCAACCCTGACATCAGGACGAAATTCACCATCAGTTTTTTCCCTGCCTTTGAGAACCCACTGGAATAATCCATTACCGATGCTGGTCCCTCTAGCATTTGCAGTAGAAAATCATCACAAACACAGTTGAAAGTAATTATTTATGCAGGCTAGGTTATTACAGTGCACAGATTTGTCAAAGTAAAGCTGCTAAGTATTTGAAAAGTATTTTTGCTTTGGTGTGTATTAAAACTAAAAAAAAAAAAAAAAAAGAGGGATGTAAACCCACAAACAGATACATTACGAAAAATGTTAAGTTGCAGGATTCAGTGACCCAAAGATTGAGCTTTGAATTTTAGATATTACCCTGGGAATTTAAATAAGGACTTGATATTAAAAAATGCATAAAATAAATAAAAACATCAATAAATCAGACAGGTAGCTGCAGTTGTGCTTTAATCTCAGCATTTTGGTAACTTTATAATTTTTCTTAGTGAAAAATATTTTTTTTAGTGACTGGATGAATTATTAAAGTCTGTTGGCTTCTAAATAATAGCAATGTTCTATCAAACAGCGTACTGTGATTGTAAGGATTAGGTATATTTCACAGGTGAATTTTAGTCACTACAGGTGCAGATAAAATTTGAATCTATTACTATGTCAGGAAAAGATCCCAAAGATAACCAATTAATGCAGCCTGAATCATGCCAATATTTCATGCTTTATGAGATATTGGTCTAGAACTGAAGTGTATTTAGAAGGCTGAAATATTTTCCAGGTTCATTAAGCTAACAGGAAACTGACCGCTTATGATACAAAACCTAAGGTCTCTACAAAAGACAAGAAATTCACATCCTCCACTAGTTTTATTCTTTTCCCCCATGCTGTAACTGCATTGAAATAGAGCTGGGGTTAGAGAAATGGCAGAGTAACCATTCTATGAAACAGTGAAAGTTTTGAAGAGGTCGTGGTTGAATTAGGCTGATGTGATAACTGACGCGCTGAATTTGCTGAAAAGGCAATAGGGCAGTAGCAGAGTAAGGGGAAAAGAATGAATATTGAAGAAGGAAAGCATGAACGATCAAAAATAATTAATTGTAAGTAAAGACACAGGACTATTCCTTCCGGTTTGTGCTATAAAATTAAGACAAACATTAGTAGTATTTTAGGTTACTTTGAGCAAGACTGCATTAACTTCCTCAGTCATCCAGAGCCACTTTTGGGACACAACAAAATATGCCATTTGAAATGCAGTCTCAGTTCTACATAAAGTATGAAAACCTACTTATATTTTGACTACAAGATGTTTAAAAGGCCAGGTATGATTTTTTTTTTCCAGGGAAAATTTCACATCAAACCATTTTTCAAGCAACAACTTCCTTGTAAAGGTCTATCTTTGACTTTCTCTCACTACAACATATGTTGGAGAAATGTATGTGGAGTGTAGCTTAGCAAATATGCAAAAAAATGTAAAAGCTTAATTATCTAAATTTGTATATGCTTTTGCAGGAATATGCCTGCAATTCAAACAGTTGCCTTTCTTATCAACCATATTTATAAAAATGAATTCTGGAGAGTTCTGTAACCTACCTACTATCATTCTACTCCCAAAATCATTCAGCTGAAAACAAGCCGAGATTATTTCCTAGACTGCAGTATTTGGCGAGTAGCAACTACCTCAGAGAAATTGCGTTTTGTTGATGTATTGTAGCAATACCTCATCAGGGCAAAACCATTGAAGCATCATTCTGGAGGCAGCTCTTCCATATGGCCTTTTTCTTACTGCTGTTTAACATTCTCAATTTTTCATAAGAGAGGTAGATGGAAAATACAGAAAGCACATTTGTCTAGTTGCAAAAGTGTCATCCCTTCAAGACCTTTTTGGCAACTTTTTTTTTTTTTTCAGTGTTTTCAGTAAAATTGTGCTTCATATAACAAAATATGTATTGTAATAATGAGAGCAAGCGAGCACTGAAGAAGGCATAAACATTAAAATGGTGCCCCAAAACTGAGTGATATTTGGGGGATGCGTACAGAGGGAAAACATACAAAAGGTTTTGTGGAATAAGTTGTATGCAATCATAGAATCATTTAGGTTTGAAAAGACTTTTAAGATCATCGAGTCCAACCATAAACCTAGCACTCCCAAGTCCTCTACTAAACCATGTCCCTAAGCACCATGTCTACACATCTCCTAAATCCCTCCAGGGATGGTGACAATTCTATAGCAGTAGTTAAAATGACTGTGGTAGAGCTTAGAGCTTTTAATTTTTCTGGTCAATGACTTTTCTCTAATTTTCTTTAGTTTATGCTAAATAACTCCTATACAAGAGGATTGGCTCCTAAGCAAGAGAAGTATATTTTCTCTAAAAAGGCAATAGAAGTTGTAAATAGGGGGGAAATGTTTTTTCTTCTTGATGACCCTCACTTTATCAAATAAGACAGTTTAATAAAAGAAAAATATCACAGTTCTTACTCAAGTCACTTAACTGTATTAACCACCTCATCTTAATACTAATACAAACTATGTTGTACATTTTTATCAACAGTTAGTCCCGGGTATCTTTCTCTTCCAAAATTCCTTATTTTAGTAGCCATTATTGAGACAGGAAAAGGGCAGGAAGAGGTACAGCTATGAACAATGATTTTATTCACTACATACTGTAATGCATAAGAGGAATAATCAATTCTTTCCTAGAAGCTAACCTTGTTGGTACACAATAGCATCATCAAAATTGTGACTACCTAAGGCCCAGCCCCAGTAATATCTTAAGGTATTGTGGTCCTGTCTGTTTTCAGACCCTCTGACACAGTATCACAACCCTAAAAGTTTAGGAAGAAAGTACATATCTGTTCTTTTTGGAACAATCTAATCATGGATTAACTTGCCATTAGCAATCAGTCTCCAAAAATGGTTCATACCTGCTAAAAATGTGTACCATTTATGAGATCCTGAAGCCACTGGCTAAAAAAAACATTATAGCCTTGTGGGGAAAATACATTTTCCAGATCATTATTCCTGACGACTTCAAAAAAAATATCACTCAAGTCAAGAAAAAATACACTGTATAAGCCTCCTGCACAAATACAAACTGCTTTAGATAGGACATATATATATAGTAAGCATACTCTGCTGTTCTTTCAGTAAAGATACAGTGCTTTTCACCTTAATAAATCTTCTTGGGTAGCAACAAGATATAACAGATAGAGTTATTCTGCCAGACATAAAAATAGTGTGAGGACTGAAAATCTATGCATTCCGTAATTTATGATCTGCTGCCTAGCAGCAGCCTGGATGCTTCAAGAAGATATTTCTGTCTCAAGGTATTTTGCAACTTTAGACAGATTCCGTGAACTTCATAAAAAGTTCGAGTGTCTGCCCCTCAGAGAGCAGCATTTTCTTTAGGGTATTTGCATGTTCTCATCCTTAGGATTTTCCTTGTCATGTTTAACAGCCTTTTAGCATAAGATTTATAAAAAACTGCTCATACATATTTTTTTTTTTGCTGGGATCTCATAGCAAATGGAGGAGGAAAATAAGCCCTGGGTAAGTTATTTATTTAAATTGGCTTTTTTTTTAATGTCTTCTTGGTGACTTTTTCAAAACTTGTGTGGGATCTTGTGAGATATGGGAAAAAACTGCAAAGCAACATAATGATTCATCATGAAAAGCAGAAGAGAGTTCATCCTGCATAGATGATGAAAACAGCAGACTTGAGTTTTCAACAAGTACTTCACACTCATATTTTCTATTAAGTGTTTCTTAAACAACTACTCTAATTCTTCACCACTCTAAATATAAACTAACAAAAATGGTGCTCCCAGGATATCTAGGTTTTAGTACTTGGTACATTCAAGGAGAATATAGAAATGACATTTTTACATTTACCAGGGTGCCTATAATAACTGCAATTTTCATGAAATGATCAGCTGACAGTAAATCAGAAAAAAATGAAAACAGGTCTGTCTCCTATCTCAAGCAGAACAGAAGGGTAGGAGGAAGTCATTAAGTTCAAAATGATCGCCTTTAAAGCTGTGTGTTATCTAGTATATACCAGAAGGCACTTGAAAAATACCAGGACAGTATTTCAAAAGGAGGTAAAAACGTGAAGTGATGAGTTTGTACTGACAAGGAACTGCCCAAAGTCATGACCTTGTTCATAGGAACTCTTACAGACACGCATCTGCCTAAGACAAGAAATTGCGCATAAGGCTGACCTTCTGTGCAAAGTGGATGTTAACCCAGATAACCCCGTATTAAGTTTGTTCTTCAGGTTCGTTTCTCAAAGGATGCACATACATACATACATGCATGCGTATATTCACACGCGCAAGAATAATTTCTGAGCTCACAAGAAACCGTCCTTATGGTTTTAAATCTTTACCGTGAACATCAGGGTGTTTTGCATCTTTGCAACAGATGAAAGGAGAAAGAGATGAGTTCTCCATTTCATATCACAAAATATCAGCAGAGAAAGCAGAGGAACATTTTGTGACAGTTTAATTTTGCTGCATGAGTGTGAAAATGGTGTGAGAAGGAACTGACTCATGTATTTTTTGCAAAAACCCATCGTGTAAAAATTCAAACAATGACACAAACTTACAGAATTGGTCTACAGAAGTAGTCTCGTGGAGCTTTTTTGGACTGGAGCCAAAAAGACACAAGATACTTAAAGGGGGGTGGGGGGAAGGACCTGTGCACTCTGCAAGGTCCTCACTGTCTTGGGACATGTAGGATTGCATACCTACACAAGAGAAGGCAGGCTATGATCAAGACTAGACCTTGGGAAACAAAATGCTGATTCCAGAAAATAAATATTTTCTGTACAATTCCACCTAAAGTTATTTGTACTTATTTTGTTAGTTCATGACCTACCCGCACAGTAAAGAAACCAAAGATGTTTTGGTACATCCTACAAAATCTTTTATCTCTGCTCTCCCTCGTTCTTCCATAGGTAGCTGGACCCTGAGCTAGTGGGAAGCTGGCATGCCCGCTACTTTGACTCCTCTGAAATGACATTCTTACCTCTTTTAAGAAAAAGAGTACAAAGGCAAAACAACAAGTATTCAAAATCTTAAAAATGTTTCGCATATCTGAAAATTCCATCTTAGGACACCTCTGGAGTGAGCTGGCACAAGTTCCTGTGCCTTTCCCACTATAACAGAAAGTTTAAGTGTCAGAGAAAATTAATTCAGTTGCATAAATTTTGCACAGTAAATATTGCAACTTTTTGTAAATAAACAAGCAAACAAGCCTAGAAGTGTATTTCAGAATAAGAAGAAGTGTTGATTAAATTGTCTTACTGTAACCAACAATTTCTGTTACTGTTCAGGGGAGTTATAATTTCAGTATCTTGTCTATCTGTTCTCTTTCCAGGTTAGATTCTTTGGCTTGATTATACTTCTGGCATAGTAGGTGGGGTGACTCCTAAGAAATCTAATCGAGACGCTTATAACACTGTATAATAACTTTGTGTAGAAGTTTTGCATCTATAAATTGGCTCTAGAGATTATCACAGAGTGGTAGGGGTTGGAAGGGACCTTCAGAGATCATCTAGTCCAACACCCCTGCCAAAGCAGGTTCCCCTAGAGCAGGTTGCACAGGAATGCATCCAGGCGGGTTTTGAATATCTCCAGAGAAGGAGACTCCACAACCCCTCTGGGCAGCCTATTCCAGTGGTCTGCCACCCTCAAAGTAAAGTTTTTCCTCATGTTGAGGTGGAATTTTCTGTGTTCCACTTTGTGCCCATTGCCCCTTGTCCTGCTGCTGGACTCCACTGCAAAGAGTCTGTCCCCATCCTCTTGACACGCGCCCTTTACATATTGATAAGCATTGATGAGATCCCCTCTCAGTCTTCTCCTCTCCAGGCTCAACAGACCCAGGTCTCTCAGCCTTTCCTCATAAGAGAGATGCTCCAGTCCCTTGATCATCTTCATAGGCCTCTGCTGGACTCTCTCTAGTAGTTCCTTGTCTTTCTTGAATTGGGAACCTCAGAACTGGACACAGTACTCCAGATTTGGCCTCACTGGGGCACAGTAGAGGGGAAGGATAACCTCCTTTTACTTGCTGGCCACACTCTTTTTAATGTACCTCAGGATACCATTGGCCTTCTTGGCCACAAGGGCATATTGCTGGCTCATGGTCATCCTGTTGTCCACCAGGACTCCCAGGTCCCTCTCCACAGAGCTGCTCCTCAGCAGGTCAACCCCTAACCTGTACTGGTGCATGGGGTTATTCCTCTCTAGGTGCAGGACCCTACTCTATAAGAAAAAGACATGAGAATTGGACATCATCCATCTCGATCTCAGTTCCCTGGGATATATGGCATTCCCAAGATTCTGCATGTATGCCATATATCCCTGGGGATATACAACATTCCTAAGATTCTGTATGTCTACTGTATGACATTTGGATACTCCTACAGCAGAAATGGGCACCAGGGAAAGAGACTGTCTCCATCAGAGGACAATGTATTGGAATTCTGTCCTGCCTTTCCACTCACCATTCACTTTACTATTACATTCAACAGAAATCAGCACCCCTGACATTGTGTCTTCACCTCTTCACATACTAATCAGTCTCATTCTTATGGGTGCAGTGTGTTAGACTGTAACAGGCTACCTGGTGGGGAGGAGAGGAAATGCGGAGCCGGCTTTGCAGCTTATGCCAGCAAGTCGACTTGGAACTCATCCAGGCACCTTCCTCCACGGCACAAGCGGCTGGCCTGATCAACTCATCTCCTGTGCAAAGACATAACGAGCCCAGATATCCTGTACTCTTTGCACGGGCAGACATAAAGATCTCTTCCCATGTACACATTTGGCAGTAGTCACAGTTTGAAAGCAGCTATTATCATTTTCCACAGCCTGTTTAACAGAGGTTTCCTATCGCTTCATATGGATGACATTTGTAAGTAAATGGACATAGGAAAGAAGAAAACTAAGAGCAGATGACAAAAGTGTTTGAGCATATGTTCTAAGAATGCAGCAACCTTTTAGTCTCTGCAAACATATAAAATGATTCAGAATGCCTAGATAAGGGTAGGGTTTTTTTAAATAGAAGGAAAGAAAATATTGTTACAACAAATATTTAGCAAACTGCTGCAATGTACTTAAAATTCTATGAATGCTCAGTTTTAATGCACATAAAGAAAGCCTGCAATCAGTTGGATACAGGCCTAATCAATTCCAAAACATTAAAGGTATTTTTTTCTTTTCATTTTCAGCTACAAATTCCTCTGCATATGCTTACGGACTCTGTGAAACAAGGCTGTGCAGTCTCTCTCGTGCACAACATACTTCAAACTTGGCATTATTCAGAAGAAGATTTGCATCAGTTGTGAGCCTTTGTTCTCAGCACTTTCAGCTCCATTAAAATGAAAAATGACGTGAGTATGTACAGTTCCTGACATTGATAATGTTTTACAGTTATCACACATCAAAATACATGCCAGGCACAATTGTGTATAAGAACTACTGAATTATTTTCTAGATAAGGTAGAGTGACAGCTAGTATAAATAACTCATTATTTACATATCTGTCCGACATTGTGATTTTGATTTAGCAAGTTAACATTCCATTACAGACAGGTTTTTTTCCCCCACAATGCATTACTCTAGTATTTTACCAGAACAATAGATTTCACACTTCAAAGGAATTAGTAGTAAAAAGCTGCACACACTGAAATGGAAATGACTATTTAAACGGAGTGGATCAGGTCTGCAACATCACTGTACTGATAAAAACTGCCCCATATTTCAATGACATTTTCTCCTGAAGAATGGAGATACAGGGAAAAAGAGGAGAACAAGCAGCATAGTTAGTGGTAGAGAACTGTAGGGCATGAGGAATAAAAACATAAAGAGTTTGTAAAGAAATAAAGGAGGTAAATGGAAGATAAGAGACAGAAGATTGATGAAAAAGTTGGACAAGCTTATAAGGACCCAAGACAAAATAACAGAGAATGAAAAATCAGAGTGAGGAAGAGAGCAAAAAGGTGGTCCAGAGAAAGAGGAATGAGAAAAGTGAGAGGAAACAGCAAAGAGTAATTGGCAAATTAGCAGGGCGGAGGGGGGTTGGCGGTGTCAGGAAGGCACGGAAAAATTGGGGTAAAAAAGAAACAAGAAGGAACGAGGGGGGTGAGCAGGGGAAACCAGCTATAGTCTGAAGGGGAAAGGAGCAAGGACTGAGAAGGGTACAGAAGGCAGGATAGATATACAGAGACTGTGGAAGGGTAACAGATACCTAAGGGAGAAATCAAGGAAAAAAGAAAAAGAGAGAAAGAGGAAGAGGAGGAGTGTGGAGGGGACTACTGAAAAAAAGACAGTAACAGGTAAGTCAGGAGGGTCCTTATCTTGATTTCAGATTTTGCTTTAGACTTCTGCGTCTTCTCTGATGCTTTATTTTTTTTCTTTTTGTTTCTCCTTTTCCCAGTCTAGCAATCACAGATGCAGACTAAGCCAATGTGTTTACATCTGAATGGATATAAGGTACTTCACGTGACAGCTACCAGGATTGCTCCTTCTAGCAAATGCACAGCGAGTGCTTCCTTTCTCTGTTACTGCATGCCAAGATTTCGATATTTCAAATTTTATATGAACAGACTGTTCTCTACATTCGAAAGGAGAGAAAAGAGTCAAGGCAGATTCTACTCTGCTCACCAAATCATGTTTCTATTAAATACTTTCCTGAGGTTGTACAGGTAATGTGTTCAGCATTTAAACCGAACTCACCTTCTGTGAATTTTACACGACCAGAATTCACCACCACGAATCTGCACATTCAAAGTCTGTATGCATTAAATTTGGAGGCCAATTGGGAAAATGACAATCAAAATGAAGGAATAATATACCTCCAAATGAATGACCACATCTTCATCTATTAAATGTCATAAGAGCCTAAAAATACTGTGTTCCCTATGGTGCAATTATGGGTTGTCAAAACAATTAGTTACAAATATACAGGTCAAACCATAAGTTTATTCATTTGTCAATATAGCCAGTGTTCTATTTACTTTTAATTAAAATATTATCCCTGAAATTGACTTACTTAGTGTTGTATTGTTGATAGGATTTGTAATAACTCATCTTTTTTTATTTGTTTTCTGAAATATACCTGGTGCAGTTACAATTCCTAATTGCTCTGACATTATAGTTTACATTTTAGGATGCAGAACTATAGCGTTTTCAGCATGATAGAATCCATGTAATACATTGCAATAGTTTGTAAGTTGTCTTTTATTATTCATTAACTAAGAAGTTTAATGTGAAAATGAGCTACACACTAGAAGCAGCTCACTGAGGGTGCCCTTCTGGATAATCTTGTCTTCCCCACATTGCTTTGCTTCGCAACACAACCTCTCTCTTTGTAGGCACAGTATTTGCCAGCTAAATTGAAGACCAGCATTTATTTATTGTCCTTAAGTCCTCAGTTGAAGTACTCGGGTTCATTTGACCTTTGTTGGTCTGTCTTCTAGCTGTGTGTTTTCAAGGAAACTCCTGAAGCGTGTGTTCAACTTAATGCACTTAAGTATTAGGTGTTTTGGCTATGTAGGCATGTAGAGAAAGAGCTTTGCTGAATAGGGATTGATCTATGCATACACTTAGAATTAAGCTCCTCGTGGAATCAAAGCTTCTTCTTTATTGTAAAAGGATTTTTACAGATTTTGATGGCAATTTATTACAAGATAAATATAACAGGTAGACTTGTGTTACATGTGACAGGAATATTTTATCCTGGTTTATACTTAATATGGTGAAAGCATATTGCTGTTTCATCTTTAGAGCTGGACTTTTAGTTCGATACAATAGAAAACACTGGACAGCCACTCTTCAACTTTGATTCGGTTTTGATTAGTGTCTATAGAAAGGAGGTTTAATAAAACCCACAAATATATGATAAAATATTATTATCAAAAGAAACCTAGCACTCAGAAGTGAGGGCAGTCCAGAAATAAATTTGCCAATGTAGCCCTAATTTGTATTCTTCAAGTGTCAAAATTTCTATAACGGCTTTAATTCAATCAACACATTGGGGTATTTTCCACATAGTTCCTGGTCCAGTAGGTACCATTCTTGGTTTTCATAGGCTATGATGTGCCTAGAGACAAAGCTACTCACATGAATGAAACATGTTGTCTCATTTGTGGGAGCTGCTAAAGATCTTTGTTCTCCTAACCCTCTTATTCATATAGCCTGAGTCAATAGATCAAATGAAGACTAGGAAGTGAGTATTAGGGATGTTCAGGATATATGGATTGTATCAGCAAAGGTGAATCTGTCATTCTAGAAGTCTGCTTCACAGATTCTTATATGGTGTTCTATCGGTTAGAAGAATATTTTCTCTCTGAGTGACAACTATACACATTTAGCTTGGTCTCTCAGGAGCTGAGTTGAAGTCTATTCTGAAGTCAGGTTTCAAAGAAGCCAAAATGTATAAGTAAAATAAGTAGTATCTCCATCCAGATATTCTTTTTTGCTTATAGCCTTCCCCAGGTTACATGTCAATATAATAACAGAAAAAATTTTATCTAAGAAATTACAATGTGTATCCAGTATACTTAACATTTATTGCAACAAAAAAATGGCAATTAGTTTTTCCAAGAAATCAACAGACTGTCCAAAAAAATTACTTTTTCTACCATGCGAATTTTTGGGACCATTTGTTTTTCTGGTCTTCCATTTTAAATATGGGAACTTTGTCTCAAATGTTAAATATACTTGCATAAACACTTACTTCAGACTGAGGAGAAATTAGCCCAATTCACTCAGAATGCTAGTTAAAGAGAAGTAATTACTCAGAATTCAACTGCTTGTCATGGTGCAGAGACCTGCAAAATTCCCAGATGCATAAATCTGTGTATAAATCGATTTCAGAATAATTAAAAAGCTCTGCTATTTTAGCCAAAACCCTCTGGGACAAGTTTGAGCCAAGAGCAATATTTGGTTTTCGGATAAGTTTCTGGCAGCTTTTAGTAAGGAAAATTTTAACTGATGCTTTACTACTCTGTTGTTAGTTGTGGCGTTCACATGGTAGGGATTAACTCATAAGAAACAATGCATATAAAACCCCACTTTATTATTTGCCTTATGTAGGTGATTTCAAGGCAATCTATGGACCACACATCTCACTATTCCGTCATTCATAAGCTTTTGATACTTAAAACCAGTAAGATACGAGACTTAATTTGTCGAGAATAATTCTTGCTCTACAGCTGATGCTTCTCTCCTTTTCAGGCTCAGAAATACGCTGCGACAGTGAAATATTGTCCCCAGCTTCCTAAGGAAAGGCAGCAGGATGCAAAGCCAGGCTGCAGTGCCATTAGTTAAACAGCCTGGTGCCATGCAGACAGCTTGTTTCGGTAGGATCCACCAAAGCTCTAACATCAGCACATCAGATGCGGCCAATGAAGGCCTTTCAACCTCAAAGAACTGATGTTTTCTATATAAAAAAAATAATTAAAGCACAACTCTTTTAAGTAAGATCTCTTTTAAATTGGACTACGTGCTCGGAAAACGGTTTACAACAAGTGCTTCCAGCGTATTTGTAGCTGTCTACGCTCCTTCCTTCAGGTAGTTTCATAGAGGATAGTGGCCAGCGTTGTTCATAATGTTCAAGAGTAGCATAAAGGTGTTCACTGATATTATGTTGTCCTGTGTCTGTCAAAATGAGGTAAGATTTGTTCTTAGTGGCCATAGTCAGCCTGGAGCAGGGTGGATATAGTATGTGCAAACTATTGTGAGACTGGAGGATGAAGAGATGGAGTACAGGCCACATTTCTAAAGCTTACATCTGGACCCTTGAACTAGAAAATGCTGTGGACTTTTTTTCAGGGCTATATCTCAGCCCAGTGAGGAACGTGATTAGGACTCGGAGTGAATAATTGTCATGATTTTTTCTATAATATGGTTCAAATTCAAACTAGTGTTATCAATGTCTCTGTTCAGCTAGCTCAGTGAATCCAAAGGTCGAATTCCAGCATTTTAATCTGAAGGTTAGCTTATCCAGAAAACCAGCAATGACTATTTAGACACATCTGGAATACTGTGTTCAGTTTCAGTTCTCGCTATACAAAAAAGATGCGGGCAGGCTGGAGGGGGTTCAGAGAAGGGCCACCAAGGTGATCAAAAGACTGGGAAGTCTGCCATATGTGGAAAGGCTGAGAGAATTGAGTTTGTTCGGCCTGGAGAAAAGAGGGCTTAGGGGACACCTTATCACCATGTTCCAGTATTTAAAGGGGGGCTACAAAGAAGATGGAGACTCCCTGTTTACAAGGAGTCACGTGGAAAAGATGAGGGGTGATGGGTACAAGTTACTTCAGGGGAGATTCCGGTTAGACACAAGAGGGAAGTTTTTCACAGTGAGAACAATCAGTCACTGAAATAACCTCCCCAGGGAAGTGGTAGATTCTCCATCATTGGACACTTTTAAGATTCAGCTGGACAGGGTGCTGGGCCATCTTGTGTAGACCACGCTTTTGCCAAGAAAGGTTGGACCAGATGATCCTTCCAACCTGGTATTCTATGATTCTAAACTCTTTGCTATCCAAGTTGTCAAAAAGGAGATTCACAGTGAGATTTTTACATCCCTTCTGGATCAACTGTGTAAAACAGTGTGACCAGCTTTAAGATTCCTTATCAGAATCTTATAAGACCCTCTGATATATCCAGGAAGAGGGCAGAGCAGTTGTTCTAATCTCGCTATAGAAACTTTATCCCTGAATGTGGTTTCATGGGTGATATAAACAACTGAAATTACCAAATTAACATTTTGTCCAGTTATTTTCTATTTTGTCTCTTAATTGATGCATGCACACTATACACAACTTTAACTTAATATTTGGTCTCTAAAACATTCTGATGTTCTATCAATGTAGTATTAGTAATCAAGTAATCATTAATTAACCTTCCTGTAAGCAAATTACCCTTATAAAGGAACTGGTTTTGCATGCTGTATTTCATCTCTACATGTGATAGAACTATAGAAAACAAAAAAATGGAGTGTCAAAATACTAGATTGTTTAAGAAATTTACACTTCTCTTCTGCAATCTCCCCAAAAGTTTTAATTACACCGAAAAACAATTAAACTTCATTCTGTAGGAGATTTTTCCATTACTTTTCACCATTTTACTTTAGCTGAGATACTAAACCTCTCTTTTGGTGAAAGTTACCACATTGATATTCCTTGCAGTTTTACAGTGCATTAGGAATTTTTATCTTCTCTGAATATATTTCACCACAAAATCCTGAGCCTTCAAATGTGGTACAGTTCCTAAGGAGCTTAAAGAAGTCGCAGACTAGTGTAGGTACATAACACTGGCCGAGAGATGATGCCACCATCCACAGCATGATTACCAAGGTACCTGTGGCTGCTTGTTTTATTCAGTGGTGGTCTCCCCTCGTCTCGCAGAAGGGCTGCGAGACAACCTCCTGCTCTGCTCTGGCATTGTGTGCTCAGAAGAGAAGACCTTCATTTCTTTATTAGAGTAACAGTAGCAGAATCTACTGCAAATTACAAGTTGTGAGCACTATTATACTGGCAGGAGCACATAGAGTTTAATTCTTTTCAGCTCAGCAGGTTATGTATCATCACGTTGCTCTGTTCACAGGTACAGGTTGGTTGTTTTTTTTTTTTTTTTTTAACAACAGTTTTGTTCAGAAAAGCTCTGTGGGATTCGGGGAATCTTTATGCCATATAAATGTAAGCTAGATATGGTTTTTAAAGCCACATGCAGGGCTTACTCTTGATCCCATTGAAGTCAATGGGATTTTGCCGTGCTTTGGTGCGACTAGAAGGGGGCTCCATAGTGAGCATGGAAAAATGATTTTAAATGTTTAAGGGTTATTTTAAAGTTAAACTCTGATATCGCATGGCAAAAAGCCATTTTAACTACAAGAAAGTCTGCGTACATCACATCCTGAAACACCAAACTGAACCATCTGCCGTTAGGAAGCCTGTCTTGCAGAGGGCGAGGTAAATGAGGAAGGTCATTTATTTGGAGAACAGGGCGGTCAGGAAGCTGAGGTTTCTGTGTCAGCCTCGGAGCACATACTAGGCCTTTGAATAATCAGGTTTGTTGAAATCAAAAAAGATCCCCAGACACATACCCTTTAGGTACCTAACTTGTGTTCACTGATACAGCCATCTCAAGACCTCGTGGATCTGGGTGGGTCTTCAACGCCATTCAAGTACTAAAGAACGGACTATTTAGGACAGTGTTTGAATATATTAGTAACTGAAACACTGCCCTAGCACCAAGAAAATAAGGAAGAACACGGCTTGCTGGATCAGAAACAGCTTTTTTACCCACACGCATTTTATGTCTCTTCATTGTTAGTAAAGTTGACAAGTGCTAAGGGAGGGGGCTCTTGCCTACCTTTTCTGCAACAACTGAAGTCGCGATTCAGTGTACATTTTCTTTTCACAGTCACAGTTACGAATTGTAATCAGACGCTGTCTTCCTATCCAGTAAATAAGGGAAGAAGCCCTGAGGTACATAATTATAATTAAACAGGGAGAGGAAAATAAACATCCATACAGAGTTCTTTCCAGTGTTTGACTTTGCAGTCCTGATGTGTTCTTTAAATGAAGTTTGTCTACAGTCATCTATGTTACAAAACACTATACTGAAAGTTCGGATTTTTTCCGTGTACCGTATTGGGGTCTATACGTTTCACTACTACGTTTGCAACTTTTAAAACCACTGCAGAAGTCTTTTCTAATTCATCAGATAGAACAACTAACAACAGTAGTTTTTTACAGTAGTTTAGACTGTTTACTGTAAACCAGTCATAAAAAGGAAGTGGGAAACTACTTATCCATACAGTAAAAGTACTCTTTCGGAGCACAACTCTGGAAATTCAGGTTACAATCAGGCTTTGGATGCAAATACTCGATGCACTAATGAGCCTTTCTGCTCCTTCTAACCCAAATTCTGGCCTTTCTGAACAGTTTTTCCTCTGCTGATTTCTTACTCCAGTCTCACTCTCTCTCTCTCATTTCCATCTTTGGATCACTGTATTTAGCCCCTCCTATTCCTGCTTCCTAACCTGAGCATCTCATGCAGTAGAACAGTTCTTCCCTTCTGCGCCCTGGTTATTCACAACCGCCGTTTCGCACTAAACCATTAAAGTACTTTTTTTTTTTTTTTTTTTTTTGTCAATTTGAGCCTTCTTTCCTCACTTGTTTTGTCTCTTTCCTGCTTCTGTTTTTTCTTCCTTTTGGCAGCAGAACAAGAAGGCCTTTCCTCCAGCAAATCTTAAGGAGAAAAGTAAAAACAGAGAAGACACCTCCTTGTTCTCAATTCAGGTGCCAAACAACACGGTGTACTACAGGAATCAGAAGAAACAACTTTGACAGAAATCTTGCTCAGCACCTGCATTCTTGAACAAGAGCTTCTTCATTTATAGACAAAGTTTCATGTAAGGTTAAACATGTCTTTAAACAATATGTTAAAAAGAAGTTATTTTTAGATTAAAAGTCTTTTTTTAAAAAACAACATTGGAAGCGAGAAAGCAAATTGCAGAATAATCTTTTAAGTTAGGCTTATACAATACAGCAGAACAGTAGTTTTACAAATTCACGCAAATAAATGAGCTTTCACCAAAAATATAGAAACATAGAAGTTAGGTGGATTAAAATGCAAATGAGTTCTCAAATCAATTCTCTACTTAATTTTTTGCAAGAAAGGACCCATAACCAAACAGAAATTAAGAGACTTCCTAAATGGCTTACATTTGATTTCCAGTTCACTCTGACCTCAATTTTTGAGATACACGTTTGACTCTTTTTTAGTAAAAGTATTAGCTTTTATCTACATGGAGACTCTATCATCATTCAAAAAAAACAGAAATATTCCAGAACACCTCTGAAATTAGAACTTAAACATATAAGGGATGTTGTGCCTATTTTCAAGACAAGAAGTATCTGTTTTGTCATTATTTCTGCAGACTGCACGTATTTGCCTGTACTGAAGCTCAAGTTTGTAAAATAACAGCTCACATCTAAAGATCAGGGTAAAACCTGGATAATGCAAAAACGCAAATCATATGACACTGTGCTATTAAGCAGCAAGAGTTTGTTTGCTTCTTACCTGAAGTAGCCCGACAGAAAGCAAAATGGTCTTCTCACATTCCAGCTGCCATGGATTGCCTGTGACTACTTAACACGTGGTGTCAGTAAGTATAAATGAGATTTTGTAGTTTTTTTCCCACTTCCACCATGACAGGTATATTTAATGAGGCCAAATTTCGTAGTCTAACCAATTTGATTATCTTTAGAAAGACAACCACAACTGCAGATCCACCATCATGCCCCCTCGGAGTGAACAGAAAGAGTTTCAGGCTGAAAACATCTCTCCCTATGAAAACTTCTCACATTTTTTGGAATACTGTGGTAACACCAATAATTGATCTAGATTAAGCCTGTTTCTGCTTAGGTTTGAACAAAAACAGCTGTGCTATGACAGCTTTCACATTGCTGTGACAGAGGACAGGTTCACCTGTGGTTGTGACCTTCTGCACATCTGAGAAACTGGTTGACAGCACTGATCAGAAAAAAGAAACACACCAAAAAAGAGAAAAAAAAAAAAAGTAGTTTCCACTTGCTCTTGAAGCAATGTAGCCAGGTGCCCTTACTGGTGACAGCTGTAAAGGTATAGCTTGTCTTCACCTGGGAAAAGGTAGGGAATTGAGCTGCACTGCATGAGTGAAGGTGTTGGATGCTTTCTGTGGAGAAACGACCAACATCAGCCCTTTTCCCTCACATCACAAGGTCCAGAGGAACTCAGGCTTGCGGAGACAAAATGTTTAAAAATACTCAAAAGTAGATTTTGCAGGTCACGCTCTGAACCTGAAAAACTGTGAGAGTCTGAAAAACATAGGGGATGAAAATTCTAGAAGTCGAATTCTTGTGTAGTGAGCAATCCCTTTGCACTGATGATGAACCCTTCAAAATTAAATTAACTTTTTTGATATATATAGGTTGACTCAGCAGCATGTAGGAAGAAAAGCAGGGAAGCCACAGTGACAGTCTGAAAAGTTACAATGTCAGATGCTAAGCATTTGTAGCAAAATCTATGAATCAGTTGGGAGAGTCGTTGTGACAGGTGTGTTTTGAAGATTTTCCCCTCACATGCAAAAAAGTAGTTCCTTGGTTTAGTGAAATAAATACAGATGGATATAGACTTTCGTAAACATTTAACAAACTTCCCACTCCTTGAAAAAACTTCTGTAAGAATGGATGCTACCCTCTGCATCAGATTTGGTTTTTTTTTTTTCTTGTTTTCTATTTTTCTCTTCTGGATCCTCACATGACTTCATATTTGTATGGATTTATCAGGCATTATTACCTCACTCTTCCAAACAAATCTGAGTAAAACAAAGAGCCTGTCAAATGCAGCTATAACATGGAATTTTTCTTCTGACTGCATCTTCCTACCCTATGAACAGGCAGAAATAGTCATTTGTCACAGAAGAATAGGAGAATCCATCTTCATAGCACAAGAACAGAACAAATCTGACTGCGGATTCTCTTGAGAAATGAGAAAGTTGCTTAACTTGCATGGGCTTATTTCCTTACTGCTGTTGGCTCGGATAAAAATGGAAATATTGTAGAACTATCTGGTCGATTTTTGCGGTCACATTCTTTCATCTTCTTTTCCACGCTACAGCCATCTTTTGTAGTAGCTTGAACCTATCTGGCAAAATAGAGCTGGTTCCTTAGATTGGCCTTCTACATACTTTTGCAATATAAACAACCGCATGAAAAGATATGTGGTGTTTCATTCTTACACAGACACTTCCCTTTCAAGGCATTTTTTTCTTTATTTCTATTCTGATAGCTAAAAAGATACTACTTTAGATCTGATTAACCAATTTGATCTGTTTCCCATTTACTGATACATCCCTGTTTCCAGCATTGCCACACGCAAAGAGAGTAAGAAAAATATCAGCCAAACAAATTCTTTGGACAACACAGCACCATTTATTCTAAGCATTTTATTAACCTATGAAATATTTTATGTCGTATTTTAGAGTCAGCAAAAGAATCTGGCAAAGTAAGGAAGTTCTGTTTTCCCCCACTTTCTGAAAATTTCAAAATTATCCTTTTTTTTCCCCAACTGGAACAGCAAGAATTTTGAATTATTGAAATCCCCCTTGAAACAGAATTTTCAGTGCATGGTGAGTTGAGGCTATTTGCTGTCATTGAGAGCAGAAACAGCCACTAGTTACCAGGCATTTCTCCTGAGCTTTCCTGGTGGGTTCATAGGCAGCTTCTCCACAGCTTTCTGTTGCTGAGCAGGAACAAAGTTCCTGAAGAAAAAATTATGTTAGTAAAATAGTATTCTCTGTTTTCACCTATTAGTCTCATTTTCATTAATCTCATGCTGATGTCAAAGCATTCCTCCTTTGTTACAGTTACAAACTTATTGCATTAACTCAGAGAACAGTAGGCGTTCTCTGCTGAAAGAAAGTAAAAAATAAGTGTTTTTATCAATCTGAAATATGTCTGAATTTGCTGTGAAAAATATAGCGTTATAAAAACTGAAAATAAAATATTGGGGCGTAGTACACAATGTATTATGTTTGCCTATTCGCAGAAAATAGACAAATTTAGGAGCAGAATAATCACTGACTATCAGGCATATTCAGATTTGTTTTCACTTACTCTCGTGGAATTAAAAGTAGTTTAGAATATCTCATAATGAAATTAGAGAAGTCAAATCCTGGTGACAGTACTCAGATTAAATTATTGAGAAAGAAAACCAGATAGTCCCGACTTGCTGCCTCCAATGTGGACATTACTGTATCTGATACAGCTCTAAATTAGGGCCAGAAACAGACATCATCATCCCTACAAAAAGAACGATAAACTCCAGCAAAGGACTAAGGACTGAAACTATGTGGGAACTCCATAGGGTATAGGCTGTTCCTATTGCCAGGGGCCAAACCACGTAGATGCGGGCTGAAAAACTGCACATGCAATTCTGAGCCTTGTTTTAGAATTCCAACCTAATGAAAACAAGGTGTCATATCTGCATTTTGATCGCATGGGAGATAATCCGCTATTCTTCAAAGGCGGACAGAAGAGAGTATGTGAATTAATCCTCGGTGTCATGTTTTTGTGAATTTCTTATTTTAGAAGATAATTTAAATTTAGAAGATATTTGAAATGACTAATACTGAATCGGGGGGACCTGTATAAAACACGAGGAAAACAGGTAGCATAACGCAAGTTCTGACATTCTGCTTTCCAAATCAGAATAAACTATAAAGTTTTCTAAAACAAGGTTCTGAAGAAAGAAATTCTTAGAAGGATGGCTTCTGTTTAGTATGAAAAATATTAAAATTTATTTAAAGAAATCAAACAATTCTATTAAAATGAAAATATATTACTGATAGAGGTTTCAGATTGTACAAACTAGGCATTTGCAATAGTTTTAGTTCTGCTCCCTTAAAAATTTTGTCAAAATCTATGTTTTCTTTAAATATTTTGGCTTAGTTAAAGCGGCATTTTCCATTTGAAATTTACTACATTTAAATATTTTTAACACAATTTACCTCCTAGGATTAGAATAAGCTTTCATTGAGAAAGAACAAAGAAGAAAATGCTTCCAAAAAAACATTAAAATGCATATTTTTTCATTAAATGTATTTCCTGTGTACTACAAGAAAAGGCCTTCTGCTACCTTCAGTTAGTGCAAGTTGAAACGGAATGATTGTTTCAAACACTGTAGCTTATAGCTTGATTTCCAATGGTTTTACTATTCATTGCCTCTCAGCAAGAAATCATGAATTCAGAATAATCTTCAGTAAAATTCTTGCTTCAGAACAATGCAGAAAGTTGATAGAAATATAGCAGTACCTTGTGTGTATAATAGCCTCCACTGTCTGGTAAAGGAAACACAATTTTATTTATTAAAATAATAACATATTTTTGAATAGTGCACTACCACACTCTGCATTCAAGACTCTAAGTTCTGTCACGGTAAGAAAACAAACAAAAAATTTTGCCATAGATATTGATAAATAATTCTTTAGCTCTAACAGTTCGTTGTTTCTCTTACACACTCCTGTAAAACTTGTTTCTCTCTTGCTTAGCAATTCTGGTAAATAAAATAAAATAAAAAAAAATCCTATAGGATGACACAAGACTATTGTATCTAGGATTATTTATTTTTTGAGTTGGTAACTGATAATTGAGATTAATCTCCTTCTCACTTTACCATTTGTCAAACGAGCCTGTAGTAACAGCCTGTCCACTTACTATTTGAGCCAGAAACCACGATTCTGCCAAAATGCGCCTGAGCTCCCCAGAAGCGGACCTTGAGCCAAATCGTAAGAAAACGGGGGCAAATTGATCAGACTCACCCCTCAAGCTGTAGGAAACATGCATGCCTGTGATTAACGTGTGCTGCCACTGGATGTCACTGATGTTCCACTTACTCGGTATACATAACTAGAGGTGAGCTCGGAACAGAAGACACTCTCCCACACGCATTGAGACACCATTAATAAAATCTAGCCTAATGAGAAATCACAGTATCACAGTATCACAGTATGCTAGGGATTGGAAGGGACCTCAAAAGATCATCTAGTCCAATCCCCCTGTCGGAGCAGGAACACCTAGATGAGGTTGCACAGGAAGGCGTCCAGGCGAGTTTTGAATGTCTCCAGAGAAGGAGACTCCACAGCCTCCCTGGGCAGCCTGTTCCAGTGCTCTGTCACCCTCACAGAGAAGAAGTTTCTTCTCAAATTTAAGTGGAACCTCTTGTGTTCCAGCTTGAATCCATTACCCCTTGTCCTATCATTGGTTGCTACTGAGAAGAGCCTGGCTCCACCCTCATGACATTCCCCCTTTATATATTTATAAACGCTAATAAGATCACCCCTCAGTCTCCTCTTCTCCAAACTAAAGAGACCCAGCTCCCTCAGTCTTTCCTCATAAGGGAGATGCTCCACTCCCTTAATCATCTTAGTTGCCCTACGCTGGACTCTCTCCAGCAGCTCTCTGTCCCTCTTGAACTGAGGGGCCCAGAACTGGACACAATATTCCAGATGCGGTCTCACCAGGGCAGAGTAGAGGGGAAGGAGGACCTCTCTCGATCTACTAACCACCCCCCTTCTAATACAGCCCAGGATGCCATTGGCCTTCTTGGCCACAAGGGCGCAGTGCTGGCCCATGGTCATCCTGCTGTCCACCAGGACCCCCAGGTCCCTTTCCTCTACACTGCTCTCTAACAGGTAGCTCCCCATCCTATACTGGAACCTGGGGTTGTTTCTGCCCAGATGTAGGACCCTACACTTTCCCTTGTTGTATTTCATTAAGTTATTCCCTGCCCAAATCTCCAGCCTGTCCAAGTCTCTCTGGATGGCAGCACAGCCCTCTGGCGTGTCAGCCACTCCTCCTAGCTTAGTGTCATCAGCAAACTTGCTGATAGTACACTCAATTCCCTCATCTAAATCATTGATGAATATATTGAATAATATGGGCCCCAGTACCGACCCTTGAGGCACTCCGCTGGTTACCGGCCTCCAACTGGACTCTGCCCCATTGACTACGACTCTCTGGCTTCTCTCCTTCAGCCAGTTCGCAGTCCACCTAATTATCCGGTCATCCAGTCCAAATGTAACAGTTAAAGAGGTATCGGTTGGGTAGTTTAACACCCAAATATTCATCTCAGTTGGAGAATAATTTACAGGTTCATTCTACAGCTGGGGGAGGGAATCTCATTTTACTCTGCACCATTAGCATGTAGCAGCACGTCGTGATATGAGATACTGAGCTGCCCGAGCACCGAATTCCCATTCCCAAAAGCTGCCCGTTGATAAGAGGTAGCTGCTTTTGTGAACCTTACTATTTGGTGCTATGGGAGGCATAAACCAAAAATAGCTGCAGTATTACATGTGAAGTAAAAATTGGGCTGTTAGAGCCAAAAGAAATATTTTAAATAAATAATTTTCTCCATAAATGTGTCAGAGGAATTCATAGCAGTCCTATTTTATGGTCTCTGACCAGTTTCTGATTTTTCTTGATATTTTTATAACTTCTATGGAAAAAAAGAACATGACGTCTTTAGGGAAAAGTTCTCACATCTTCATTACCTTACAAACAAGAAATGACAAGCTGAGACAGACAAAGGAGTGTGAGGTTCTGTCTTCATTTTAATTCAAACTTACTTCTTTTCTTCTGTTTTATTCAATTTCCCCTTCCCATTATTGCTTTCCTCAGAGATTCTGGTACCTTTTGAGTTAACCATTTAAGACAGAAGAGTATTACTAAAACCTAAGTTATGGCACACCATAATGACCTCCTATCACTACCCTCACTCAGGACTTGTGCAGAAATCCAGATGTGCCTGCCTTGGATCCCAGCTGTGCTCCAAGCCTACGTGAGTTTGTGTTCCAGTTGAAGCACTGCTGAGCCAAACCAAAACAACACAAAGCACCAAAAAAACATCACTAATCCCTAGCAAATATTTTCACCTCTCAAGACTAGGCGCTGTATTAACCGTGGTGCCTACATGGCTTGAGTCATGTTTGCCTGTACGTACATACAATACTATCTAAGACTATTTTGTTACAATATATGTATTTACCTATCCTCAGATATCTCCAACTCAACAGCCTACACATCTGTTTTGTCTAGCCCTTCAAGCTTGACAAGAGCCCAGGTTGCACATTTTTTTTCTCCTGCGTCCCAAGAAGCATGCTGGTGTTTTCTATATGGAACAATAGCGACAGATTCACTGCTCCTTTAATCTGACTTCAGATTATATAAACCAGGCCACTAGGAACCAGGAATCTAGGAGTTACCATGGAAGACAGAAGCATATATCCTCACAAGCAAAGGATCGCTACTTACAAATAGTGATTTTGCAAAAGATAATTTTCACTTTGGAACAACTCTCTGAAACCTGTTCTGGCAGCCAAGACAAAGATGGCGAATCAGATACCATTTATTGCAGTGTCTTCTAGCAATGCTGTTCGGTTTTATTATAATCTATTGTCAGGCTGGTAGATGCACTGGTAACTGCTGATATTCTCAACCAGTGGTTTTACCTGCTTCCATGGTAGCAGTGATCATCCATGTGCATTAGAGTTAGAAATATCCCCAAAGTTGACCTGTTACATGCTGGGATCATTATCGCAACCCTTTAGAGGCAGATGGGAAAAGTAAAAAAAAACCAAACCAAAAAGTACAAGACAGACTTTCAAGTATATTGCCTTCTGAACGATTTTTCATGCTTTTTCTTTTTTGGTACGTTTTAACAGAAACAGCAAAGTAATTTCTCTTAGGAGGATGGTCACACATACCCCCTTTCCCTTATGTTAGGTAGAAAGAGAATATAACAGTGAAAGTTTCTCTCTTACATAGACTCTCCTTTTCCTTTTTTAAATGGTTGGATGGAATCTGGGCTATGTTCTATATTTGTCTCTCAGAAGCCCTTTGTTAGCTTACTGAAAAGCATTTTTTCCTCTATGATTGGACTGTTAAGGAAGAGTTGTTCAACTCCCTTTCAATTGCCTAAAGAGCTATATTTGTCAGTCCTTCCTTGCACACCTAAGACAGTGGCTAGGAGATCATCTCAGTTAAGGGATTTAATACTTTCACCCATCATTTGAACGTAACCTACCCTGTCTGCTTACTTTCCTTTCCAGGTAAGCACAGCATACAGAATAATTGAAGTTACAGTTTTAATCACGGAGTTTTCAGAGTTGGAAGGGACCTCTAGAGATCATCTAGTCCAACTCCCCTGCTAAAGCAGGATTGCCCAGAGCACATTACTCAGAACTGCATCCAGGCGGGTCTTGAAAATCTCCAGGGAAGGGGACTCCACAACCTCCCTGGGCAGCCTGTGCCAGTGCTCTGTCACCCTCACCGTAAAGAAGTGTTTCCGTGTATTTGAACGGAACTTCCTGTGTTCTAACTTGTGCCCATTACCCCTATGTTCTAACTTGTGCCCCATTTTCTAAATCTCTTGTCCAAATCTCACATTAGTATCTCCAGAATACATCTTGGTATACAGTAATTCAATTTATTCCTGTGTTGTACCCAATGTATTCACAGAGTTACTCAACAAGACAATCAAACACAGATTACACACATTTTGGAGACACTTCTGGTATGCAGAGCAGAGAAGAATGGACACTGGAACAGGACCTGAGCCTGGGATACTCTTGAAACAGGTTTAATTGCAACATGGGAAAGACTCACTAATCAGAGTCAGAGTAGAGATGCTTTTAGCAGAACTTGAAGAGAGTTGTATGAGTTGCGCAGCTCATGAAGCTTATGAAAAGCTGCTGGACTGTACAACAAGACTGAGAAGAAATACCAACTTTCAAGAACTCAGTAGACAGGGAGAGACATATCCTTAACAATTTTTCTTTAATGCCTTACCCAATAAATCTTTATTCTTTTTTCCCTATTATTTATTTTTAAAACAACGATTTAGAAACTGGAAGCATTCCGGCATGCGCACTAGAAGGAAAAGTGAGTGTTCTGAATCGCCACCAGTCATGATATAGGGAGAATCAAATGAAAGAAATTATATTCTGTTCTTTTGTGTGCATTTCTTTTAGTAACTAAGCCTTACTATACAATGCATCTCTGGTCCACTAGTAGCTGGTGAGTACAGTCAGATGTCCACACTGTTTTTTTTGCGGGGGGGAGGGGGGGGAAGGTTGGTGGGGTTTTTTGAGAGCAAAGGAATATATAATATAGAGACTCATATGTTAATGCCAGAGGAGACTATTAATATCATCACTTGAAGTTTTGTCTGCACTGGGGTATAAGGATCATCTGGCTATGTGCACCCTGATACCCAAGATCGGATAGTGTAGCATGCATTTATCACTGGAAATTAGCATAGCAACTTAGGTACCACTTCTTAAGACTCTCATTTTTATAAGCATGTCTGAATATAATATAACAAAAGTTAAATTTACACAGTAAACCCCATTTTTACTTCTCATTTTTCAAGAGAAACCTTAAAAGGACTTACCTACGGGCTTACCACATATTGACCTGGAATGGCAGCCTCTCTCTTTACTGTGATGAAAATATTGTCGTCTTCACCACATTTGGAATCTTCAGTGAAAATACAACTCAATGTGGTGGCACGAAGAATTTTATATTTAGTTTTCCATTCACAAAATTCAGGGATTCAGCCACAACTCCTTTTGTCTTTTGTAATTACTCAGATCAGCAGAGTTACAGTAATATAGGATTTGAATGGTATTGCAGTGGTACAAACCATAAAACCAAATAGAACTGGACATTCAAACAGTTTAAGAGATCAAAATCTTCTATATCCTGTGTTTAACACAGTTATACTCCTTCAATTAAATTCATAAATGTCAGAGAAGTCTTATATCCTTGTGTGATGGAAAAAGGTAAATAACTTGAAATATCTATATTAGTAAAACCAAGACCAAATTTAAGAAAAGCAAAAAAATAATTCAATCTCTAAGTTACTTTACTAACTATCACAGGCAATCAAATGATAGAATTTAGAGGCATAGTCTTCTGATTTACATAGGAATTCTGAGACACTGTTCAGGGATTTCTATTGGAGTTGGTGTATTCTCAAAACTGGGGACAGGTTTCCAAAAATAAACTGAAAAGTGTAGCTTACAGGGTCCAACCACATGTATATATGTATTTTTTAAGAGTTTTAGTCTACAGCTTTTGGGGGTAAATCCAATTTACTACATTCCTTAGGGTAAATACACATAATGTAATTCCCAAATGAAATCAAATGGAAGATCTGGTCCACAGTTGCTCATTTCTGCCTTTGCCTGACAAGTATTTTTTAAGCCTGATCAAGTTAACTTATTTACATTTTTAACTAAGCAAGTCTTTATCCAAACAGAAATTAAATTTTCCGAAAGGATGTTTTTCACAGTACAACTTTGAACTAGCTTACTAAAAGATAGCTGAATTGATCTTAGTGTGCAAAAAGCATCTCCCACTTGACCTTCCCAGAAGTCACTCTTTTGGAAAATAATTTTGTGCACCATAGTGGTGTCATTTGAGAACACAAACAAGAAGCAAGTTTGAAAGAGATATATCAGCTGGATCTGAAGTTGATAAAAGGGACTCTTTACCCAGTGTGACAGTGGCTAGGGAATGAGTTACCATCGCTGCCTTCAGAAAACAGAAACCTGAAAGAAAAATGTTTTACGTTTAACTATAATAACAATAGTTAGATAGACCTTTCCATCCTTCTGCTACTATTAATCTTTGTACTTTATTTCTGTGATGCTCCTTTCATTTGGTCATGGTCCTTCAGCTGAACATCTATATTATATTTCTGTCATCTCCCACATGTGCAAAACTCCTCCACAGAGGCACAGATACAAAAAAGAAATATAAAATATTTCCATTAGGAACCTCACCGCTTTTCCTTTTTTTTTTTCTGTGCACATGTATGGTTTCATTATTCCAGCAATTGCAATTGTGCATAGTATGGTTTCATTATTCCAGCAATTGCAGCATATGACAAATTTTTATCCTTCATGAAAAATATTGATAATTTTTAAGAACACAACATAGACCTCTGTTCCTTTAAATACTATACTACACTAAATACTACATGGCTGTAAAGAGTTAACTCACATGATAAGCAGAGAGCTTAGGCAGCGTAGAAGTTATCAACTCAACCTATTCATTACCATTGCTCAAGCGTGCATTTCTCCAGTGAAGCTGAGTCAATGGCATAGATTGTGTGAGCCCTCCTAATCAATTTCTGTGCTAAATCAATATAAAAGACTTTTATTCAATAAGGAAGGTCAGGCAGGCCATAAAAAATGCTAAGCAGAGATAGGTAAGCAAATACATTTATAATCCTTAGTTTAAGGCTTTTCTTTTTCCTTTTGCTAGAGATTCTATGCAGATTGGCCATTATAAATAGCTAATGAAATACTGCAGCAGCAAGAGAAGAAGCTTCAGGGCTGACATGCATGTCTAAAACAGCTTAAGCTCCCTACACCTCCAAAGAGCAGGTCTCAGTGCCTCTTCAACAATCATAAACCTAAGGATCAATGACATTCTAACCCCACGCTTTGGGAGGAAGCTGAAAGATGTGGCCAGAGGAGAGCCGTAGCACGCTCCCATAAACAGCCCCACTCTAGACCTCAGGGGTGGATGCAGCAGGCATATTCTCCATGGTTCACATCAACATTCAGAGTGCCAAGGCAAACAGCTCTCCTCTTTCACAACGTGGGCTGGGAGACAACCCAGCCTCTGAGATCATGAGCTCATCTTGAGAGTACAGAGTCAGTTTCCCTCATATTTATTCTTTCTGAGTTCTTTAATCATAAACTCTCAGTGATAAGAGAGGAACACCCTATCCCAGTCTTGTTTCTAAGTAGGACTTTGAGCTAAACTTACTTAGGATTGCTGAGACCCACTTCTTGCATGAGCACTCCAGGCACTACTTTTTGCTCTGTGACAGGACTGCTCCCTCTTCCAGCAACCCAGCCTTGAAGAAAGGTGGACTTGTCACTGTGTTCAGTGCAGCCCGTGCTATGAACAAAGCATGTCTAATGGATTCGGCACTCAGGTGGAGTTAGGTCGTTCCCTGTCCTTCTTGGTAAGAAGAGATGAAATACAGCTAAAAGCCAGACTATGATCTACTGAACCTAGACGCTTAGGAACTGCTTGGGTTTCCAGCACGCAAATCTTCACTGTAAGTTATACTAGTTATAAAGCCCAATGCCTGGAGGAAAGGAAAAATGAAAATAAATAAAAAAAAAAATCATAAAGAAGCTGCAAAATATTTAACAGTAGCATGGCTGCCTATTTCATACCTGTCTCTGCTCTAGATCTTTGCAAAAAAATTGCCATTGGGGATAATTCACAGAAGTTAGGTGAAGGGATTTTAATGTTGCAATTCATCCTCAAACTATCACCTTAAAGGATAACAGAATCACAGAATGGTAGGGGTTGGAAGGGACCTTCAGAGATCATCTAGTCCAAACTGATCTTTGAACAACCTGGTCTAGTGGAAGGTGTCCCTGCCCATGTCAGGGAGCTTGGAACTAGATGATCTTTAAGGTCCCTTCCAACTTAAACCATTCTATGTTTCTACCCCCCCTGCCAAAGCAGGTTCCCCTAGAGCAGGTTGCACAGGAATGCATCCAGACGGGTTTTGAATATCTCCAGAAGAGCCTCCACAACCTCTCTGGGCAGCCTGTTCCAGTGCTCTGTCACCAAAGTAAAGAAGTTGTTCCTCATGTTCAGATGGAATTTTCTGTGTTCCACTTTGTGCCCATTGCCCCTTGTCCTGCTGCTGGGCACCACCGCAAAGAGTCTGTCCCCATCCTCTTGACATGCGCCCTTTAGATATTGATAAGCATTGATGAGATCTCCTCTCCAGGCTCAACGGACCCAGGGCTCTCAGCCTTTCCTCATAAGAGAGATGCTCCAGTCCCTTGATCATCTTCGTAGCCATTTTTTCTCCAAATGGGTTTTATCCCTAAGTGGAGGCATTTGTAATTCTTATTTATTTATTTTTCAGTTCCACTAATTGTAGTCTTTAGCCCTTCTCTACTAAAAAAGGTAATTTCAGAAATACAAAATTAAATTCATCATGACATTTGAACTGGAGTTAACCACATTAACTCCCACAAATAGTAAAAGAAATTGTATCACAACTCCTTGACTCAGAACGAATATTTAATACTAAAGTCAATGCTCTCCATTTGCTTGCATTGTGCGAAAGTGTGAAAAGAAAAATGAAGTTGCTGCGTTACCAATGTTTAAAACTAAGTTCTCTACTGTATATACACAGTAACAGTTCCATGATTTATTTAAATTTATATTGTAGTTTATACCCATATTAACATCATAGCATTTTCCTCATGCAGAGACGAAATGCATCATAACGTCTCCTCAGAGTTGCTGCAATGCATCAGTGTCAGACTGTGTCAGTGTGCTCCATTATGGATGAATTTTGCACCGGCGTTTTGGTCCATTCAGAAGCACCAGGTTGATTTTGAAGCGTGCCTAGGTGAGTAAAACATTTCCTCAGATATCTTAAATGAGACATAAGAAAACAGAAAAAAAAATACTTGTGGAGTAGAACATTTTCTTTTTTCTTTCTTTGTCTTCATTTTTACCCTGACAGTACATTAAAATATTCAAAAATAAAAAGCACCGTTTTTACATCACATATGTGTAGAAGGTAACTGAACTATCATATTTCCCAGCACTTTATTTGACACATTATACTTTTAGACTTCTTACGTAAACCTAGCATAATAATTTTGACCGACATAAAAATCATATGATATGCCATACAGCATGTGTTGTTAACGAGCCAGCTAAAGCATACAGCTCAGCTACCAAATCAGAGTAGCTCTCCACAGTGACTTGAGCTAGATCTGAACAGTTTTATAGGCCATTAATAATCCCCCATTGAACCAGTCCTCACACAAATATATTTTTAAAGGCAAAAAAAAGCGTGTTATACTCAAAATATGAGAATAACTTTAAGTCTGTCTCTGGTGGGGATTTTTCACAGTAAATATAAAACTTTACAAGAAATATTCTATAATATTAGCTAAACGGCTAAGATACAAGTAAATGCAAGTAAAATGACTTGCAATTTTTGTGCCAATTTGAATGATTTAGTCTTGGTTAGAAACAGAGTGAAATACCCTAATTCTGTTAAAAGCAAATACCCCTGCGTTAGGAGGTCAAGCGGAACTACTAGACGACGTCAGAGCCTGATGAAGTCCTGCAGATAGCTGATCCTACAGAGAAATAAATAATGGCATAACTTGATTCAACCATTCATGACATAAGATGCTGATTTACGGCAGTAATGGTCATAGAATTTGGCCTTGGAGCAAACAGAGTGCACAGGGGAATGCACATCCTTACCCAAAGCTCCATCACTTCTGGCAACAGTCACCGGTGTGTAAAATTCTGTCTTCTGATTCGTCTGTGATTGGCACTGGACATAGATGTAGGTATATATCTGAGTGCAAAGTTCTTTTTCTATTTTTATCTGCTCTGAAGTTGTTTATTTTCACTGGAAAAAATCCCAGACGAGTTTTGGCATTACTGTTAGTTTGGAGTATACACATTTTTTTAAAAAATATAGAATATTCAAGCATCTCACAATTTGATCCTGTCTTCTGCTTCACTTGAAAACTGGGTGATGAATTGAAATGCTAGAGAAAGAAAGGAGTTGTTATAGCAATATATGAGGTTTTTCTTTCTATGTGTGATAAAATGCCCAGGTTGACCAATTCCTTAGGCAGTGTTAATAAAAGAATTAGTTCTCCACCACGTTCTTTCTTGCAGTCCTATTTTTCTTCCTCTTCTAAGTGTCAGGAAACCTAACTCTGTCTTTATGTTGAATATGCATTATATATCCACTTCAGTGCATTCACAACAGATCAAAAAGAAAAAGTAGGGGAAAAAGACTTGAAAAAAAATGTCACTCAGGTGTGAAAAATGTTACCTTTGTTAGATAATGCCAGTAAATCTCTCATTCTAATTTCTTTCTCTAAAGATGCAGATGAAAATATTTCCTTTGTGGCTGTCACCCTTTCTTACTGCTTCAGATAGCAACAATAATTTTCTTAGCTTGACTTAACTGGAGAAAAATCTGATGTTGCAGAACATTGTTCAAGCACTAAAACCTCCCACAACTCTACTTCTTCCCCCTTACTACATTTCAGACCATCCTTGTCTCCTGTGTTTCCAGCAGCAGTGATAGTTGATCTCTTTCAGAGGGCTCATGGTTCCTCCTCTCCTCTTATCCCCAAGACCTGGGGTGGTCTTTGCCTTTCGGGACAGCTGTTGCTTCTCCGCACATTCAGGTAGCGTCTCGGACCCAACCTCTTCCTTACCAGCAGTGATGCATTGTCAAGCAATAGAGACTTTAACAACGCTGCACTACGCATCGCCTTTTTTTCACTTTATCCTTTCCCTTCTGTGTGCTTCTTCCATCCTACCAAACGCCAGACGGCAAGCCCAGCCTCCAATGAGGTTGCTCACATCCATCTGCAAAAGGAGGTCCCAAACACCTTCCGGTCTCAGCAAAATTGACTGGCATAGAGACGTTAGTCAAAGGCTCAGAGGACATGGGCTCTGTTTTCGGCTTGTCATAGATCTCCTGCATAAATTTTGGCTATTACTTAAAGACCATTCTGCTCTGCTCCAAAACAGAGCTAATTCATTTGTACCTGAGCTCAGGCTTTCCTAAAATGGTAAGCATTGTTCATAAACCTGGCTGAAGACCTGAGTTTATAATCAAATCTGAAAGCAGATGCTTTTCCTATGATTTTGAATGCATCACATACATGTTGCAGTTAATAGTAGGGATTCTTATATATGTTTCCAGAAAATCAAAATGAGCACCTGGAAGGATAATACTTCAAACGTCAAAATATTTACGAGACTGTATTTCCCTCCTGGTTTTATTAGGAAGACTGAGAAATATTGGGGGGTAGCAGTGGGGGACATGATTTGACTTTTACGATTTTGAGATTCTACTCCTCAATAAAGGTTCCCTTTAAAAAAATCATTTATATAATCCAGTTGCTGATCAAAGAAAGACCAGGATAACACTCTTTGAACCTCAGCAGCATCATCCCATAATGAGTTAATTGTCTATGTGCAACTTTCACTGGCTTAAGCCTCATTTGGTTTAGTTACCCATAAACAGCTCTAATGTCAGAGTTTTATTACATCCTTGTACATATTCTACAAAAAGTGATTCCAAAGAATATTTATTGAACTTTGGTGAAATACATACTCAGAACAGGTTTAATATGCAAAACAACACCCTCCTCTTCTCTCGTTGATGCATGACTCCTACAAATAATTAAATTCCAAACATAACATGGGCCCTTGTGGACCAGCCATCTTTGGTAAGCCAGAGGTGTCACCATGACAGATCACAATCCCAGCTCTCAGGCGGCTGCTCAAGTCCGAATGCCAAATGCATAAATGAGATACTTTCTAGGGTTGAAAGAAATTATCAAATGTTGAGGTACTATGGAAATAATTTTCAGCTGTAATTTTAGGATTTTCTGGGTCTTATATTTCTCAAAACTTGTGTCAAAACACAAGGCGTCCATAACTCCTTATGGAATGTTGATGGAACATCATGGAGTTCCCATGGCTGTTCCACATCTGTATTTTTTTCTCCACCTTGATTCCCAGATGGAATCAAGAAGTTACAAGAAGTTACTTAAAATGCCTTTTATTCTTTCAGTGTGCAAAATATATAAGTAGGATGAAGCAAACTAGTTTATACAAGCTGATCTGTTTACTGTTATTTTTTTAATTTTGAACTTACTACCATACTGCACAAACCTCTGCACTCATTTTAACTTAAAAACCAAAGACGAGTAACAAGTTACCAACACACAGGTAATCCTCATACAGTGAAGGCTGTTATGAATCTTTTATGAAGCTCTTACCATGATTTCCCAGAATGAAGGCTCTATCTGCATTCCTCAATAAAATCTCATTAATCACAGGAGTATCACAGTAATGAGTGGAAAAAGAAATAATTTAAAAATCACAATTCAAACCTACTCAAATGCTCAACCATAGTTTCTAGGCTTTGCTCCTACGTAAAAGGTCAGTTCGCATATAACCTGCTCAGAAATTCCTCTTCTAGTGTAAAACTACTGTCATTGCATGTGCACAGAACCTACATTTCTCTTGAGAAGTGATTAAGGGAGCTCTGCAAAATCATGTACTGAACTTCAGAATTTGGTGTTGACAAGGGCTCCCTCTTGTGATAACGTATTGAATCCAGATTCATTCTGAGGTTTTAGACTGGACGGTTAGTTTAGAAGTATAAATGCTTCACTAAGGGGTATGGGAATGTCAAGAGGATTGTGCCCTGGAAGCTGGGGATGTGTACATGTGTCCTAAGTATTAAAAAAAAAGAAAAAAAAAAGAGGACCTGAAAGTTAGGAAGAAAAATACATGCAGCGACATATTACTGTTCACATAAACATGGACTTTTACAAGAGTTATGAGAACAGCCCTAAACCTTTGCAATAATTAAAGTCAGGAGGTTATAAAGTAAAATAGCCTGCAGTCAATGACATGAATGTTCTAATAAATGTATAAATTTAAATCTATGAAGGTTTGTAAATGACAACATCTTTCTTTGGATTTTTTCCAAAGTGCTTACGTATGGCTAGAGCTCTTCAATAACTGCTTCTATTTCAATTCAGTTGTCCTTTAATGCACTTATCAGAATTACTCCTACCAAGTTTTCAATAAATATGTCCTTTGTTTTAAACCAAATTGTCTCTTTCTCTTTTAAAAATAATTAAAATGCCATTCTCTGATTTCAGTCAAATAGAAAAACACCACCATATTTGTTTAAGTTGATTTAATTCTCTAAGTAAAGATCAGGGAAATTCAGCAAGGTCTGTGGGCATTAGGTAACTTGAGACTGCTGAATAAACATTTTTTCTAGTATTCCTTACTTTCTCCTCTCAGAGGTCAAACCCAAGGAACAAAACGAGACAGTAGTAGACAGCTGCAAAGCCAAATTTCATCCACTGCCTGAAATGTAAACTAATTGAGAATGGAAATTACAGGCTGCCGGCAAAAGGTTACTTGAATATACGCTACCCTTTCAGCTGATTATAGCATGTCAATACTGTGGGAATACAAAGTTTTATTATCCCTTTCAACTTGGTTTGGTCATTTGTAATTGTAGGTACTGCATCCGGTATAAACTGTTAGTGTAAATGCCAAACTGAAAAGATGCATGCAGATAGCTCAGGGTAACTTGAATTAAATAGCTGTTATCAATGAGCTTTGTGTACCATGGTATATTCCTAAAATATCATCTAAACCCAATAGCTGACTGCATGAAATATCGATGTTCTTAAATTGGGTCATTCTCCATTTGTCTTCCCCAAATAAGTTAACACAGGGACAATGCTGTCTTCAAGGAAAAAAAAAAAAAAACAAAACAAAACAAAACCAAACAGTTTTCATCAGTTCCAGGCAGTTCTTTCTCACAATAGAAATCTGAAGGTGTTTGTTCCTCCAACCTACAGACTTTTACATATCCTACTACCATTTCTTCTTTTAGCTTAATTGATAACATTTTCTATAGTAAAAGCTCAAAAATTCTGACTGCACACAGGATTATCTATCAGTTGGAATAAATGGATACAGATTTTTCTAAAAAATACCTTGGAAGTGTACTTGGCTGTAGTAATTTTTATATCCTAACATCATCAGCTATGTATTTTTGTGTAAGGTATGTAGGATCTTCTCAGTGGGATAAAAATGCAAGCAGCCACCTACAAAAAAATGTGCCATCTGAGATTCAGCAGCAGATTCAAAGCTGAAGCCAATCTAGAGGCTCAGCTATTTCAATCAAATTTCTTATGGCCGCAAAGTTTCAGTCCAGGGAGGTCTCCGACAAGAATTTTGGTCACAACAGACCACATGCAATATAAGGAGGCAAGAAAGGGAAACAATAGAATACCAAAATAGTTGGGTGCTGCTTCTATTTTGACTTCACGGATTTCAACGTGCACATTAATCTCAGTAGGTTTAGGGGAGAGCAGGGAAGCCCAAATGATAGGCTGTCACTAACTGCTTAATGACACAGACAATATATTTGTATTAAAACACCATACACCAATTTTTGAGTATGTGGGAGGGAACTTTTTGAACTTTCAGTTGGGGGAAATGGCAGAGTTACTTCCTTTTGAGATAGCAAAACATCTATAAAAACACAAGACTGAGTTACACCAGTAATTAGAATTTTCTCAGAATGCCAAAGAAATCTGTAAGGTGTATGTTTATGTCAACTGTTATTTTATCTACTGCTCCTAGGATAATGTTAGTAAATGAAGGAGAGTAGATAATCCTGCGTGGAAATCATATCTTTGTATATTTATTTTGTAATATATTCTTAAGCACCCAGAGAAGCAGATAAATCATAATGCCCCCTTCATATTCATTTACCAGCAAAATACCACCATTAAAATAGTCTAAAGAGTGACATCTACAGAGTCCATAAAATGAGTTTCCAAAAATACCTCCTTTACCTTATTTCCAACTAACTCCAGTTCTGTGAAAGGTTATCACGGTGTTGACAGCTATAATTATGTTTTATAAAAAGAGAGATTCAACTGAAGAAGTATTTGTGGCACTGCAAGATCAAATCAGCAAGCATATCCCATTATTCATTATCCAAGTCCAAATTATTCCCAGAAATTCTCATTAGTGACATTAAAATTAAGTCACACAAATACAGTTTTGTTCACTCTTGACTTTAACTGAATTGAAAACTAAATTTTAGTCCTTTTCATATATTACCAGTGGAAGCGTACGAGGACATCTGAAAGGCCAACTTAGCACTTTAGTCCAATACCCAGTTAGCTGTAAAGGAAGAATTGGGAGCTAGGGGCTGGCAGACCCCATACTGCCCAGACCTTGTATGCAGGTATTACAGGACTGTGGCTCTATCGGAGGAACGGTGCTGGGGCTGCAGGAAGCAGATATGTTATCTCCACTGTCTTTTGCCAATGTTGGAGGATTCACTACTGGCCAATTCCAGCTACTTTATGTCTTTCCTGCATCACCAAGATAAGCAGATCAGTCAAACTGAACCCTAGAAAAAGTAGCTAGTAGAAGCCATTTACCACTATTTCAAAAGAAAAATCACCTTTTTGGCTTTTTTCTATCAGATCTTTTTCTGCCTGATCATTTTAGTGATACAATAAGCATGAAAGCTGACATAAATCTGCCTGCTAACTTCAATATTGGGGCTTTTTGTACTAGGAACATATCATTTGCATTGCAGATGGATATGCCTGCGAGTATGGAAAGGTGCCTGTAAACGTGTGTTCCAAGTGATTAAATAATTGTAGAGTTTTCCTTGCTGTGAAATGTTCTCCGTTTCAAAGCTTTTGTGAGAAAAATCAAATTCTAGACAACCGTGACTGAGCAGAAGGGAAAAAATGAACCCAAGTGGAACTCGCTGTTATCAATCCCTAATTTCATCCTAGCTATGGCTTTAAAGAGGCAACCTCTGTCCAGGCAAGATGGGTCCTACAAATAAGAAGTGTGGGATAATAAACATAGCCTTCCTACTCATGCTAGTAAGTAAGCAGTCACCTGGTTTGGCAACGCAAAGATAACGGTTGATAATACAGACCCTACAATTGCATATCCAGATGAGTTAGGCCGAAAAAAAAATGGGTTTAATTATTTGTTTTCTAACGAATTAATAGGTCAGCACTTTTACATTCACTTATTTTGTGCTTTTTTTTTTTTTTCTTCTAAGCTTTTAGTATTATACAGATATATTGCTGAAAAATACTGGAAAGTGAGTTATGCTTCCCATGAAGTGATGAACACCATCTCTTTATTGATATGAGCTAGGTTAAAAGTGTTACTACAGTGTGAAATCAGGTCATAATTTTATACTCTATCTTTTTCATATTAACGTTGAAGTATAATTAGCAGTGACTTGGAATGGAAGATGATGTACTCCCCTTTATGTCTTCTAATATCTCACAGATAAGATCTGTATGTTTTCTGATGTGGCCACAGTAACATATATATTCTTTAAAAAAAAAATAAAATAAAAACCTTAGGGTCTTGGAAGAAATTCAGAAAGATTTTTTTTTTTTTTTTTGCGTTTACCAAGTTTAGCGTTTTAGTCTCTCTACTCCACGTAGCCCAAGAGATCCTACGTACTACCATAAAGCTTATCAACTTTTGCTCAAGGAACATCCTAGAGCCAATTTTCTGAAGAGAAATGTGTAATAACGTGTCTACAGAGAAAACAAAACAAAAGCCCTGCCCAAACTCTGCTGCGCACACAATTCACCTCTTAACAAGGACGGGGCTGAGGATGAACGATGGTTATTAGTCATGGTGCTTAATGGTAAGCACATGGGAATGTAGTGTGATACAGGGGATACGTACACCCAAACAAAAGTTTACACTAGAGAGAGGATACTTCAACAATGCTAAAGGTCGTGGTTGGAAAATTACAGTTTTTCAATTGTTGACATATCCTTGATCCCACAATTTACACATAGTTTATTAGAAATAGTAAAACTCCTCCTGGAAAGGTGGACTGAATCACTAGGAACCTCTTTTGAAGGATAGCCATTCGGGAGCTGAGGCACACGGGCAGAAAGGTTTTCTAATTGATGCTAGTAGGTAAAAAGAAACAATATAAAAAATTTAGAAAACATCTTTGTTTTGAACTACTACTGTTTTTTTCAAGTTTAGATTCTGAACAGAAACAAAATATGATGTTCATTTTAATGAGCATTTCAATGATCTTTCGTTCCTGATAGTTCACTTACTACAAAGTTACTCTTTTGATTGAATAAAATATTTATATAGCCCTATTGCTAATGTCACTAAAAAAGTTGGGGAAATTCCGACAAGTTAAGCCCATTAAGTTTGAAAAGTAGTTTTTCATTTAAAGAGATCTCTTCTGCCTCTTATTTAATTCTAACTGTTTTAAAGGAAAGAACATTTGGTATACATATTTTGCAAATATTGCTCCATATAAATCCAGTATCACTCCAAAACATGCTAGTGGAAGCAGTACACAACACAACAATCAAACTGGTCGCTTAGATTAAAGGATATACTATTACAATACTGTAATTGTATTTGTAACGGAGGACAAAGAAACCCTTCTCTTCCCCCTGCATCAGATATTTGTTGCAGAGATCTTGGCAGACTGATTCCTCCTGGCCTGGAACCAGCCGAACGCCCCGGGCTAGCTCAAGAGTCTCAATTTGGCGGCTGGTTTGCCACAGGGTGTGTTGGCATGACGTGCGTGGGGATGGGCTGTGCTCTCCTGGACTGGGGAGCTGAGGGGTGCCGAGCTGCCCCATCCCCTGCCACACGCATGCGCTGGCACTACATGGCACTTGGGTGACTGCCAGCAGCAGCGTCTCCTTCCCAATTATGGGGCTGAGCTTGAAATGGGAGGAGAGTATACTCTTTGCAACAACTTTCGGGGGTTCGTTTGCTGATTTTGCTCTTGCCTTGCACAGAGCGCAGAACCTCGCTGCCACAATTTGTTTGCAGGTCTAAGGTGTACTTTCTGAGCATGGGGGTCTTTTATGGTTGTTCTGCCCACAAGTCCATCCAAGTTTTGATGCAATATGTGACTGCCACTGGGATACAGAAAATTCCATTCTGAGGAGGCTTTTCCTTCAAACAGCTTAAAACACAACCATTTCAGAGCTGCACTAGTCTATATGGGTTAAAGGGAAACCCTGCTCCCACTCCAGAAGTTTTCCTAGTTGTTCACATTTCACACTGAACACGTCTTTGTAATAGACTAGGTATCAATTATTTATCATTATATTCTTGCACAAAAATAACGCCTTTAAGCATTATGAAAGAAATTATGAAGATGTGCTCAGCACTACATATATAGCTGAATGCCATATGAGCCAGAAGAAAAACCATTGTTTTACATTAGACTCATCAGCATTCTGACCTATGAGATTCTCCAGCTGATATTAAAAAAAAAAAATAAAAAAAAAATCACATTTAGAATTGTTTCTGCAGGTCAGCAGTGTTGGATTCAGCACTACAAACAAAACTTCACTCCACTGCTGAGTTATAAAGTCATTGATATCTCACAAAAATAAATATGGCAGGACCTTTTGCCTTTTAATCCATGTTAGTTGCTTAGACAGGTAAAAACATGTAACAATATATGGACAGCAGAGTTAAAGACATAAATATATGTCTTTATTGACATATATTATAGGTATATTCAGAGACATTGGCTAGAACATGCAGAGAACAAACAAAAAAAAATAATTCAAGAACAATAAAAATCCCTGAACAAGACTAGCTGTCACTGTCAATTTGTATGAATGGAAAAAATCCCTGACCTGAACATAGTTTAGACGAAAACTTAAGTGAGGGTCAGACTTAGAGCAACTTCAACAATGTTTTTTGTAACAACATTATAGTAACACAACAACCTTTTTTATTTTACTTAGCAAGAGCTATTTCATGGGCCTTGCTGAGTCACTAACATTATTGGCTTTTTTCTCTCTCTTTACTGAGATAATGAAGAAGGATGTATGCTCTAAGCTGAGCATTCCTCAATCATTAACCATAGGAGCAGCAAAGCCTAGAAAGAAAGTCTGAGTTAATCTCTATAGCATCCCATTTTTAACAGGATTGTTAATAAAGCTAAACCCTATAAAGGGCGCAAGAGTCTTACCTTATATTGAACAAGTTATTTTTCAGTATACCATAATAAACTTATACCTTATTGCATTTTTCACAGCTAACATATCTGGTTTAAGTTATACTTTGATTAGCTTAGAATACAAGTTAAGGAAATAAAATGAGCGGATTCAGCAAACAAAAGTCTAGAACGTACCCACAATGAACTTCAGATATACTGAGATAACTAAGGAGTTACAGATATGCAAGTCCAAAGGCTGTTCTTATCCACTTTGATATACACACACTACACACATTGACACTTACTCATTCCTCTGGCAAATTCTTTTTCTACTCTGGCTGTTCCTTCCACAGCCCCTCTCTTACCTTTTCTTCTGTGTCTCACTCAGTTGTTTCTGTTTCGGTTCACTCTGGAGCTAATGACCAGGGATATACCTATGCTGCATAAACAGCCAAGCAGATTTAAATAAATTTACTCCTTTATTAGGATACTCAGCCCACCACAGCACACAACTTGGCAGGTTATAATTCACTGAAAAAGCTGCTCGTCAGATCTTCACCATTTTGCAGTCAGTAAATGATGCTAATTCGCAACAGATGATGTCATAGCATAGGAGTCAGCTTTTCAATATTTAGGCAATTGAAAGACCTGCCAAGAAACAGAATTGAATAATAGTTAAAAGTAGCAAAGGGTGGAAAAACAGTAACAACTAACAAATTATTTAATGCCTTTAATGGTGATGCTTCAAAAAGTATTTTAGTAGAATTTGCCTCAGATCCATTCCCTCCAGTGTGTGAACTCTTTTTAATATATAACCTGACTCTTATTACTTTTTCTTTAACAATAAAAACTGAATGGCTTTTTTTTACAGAAAAAAAAATACAGCATGTATATTACTCTCATTAATACAGTATTTGTTACTTTAAAGCAAAGAAGGCCACATTCACTTAAGTCTTTCTCAAGAAATGGCAGCGTGGCATAATTTTATTATATGATGGATGTAAAAAAATCAAAACAATTAGAAATATAATTAAGATCGATGATGTATGTTCCAGAAATAACTAAAGTTGGTATCTTACAAAGCCCATATTTGCTTCGCCTGGCCTATGTAAAGTAGGTACCTCATGCTGTCAGCCATATGAACAATCATTGGATTGAAGCTGTAAACATTACACTTTTGTAAGTCACTTTTTGACCCTTGCGCTTTATTTGGTTTAGCTCATTTTTATGAGCTCAATGAATTTCTGTCATTTGCTGTCATGGTTTGAGCGGGGCTGGCCACTAAAATGAACGACAGATGCTCTCTCTTACTTGTCTCCCCTTCAGAGAAGGAAGAGCAGCTCCCTTCAGGGAAAGGATGAGAGAGAAAAGAGATTTATGAGTTTTAAAAAAAACACTGAACTACTGTAATGAAAATATTAATAAAATAATAAAAAGAAAATACTGAAATAGACACAATATATACAAAACCATATCCAGCTCCCAGGATGACGATCACGTCACCAACAGGCACTGGGAAAGTCCCAGACTGGACTCAGCAATGCATGAGAACTGGATTCCGAATCTGGATTCAGGAATGCATGGATCAGGATCAAAGGCAGATGAACAGACAGAGTACTCATCGGACACTGGCCATTAGAGAAAGAGGGCTGACACTTTGATCCTTCAATTTCTATACTGAGCATGGTGCAGATGGGATGGAATACCCCACTGGTCTGTTTTGGGTCACCTGTCCTGTCCGCTCCTCCCTGCAGGCGGGACCCCTCTACGCTCTTCCGCTTCCCACCCTCTAATGGGGCAAGTAACAAAGTGAGCTGCCCTTGGCTGTTACAGCAATAAGTATAAGCAGGAGCCTCTCTGCATACCATGCCTTGGTATTAATTATAAACATCAGGTCTTATCACTCTGGAAGCAGACTACTGTCTTAAAAAGACACTGTTAATTTCAGACAGTTCACTTAGTTAGAAGAGGCTTAGCTGAAAAGAAAAATTACTGAAAAGAAAATTGGTTCTGTTTTACCTCAAGCCAGGACAGTTACAAAGCTGGATTTTAATTAAAGCAGAACATTTTTAATGTTTAGATAGGACAGGCTGAGAGTTGGGGTTGTTGAGCCTGGAGAAGAGAAGGCTCCAGGGAAACCTCATAGTGGCCTTCCAGTACCTAAAGGTGGCCTATGGGGAAGATGGAGGGGGACTCTTTATCAGGGAGTGTAGTGATAGGACGAGGGGTAATGGCTTCAAGCTGGAAGAGGGGAGATTTAGATTAGATATTAGGAAGAAATTTTTCACTCTGAGGGTGGTGAGGCACTGGAACAGGTTGCCCAGAGAAGTTGTAGAAGCTCCGTCCCTGGAGGTGTTCAAGGCCAGGCTGGATGGGGCTTTGAGCAACCTGGTCTAGTGGGAGGTGTCCCTGCCCATGGCAGGGGGGTTGGAACTAGATGATCTTTCAGGTCCCTTCCAACCTAAACCATTCTATGATTGCCTTTTCTCATTTTCTGAGTCTTTACTGGGTCGAGTATACCATCTACAGGGTCAAGTCCACAGTTCAGTGTCAGAGGTGATCAACATCACCAATGACAGCAGCATCGGTATACAACTTTATACTAAATAGTCGCTGTAACAAATGCAGAAGATGCATCTTATGGGGGTGAGAAGAGAAAGTTCTCATAGTTTTCCAGGTAGACAGTGACAGTATATTAGGCCCCATGGGACAGACAGGTTACTTATGAACACCTTCCCGATGTTTTTGAACAGAAAGACTTAGGTCTTTTCTGCACATTAGCACCTCCGGTTTTGCTCTGAAGACTCCCTGTCATATGATGATGCTGAATAACATTTTTGAGTCCATTCTTAATCTTTCTGTTTAACACTTGTTCCTATAAAGACAAAAAGGAACTTGAACTTTAAATATGGCTTACAAACTTAGAGATTTATATCAAATAACTTCAGATTTTATTTGCCACATTTGAGGGGTTAAACCCCTATGTTCTTTAGCTTTATTTTAGATATCTAAACAGAATTTGCGTCTGTAAAGCCTTCTTAAAGTATTAATAGGACCTCAATATAAGGCACAAACCTTCTATTTTTAACAAATATTGCAAACATTCTCACACAACAGTAGGACATAGGCAGAGGATTCTGGTCTTCCATTGAACATGTCTCCATCGAACTAGTCCCCAAAGAGAAAGATGCGGTATTTTCTTTGTGTGCAACGGACAATGTACAAATACATGAACACTGCAATTTAATAATTTATTATAATGTTCTGTGATTTTTAATATTAAGTCAAATTACAATTTTATTCTTACAGATGCATATTTTTGCTAATAAGTGCTGTCTTAATTCAGACTTAAGTATTTATATATGTAAGAATAAATTCAGAATTAACACTCTAAAAATTTTTTACTGTTTGTGACTTGTCTTTCTCTTCAGTGATAGTTATGCTTCAGCACCAGTAGATGGCTCTACTTGTATCCATTTTTAAAGGTATGGCAGCCAGGTGACAAATACTGCCAAAAGTGAAGAGGAAAAAATGTGACGCCCTAGACAGCTACAGAGCTTATATTCCAAGTACTTTCAGTGGGACTTAGCAGCTTTTAAAAAACATTATCAACCATCAGTTCTTTTACTGATGGCTGTTTAGATTAATTTTTTCTTTTTGTGCCCGATGTCTAAGGTTTTATGATTGATATTAAAGTACTCAATCATGTATCGGTAAAAATATCATTTACATAAATTAATACACATATATGCACAACAATACAAAATATATGAGTTTTGCTTAACGACTTTCCTTAAAGAAATTGCAGGCTATTACATCAAAAATGCTCATCAACTGTAGCATACGCTCCGAAATCAGCCCCCTTCTTTAATTGCACACAACCTTATTTTTATCAGTTAAGAGCGTGAAAGATTCATCAGCTTTATTGACGGATGAGATAATGGAAGAATTTGACTCTGTATATAGGAAAAGCTGTAAGTTTTGAATTCAGGCAGATGATACGCAAATATCTGTGGCAAAGAAAAAGTATGTGTACATACAGTCAATAATAGATTTTTCAATAGATACACAGGTGTCAGTTTGCCTCTGACTGAAATAGGTGATTCTTTGGTTTGTTGAATACGATGGGGCAAGTAATTAATCCGTCATACAGACAGAGAAGTTGTGATACGTGTAACTATGTGTTCACTCATAGAAATCGTAAAGTGAGATTTATAATAGGTACCAATGAAATGTTTGTTGCAAAAATGATCAGCAGGAGATACATTGAATGTGACAGAGATCAAATCGTCTCCACATGCTCTTATTTTATCCAGGTGTTATTGATATTTGGTTTCACAAACATCGCTCCTTTGCCTGCTGTGGAAATATTCCTGTTTAAATCACTATACAAAAGATCAGAACTCAAAAATAGCAATGTCAAAATAGTTGATATTTTTAAATAATAGAACAGTCAAAATATTAAAAAAATACAGTTTAGTAATTCCCTTTAATTAACATGTAGCTAATACAATCAGAGGTGACATGCTTTATTTTGTATAAATGGTGTTTGTGTTTTTCAGACTAAGACTTTACAGCAAAAAAAATCCTCACAAAGTGATCAGAAAGATCCTTCAAAAGGACCGTTTTTCATATAGGTTTCATCTATTCAGGTTTGGTTCTTGCTAACATAGCCGTATCGTTCCAATAATTATTGTTTTTATTGGTACGGATCTGAATTTTAAAATTCTTGCCGATACATTTACCGAGCTGAGTTTCTTTCTTATACTAGTTAGTCTTGTTTACAGTTATGTTAATATTTTACTAGGGCTTAAAATTCAACACGACTTACGACATGCAAACTTCAGTCTCAGCTGCCCCAATGGCATTGATACAACTTCTGTTGCTTCAGTTTGCTTGCGCACCGCCAGCATCCTGAAGGCAGGCACAAGAATAAAACAACCTTGTCGGGCTGTGCCTTCTCCTTCCACTTTCACCACTCTCTAGTCTGATGTGGACTGTACCTGCCACCAGCAAGGCAGCAACTGAATTAGATCCTTCCAGCTGTGAGTGATTAACTCAGTCCATTATACTGAATCGTTCTCTAGAACTGGGATGATTTTGAAGAAACCCTAATGGAATGTACACACAAATTCCTGGCAATCAGTAAGTGCCGGCTTCCCTTTATTTACTGCAAGCTGTTTTCATTTTTTTTATATGCTTCTGATTTCTCTCAACTTCTCTGTACAAATGTATCGGACTCCTTGGTTGAGATTTCAGGGAGACTGCTTTTTAGAACTAAATCCCGTGAGCAACAGAACACTTTAAATTTCCATTGACTTCAGTATCCCCGGACTAGCTATTGATTGGGATTTGATTTGTAACTTGGTTGTAATGTTGGGGTTTTCTCTCATATGTGTTAAACTTCCCACTACATAGAAGGTAGACTTTTTATATACTAGGAGTTTTACTGTTAAGAAACTCTATGCTTTCCTACAGATCTTTACAGATACCTTTTGTTTTAATAAGGATTTCTTTACTACTCTTTCAGAGATAAAATACATTCCTGTTATTGAATGCATCGCGCATAAATACATATAAAATAAATACAGGATACAGATAGACATAGACACCCAGTTAAGTGCAACTTTAATAACTGCTGTAAATATCCCCTAGAGGAACACGCATACTACATCTCCTCGGCAAAAAGGGCTTGAACTCGCCTTCTTGTATGAGCCAGCAGTATTGTTTCCTCACCCGATAAAGTTACTCAACCAGTTTGACCAGGATCTAGTATCCTTCTGACTCAAGACTTAACTGCTCTGTTGAGAGCCGTCCCATTCCACAGCCAGCCCAGTAAACCTTTACTCTTTTTTTCCAAGGCGAAGCAGTAACAGTTCATGGAGCTGCCCTTCACAAACCTTGAAGTAGCTTTCATCTTGCTGGCTTTTGTCATTTTCTCCTTGTTTACCCTGGCTTCTATCTACAGTGACCCCCATGACAACAAAGAAGGTAACAATCTAAAATAGTTTTTACTAACTAATATTCTAATTATAGGTTTTGTGATCAATCTTGCTGCTAGACTTAAGAGTACCTGACATGAGCTTTAGCAATAGCGTACAAAGGGCGGAGAGCAATCGGCTAAGGCACCAATAAAAGTCACAAGGATAGAAATTGCATTAAGGTACGAGAGCAAGAAGCTTGTACATCCGGACCTGCCCTCTTGGACAGAGCCGGAGCTGTGGCACACGGCTGAGAGCAGCGCTGTCAGGAGCCTCCCAGCAGATAAGTGGCTGTTCTCTGCGGGGGAGGCTTTTTTCCTAGCAGCGGTTCTGCTGCCTGGTCTGAGGAGTTATGGGATGCTTAGGCTGGCAAACACGAGCATGTTCTCGTAATCAAGGTAAACGTTTGTTTTTGTTAGGCTGAGGCCAACTCTTCGCTCCCTTTTAAATGAGTGAAAATGCCATTAAAAGTGTGCGGGGTGTCTTTCTCTCATTCAAAACGGTTTGAAATCTGGAGAAAAAAAAAAAAAACAACACCCCGATCCACTGCTAGTTCTACAAAGGAGATTTAACACAACCTTACACCATCAGCGGAGAATCCCCGTGTTACAGGAGGAGCGCTGTCACAGTCACCGTCGTGCCACCTAATCCCCTGCTGGCAGGAGCCTCACTGGGGCTGCTGGAGCGGAGGGGGAGCAGGGAGCTCTGGCCATCCCCACCAACAAAGCAGTTCCTCTCTTCTTCCCAACCTCCCATGAGATCACCCTAGCCCCGAGAAGCTTCCTCAAACTGGAGAAGGGGGGAAGTGACTGGAATAATCCCCTGAGGCACGCAGCAATATAGCTGTTGGTTTCTGCCGTATCTGATGCCAAATAATCCTGCATTAACTTGATTTCTGTCTAAAAAAAAAAAAAAAAAATTATGGTATGGACATGTTGCTGAGCAACCCCAAAGGAGTGTTCTTAACATATGTCTCATCGTGTAAAACTTCAGGCTGCTTAATAATTTGTGAAACAATAGTGATCAGCATGAAAGGTAAATAAGCGTCACAGCGTTTGCCACTTGCATGCCAATTAGGTTTCTTTCTCACATTTCTGCTTCCTTGGATTTTACATCATTTCTACACAGAAGGGGAAGGCGTTAGAAAACAATGCAGATTTCTGCGGGTAAAGCGTGGTTGCCATGAGAACTGACCTCATTCACGCAGCGCGGACACGAGCAGTTTTTCCTGAGAGAGGTCCATTGTACCGACATGGCAAGAACAGCAACTCCTCAGGCTCTAAGGAGGATGGGGGAAGCATGCGCTACAAGGTGTGCAGTCCCCATGGCAGCAACCAACCGCCCTGCAGGGCAAATTGGCACAGGCACGGACGTGAAAACGAGACAGTTTCACCTGTCTATAACCGAGACGGGTCTTACAAGATTAAAAAGGGAAGTTAGCGGAATCATATTGATTTTAAACTTATGCCTGCAAGTGTGCAAAGACAAGGTGAGGTCTCCTTCCTTGCTCTCAGCTTCCACAGTAATGCATTACAGCGACGTAGCGTGAGTAGCTCTGACAGCATCTCCTTAGTGTCAAAAGTACACGAGAACTTGCCACTTGTCCTGTTTTTTTATCACCACGGCCGTGCTTTCAGTTCGCAAAGAGAAAGCTAAATCTTCTGCCGAGCACTATATGAGAGCAGAATCCTGATGTACGAGCTCGTAGGTATCAAATGCCTGGTGTACCTTGGTGTACTCAGCGGGGCTAGTTCTCACATTCCAGGTTACGACTGTATTCAGAGTGTCTTGTGTGCAACGACCTTGGACGGAATTGCTGTGAGAACAAATCGCGCTTATTATGCTGGTGAAGTAACCCCTGAGTTCAGGCAACGTCCTCCTGCAATAAGGGAGCCTTGTCACCATATTTATGTCTTTCTCCTACAATGTTTTTTAAACTCTGCATTTAGAGGAACTGGCAAACAGAGACTCTAAAATAAAGCCTGCTGCCGAAGATACAGTTGGCAAGAGGAGAATGAAAACCATATATCCTCTTTGTGCTAATACCGATGAGTGTCGTGTTAGAAACATGTGTCTTGACTCAAAGCTAACTGAAACAGATGTTTGGGTGAGATGTTCTTCACAGGACTTTTGGCACCCTCACGCTCTTGTACAGCAGTAAGGAGCCGGGTTGGGATCTTCTAGTAACAGCAGAGAGGGGCCTCCTTTGATTTCCGTATTACGTGTTATTTGAACAGAAAAGGAAGGCTACAGGAGGATTCTTATTTATACGTCAGTTATTTTAGTTCAGTTATTTAGGTAGAGACAGTTGTACTTTTGTGGGAAGACAGGTGTGCTTGCTTTATTTTGTCTTGTGACTAGGAAGCCTGCCCGCCGTTTGCTTTTCTCACAATGTAGAACAGGGTGTGTATTTTTCAGTTATTTAGATTAAAGAAAATGACAAATAGAAATATACTGTATTTCTCAAGCTTCTAAAGTAATTTTTAAGGGAAATTTTTCTAAAAAAACCCTTACCTCACATTACAGTGTTTTATCATGCTATTGTATAGCAGAGCATACAGTGCGAAGCAGCAGTTCCCGTGCTGGCCCAGAAGCCAATGCTCAGATCTGCCATTCCAACGGAAGCAAGGGACTGGGACAGAGGCGTGCACGTGGTAAAGCGTAGGAAATGAGAAATATAAAATGAGATAGTCGGGAGCTGAGGGGAGGTATGCTTACCTTCTATTCAATGACAGACTTCTCCCTCAGAAAAACTAGAGCTTTTTCTATAAGATTATCCTACATTTGTGAAAATGCATGAATCCATGCAAGTGTAAACATAACATCATCCTTAAAAAGTCTGTTTCTAACTGAAAAAGATAAGCAGATCATTCGGAACAACCAGGGCCCCCCAGTTCAGAAAAAAAAAAAAAAAAGGAAATCTGAGAGCATTATTGGAGGCCCTAGTAAGACAAATTCCAATAACATGGTAACTGAGATACCTGAAGAAGGGCAATGAACAAGTACCAGACAGAATTCTGTCTTTGCATTAAAGATGGACGCTACAGAAAAATGCAGAAGTGCTTCGCTAGATGTGTCATACGGAAATTTCTATAGTCAAAGGCTGTTCTGCACCTGCTCTGTTGTCAAAAGATTTCTATTTCCAAGTCATAACCCTAAGGAACGTGAAACTTAATTCATAAAATTAAATTTAAAATAAGGCATGTATCATTATGCTATGCATAATTGTAGCTTTCAGAAGTACTACAAAATCCTACAGAAAACCTGTATGTGAGATCAAGAAAATACTCATTGCACGTATTACAAACCCTTTTTTGCTGGCATTACGTATTGTTCCTTACACCTAGGGGTGTACAGGATAGCATCTGGGACAACCGGAGGTACAAGACACAGATCAGAGCAAAAGCCGACAAGAAGGGAAGCGGCTTGGGGATCCGTAGTGGATGTGCCATTCTGAGGGAGGCTGCGGCATGTGTTTCCAGCTGCCCGTTCAGAAAAGGCTAAAAGCACTGTCACAAATTATATGGAACATAATATTTATGCCCCACTGCCACTGTTGCTCTTCTACATAAGGAATAACAGCGGGGAAGCAGCCTTCTGGTTTCTTTCGATTCTTTCTTGTGTGTAGCAGGTAAATCTTGACTTTAATTCCTTACAGCTATTTGACCTGCATCCCTCTCAGGGACCAAACCACAGCTCCTTGAAGCAAAGCGCAATGTGCTTTATAGAGTTTTGTTTTAAGAAATATCAAAAATTACAGATTTCTTGTAGAAAGGTAAAAGGGAGCAAGACATTAATAGCTCGTGATGCATTTGCTGCCAAAGCGAGACAGTCATTAGGAGATCATGGTTTCAAGTAGAGTTCATGCAATAAATCTCCCACTGGAGGGAGTTCTCTAGTCACCGAGAACCACTAGCTGTGCTGCTTGGAGAGGAATTATCTTGCAAAGACCAGAAACAACACGTCAGTTCCTGGAAGCCTTGCTCTCACCTGTGTCTGTTAGAATAGAAATCTCAAGCCTGAAGATTAAAACGTCTGTCTTGCCATTCATACCCCCATAGCGTGACAAGCTACTCCAAATACAGGTGCATGCAAGGGAGTTCTTCTATTTACTTAGCAGATTTTTGCCTCAGGGGAATTTGATTTCATATGCACTAATTGAAGTTTGGTGGAATAAATTTACTGTTTTGCTCCGCTTACACAGCATAATCCTAATGACAAAACAGCAAGGAAGATACCAGCAAGCCATACTCCTTGCCCCATAAAATTTGTGTATATAAATATACATTTTTTTACTTTTTTTTTTCCCAGAAAGAAAAGCAGGAAGGAAAAAAAGGAAGGATTGCCTATACTAAAACACTATCTTAAAAAGTTACTTAAATTGACTCCAATTTTTCAAGATGCATTTTTTCATACAGGCACCCCAATGCCTTCTCCCTCCCCGCCAGTACAAAGTCCATAACAGAAATCTGGGGAAGGATTCTGTTTCTATTCATTAAGAGCGAGCCGAGATATTCATGCGATAAAAACAGCATTTCAAAAAGCTGCAGATACCGTAAGGTAAATACCATCCTTCTGTGAAAGCAGAGGCAGCGCATTGACTGCGTTGAACACCATCTTCGAGTTTTTCCATGACTTGTTCCAGCCTGATGCCTCAGAACACCCTGAACTCAATGCCTAACTATCTGTGCAGGCAAGAGGGTGGCTGGCAGCTTAGTCAGTAAGAAACTTGAGTTACAAGAGCAGCTCTGAACTTGGGTGTCTCTCTGGTCTTAGCACTTACCGGCTGCTTGGGTGCGTGAAGGACCAAGCCTTTGTGAGCATGCAGGTGGAAAAGCAGCAGCTCTTCTTCTACCATAGCCAGTCGACCAGGATTTAGGAGCTATGGATCAGCTTAAAGCCGTCCTCAAACCTGAGAGGATTCGAGTGAAAAGATACCGTTTACCAGGAGGGACCGTGGGACAGGCTCCGATGGCTGCTGCCAGGAGTTCGCCACCGCACAGAAGGGGTGCAACCCCCCCTCCATGAATGAGAGAACCAGCAAGAGGTAGCCTGGCTTTCTAATCACACCAGAAAAATACCTCGGGCTGGGGAATTTTGAGTCTGATCTCGGCTTTGGAGACACTTAGGTATCTTGGTAAAATTTACCTGGTCATCAGACAAAAGGTATAAACATATACATAAAATGTAGAAAGTGTATAAACACTAAAACATAAGTACTTTTGATGGCCTTGCCGAGGGAAATGCATTATCATCTAACTTTCTCTTCTAGGATGGGAAATAATAGGGAATAAAGACCTTGCCAGAGACCCAGGCATCACTGACTGGTAGGTCTCAAGAGCATCAAGTAACAGCATAAGCTTCTGGAGTCTTTGTCTCCCAGATGGGTGGCTCCTCTTTCTGAAACATCTAACAAACATAGCTTTGAAGCAGGGCTGCTCTTAAAAGAATACCTCAAGCACGTCTAACTTTTCACTAGGAGTATTTTCTGGGAGGCGGCACGAGCTGTTGGCCTACACTTCTCAGGAAAGGTAGAGACAGGGAATGCTATATCCCCTCAACATACACTAAAAAAAGCAGGGTGTCAGGCAGAGCTATCCTGTGCGGGGCAGATCTTAAAATCAGAGTGGAGGTAATCCAATCTACGTCTCAGGAGCCTTCTATAGAGCAAGAGCTTAAATAATAAGCGTTGGAAGCCAGGGTGGCCACAGCAGTTATGAATATGGCTGACTAACTGCACTAGGCCGCATGCAGGACGACACAGAGGTCATGCCTAGCTTCTGTGGGAAGTGACAAGAAATGAGATGTGTTTGAATTTGCTTTATCCTTTACATCATAAGCAACGCCACAGGCTATTGAAGTATGCCAGCAGTACACACAGTGTCACGGTATCTGCCTGACTAACTGAACCTCAGATTGCTCACATGGGGTGCAGACTTTTCGATGGGACAAAAAAAAAAAACAACCTCAATGAGGAACATGAGAATGAAACCGCACATTTTAAAGACTTTTTTAATCCTTGATATTTAAGAATACCAATGATAAAAGTTACGTTTGCCTGATTTGATCACTGAAGATTCCTATATAAATCTCTGTAATGATTTGAGTACTGACATACTGGGCAGTGATACATGCAAATAGTAAGTGCGCTTTAGAACTTGTTATTCTTTGAAATTTTTAGGATACTTTAAATATTTTTAGTACGTTGTATATTAGGAAAGTTTAATCTTTCCATGATTTCTCTAATGAGTATTTCTTTTAATTACAAACTGCTGGTGAGACTTGTAAGTCCATGGAGTCAAGTGGAGTACTGCAAGCACACAGGTCTGTGGACAAACCCCCTTCTATTTTTCTTTCTTATAAAAATAAAGGCTCGAGCAAGCTCAGTGATCACACATTTGCAAAGAGCAGATTATTTCTAGAAAAATGACATTAGCCAAAACTTCCAAAATTCAACCAAAAGGAACAAATGCCATACATCAGCTACTACTTTGCAGAATGTAAAGTGTAAGGGCCAAGTCCTGAGCACTGCAAGAAATAAAAAAAAAAGGAGTAACATTGAGAGCATTGTTTTGTACTAGTAAGTAAATCTGATTACACTGGAGAACAAAATACTGAAGAAAAGGAACGACTTAATTCTGTAATATGAATTTGCTTAACCAATTAATAGGAACTCCTAAATATTTTTAAATAAAAAACTTTGCACTACATAGTAAAATTTTCCACACATTTCCATGGAAAAAACCCAGCTTCATCAATCCTCACCTGTATGTTACCTACAAAACCTAAAAAGTATAACTTCAGGAATAAAGAGACTTGGCTGTGCACTTGTTCTTATTAGAGAAAATCAAAGCACACAACAACAGAATATTAGATCTGCAGAAGGAAACCTGGGGAATTAGCGTTTAACTTGTCTTTAGTCACAAAAGGACATTTTTCACCATCTTGGTAAGAACACTTACTGACCTACATTCATTTGATAGTTTAGTATCTCTTTCTTTCCATGAGGAGGGGCAAGAGCACAATTCATATGCTTAATGCATTCTGCTCTAGAATGCAGTATATTCAAACTCCAAACCAGCAAAATAGTCAGGTTTAGGGAGCCGTGGTGGGGTTTTTTTTGCTTCACCCCATCAGGTGGCATAACTAATCGTGTCAAAGACTGTGAGGCTACATAGTCACTTAATGATCTTTTTTCTCTGCTACTTAGCTGTTCTCAGGCTGCTCCCAGGTCTTATTAAAGACTGTGTCACAAATTAGAATAATGCAATTTAGGCATTGCTATGATCATCACCTTTCTTTAACAACTATGTTTCTTCTGTCTTTACCGTATGATTTTGCCCTGTGTGAAAGGTCTTTAAAATACTTTAAGTATCTCCCTAATAAGGCCAAAATTATACCTGTCTTATAAAATATTCAGAAGTATCCTAACTGCTTAAGTAATGAGGTGATCATAAATTTTTGGTTAATTTGATAAAAAAGAATCGGGAATTTTTGAATTTGCATTCCTTGTTTAAAAATTAACCACAAATGTGAGCTTCTTACCACTCTTGTTTGATAATATAGCAATAAAACAAAAGTATTTTTCAATAACTGCTTTAAACACTGCAATAATATTCTTATGAACTTATCATACAAGTTACGCTACATTATGAACACAGAATATAGAAGTATTACTTGGGTTCTGCAACAGAAATTTTAATAATGTTTTTTAAATTGAATAAAATTGCCTGAAAATATAAGTCTCCTCAGTATGTGACATATGTCCCTTTTACTGGTGGAAGTACTTAGAAATGAAGTTTACTGAAATCAGTGGGAAAGACTCACGTGGGCTTCAGAACCAGAATCCGTGCAGAACCATTTTTAGGACTGATCACGGCCAAAGCACGTCTCATCTAAGAATATTACTGGAGCACCAAATAAGTGGTCATGACATCCTTAGCTATATGAGAGGATGGAAGCATGTTGCAGCTTTCCCTTATTTTTTCTTTATAATTGAAAGTTATTACTTTCCTTCTGATGCAGTTTAAAAAATGACAGATATCCATTTTACGATATCCTGTGGAAAGACAGCTTTTGTTGATCCGAATGTCCCTTTCACAAATCAGTAATAAAACTACATGTGGTTCATGCTCAAAAGAACAACTTTTAATCCTAAAGCCCAAATATAAAATGTATATTTAAGACCGATATTACACCTAATGGAAGATTAACACAAGAAGAGGACAGTCTCAAAATTTAAGTACCCCAAGCATTCAGTTGTTTGAAGATACTGAAAGTGGGAGACTATATTATAACTATGTTCCTAATTTCATGATTTAAAATAAAGCATTTTAAAAAGGTAGAGAATTAGATTTGCTAATGTGGGAGGATTTATATATTTAATATTCCTCTGTAGACTATATGTATTTGCACATATATATATATTTATCTTAAGATTAATGGAAGTTTGGGGGGGGTAAGTATAGCTTGTAGCAGAATTTTCAGATGTACTACTAAAACCAGACTATCACTGGATAATGGAAACATAGGGCCTTTTTACATTTCGTTTGAAAAAAAAAAAAAAGCTGTATGGGTGTCCTGCTTTGAGGACCACCCACGGTGCAGCTAATGAGCAACGGTAGAGCCAATGCTGAACTACAGGAAATGCTGAAACACAACCATCTGTATGGCAACACAGACATGGCCTTACAGGTGAAAATTTACATGTAATTGCTGAATAATTAAATAAAAGAACGTATTTAATCTGAAATAATTATAGTGATTCCTTTGGCTGAATGTAATCTATATGTGATTTTAGTTGCTAGGAGTGTGGAAGTCTTTAAAGGTACAGAGGCCAGAGGAGGAACAGATGTATGAAGGTGATAAGAAAGAAGAGTAGACAAGTTTTAGGATTATATCTGAGGAAGGATTTGGTTCCCCTGACTTTTAGGCATCTGAACCCAGAGATGAACGTGTCAGCTGCCGTGCACAGGCTGGGGAACAAAGAAGTTCGTAAACATCTGAGAACACCCTCATTTCACGAGAACAGGATGCTTTGGGGAAGACTCACTCTATACATGTCTGTTTCTTTAAATCTTTCTCTAAGAGTTAATAAGTATTTGCTAATGGACGCTGCCAGAGAGGATACTAGGCAAAGTGTACCTTTTAAGTCAACCCAGTATGTCCGAGACTCTGTACGCTGAGCAGGCATCTGTCTACATCAGGTCAAATGCAATGCTGTGCATAGCACTGAGTCCCAAATCCCACCATATGCTGTCCCATAGGACCCATCAGGGCCTCACAGGAGGCACGATCTGCCTTCTTAAAGCTGGGCTCGATGTTTTCCCAGTGGTACAAAGTCACCACAGTCACATAAACAAACTAACTCTTCTTTTCCGAAGACTCGCTTGTGCACCTTCCTCTGGGCAGGTGCACAAACCCCAGCAGAAGCCTATTCAATTTTAATTATTTTCTGCGCACTTGCAGCAGGATAGATTGCGCTTTCAGCGTATGCTACAATTTGGTGGTTAGCACTTTCTTTGGTGTATTTAGGCTCCTTTGAAGAAGGCACTGAAGTGAAGTTTTCCACTTCCTACACAAATGGTCTTAACCGCTAAGTGATCGTAATTTCAGTGGTGGCTGTGCTCCTCTTTCACCGGAGGACCTGTGCCAAATTGTTTGAGGGTAGGGCGGAAAGCGTTGAAAGAGGCACGCTACCAGGAAGGAGAAGATTGCCAGGGCAGCAAGGGAGAGAACCAGAACGGGTGCTTGGCTAATTATACCATTTAGCCGGCAGGAAGAAAACCCCGTGGCAACAAGTGCTTTGCCTCCCTGTCTCCCGTTCACTCAGCGTAAGCACCGGGGAGATGCTTCCACTCATAAACATCACCTGCCGCTGCTATGTCAAGGGCAGATTGAATTTAGGATTTGAACTCAAAATTGGCACAATGAGCAGACCACGGAATGCCTTGTGCTGATCAGAATGAAATGGAGGTATTCAGAGACAGTTATATTAAAACCAAATATAAAATTCAAGGGGTCAGGGTCATTAGGAGCAAGATAGCTTTCTTGTCTTGCTTTTTTTTTTTTTTCTCTGAGAAAACTTCTGCAGAAACCTAATAGGTCTACAGCAAGCCTTCCCACACACGAAAACATTACCAGGGTGCTTTCATGTCACTCTTTTGCCTCCCAACACACAGGCTTTAAAGTTTACTAACTCCCTTTTGTGGCAAAACTCAGGGAAAACAAGCCACCTTCAAAAAGCACTACAGGGGAGGATAGAAAAGAAAGAAAGAACAGCCGTGTGTTTTCAAACTGATGATGTGGGAGTTAGAACTGAACATTAAGACTTTCCCAGGAATCCCTAAAGAATTGGTACATATTATTTTAGGACTAAACTCAATTCATATTGGAGCCATAGGGTTGCTTTTGAATTGTTGGGTAACTCGAGGATTGGATGACTCTTATTAAACTCAGGAGTATACAACAGTGTGCCTCTCCCTGGGAGGTAAATGTTGCCGACAAATATATAGCAGAGTAAGCGCCAGAGAGGTTAAGGAGTCCTTCCCAGATTAAAAAACTAACAGTTTGGGTTAGAAGGCGGCAATAAATAAGATTACTCCACCAGCTCCTGTTCCCTTCTGTCTACTATTTCTACTTTTCCCTCAGTAATATGATACTCTTGCACTCCATCGGTGTGAGGGGTGCTTAGAAAGGGCTTTTTGAGGACTACGTTTTGTGAGCAGGACAGAGGTTTCCCGCTTTTCTGTGTGTAGGAGAATTCATAGCTGAAAGAACATAGGAAGGAAAGGACTCACCAATCTCGGGGATCTCTCCTGGCTTTGTGCCCTAGAAAATTATTAAGATATTGCAAAGCTACCTGCACGAGCACGTACTCAGACTCATTTTGTAGCTGGAAAAATTTGAAACGTGAGTCTCTGAATTAGTTCACATTTCTTCTTGGCTCTCATGTTCCTTTCTGTTCCCCTGAAATCTCGTTCTGCCTCCACAGAACCCAGACAGCTCTCATCAGGCCAGTACTTAACAGCTCCTGTGAAGTACAGAGGCAGCTGTAGAAGCATAGATAAGTGACCCTAGGTAGGCTTTTGCATGACCTGGCTGGAATCTTGGAAACATACCTCAAAGTAAAATGTGGTTTCTTTTAGTTTTCTGTGTTCTTCACTATATAGCCTTGAATTCCACATATCTTTCATTCGCGGCTGATGGAGGGGGAAGGAAGGGTGGGGGTAGATTTCTGTGAAAATGCCTTAAACCTGTGCTCAAACTGGTGTATAACAGAGCAGATAGATTTTGGTGTATTGATTGATACATTGTAGATATTTTCATTACTAAAGAAGATTCATACCCGGGGTTATATAGCAAAATTATTCATAAAATATGCTTTTTAAATGTTAGGTCTTTTAAATCAATGCATTTCCTCATCATGACTGGATTTCATGCAACTTCCATCTAAATACAATGAGGAATCTACTCACCTCCGAGTTGAAGGCTTCTGTATTCCTTGTTCCATGGCAAGGGATGGTCCCGACTTCCAGAAACCTTCCAGGAAGTCTTTCCAACCTGAGGGAAGCTAACAACCCAAATTACAAAAGATACAGAGATTGTTAATGGTATTTCCACAGAAGATAATCTAATGGGTCAGGAAGCACAAGAGAAGGAGAAAGTACTAGTGCTTAGTGAGGTGCAAATAAAAGTACAAAGGCAAAATAGGGCAAAATTAAGATAAAAACCAGCTGCTTTTCAGTGACTTCTTCATATCAGGCAAGATTCATAAAAAACGGAAACACAGTGAGGCAATTAATACCAAAGGCACTAGAAATTAATAGTGACTGGATAATCCACAGCACCACCCTCCTGTTCTACATTTTTATAACTCTGTGCCGCCTCCTCCCTCTAGAAACAACCTCCATTGCCTGTTGCCCTATGTATGAACTTACACTTGTGTATCTTAAACACAGGGGTTTTGAAAACTAACAGCACTTTCCTCACATGTGGGGCAAGTTAAGAACACTCATACGAACAGGGAGGATGGCTCACCTGTAACTTGTTACACTAATATAAATTGGCCGTGTTTGATGCAGGCCACAGCCTAAACGAGATACATAAGACTCATGAGCCCAAACAGAAATGACAACTCAAAAAAGGTATGATACTGAGGCAAGAGCAAGGATCTGAGTCCAGTAACACTGCAAATATAGGAGAAGATAATTAAAGAACAGGTTAGACAAATATTTTAAGTATTGGATAAATGTATTTTGGAAGTCTGTAAAAACAAGAGTGCATATTTTAAAGGTAAAAACACAGATGCCTAAGGATTTTGGGACCAGTCAATTACAGAGGAAGTATGGAGGAGTAGAGGGAGATGAGGGAATAGCAAAAAAAAAAAAAAAAGAAAAGAAAGAAAATCAAACTAGCCTTCGCAACATCTAAAGGCACCAGCATTCTTCCCAGGGAATGTAATATTTTTCCTAGCTGCAAATTTATGCGACAGGTCAAATATATGTTGGCCTCGTTCTCTTTGATGGCAGATTGTATAGATCAGATATCAGAGCCTCGGTATGTTCAGCTTATACAAAGACTGCAATTTGAAAACATCTAGTGGTGGTCCAGGAGAAAAGAATTGGAAAAGGAGTAATGATGAATTTCAGGGTTTGGATGGTATCAAAGCAGAAAAGATATTCTATTTTATATAGCTAATAAAAGTCAAACATCTGAAAATATAGACTAGGATGTATACGAAACTGTAGGATGAAGGAAATTAGTAGAGCTTCCCAGAGGAAAAGAAAAGTCGAAAGCAAAGAAGTAAATTAACACTGGAGATTGAAGAAGTTAAGAGCTTTGCATAAAAATGGTTTATGAATATATTCAAGCACCTCTCACTTCCTCCTGTTATTAAAGAAAATTAAAAAGGCTCACAACGGGCTGAAGTTAAGATATTGCGGTGTGAAAATAAGGCCAGTGAGCTCCTCACTTACAGATAAAATGCAGGAAAGAAGTCAATTTTCAGACAATAAAAATACAAAAGTGTGGGGACACTAAAGACCACAGATTCTGTCTAATAGTCAATCAGTTTTCACCTTTGTTTTATGCTCTCAGACACATGGATACTATGGAGAAAACTGCAGGACTATAGATTAATGAGCTTAGTGTGCCATGGCTAAATCGGGATCAGTTAGATCCAGACTAAGAATAAATAATCGAATAGTGGAGGCTCTAAAAGAATTACATTAGTGCTGACAGGCAGAGCCCAGAATAAAATAGTTTATACTATAGAGTGGCACCAGATTTTTTTGAGAGAATAGGAAGATTCTTTTAATAAAAGTCACAAGGCATATTGAAACATGGGTAAGACAGGCTGTTTTAATTTTGTTATGCCTGTTGTATTTTTTTAGGATTATAACTAAAAGGTTTAAACCACAGCTCAGATAATAAACCTGAACAAACAGAATAATACTGTGCTAACATCCATAGGTCTTATAGATAACTATATGCAAGTGCATTTATCAATTAGTAAAGTGATCTTTTTTTAGCAAGTTAACAGAAGTGAGAAGTAGAACACTTAGTTTGCCTGGGACATTTCTTGCTATTTTAGTATATGGGAAATATTTTAAAAGAAACATAAATGCCAATAGGATTTTGAGAAATCAGTATCAGACAATTCTGATAGGAATATCCCATGACGGTGGCATTCTGAAGGAAAACAAATTCATTAACAAAAATGGAATACACTTGAAAAAACATTTTAAAAAACTAAATACACTTATACATATTTAATGTTAGTAATAATTCTAGGAAGTTAACCGTCTGCTAATAATAGCAAAATGGATTTATAAGACTTTTTTTTCAAAACTTTATGGTCTAGAGGTATGAACAATTCAACAGATTTAACACCAGTAATATGAGAAGTGTTATAACTGTTTCACATGTTTGTAGTTACTTGATTATTTTATTTTGGCACAGTATATCAGGGATACAAAATTAAATGTTTTTGAATACTTAGAACAACATTAATAGCCAAGAAAAGACAACCGTATGGAATCTTAGATTTTGGTTTTATAAACTCCGAAAACTTGTTTAGATTTACAGCTCTTATTTCCCTTGATTTCAGAAAATTCCCTACCACTAATCATGCTAATTAAATTAATGTTTAACAACACAGCATTATTTATTTACTTATTTTAAATAACTGTACTTAACAGTACTTAAATCAAACTGAAAGCCAATCAAATTGTAATCTTTTGTGGTGGTGAAAGATTATTCCTTCTGTTTTAGGTTTTAGTTATGCTTTGGAATTAGACTTGCCAAATATATTCCAAGTTCTGAAATTTTTGGGGGTATTTCAATTTTAGTGGGGAAAACAGGTAGCTCTGTGCTCATATATTTACTGCTAAAAAGAGAGGTGCTATTTCAGGTCAGAAAGCATTAATTCCTGTTCTTAAGACAGCAATCGTAACTTTCGGTCACAAACAGCTTGAAATAAAGGGAGGAACGTTCTTTACCTATTCCATATCTTTTCCACTGCCTGTAGAGTTAACGTTCTGCTTTTGACATACAGTTAATTCTAATAAAGAAACAAGAACTTGGGAAACACACAGATGGCCACATACTATAAATTATGTGGTTGTCTTACGTGGGTGGTATTTAAAACATTGCATCTTCACTCCCTCATATCAAGCCTGAAATCAGAAGGCACTTGGTGCTCGATAAGGCTTTTACATTTTCTATTTTTAATGCATGTAAGAATTTTCTGATCTCCAAAAATTAAGTCTTGTCAAGTAGGAAAACTTTTGTGACATAATCTCTCAAAATCTAAAATGCTTTCCATTAACGATGGTTCTATTCTCTCCAGAGGAAAGGTCCATGCAGGAAGAGTACAAGAAAAGGAGCAAATCCAAGAACAAAAAGATACATTCAAGTATGACTGAAGTGGTTTAGAATATTACCCAGGTCCACTGCTGGAAATGCTTCTGAAAAAGGGAGTTCTGGAAGCTGGTCACCTGAAGACAGTGAGAAAAAGGATGTGAGAAAGGAAGGACCTGATCACCCATCAGATGGAATCCAGACACGACAATTAGAGTTAATGAACCACGACCCATGAAGCTGCTTCAGCGCCTTTTTACAACCCCACTTCATGGCCTTAATAAAACTACCAGGGCTTTCTTTACAGAGCACATCTGGTCTAAATTCTGAAAGGAGGAACTTTAAATTCAGAAGTTATGTTTGCTTTCTTCCTCGTTTTTCAGCCATGTATAAATTATATCTAACAGCAGTGTATTTACTTTTCTATCTGTTCAGTCAACAGAACATTGGCATCGGAAGAAAATATTTCTATAATGAGACTGTATGGCAGTATTATGCTAGTTATTTAATTTTCATTAACGTTAATCAGCTACTGAAGCTTCCTGAGAAGTACCAGGCAAATTTTTTTTAAAGTTCTCCAGTATAATGCAATCTATATTCAAGTATCACTTTTGATTTTGGATATTTAGGAAATTTATAGCATGCTTTACAAAAATTAGGTTGACATGCTGCCTTTGAAAGGTACCTCACTCAGCCTTGATATTGAAGTCCTCCATTTCTTCTTGGACCAGGTATAGCTAACAAAGCAATACGTCTTTCTCCCCCAAAGTCCATAAGATCCGCTGAACTTCCAAGTCTGAGGTTGAAACTCATCCTTCTTGCTTCACAGAAAAAGCATTTCTGCAGTTTGTCAGCTTTTGGATCCTACCCGTTTCCTTAGGTCTCAAGTACCAGCACTACGCCAGCGCTGCTGCTTCTGTCCACAAGTAAAAAGAAGCAAGAGGAAGGACAAAGTAGTTCACAGACTAATTGTTAGAAGTCTTCCTTTTGCATATTAGGAGATGACTGGAAGAGCTCAGGGCTGGGTTACAAGGTATAACACATGAAGGGAAGAAGTAATTTTGTTCTCACCACAGTGACAAGGGTAAAGATATCAAGGAATTGACCTTGTTGTATCACAACACTTCAGATGGTAGATGTTGAGCACCCTAATTATGATGCATCATTTTCAGATTGTCAGTGTTTTTCAGGAAAGTAAAGAGAATGTCTTATTCTGTCAGATAGCTAACGTTAATCCAAAATCCCTGTTTTATCCCATATCACGCTATTTTTTTCTAGAAAAGGGGGACAAGACAAGTTCCTTTCAGACCCTCTCAACAGTGTCCCTATACATAATGCAGGATTGGTAACTTTCGGTTTTCCATATCAGGCATACCTTCCCCCATCCTCCTCCTAAGATGTTCCGCCAAGTATGCAAGTCCATCAGTTTGCAATGTTCTCCCTACCTACAGCAGAGCGCTCCAAGTCTCGCTGCATGCTTACTTCCCTATTTTTTCCAGTGACACTGCCACACTGGTTTCTCTTCACCCCTACCTACATTTCCTGATGTCTCCTGACTCCCCTACTTGTCCTCCCCCCAGCAGGGATGATGAAGCAGCAGGAGAGACAAAAAGGCAGATCCCCCAGGAATCCAAATCCATTTAATCATTAAGAAATTAAATTCACTTTTTTCTTCTAGACCATACGTTTAGATTAAACTATTACTCCCCCCCCCCCCCCCCAGCTGATATTAACCATTAATTTAAAAATTAATCAGGCTTCATATTACTCCATAAGCAAGTCAATGCTAGAGCCGTTTGCTGGAAAGACAATATCTTATTTTGTCAAGACGTTATTTGTCCGCCCAAGGTCTGATATGTACACAGCTTGTGCTAGCACAAAACTGGCTTTCCTGAAACAAATCAATTCACTGTGAAAACTGGTATCTAAATTACAATTGCTGTTTGGTAATGGTAGGCAATTCCAGGAACAGTTTAGGCCTTATCAAATGCTCCTACAGTAAATATACATGATTCTACTCTTTTTATAATAAGCAGAAAAAATCAACACCTTTAGGCAACATGCTGCTTTGCTTGCAGGAACTCGGTGGGAGCTGGTGCCTCATGCAGAAGACCTTCCCAGTGCGTTCCCGCAGCCCGGTTCAGAAACCCGCAAAGAGGCAAGATGCTCAGTGCAGGGCAGGAAGCCTGCAAGAGCTGGGAGACACTGTCTCACGGCCAGCTGCATCCAGATTCCCCCTTCTCGCCGAGTTAAAAAGTGATCGGTCACATCCTGCTCTTGGGGAAGACAAAGGCGTCTCAGTAGTCGGTACCTCTGTAACTCTGAACTGGAAGAAAACCATCATTCAGAAGTACAAGTCTGGTTTGGTCTTGCAGATGGAAATGTCTGTGGTCTGTGCAGGACCTCACCGGGAGTCATGGCCTCTCGAGGGAAGTGGCTCATACAGCTTTATCTTATAAAATCTTTCCATAGCTTAATTAACAGATTAAGTAATAAAACACTTCATTTTATTCTAGCAAGTTTTTTCAATGCAAAAAAAAAAACCAAAAAAAAACCCGAAGTCTCACACTATTTTAAATGACTTGGTAATAAAAATCCTGTAAACTCTCTCTCCCAGTACACAAGTAAAATAAAATAAAACGGGAAGTTTAAAAATTAGCAAAATTTTAAAATTTGCAAAATATACAGTGTTTGCTGCAAATACTTCCTGCCTTGCTTAAGCATCAAATGATTTTTTTAAAATATGTGTTCAGAGAACACATATAATACAGTGAATAAACAACCCACAGCCCAGGTGAATGAGGCTTTAATGGTCCACTATTTTAATAATTTCCTTCAACCAAATAGTACTTCAGTAAGGAAAGAACATAGATCAGAAGAATTTTTATTTTTTTTTTTATCTTCAGGTGTCATGTAAACATATTTAGTGGAAAATCTCTATGTAAACAAGGTTTTCTAAGAGAAAACACTCTACTGGGTATTTGCAGTTTCATGAGCTGTTTACCAGTTGTTCTAGGATGAATGAACCTAAAAAGGATCCAAATTCTAGCATTTTTTATTTAAAAGCAACAGCAAATTGGATTTCTTTGTAAATTGAGTTTCTTTGGTCTTTAAATAACTTTCTTATTATTGTTATTATTGTTTTGAAGACATTTGATCTACAGAGCAGTTATTTTGATTAAAAACCACTGTTCCTCATCCAATGTTCTCATCCAAAACAACTCATATTTGTAGGGAGATACATCCAGGAAAAAAAATATTCAGCACTGACACAAAGATAAGCGCACGCTTAACAACTCGGAATTGTGGCTTGGACGATCCAAATCAAGCATACACATTCAATCCTTCATGTGAGTTACAGCCTCAGTTTTTTGCATATATTCTAAACAGAACTATAGGGTGAACTTTCCAATCTTTTAGCTAATAGAAGATATATGGAACTAACCTCCCAGCACAGTAAGTGTACTAAAACCTCTCATGTGTACTAATTAAATTATGGAATTAAAAAAAAAAAAAATTATATGGACATTTCTCAAGATCTGTTTTCAGTGGCCTACGTCCAGCTTTGCATGCTAAGTGAGACACAGCTTTAAGAAGATTTATAAAGTCCCTTTCCAAGGGGACGTTATTCCAAGCATACCAGGAATGGATACCAGGTAACTCTGGTATAGATAGTACACTGTTGCCCTACAATGAAAAGACCTATAAGTGTGGAAATAGTACTCACTCCTGAAGTTTCTATTGCAAACGTAAGCTGCCATTAGGTAGAGATTAATTTCAACTACATCTTGAAGGCTCTCTTAACACAAAAACTAACATTAAATACTGCAAAGAAATCTCTCTTGGTGTGAAGAGATCCTGTGGACAGACCATCATACGCTTTGGATCTTTCTTGATTAAGAATCTGATCGCAAACACATTTAAGCTGAACTGTGAGGAAACTACTTTGAAATAAGAATATCCATAACAGACTTGTATTACTTTAAAAATGTTTCATAGTAAATCAACTTAACCTTGTTGTAAAGGCAAAGACTGAGCCTTTCACAGACATGTTGGCGGATACTGCTGTACGGAGGTAAAATCACTTCTTACATTATTGTCCAGACACAACAAAACTAATTTTAATGATCTGTAGTTATAAAAGCCACTAGAACGTTAAAGGTGTCATACAATCATCACCTAATTACTCACATAACCATGAAAAAACAGGAAGCGACCACGCACCCACAGTACAGAGGAAGACCTTTTACTAGGGACATGCAGTTATACTTTATCAGATTAAAATTCTGTGCTCTCTTCTATTGTTATCCACAATTCAGAGATATTGTTCTACTTATGCTTTATTACGTTTTGTAAGAGGACAACAAGTCATTTTCCACCCTGAACAGTTGTAAACCTTCCTGCAGGTAATTTCTGCGCTTCTCGAGTACCCTCCTTCTCCCACCGGTACTAACACCATTACTTCTATCGCATACGATAAAGTTTTCCAGCCGTAGAGAACCCAAGCAAAGATCCTGGCATTAGACAAGTCTTTCCTATAATGTGAATCCGGTTCTGTCAAAGAGAGGAAGATTTTTACAGTTTAATTCAGTTAACTTAAACTTAGCCCATTCTGGCTCAGGGCACAAGGTAGGGAAGAAGAACTGTAGTTTTGGGAGTGACTTGTTCAGCCTAATGGCTACATCCTCAGGGCTGAAGTTAATTGATTTTTTATTAAAAATTCCCATGAGAGTGACTCCAAAGGGGAAGCAAACCTTTCCAGTACAGACACAGTACAGGTGAAGTAATTATTTTCTTATTCTGAGATTTACGGGCTACTGCTCCTTAGTGCAACCCACAAAGTGTGCTATTTCTGCACTGACTGATGGGTGTAGTTCCTGCTGACTGTTGTTCTCCTTATTAAGCTTCAGTAGGTTATTAACAGTAAAGAGCAGAAAAGAAAGAGCACCGCTAGTTGAGAACGTTAATTTTAAAAAGCAATGGAAAGTACCTCACCAAAAATGTGGATCTAAGCCATGAACTTTAATGAGGTAATAAAAATAGTAAGAAAGAAAACAATGTGTGTGAACAATTATTTTACATGAAATTGCATAAAGAATTAATCATACCACATTACCATTGCAGCAGTATATAATTTGTATATAGTAGACTAACAGTTGAAATCCAGGAGATTATTATTTATGCGTACACCTGAATATATGTTTTACAATAACAGACAGTATTTGTTAAATCTGCCAAAAATTCTTGCAGCTATAGACTTCTGCTTTATTTTGAATTGAAATATTTTTATATTATCAGGCAACATACTCAAGTTTTGATTCTTAGCACTGAGTCATTTAGTAATATCTCTGACTCTCAATAGCAGTATGTAAATTTATATTAGCTGGTGATCCAGTCATCAACTTCTAGACAAACACAATACCTTTAATTTATTCTTCCTCTAAATATTGTATCACACACATATCTCTATATTTCAGATTATTTTGCTGCAGGAGAGCAGCATCATAATCAGAGAAGCTGTAACGTGAAGAATGACCGCTTCACAGCACAGACATTTCTGCTTTCTAATACTCATGTAGGTATTTAGTGTCACGATTTATTTGCACCACATCCAACCTAGTTCAAAGCTAACAATATATAAAGTATTCACCTTGACAGCTGAATAAGATCTTTATATTCCAAAAAAGTAAGGAATGAGTAAAGGACGAGAGGACAGAGGCGCTGACAGACACATCAATGATTCTGAGGAAAACATACTTAAGGAAGGCACATTACAGCACTTCTCTGCAACCGAGCTCTTACAGCCTAAGCTACAGCTACAGTAGCTGTTCTACACGGACTTTCAACGTGGGCCCTCTTCTACTAGAAGAGCATGATTTAAACTTCTTAAGCTTAACTGCGTTTCAAAGCCTTGGTTCAGGATAAGATTTAAAGGTAATACCTTGTGCATAATATTTTCTTGCACCAGAAAATTCTTAGTCAGTCCTCTCCATCCATTTCCAAAACAGATTACTGGTGACTGTCTTCTCTTTCACTTGAAAGTGGTTCAGAAGCCTAGCCTGCAGGTACGAAGGCAGCCATGTCATATCAACTGATACTTGACCAAGTCTTACATTCATCTTAGTATTTTCTGAACAATTAGCAAACAAGGAAAACAAACAGGAAGATCCTGTTTGGAAAACCCTCACTTTGAAGGACTGACAAAAGCCACCTCGCTACAGCCATCGCAACCAAATGACACTTTCTATGACTGGCAGAACAGAGCAGCACTCGGTATTCATAGGGGAGTCCTTTGATCCCAAGAGTATCATTTACCTGTGTTACGGGTCATTTAATTATTTGTCTTCTCAGTCAATATCCTTTGATGTAACAAATTCAGGATGCCAGGGCTCTGGTATACGGATTATTCCAGCAACAGCATCTTCAAAGATGAGGTTGCCATACAACACAGAAGAAAAAAACACGAATAAAGAAAGAGGTTAGATATAAATAGTATCTCTCTAATTCAGCTAAGAACCAAACTCTCTGTGTTAGTCTGAGTGAATTTTTGAGGGCTTAGCTACACGGTGTAGCCTTTTTCTTTGTTTTATATGATACACGTATCTCTTGTATTTAATAAAAGCTAATTGATAGCTGTAAATTCATGGGACTATATGTTTGCGTATTCTAAAGAAAGGTCATATTAAAGTGCTAAAAATAGCATTCACCTGCTTTCTTAAATGAAAGAATCCAGGACGTATTCTCATTCCTTTCCTAACAACCCTCATAAAGTGCAGTGGTATTGAAGCCATCAACACGTAGTCCGCACAAACACACATATATATTGGCACTCTGTGCCATTATCTCTAGCTTTACAGACTGTATAATTTTTTGAGGCTGACTGAGGCAGACCAACCATAAAATAGTTATTCTGTATAAATTAAGAAAAAAATCCACCCTTTCTGTAGCGTACCTAGGCTTCTTGTTATTTTCGAAATTTCCCTGAGACTCGCTCTTCAAGTGCTCTGGACTAGAAGGGAACATACCCACTTTTGTCCATAAATCCTGAAAACCAGATTGACTGCAAAAAGACGGAGTTCTAACTCGGAAGGCAGAGGTTACACCTGTGAGAGCCAGCAGGGCAGCCCCGCGGGAGAAGGCTTGTAGAGCACAACAGCGGGTGCCGAGGACGCAACATCCACACTACATACGTTTCAGGAGCATTTACTCAGAGATCAGCTTCTGCGGACCAAATGGCCATTAGCAGTTGGACTTCACCTGTTGTACTCATCTTCAATTCGTAATTAGCTAAAAAAGAATCGAGTTTGCAATTTCTAATACCACGTCACGACAGGAAGTAAGGCACAGTAAACGGGAGTGATTGGGATATTCACTGCAAAAGTGATTAAAAGTGTTAAAACCCCTAGGTTCAGAAAGCCACTGGACAGCGTATGATTTCATGAATATACATAGTTAGTGTAGCTGCATAGCAACTTGAAGTTTAATATGCTTATCTGCTTTGTTAGAATTCAGCCAAAGTACTCAGCCCTAAAATTTGACATTTTACTCTGTTTCGCATACTCTAAAGAGTTGAATTCAAATTAGGCCTAGAAGCAGTTGTGCTGAAAGATTGAAAGTGTTCACTATTGCTCTTGGGCTACTACTATGGATTTAGACTTTAAGATTACTCTTTGATGTATATTTTCTAATTTTTTTTTTAATCTATTCATTATCTTCTTCATAAGAGTTCTCTATGAATAATTAATTTATCAGATTCAAAGGTATGAGCTCTTCAACTGGGTGAAACAGATGAACTTCAAAAGAAAAGCATGTGAAACTTGACATTTTTTTCTGGGTGGCAGGGTTTGTTAGTAAGAAAATGTCTTTATTTCTATCCACGTTTGCTCATTTCAATAATGGGACAATGACTGTAGTAAAGGTCATTGTTTTAACATAGCACAAAAAAAAAAGCACAGAAAATTTTGAACTGTGCATCGAATAAACGTCCTTACCATTTTAATAACTTTATCTTTGTTTTATTAGATGTACCATTTAACTATCCATTAATGTGGAAACTGCATAAAGTGTTAGCAATTTACACTTGGATGTAAGCCCAAAGTAATAACTGAAATTATAACTGATGAAAACATAGTGCTTCAACTGTTGGCTCTATGCCTCAGTGTATTTTTTCTCAAGCAAAAGATTATTTGGAGTGGAATATTATGGCTTAAGAACACAATAATGCTCCAGAAGAACTGCACATCCATAGGTGAAAGGGAAGTGAAGAACTGCTTATAGAGATGGAAGATTTTCACCTTTTCTGCTTTCTTCAGATATCCTGGGGAACCAGGAAAATAATGGACATGTAGCACACAGTTCCCATGTGGCCTCCGCCAGCCCTTCATATCAGCGCCCGTCAAAGCTTGATCTACAAGTTGATTTAACGTGCAGTCACTCAGAATGGTTGCTTTCATATGAAACCTCCTTATCTACCTGCTCTGCTCATGTGAGGTGGAGGAGGTCATGGCCTTGGGAGGAGTTACTTGCAGACTTTCTCTCCCTCATTTTCATTTACCTTTTATTTTAAAGGGAATGTGAGTGGTGTTATTTACAGCCCTGTTAAGGAAGATTAGCAGAACTGAAGGACAATAATACAGATATAAGTTTTATGACGTTATTGCTCCAGGCCAAAGGAGATGAAAGTACAGTGCTAATGACACAGCGTTTTGGTGAATGTGAAGGCAAGAAAAACATATTTACAAAGATATTAAAGGGCTATGATATGGATAGATGCTTTTGGGTACCCAATAATTCTTCTCTTCTTTCCTCCTTGTCCTCTTCTTCCTCTTCTTTCCTCCTTTTTCTTCCTCCTCCTCCTCTTTCTACTCACCTCTTCCTCTTCCTTCCTCCTCCTCTTCCTCCCTACTTTCCTTCCTCCTCCTCCTCTTCCTCCCTACTTTCCTTCCTCCTCCTCCTCTTCCTCCCTACTTTCCTTCCTCCTCCTCCTCTTCCTCCCTACTTTCCTTCCTCCTCCTCCTCTTCCTCCCTACTTTCCTTCCTCCTCCTCCTCTTCCTTCTCCCCCCCTTCCCCCTCTTCCTCTACTTCTTCCTCATCCCCCTCCTCTTTCACCTCTCCTTTCTCCTCCTCTTCCTCTTCTTCTTAACACCCTATTAATCAAAAGAATGGAACCAGCAGTGCACATGCCACATATAATAAGCACAATTGCAGAAAAAAAGAGAAAGCCTTCTAAAGCTGAGATTGCAACAGAATTGCAGGATTCATTTAGAAACACTACGGGTATATTCAGCATCAACTGACAGATTAATTGAGCTTTTCTAAAAGAGCCTAAAAAATAGCAGAAAAACATAGTTACACAGGGGACAGGATGGTGATTTTAGCTCTCCATTTGTTTTGCAGTAGCTGGAAAGAGAAGCAAAGAGGAGACCAGCTATTAGGAGGTAGGGCAAAACAACCATTGTTGTTGTTTTCTGCCTTATTATTGAAGACTAGGAGCAAAGTAGAAAAGGCAATTTTCAGATCCAACATTTCTTGGTTGATATTAAGACTATTACCAAAGCAAGATCTCAAATGAATGCACATTTTAATGTCAATAATCAACACAAAAATCTGCTGAAACACCTTCTCAACCATGCTTGATCTGAGCTAATAAATCTGAGCTAATAAATTTTCTGAATTGAACATCCATTTCATTCAATGTGCAATCACTGCCCCTTCCTGGGGAAAGACCCTGTGAATTTGTTGCCCTTATAAGGCTTCAGCAAAATTCTTATATTATTAATCATTACTTATAGTCATTAGTTTTACAACTGTACAAATCTAGATAATAAAAATACTATTATTTTGGAGAAAAAGAAATGTGACTTCCTTCTGCATAGAGGAAGCAATCAACAAGTATGCATTTTATTTGTCATTTAGTAAAATTTTCACTACTTACAGAGCTGATATGAAAGATTTCAGTGTTTTTTGCTGTGCTATATATTTAATACAAAATATTTGGTTTACCTTATCAAAACCTTTCTGAAATTCTAGGTAATTTTCTCATCCTTTAATTACTACTCCACTCTTGCAAATGTATTTTTTTTTAGAACCTTTTAGTAAAAAGTATGGATTTTCTTGCCAGTTTTTTAATTATTGTACTCAAGTTTTATCATTTTGAGACTGTTAGTTTTTCTGCTTAAACATGGTATTTGAAACAAAGCTTTCTCTACAGTAAATACGTTTTTTCTAGGCTACGTTCTTACCATGCTAGAACATTAAGCACCTCTTAAAATTACCCATTGTTTCAGAATACAGCTATTAACATTGTAACTTGCTGAATCAATGATGCACGCATGTGCAGAAATTCCTTTTCAGACCTGAAGTCTACAGCCAGATACATTTGTAGCCACAGTTTTCATAGCTAACCATCTCAAACCCAGTCATAGCCTCATGAATCACTACCTTTCTGCAGGGATGAATTCCATAGGATGCCTACACACTCAGGTAAAGGTTTGACCGGTCTTTTTCTCCGTTTTCTCCCCCTGCCTCAGAAGAGGATTCAGATCCTTTTGCATGCTTGAGCTTACATCAATTGTACAGCTTGAATGATAGTGCAGCGTAACACTGTCTCTCGCCTTTAAAATCCAAACTGATAGTGAAAGAATGTAAATTACTGTATTTTGTATATGAAAAAATGAGTTGTAGAGCTGTTGTAACTACAGTATTTACTAAGATGTTTCAAACTGTTATAAATAACATCTGTTTCCTTTATAGTTTTCAAGAAAATTTGCTGATATTTAAGTAACTATCTTTCAGCCACCATTTGTTTAATTTAAGCTCATTTCTTAGTTTGAACACTTTTTGGTTGTAGATTTAAAAACAGAAAGTCAAGGGCTAACCTAAATTCAAATTAAAAACTTTGAAAGTTGGCTCTTTCTGAACATTCTTTAAACTTCCCTCCTTCTTGACATTTATAACACTGCTTATCTTTGAATGATAACACATGAGCTTAAAGAATGAACACCAAAGAAAGTACAAATATCGGCATAGACACATGCCAAAACTGGCACAAACTTGCATATTTTATTTTAGTTCTCCTTTCAAGACCCTGAAGCTGAGCTACTGGAGATGGCATAATCTACTATCACTGTAGCTGCTGCAGCCTTTGTACATTCAAACTGAATGTACTGAAAACAGTGAGAAAACAATGAAGAATAGAGAAATCTAGAAGAACAGGGTCTGGAAGGAAGATGAGAGCTGGAGTCACAAAATGAGGGACAGAGAGGAAGGATAAAACTAAAAGAGAAATATAAAAAGAATTATGGATAGAGGGATTAGGGAAGGAAGAAAAAGCAGGGTGAAGAGAATGCAGGAAGTCAAGCAGGAAAGAAATAGATTTTGGGCACGGTGTTTTTTAGTCAACTGTCTGTCTCTTTCATCAGTAGTTACTTATGATCCTGTACTAAAGACGGAGCCATTACATTGGAGTCCTTTTAATTGTCTAGTACAAGAACTACCTCTCTTCAGTGCATCACTTAAATGAATCTTAGATGTTTAAGACTTCTTTTTCTTTCCAATTTGGCTCTTAGTCTGTCTCTCTAGGTTCTCAGACTTTCTTAAAAAGCCTTCAGTGAAAGCTTTTTTACTGCCATCCTTGGCTAAACGATTGCTCGTAAACACATACAACAGGAAAATGTTATGCTTCTTTGGTTTGCTTTTCCTAAGTTTCAGCCAGGCATAACACTTCCTTGACAGTCGTGCCATTATAACTGCCATCATCAGCATTGAAGGAAGCACAACTGGCAAGCAAAACAGCTTCCTTTGCTGTCATATGAGCAAAAACAAGCTCAGCAAGTCCAAGAACACTAACTCAGCAACACTAAAAACATGGAAGAAGATATTCTAGCAGAGAAAAAAAAAAAAAAATCACCACAAAAAGAAAGAGAAACTGAGAAAGGAAAAGATATTATATCCTTCTTGATTAAGAAACAATTGATGTATACATTCTGCAGGCTCAGAAAAACCCAGTGTAGACATCAGCATCCATTGCCACTGATTCATAGCACAGTAAGCTCAGTGCTTGAAGAAAGTACAACATCCCCCTCATTCCCTACTGCTTATCAAATTCTCCACCCTTTTTTTTTGGTCTTTTTTAGCAAAAAACTGGCTATAGGTGTTTCAGTTATCTCCTTTCATCAGAATACCAATTTCTTTATCTTTTGCATTCATAACATCTCTTATCTTACTGCACTTTTCTTCCCAAATATCTCCCGCAGACTTGGTGAGTGGGAGAGGACATAAAAAGTGCAGTGGGAATGCAAATGACATTTCTTAACTAGTTTTCTTACATTATGTGTCTTTATCAATGTGCTGTTGTAGTGAAAGCTGTCGTCCACGGCTCCTGTTGTGAGCATTTTATATTCATGCGGTGTTTGCTTTTAGAGTATTTCTTTTGTTCGGGTGGATATCTATAAAGCAGTATTATTTCAAGGAGGTAGCTTTTGGTGTTTTGGTGACAGGTGGCCTCACTACCTAGGTGTTGGTATGTATTTGCTTAGCTGAATTGGCTGTAGATAACAGTTATACTGAATAGCCCTCTCTTTCCTCAGAAAGTGGTTAAGGTTCACGTGATCTGCGATAAAACTTTTCCAATTCAGGCTCCTCTTTCACTGTTTCTCTTCACAGAGCCTTATTCCCTTGCTTCATGGCATTACTAACTCTCTGAAGGGAGAGAGGTCAGAAAGCATCTGTCGTTCGCTTCAGTGGCCAGTCCGGCCCAAACCACGACAAAGGGTTACCACCAGAAAGGTCCATGGACCTTAACAGGTCTTCCCCAAGAGCCTGTGTCACATATTTGACAAGTTCGTACAATGCCTCCTTAACTTTGCCACTGAAGGGAATTAGGACTGGTCAAAACGTTGCAAAGGAAGCCAGATCAGTACTTGTAAATTCAGACTAAAAGTTCTCATACAGCATAGTTGTTAAGAAAATGCTTTAACTGATCTCTCTTCAGCAAGCAGCCCTCAGAGACCTGCCTTAACAGCCTTACTGAGTAATGATGGCCCACTGAAATGAGGCCTGAGAGCAACCCTAGCGCCACTGAAGCTGGACGGTTGCCTAGTGACAATATGGCACCTCTAGAATTGAAATTGTGGTGATTTCCAGCAGTTTTAGATTTTGAGTAGTTAACCTTTTTGGTTGGAATTGTTTTCCCACGTTTAGATTCTTTTTGAAGTGTCCTTGTCTTTCATCTGCTCTTGTCCTTTTGTCTGAATTGCTTGCCTATGTCGCCATTAAAAACAAAACAAAACAACAACCCAAAACCCACACAACAAAAAAACAACCCCTCCAAAAAAATTCAGTGGGTTGCAAAATAGAGAAAATGCAATTATATAAAAAATTGTAATACAAGAGCAATTAACAGAAACTGATGTCTTATAGATTGCCTACAATGACAAAAAAAAAGTTCAGTGCCTGAGTAATTCTGCATTTGTTGAGATATCTTTGAAAATGCATAAATTTTACTTTTAGCCAAGTTCTGACTTTCCTTTGCTAATGACAGAAGGTTGTTTTAAACCACCTCCATTGCCAACTCTGCAGTTCAAATAGGCATTGATTTGTGAACTTTATGAGATTTTAAGGGTTGCTTTTAAGACACCAAATCAAAGTTTTGAGTATGTTGAACTGCAACTTCTCATTTAAGCAGATCAAGAATTTCAGGATAAAGACATTGTCTTCACACATATTCACAAAGTATTAAATATATGCCTTGCTTATGTGAATTATGAACAACATAATTAAGAGGAATCCAAGACAGAGTCACAGTGCTCCATAAAGAAAACAAAACAAAAAAAAAATCAGCATGTAAGGTTTTCCTCAAGTGTCTTCAGTGACCTCAGTGACGAGAGTGTAATAACTCATGACCAAGCAGTAACAAAAAAATGGGACAAACTAGAATTCTGCCCTTGATCCTCTAGTTATTCCACTGTGCATAGCCTTGAAATCGTAGAGTTTCACAGATTTAAGCGACTATATTTTCTCATTAGCAATACTCCTCCACAGCTCACATTTGTTTTCACATGGCTGCGGACCTTTAAGTGACCATCTATAGTATGCTGCCATGGTTCAGGCTGGGCTAGCCACTAAACAAATCACAGAATATCCCTCTCCCTTCCCAGAAGGTGAAGGAAGAGAGAGAACAAGGGGGAGAGAGACTTACGGGTTGAAAAAAAAAACCTAAAATAGCTTTAATGAAATATTAACAATAAAAAGGAAAGATGATAATATTAGTAAGAAAATAATGAAATGTATACAAATATATACAAAAATCATGTCAAGCTCCGAGAGTGATGATCACATTGCCAGCAGGCACTGGAAAAATCCCAGACTGGACTCAGCGACGCATGGGAACTGGATTCAGGAATGCACAGATCGGGATCAAAGGCAGACAAACAGACAGAGCCTTTCTCAGATGTTGGCCATTGAAAAAAGAGGGCTGACCCCTTTGATCCCTCAGTTTTTATACTGAGCATGGTGCAGATGGGATGGAATACCCCGCTGGTCAGTTTTGGGTCACCTGTCCTGTCCGCTCCTCCCCACAGGTGGGACCCCTCTACGCTTTTCCGCTTCCGACCCTCCAACGGGGCAAGTAACAAAGTGAGCTGCCCTTGGCTGCTATAGCAATAAGTATAAGCAGGAGCCTCTCTGCATACCATGCCTGGGCATCAGCTATGAACATCAGGTCTTATCACTGCCAGGAGCAGACACTGTATGAAAAACACCATTAATTTCAGAGAGTGCAGTCAGTTAGAAGAGACAACTGAAAAGTAAAATTACTGAAAAGAAATTGGTTCTGTTCTACCTCAAGCCAGCCTTAACAGCACCTTCTGTGGCCCACTGTGGCTCTGCTCACTTTACCTCCATTTCCTCGGAGATGGTTAGTGATCATCCGTTGTCTCCAGCATAACTGAGCACTATGACAACATGGCCTTACAGCTAAGTCCTACCAAAGTCCTTCCCCTTCCCAGAGGATCCTAACACTGTTCATCTACTGCTTCTGTCCTTTGTTTTTCAGCATTCCCAATATCTTTTCATGTGTTTTCATACTGCAAGCTGAAAAAATGAGCTTTCTGTGTTAAAGATGACCATGGCTAGACTGTGACTCTTTTTATGTCCACTTGTTCCAGAACACATGAGCACGGCTTATTCCGAAATGACAGTTCTACTTCTGTTCTACCCTTCAGGGAAGTTCCCTGAAGCTTAGGCTTAGGCTTAACCTGAGACATTAAGAGGCCTCTGAAGCACCATTTCCAGGTGCTAATACACTCAGGAAGACATTGCAGCATCATTCAACTCGCACCACACTGAAGCTCTGAGGTGGCCTAAAGCTGTGTGGTTTAACATTTTTCATCTCCTTAAAATATTCCAATCATTGTACTCATGTACAATGTATTTCAGACTGACATTAGAACTGCTTTTCTTTCATGGGTCACTGATAAGTATTCTTCAACTCCTTAAGCATATACAAAAAAGTTCAAAACTACTTGATTCGAGAAATTCGGATTTTGTATCCATTCCTATGATGGCAAGCTTCCGTCCCACTTTTGTATTGACCAATAGACTCATGTGTCTCTACATTAATCTGTGTTCTCCAACACTTATCAGTTATACAGAGCACAAATAAAAGCATCCAGAACATTTCAGGCACCTCTCCAATTACATAAAATACAGAAGAGACAAGAATGCAGAACTGTATGGATTCTAATCTGGGTAACTTAAAAGTCCAGACAACTGTAAGGACAGTCCATTCTCACTTTTTTTTTTTTTCCTTTTCTGCACACCACCATCAAACAAGATGCTTAGACTAGAAAAGAAAATCTGAAATTTAAGATACCCAATGAATCACACCTAGAACAGTTCATAGCACAGCCACGAATTCCTCCGCTATTTGAAAAATAGTTTTGGAGAAAGCATTTCACATATTGGCATGGATGACAATTCCAGGGCTGCTCTACATAACAGCTTACCCCATAATTTTGCATATCTCAAGTACTTAGAAACCACCTTGCAAGAGCTGTTTAGAAAGCTGTTCAGCAGATGCTGCTAAAGCTTACCACTGCCTAAACTTTACTGCTGTATTTCATTTTGATTGATGACGCCGCTTTTTATCAAAACAGCTACACCACAGAACAGAGAAACACTGATGTCATTAGGAAATACTTCTCTACTGATAAAAACTGCAGCCACGTTAGAAGGCTAGCAATGCTCTTCATGTGACGTTCCGGAGTAGACAGGTCTAAAGGCCAGCAGCTGAGAAAAGGATAGAATACGATCTCTTCTAAAAGGATGTTTGCCCTACCCTGTGGAGCACCACGCAGAAACATCCAACCCAAGTCTGATCAAGCAAGCTCTTGAACTACAAGTAGCGAGGTGACGTTAGCACGGTCGAGCGGCGAGGCTTATTAGCTTGAAAGCAGAGCCTGTACAACCCAAGCTATACTGCTTTCAGGATACAAGCCACCAAGTGCTGTCCTATATCAACGCAGAGGAAAAAGTTGAAGAGCTGGTTAGAAAGAGCAAGCAAAAAAGACAACTCCCGAGGAAAATGAAGGAGGCAGCAGAGAGAGCCTTGTGAAAAAAAAAAACAAACCAACCCAAAACCAAACAAACACAGTAAAACGAGACATGAATTAGAGACAGTGAGGACAGATTAGGAAGAGACGTTATCTATTCAAGAGAGGATTCCATGGTCTGGAAGCCAGGGAAGCTTGAACTCCCTTACCTCTTTTCCTGAGGGCACTTCTAGTCCTGTAGCTCAAGGCGTAAGTAGCACCTGATGAACTGTACGAAGGACCCACCTGGGGGGCCCGGCTGCATCCGGCCACACGAGTCCTTACGGCTGCCTGCGTGTGATCTCATTTATTTATAGATGAGCAGCACATCTAATTAGAAGAGTTAGGAGCCCCATTAATACGCAGTAATAAAAGCCTAAGCTGAAGAGGTACTCGGCTGCTCAAACCATCAGGAATTTTGACCTTGAACTCATGTTCTGAATGAGGTTTTATCCCAGTACAAAAATCTCTTTATCTGTCTTTGCTAGAGCTTGCATAATTGTTACACCCGAGCAAATATGCTCTGAATGGTCACTGAATGTATTCAGGCACTGTATTTTTTTAACTGTATGCAAAAATTAATGATAACCACTTTCCAGGCTTTTGTTTCCATTTGATTTAGAAAATGCCAAACTGTTTGAGCTTTGGGAGTCAAAATTCATGCTGTTTAAAACAAACTGTCATTGGCAAAGCACAAAAATCTATTTTTGCTGCATTTTTTCATCCAAAACTGATCAAGGAGGCAGAAAACCAACAGTCACTGCCTTTTAAACTTACTGATATCATTTCATTGTCTGTCTCTTCCCTCTGCTGCTTCTTACACTTATAAAAAGATCAGGATTTCAGAAAGGATGATACCTTTTATTAGGCTGATAGATCTAAACGGGAGAAACAGACAAGCTTTAGGACAGGTTTGAAATAGAAGCCACAGGTTGAGAACAATTTCCTTTAAGCTTATATTAATTACATTAATAAGTTAGGTGATCCAAGGGAATAAAAAAGTTGGAATAGGCATAACAAAAGGGAGTATTAGTAAGCAGAGAGAGTTTAAGATGGTTAGTTCCTGTGGGGCAGAGACTAAAATGCAACACTCTTAAGGTGACGGTAAAACATATGGGGAAACTACAGCGTGCTATAAAACCAATACCTCTACTGCATTCCTAATTTTGGTTTCTATTTCAGACCTGAAGTAGGGCTTGCGTACCTGAAAAGTCATCTGTTTTCCTCAAGGAATGGGTTGATCTAATGAGAGATTCTCTTCCCTACAAGTCTTGCCTTAGACCATCCACAGCCACAATACTTCTATGATTATAGAGAGGGGTTTTGGTGGGCTTCAGCTTTGGTTTTGGACGGTGCCTACAGCAGCAGGCAGTGAGCGACCCATGTCCAAGCTGCCTGGGCGCCATGGTGCCAATACAACTAATACTGACCGATCACTGCTCTCCTACTTCTTCTTGGTCTTCCAGATCTAGGATAAACTTCTGTCGAACATGGGACTAGATAGACCAATGCTATTAAGAGGTACAGTTGTTACAAAACTTGTTATATGATCTAAAAAAGAAAATTTCTGCGTTTGTATAGCCAAGGACCAGCAACTATGACAAAAATCAAAGCCTAATGAAACACAAAATGCATGGAATTGCATAAATTAGTAGCCAATGGGCATTAAGATGTTATGAGAAAACATTAAATCATCCATCATTGTTATAAAAAGGAGTAGTGCCAATTTACAGCAGAATCTAAATAAATTGATTAAGGCAGCACAACTCCTCTGTATAAACAAGGATCACAGCAAATTAACACATTCTCCAGTTGTGTGTGAGCAATTAAAACCAACTGAAGCAGCACTGTAGCAAACATTTTTTAAAAAGTTATTGGGAAGAAATCAAAGGTCTCTCTTTGCCAATGAATCTTAATGAAAATTAGAATTTAACTACTTCATTAGGTTTGTTGGGTTTTTTTCTTAATAAAAGACTTGCTGCTTTTACACATTTTGTTAGAAGATCTGGTTTATTGTTTTTATTTCTTCCTAACTTTCCATTTACAGAGGAATATCAAATATTCACTTACATTTACTTTTTGGGGGGTAGCTCACCTCTGGCAAATTATCCCAAAATTATCGCAAAAGGGATAATTCAGTAAAGAATATTGGAAAGGTTTTTTGACTATGTTTATTAATGGGTAGATGTTTAGAGGGCAATTTAAACAGTCATCTTTGATGAAGTGGGCTGCTGTCCTCAGAATGCAACGCTGGGATCCCCCACTTTTGTCAGACAAAGATAATTCTGGACAGACAAAGAAGTACCTGTGTAATGCTAAAACAAGTAGACACCCTGGTTCTTTTAGTTCTTCACAAAAATAGGGGGAAAAGATGCATTTTGATCCGGATAGCCTTTTTCTCCATACAGGATGATCATTAAATTGATCTGGGTAAAATAAAATTCAAAGATTAGAGCTAGTTTGGGGAAGAATAGTTCCAAAGTATTGGAGATCGGAGCTACCCTTTACACAAACCTAAAAATAGACAAAGAGATGGAAATGTTTCTAAAAAGTTCTTAAATCTTTTTAGAAAGGATATAATTCTCTAATATCTACTCCATCGATAACTGTCTATAACTACTATAACAGATATAAATACAGCCAAGGCCTTTCAAAGTTTACTCTTGAACACAGTAAGTCTTACTTTATAGGCTTTTCCTCCCTATTTCTTTTTCTCCGAAACACCATCTTATTTTTAATACAGGACAATACAGGTGTCAGCTTGCCCTGACTTTGAAAATGGAAGATGTTTGCTACTCATGCAATTAATCCATTAACGCTAAACCGTGCTATTTTACTAAAGGGTGGTCAAGAGGTTAGAGGGAGCGAATATCACTCTTTCTCAGCATTAACAAATCCATTCCGAAAGGGACACTCTTCATCTTGTTTGTAAGACACATAGTCCCATAAAGCCAGGATTTATAAGGCTGTATAAATTATGCGTACATGTCAACCAGACAAAAGCAGCCGCTGTCAGCACCAGGGTGTGCTTTCCATCGCTTAACAAAAAAAGAAAGGAGCATGCCATTTTCAAAAGGTCTCCTTTCGTCACCTGGAAACATCTACATGATAAACTAAAAGCAGAACCAAAGTTCTTATGCTATATGAATATATCCATTGGGCTTATGGTTAGACAAGGAGAACACCAGGGGGAAAAAAAAAGGCAACAAGAAAAGAATTAGCAGCTTTGCTGCAAGAACATGAAAATTGTAACAGGCTGGATCTTAGATGCCAGGTTGATGAGCAAGCAACTCTATCATCTTACAGAAGCAAGATTCTTTTTAATTTACAAATGTAAAATAAAATATGCATTTATTGTTAAAAACCACAATTCTCCAAATGTTTCGACACGCTCCTTCAAGTAATGAATATATGACCTATCTCACATTTGATTCATTTTCTGTTTCTGCTGGCCTTTCTACATGAATGAGGGAGCTACAAGCAACTAAACAATATGAAAATTAGCTATTAAAAACCCCAACCAAATCAGGATTTAGCTTCATCTTCATCCTCGAAATCTGCATTGCATCATGGCTGGTATTCAGCATGGGATTATAACTACATATCGAACTTGGGAGAAAGTAGTTATAAATAACCCTCACTGGGATTTTTCTTTTAAATTATTTTGTTGGAAAAAGGCACTTTTAAGTCAGCAGAAATTTTCTTAAGTTTGTTTTTTGTTTTGGTTTTGGTTTTAAACCATTCTGGATCTTCATCAAAAGATAAAATCTGAGGTTTAACAAAATATATTAAAAAAGGACCCTACAGTGAAGACATTTTTTTTTCTTCACCAAAAAAAACAACCAACCAACCAAACACACACACACAAAAAAAAAACCAACACAAAACTAATACAAAACCAAAACACGTTCCTGAAGTCATTCCAGTTCAAAATGTTTAACTTCAGGTAACGAGGTTTTGTACACCTAATACCACCATTAGTGTATAATTACGATACAGCTGACAGTATTGCTAAACATGGTTCTGCCCTAATGGAAGGCCAGGTCCCCTATGAGTAGTGATTACATTTTCTGCAAGTGGAATCCTGAACAAATTGAAAACCAGGACACTTTTTTATCAGCCTCAGTGAGTCTAGAATTATCTTTTCTGTCTTCACACAAACAAAAAAAATCCAATGGTGTGTACAAGCGCTAAACACAGGCTGGCTCCACCTGCTTCTTTCAGAGCTAATCACTCTGTGAGATACTAGAAGTGGAAGAAACTTTGGGAGCCAAATGCAAAGAATGGTTGGTTGATAAGACTAACTTTCAGAGACAGTAAAGCAAAGACAGGATTTCCTGTTTGATAACAGAAGAGATAATGAAACTCTGAATAAACTGATGGTGTTTCAACAAAAAATTCACAAAAATACTTTTCCTTTTCTGTGTTTTGTACCAGTATTTCTTAGTGGTCTCTACCACTCGCTAGAAGAGGGGCCTCATACAAACGTCCAAATAACTCACATTTTCATTTCTATTAGTTTTGTTCTGTATTAAGAATTAGTCATCAGTTTTCCAGTGCATAATGCAAAGACTTTGAGCTCTTCTCCCCTATTTACAATTAAATACTTCAGAAGATATTTACCTATAAATTACCTCATTAAAGAATGCACTACTTTTCTTTTATGCATTTCTACTTACCATGCCATTCCAGTTAGCAGCCACTGTGATGCAGTCAATCCATCAATCCAAATTACATCAGAACTACTAGAGACGATGTGGGGTAAACATAAACTGTTTCCTCTGAAATACTGGGCTGGGTGAATATCTGGCTTTCAGTTAAGCCTGACATCATAAGAAACATGCCTATTAGCCTAAAATCATTACTGTCACAGTTCTGCATGTACCGCATCAACTATAACGATAATTTCTATGCAAGGATAAAACGAGAGTACATTATATGTATTTATGATCTCACGAGCTGCCATGAAATAGAAAACAATGCTTTTCATAGAGAACATCAGTTGCTGCTCACACACCTTAATAAGCAGCAACTTACCATGCCGGACAAAGATGTTCTCAAGTCTTTCAACTTGTTGTACTGAAACTCTCCCAACAATACTTATTTATTCCGTGACACCTTGGCCTAGCAAAGTATGCATTCCTGTACATAATTTTAAGCTGACGAGCGGCCTTAGTGAAGCTGATGGATCTACTTATTGGCTTAATGACATGCACACACTCCAGAGCACCGTTAGATGAGAGCCTACAAGCTGCGAAGAATGGTTAACAGCTACAATATTCATTGAGACACACAGGAACTGTAAGCTCTCAGGACCTCTCCATGTGTTATGACCTCATTTAGAGTTTCTGATCCGTTGCCAAACATTTACTTAGCTGTTAGCACAGTGTTAGTTAATGTGTAACAACTGCACCAAAGCCTGAAAATAATGTATTTCAACCAGCTAGTTGTACATCACTGTTCTATTTAAAATATCTAGAAAAATTCTACATAAAAAGTGTAGTCACAGTTCTATAAATATAACACTAATTCGCTTAAGCTTAATTTAGAGTCTAATAAACGTCAACTTTCTATTTGGGTTCTCCTCAGCATTTCTTGGAAAAAACAAAGAGGAAAAAATATTTTTTGCAGTATAAACATTACTTTAACAATTCAATTATTACTGATACACACTGAGAAAATTATACAGCTTTCTCTTGATCAATAAAACTGTGAGCTGAGTTTGTTGCTATTGACATTCAACTAAAAGGCTCTAGTAAATAGACATTAATCCTTTGACAAACGGGACAAGGAACAGCAAGTTTGTTGATGCCTTCCAAAGATGACTGCTGCTGATTTCTGTTTGAATTCTGCAAGAGCTTTCATATGCCTAGTATTGTAAGCATTTAAAGTCATGAAACCCTGCTGTTGGTATAGAAAAACACACGAATTATCATACAAGAATAGAGCATGGTCTATTTATACTGCTACATGCCAGAGACAGACAGTAGATGAAAAGAATAAAAGCTATAGCTGGTGGCCTTCAACTAGAATGCACTTATATTAATATATTATTGTCTACACCCTTCGTATAATTTATTTAGCTCTCTAAGTACACAGAATTTAATGCTGGTTAATCAGGATGAAATTAGTACCAATTCAATGATGGCCTTAAATCAGTCAGCTCAGGAAGGCTACGCCTGTCACCATGAGAGCACGGCCCTAAGAACAGGTTGTAAACACATCAGGGGACGTGAGCAAATACTCAGGAGCACGGCTATTTCACTATTACACTGCTCAGGTAACCATAGCTAGCATGCCTAAACCTGGTATGGGTAAATCACTGCAGTGATAACATAGTCTTGTGAAGAACACTTCTAACACTCATTCTATAAATTCATTCTTCATTGGGATTTCCAGTTGAAATAGTATCCACAAGTTGTCCAAGCTACAGTCCGCAGGACACGTTCTGTCTGCCAGAACAAACTGTGGAGCTTATAACTTCTTCTCAGTTGCTCCCTATCTTCGGGCCACAGTACCCTTTCCATACCTTGTGAAAACTATAAAACCACAATACAACAGATGGGAAACCAAAGGGTTCCTCAGGAAAGACAGCAGAAGCAAGATGTTACTGGCACAAAACCAATTAATCTAGCTGTTGTTTTCCATCCTGAGAGTGAAGACAACTAGGAAGAGGCTGCAAAGAATGCCTGGACAGTGGTGGCCTGGCATCTATAGCCACCTTGTCTCCAAGCAGCTTGGAAGCCAACAGGCACTTGCCTGTGTCATGGGCAACACAGCACACGTAAAGAAAGCCCAGTGCCTCCAAGACTCTATATCCGTGAAGATGCAGACTGGAAGATCTGAGCCTCTGCAGTAGTCCCAAACCTGTGATAGTGGAGAGTGCTGAGACGTCCCCAGCCTTTCAATGTTGGACACCACCAAAATCTACTGTAGATAAGGAATAAGTCCGTAAGTACCATCTGTACCCAGAACATTGTAAAAGCTATAAAAGGGAAACAAAAATACTGCAAATAATTGCAGTCATATTGAATCCAAGCTCAAAATTCTTGAAAAGATGACTTTGCAAAGATGATGGCGTGTGATTTCATATCCAGTGGACCTTTGCAACAGTGCCCTGGTAGCAGTGCGACAACACAAGGTGGGCAAGGGGGAGAGCCGAAGGGTTACTAAACCCCTGTGAGATATCTGGAGAGTCACGCAGCGCAGAAACGGCAGAACTACTGATAGCTGCCTCTGCCCCTTCACTGCCCACTCAACCGCCTTGACAGAAACAAGCCTGGACTCCTGCATCCCATTAATCCCTGTCTGTTGTCACGACAGCTCCCTGGGGGTTTTTAAAGACAGTTTAACCTAAACCTAAGTAAGGCGGGGGCTAAAGCAGCCCCAGGCAGCTCTGGCAGCCAGGAGGCTGCACAGCTCCCTCAGGCCTACCGCACTCCCACTCGGAGGGGCTATGGGCTGGCCAGAGGAAGCTTTTGGATTTCTATATTTAATTTGCTCACTGTGGAAGTGGAAAACCGTGTTTTACTACCTATCAGCACCACAATATATACTTGAGTGGTGACATTCAGGCTCAGATTTTTCCATGCTGCATGTATCATGCTGGAAAACTATTAAGCCCATTTATTTTTTTTAACTACAAAGGTACAAATCACTGTCTCCAAGTATATCTTGTAAGCCCACTGCTAGCTATCCACTACTCCCCTTAGCATCTCATTAAAAAAAAAAAAAAAGGGCAAAAAGTAGCTTTAGTATGCAGACATATCCACAATAGCACCCAAACGCGAAGGCCAGTTTTCAAAAGCATACCAAAAGTCACCCCTCACTGGATGCAGTTCTACAATTATTTTCCATTTCAACTTCTTTTCAACACAGAGCTCTTCTTGAAAATGTTTAAACACTACTAGCTGTTTTCATGAGCATTAGAAAGAGCATTTCAATCAAGTTTATTTTTTGTGAGAAAACATTACATGTATAATCACTGAAAACAAATGAGATGATTGTTTTACAGTCTACCACAACTGAGCAACACAACTTGAATTTAAGCTGTGCGGGATCTGCCCATAAAGCTAAAATAAAGATTCTTAAAGATTCTTTTTAAAAAAAAAATTGATGAAATCACTAATTACACCTTCACCCCATATACATATTTATATATATTAGCATCTTCACCTCTGTATCAATAACAACATTGTTTTTGTGTTTTTAAAGGATTCAAACACAGCAATCGGGAGTAAGTTGAAAGGAGCAAGGACCACATCTCCTTTTGCAAAAGAAACTTTAGAAAATAGCACACATCAAAAGGAAAGTTCCTCAGGGTCTCTGGTAACAGATTTTTATGACTATTTTATAGAAATTTGCAAGCTGAAAATATTTACAGGCCACAAAAGCAAATAAAAACACTTCCAAATTCAACTAGAGAGTTTCTAAAGCTGTGATGCAACACACCTCATCAACTGCACTTCCTGACATTAGGCTCAGCTGCGCACATAGCATAACGTAACCTCTTCCACGAACCATGTGTTTTGTCTGAGGGCTGGTGTTTTTGGTTGCTGTTTTGTTTCCTAGGTTCACCTATTTTTGAGTGAGTACAGTATCCATTACAAAACTCTGATGAGCCTGGAGTCTCAAGATCTTCTTTGAGGGCTTAACACAAGAATCCTTGTGGTGAACTCCATTTACATTGAGCTTCGCTTTGTACCTTTTATTCATGTTAGAGAGGATGATTATTATTTAACACATAAACCAGTGCAAATCATCTTCACCTTTCAAAACTGTCAAAATAAACTCCCAAACAATGCTGAGCTCCTGCACAGCTGCTTCAGCTTCTACAAGATAGTCTTTCTCTGTACCCTGTACCTAACGTCAGGCATTGCAAAAATTTCCACTACATCATCCCTGCTAATTTAGTCTTTGGTCTTTCCATTGATAGATATAACCCTCTTCCATTAAAAAAAAAAAAAAATGACTGGACCTTATTTGGTATAGTTATAGGTGTTGTACAGCCAGTAATCACCTTATGGGATTAGAAGGAGGTGACAGGTTACAGTGCTCTGTCTTGCTGTAGGCTTTTTTCCTCCAAATTTCCCACTTTTCCTATCAGTGCAGCTTCAACAGGGGGAGAAGTAGTAGGATCATTACTGTAGGAGATCCACGGCAAGCACTGATGAGAGCAGATGTCTAGCAAGTGCAGCAGTTAAGACATTGACAGCTTCTTCAGAGCAGTCTTTTCAGCGGGGTGGACTTTGTTACCACTGCACAGTAACTGAATTTTCCTGCGTATGTAATTAAAAAAAGATGCTGGCATAGACAGGTCTCACAAGTCTACAATATAAATCTCGTCCCTTGGAAAATCTGTTATTAGTTAGAAGTATACAATATCTAGAACAGCTAATAAAATACCCGAGACCAGTTATCGTGTAGTCGCTGTTACCCTAACTAAGAGCAAGCACTGCAAAAATTTTCAATAAACAAAACTATATAATATGCAAACAGAAAACATTGGCCTTTCCCACACGGCAGTCAAAGGACAAACAATGTAGGAATTCAATGAGAAGTTCACCATTTTCCCAAAATAAAAGCCTGACTTTCTTGCCTTTGTTCTTTTCCATGTGTTGATATCTTTTATTTGAATGAAAGCTTGCAATTCCTGCTTTTCAGCTTGCCTGAAGGTCAGGAAAGTGGAAAAATCATACATACCTTCTCTGCTTTTGCACCTCTCGCCAGTTGTGTTGGCAACAGAAAGGCTGACCTTCCTGACCACAGCAGATAAAGAAATAATTCAGATAGGAAAAGTAGGAAAAGGCAGTACCACAGCCTCGCCATTGATGAAGAGCAAGGCAGAGCTGCAACCTTTTTGCCAAGAGGCAAAGTTCAAAGGACCGTGCTAGAAAGGTCCAAACCCTCATAGGAAAACCCGTACATAAAGTGCACATTTCGCCTTGTTGCAAGTCGGTGACGGGACTTGCAGAGGGTTAATATTAATGGTGACAACTATTTGGAGTACTAAAACATCACACTAGATATACCCCCTGATGGGAACTTGAGCTCACTCTTCTTACGGAGCTGCTTCACGCGACACCGTATCCCTGATGATAAACCGCAAGCAACATGGAAAAAAATCTACTGAAACTGCAAACCGAAGTTACTACCCAAAGTCAGAATTATAAATATGCAAAGAGCCGGAGGGTCACTTGACATTCTCTCTCAAGTAATTACTCATCCAACCTCTGTAGAAATTTGCCAAGCACGTCCCAGCACTTCCTGCATTAAAATTTTGCGGTGGCTAGTGGCGGCCCAGATCCAAAACAGAAGGTCAGTTATGTAGAAAATGATCTCCAGGAAATAAGCCTTTCTATCTGAAAAACTTACTGACATTTGTACAACTAAAGGGATAGATTTAGATAAAACAAATAATTTTCCAGCTGCATGTGAAGATCTACAACTTAGGGCTCAGGACATAAATATGTCTATGTTTCTTTACTGAACTTTCCCTAGCAAATATAAACAGGAACACGTATGTTAAAAACTGCAATAAGCACCTCTCTTTCCTAAATGTATGTTAGATGCTGCAGCAGAAAGGTAACCTTGTTTGCCTTATTTACATGATCACTGACGAGAGTTTTCATGATAATGTGAAAAATATACTTTTTAAAGACTTTCCCTGCTGAAACCTAGGGCACGAAGGGTCTAGATAGGCAAGGCAGTTACATATTTGAAAATTAACAGGCAAATAAAAATTAGTTATAGAACCTTGTGCTTTGCAAGCATTGCGTTTTTTTTTCTTGAACATCATTAATTCAAGTCAACATAAATGTCTCTTCAAATTAAAAAAGCTCTCAAATTATGACCAGTGCCAGAGAAGAATCTGACCCCGAATGGGTTGCCTGAAACGGAACATGTGGTCTCGCTGGTGGGGATCACAGGGACTGCTGCTCCAGAGTTCACCTTTTTGTTTTCTTATTAAAAAAAATACATATATATTTCCTAGATGAACCATAGAATCAGATTTGCTTGTTAGGGATGGAAAAAAACTGAAAAATAAGTGCACCATCAAGCCCATGTAAACGTGTTTTCCTCCTGTAAAAAGGAAAATCCATCAATACGGTTGTGTAGGTAACTGATGAAATCATCATTTGTCTTAGGAGGAACCTTATGATCATGCAGGTGTGTGGCTGGAATTACTTTCATTGTATTAAATGAAATCAACCCTACAGATTGTAGGGTTACAGAAGTAAGACAGACTGAAGTCTACCAGAGAATGTTTTTCCTTTTTATTATTGTTCTAATAATTATAATTATGACTTGTACTGCAGTAAGACCCTGGAGATGCTGTCATGGACGCAGTAAACTGTCTTCCCACTTTAAAATTAAAGAAAATGTACTTTCTAGGTTGTGCATCTCTGCAACGCACGTGGAAAACCTCTCAAACAGGAAAAAAAAAAAAAAAAGAAGTCAAAATTGTTCAAGGTTTAGCCTAGTCTGAGCCATCCCCCATTTCCTTTCCTTGAGCACATCTGTCTCCAGTGTCGGGTTACTGGTGCACATTCCTTCTGCCTGATGACCACCATTTTCTTCCGGAGCACTGTCACCCCCCAGGCAGGAAAGGCAGCTGAGCACAAACAGGCTTTCCCTGTTTGTGAGGGTTTTTTTTTTTTCCTCCAGAAAAAGCATAAAATGCAAAAAGAGGACGAATGGGGTTTAGTTTCTGAGTAGGTTTTCATTTCCAAGCACAGATTAAAATCATGACAGAAAGTCCAACATTTTCTCCTGAAGTCATAATTTTCAAGCCGATGAAGTTTTGTCTAGAAAAAGTAGTCTTCACAATTATAGTCACTGAAGAAGGCAAACATTATACTTGGCTTCTGATGCTATACCCTGAGCTGAAGAAAAACCATCCCTTATATTCGTGGCTGGTGCATAGACCCAATAAAACCATGAGATAATAATCCCAGTGAAAATGTGGTGAAAAAAAAATACATCACAGACGCCTAAACAACACTTCAAAATGTACCCCTTTGAGAATTTCTTTGCCAACTTTTTCACCTCAAGCAGTGACTCACATACAGTTTTTTGCATTTTTTCTTTCATTTGTTGCACAGCTCGTACACTCTTGCAATGCAATAGAAAGGAACTAGGAAAAACCTAGACCTTTTCCTAGTGACATCTGCCATTGGACTTGATCATCTGCTTCACCAAATTCTTTGAAGTACACATTTTTATCCCTGATCTTGTCTGGTTAGTGAAATAATTCCTCCAGATCAGAAGGATGGATGAATTTGGGTAACACAAAGTTAGAAAATCTGATTAGAAACTCTGATATTGTATCTTATCTGACACTCCGAAGTCAAAATAAACAAGAATTTTCATTGTTACTATCACTCTGCTGAGCATTCGGCTTGTCTTCTCATAGCACAGTAGAGATCCACAATGATCAATGTATTTGTACAGACCTCTAGGAAGGGAAGATATATTATCCCAGGGGCTATCCAAGATACAGAGATTGAAATCAGTATTGCCATTTATAACAACCAATTCCCATACTTGAGAAGCTTCACTTAACATCTTATACCGATAGCTTTTGAAAGCTGTTCTCAAAGATTAATGATAAACTGTAGTTTATAGTTATGTGCTGGCCTTCAATGGAAAGGGAGGATTCAATTTCTGACTAGCAACCCAGCAGGGAATGCTAATTAATCCCTTACTCCTTACTAGGAAGTGCCTAGTGCAACATAATGACCACCAAGTTATCTTTCTCTCCTGTTGTTACCATCCAACTCTGCTTATTCTACTTCTTATTACTATGAATTTTACCGCTCCTACCCATTATTTTATCTCTTGTGCTTCCAATCACTTGCTTTCTCATTTAAATTATCAAAATATTTTATACTTTTCTATATGTGACAGTCACTTTTCCCTTCTTTCTCCCAATCTTGTTCTTATAAATGGCACAACGATTTCAAATTATTTTTCCCCAAATAGACTGTAGCAGTCACTCTGTACTGAAAATGTCATGCAGAACAATTTATACCCAGTGAAGTGTACAGTACTGAATATAACTTACTGAAATGTGTCAAGCAAAAGCCAATGCCATGCATGTTACTTACAGTTAATGTTTGATATCCAGGAAAGGCACACCAAATTTTCCTTGTTGTAACTTTTGAAATTATTTCTGCAATGTGGTAACTATTTTTTTCACTTTCTGGAATTAAACTGATAATTTGACTATTTTGATCCTATCAAAGGAGAGGTAGGCAACAGAGTGCCTGCTGGAAAAATAACAATGATATAGGTCATAAATGCTGAAATCATCATCCCTTTACGGTGTTCCTTTCCGATTGTAAGAGAGAAGGGAAGCTTTTGATTCAAAGAACTAATTCTTCTAGCTCATAAAGCATTATCTACAGACCTCCAGCTTTCCTATGTACTTTACATTCCCTTTCCTCTTAAGCCATTTAAAAAAAAAAAAACAAACCCACAAACCCAACAACAAAACAAAACACAAAACCCACCAGCGAACACTGTGAAAAAGGCAGAACTTTTACATCACTACATTCTGCCTAGTTGTTCTTTGCCTAATATCAAGTAGTGGCATGCCGTGTCAAAGTAAGTACCTGAAGGAAACTGCTTGCAGAAGAACTATAAATTCTAGAGTGGGACTGTAATACATTTCAGAAATTTCCTCAGTGGGCAAGCATCAAATTATTACTGTAGCTTCCATGAAAATGACAAGAAATCTGTAATGCTCATGTTACAGTGACTCGGACTTTATTAGTCAAATAAACCTTTGTAAACTTTTGCACAGAGCACCTGTGGAATGAACAGCTCATGGTAAACTAAGGTTAAAAAAAATATATAAATATTGCACTTCGATACTGTATCAATCTTACAGTTCCTTTAAAATTTAATGTCTCCTTAATGTCTGTAAACTTCACCACATACAGGTGCAGAAGAGGCACAGATAGCCCGAGGGACTGGCAATAGTCTATGCATTCTTTCTGGCCTTTCAGCTATTTACAGAGTCCCTATCGCTTTGAAGTCTATACCACTTTTCACCTTAAGATTATGAGCCTGAACCTTATATAGCTCACTGCTGAATGAAAGTCATCATCATTTGCAGGGTGGTATGAACAAGGTGGCCAGCATGTTCTCATTCATGGTGAACCAGTGAATGCATCCCTAAAGGCGTCCCGGTGGAGACAGTGCCAAAGTGAGATTTAGGATATTGGGGATGTAACCCTGATTCTGTCATAAACTCGCTGTGCGACCTGGCCACACCACTTCTTCTCCATCACCTTTCTATTTGAAATGATACCTTCTTTAGGACAATTCTGTCACTGGCACCATGGGACCCTGATTTCAGCTGAGCTAGTGGCATCGATATTAAACAGAAGTCTAGTTTAAAGGCCAGACATCATACAGAGAAAACATAATGACCACCAAGCTGCACAGACGAACACTGGGAAGCGTGTGCTGCTTATGACAGACCAATGTGATCAACCAGCACAGGATTTCCTTTCTTACTGTTTTGTCTGAAACATCTTCCTCAGCAGTCTTACCATCATTTTAAAATAACATTTAATAACTATTTCCACCTATTCAAACTGCAAGCTATCTTTCAATTCATACAGGTTCATTTTTTACCTAGACAAATCAAGTAACCCGGTAATGATGTAATAACTCTATGAGGAGGGACTAACATGCACGATCGAGTTAAAGGGGCTTTTAAAGAAAATGGGAAAAGCCACAACAGGGGAAAAATACATGGGGGGATTACATTAAAGAGCATATATTCAACTCTTCATGGAATTAGGCAAAGAACAACTTTAGACCACTTTAGGCAATGCTTTTCTATTAATAATAGCCGTATTTCATCTCCACAGAAATATACTGTTTCCTGCGTATTTTAACACACAATTTTTTTTCCCAAATAGGGCAATCTTTCATTTTCCAAATCACTAGATGCTATTCCATCCCAAGAAGTCAGCAGGTTGAAAATAAGAAAAGGACCGGTCGAATATTCAACTGATGCCAGTAATTCGCTGGATTTCCAAACCAACACGGCTGCTAACGCATTTCGCAGGGTTTGTCTGTCTTCTTCTGTTCAGGCGGATCTGCGCCGTTACCGCACCAGCTGTCCCCAGCGTGGTTTGGTAAAGCGAGCTCTCACCATCATCTAGTACAAATATAATGCGATGTATAGGTGGGTTATGCGAACGTAACGTCTCATCCAAAATCGCTTTCCCCAAAATGTTGTACCAGATACATCGTTTAATACTTCTATTTTTACCCGACATGGGGGGTGGAGGGGGGGGTGGGGGTGGAAGTCTCGCAAATTAACTCCAGAATATTCTGATCCTTTAAAAATACTTGACGGTACAAAAGACGCCCATTAGCCTTAACTGCTACCAGTTTCACTTTGAATAGCCACAACTTGGCGGGTAGTTTAGAGAAGAGAGAAAGCATTTGAGCTGCGAGGAGCGCCGGGCTTGGGGGGGGGGGGGGAACTTCCCAGCCCCCGCTTTCAGCAGGGACAAAGAAGGAGGGGGAACGGGGGCTTCCTGCCACCGCCAGTGCTTTCTGCATGTGGGACCAATATGGGCAATGCAAAGTTTAAACAGTTGCAAATGGGGGAGGGAACATCGGGGCTTGTTTTACATATTTCCCCCCGCCTGGCTTGAATTTAAAGTGAAGTCGCTGCATTGTTGCGGAGGCTGCTCGCCCCTCATGCACTGACAGAAGCTGCTGTTTACACGGAGTTTTCATCCCTGCGTTGTTTGCTTATGGAAAATAAGGGGGAGTGACGGAAAAAAAAAAAAAAAAAAAAAAAAAAAAAGGATAGGAAAGGGAGAAGGGAAGAAAGGGAGGCACTGACCGCAGTGCAAACCAGGAACCTTGCCCCTGCCTGATCATTAACCTTGCTGGAAAAGGCGGCTGGCTCCCCAGCTTGCCACTGGCATGTGAGCAGCAGGGCTGCCTGCCCGCGCCGCCGCCCCCTTCCAGCCACGCGGGACGGTGTATTCTATACGTTTCTTCGCCTATAGACATCTACACGCGCCCTCGGAGCCCACCTCCGCACCGACCGCAGGCATGAGACTCCAACTGCTCCTTTGTATCGTGGTCTTCCTCCTGGCGACCCTCCTCCCTGCCCAGGGGCAGAGGCCCGGTAAGCCATGCCTCGGCGTGACCGCGTGTGCCCGGGGGGGACGGGACACGGACACGGACACGGACACGGACACGACTCGTGCCCGCCGTGGGCACCTCGGGCGTGTTTCTCTAAGCCCACCCAACACGCCGTTTCTGCCCCGCGGGGCGAGTTTGTAGTTGCCCCGACTTCTGCTGCCGCGCGTTTTGCTGCGTGGATCTGCGCGCTTCATCCCCGCTTACAGCGGCGGCGTGAGGCGACGCACCGGGCATCTGTCTCGGGAGCCTCGGCGGCTTTTTGGGGGGGGGGGGGGGGTTAGGGGGAGGCTGGAATAAACTGGGGCTCAAGCTAGTGTAAACCTGCTGCCGGGAGGCACCGCCGCCGGCACGGCAGGAGCCGCCGTGAGCACCGGTAGCCCCCGGGGAGCGGCGGGGCCGGGGGAGGGCAGGACCGCTCGCCCCAGCGCCGCGGCTACCGGGGCACGTTGCCGGCCACCCCTCTCACGCCCTGACTTGTCTCTCCCTCCCTCCATCCCTCTCTCCGCAGCCAACCTGGCCCTGCGCAGGAAGCTCCACCGGCACGGCTGCTCCCACCGGCGCTGCGTGCCGCTCCACTCCCGGGTGCCCTTCCCTTGAGCCCCCGCCGCAGCGTGGGCCAGGTAATAACCCACGCGTGTCGGGTAACAGCGCCCGGAGGAGAGGACGGGGTGGGGTGGGGTGGGGTGGGATGCCCGCCGCCTCCCCGCAAGGATTTCCCCCGGAGGCGCCGCGCGGGGCGCGCTCTGCGCAATCAGCGCGTTTCCTAATTGACACCTGCGCGGCGGGAGAGTTTTAAGAGGCGTTTGGGGAAGCAAGCCGAGCCACAGGGGTGATTTCGTCCGGTCGCCGGTGGTTCGAGGTGAAAGCAGGGCTTCGGCCGGCCAGGCGCCCGGCGGGACGGGCGCCCGGGTGCCGGGTCCCGCTTGCCGCCGCCTCCCCCTCCCCGTTATCCCCCCCCGCCCCATCCCCGGTCACCGCTCCCCGCGCAAACGCCTCCGCTGGGGCAGAGCGGGAAATAACCGAGTGTGCTAAACAGGAGGAACTGCTGCCCCACAAACGTTTCAGACTACTGGCTGAGCTGCGGGGCAAACGCTGTAGCCAGCGTTCGGGATGCCCTCACGAAGCGGTAGCTGGAGAGGATGCTGCGGGGCTCCAAGCAGTGACGCTTCTTTCGGTGTTGGATGCAGGGCAAAGCCACCCCACTCTGCCCGCCAGTAACACCGGGGTAGTGGCATTTACCCACTTCAAAGGGGGACTGTAATTCTTAATCATTGTCGGCAAAAGACTTTGAGCTCCTTGGATGAAAGGCTATACAAGTGCAAAAACATTAATGCTTTATAGCTGATGAGGGCATATACATTCAAATACTAAGTGACTGCAGAAGCACACAGGTAGCATATGCAAATAGGGTAGGCATCAAAAGGAAACCAAGGCGCTCTTGCAATTTAAGAATGAATAAAACATGCAGCCAGTAGTTTTGCATCTTCTAAACTCATTATATATTACAATAATGTTGCAGCCCCAGGCGTGACAGCATCATAAAGAAATGATGGCAGAACCTGCACTCTGTGGACCCCAGATGTTTCAATTTACTAAGTGGTTAACAGTGAAATGGAGACCAAAGTCAACCTTTTAGCAACCCTATACCAAGAATCTTGTCAATGCATAAACTGCCTGGGTGAAAAGGGCCTACACCACTCCCAAAACAGCCATGCAAAAAGGTACCATTCCACTCTATAGTGCTGGCCTATAAAGACATGGAATGTGCATACGGGATGGTAAACTGGCAACTTTGTGAGGTTGAAAAAAGATTACCATATCTTAAATTTAATCTCAGATGGGCTGCATACTGAGTGGCAGAATTGAGCTTCAAGCAGAAAGAGGGACATGCCAGAAGGATGCTTTGCTGTTGAATGCCATGTCTCCTCACTGCACTCATTTCAACAAGAGACAGATTAAATGAGATGCCCTCATCAGTTTAAGCATAAGCCTTAAAAAGATAAGCAATCAGATCAATTCACTCTGCATGCAGAGACTGAAAGACAGGAACAGTGGAATTTAGGTCCAGCAACTTCTTGAATCCTTCTGAATGGCTTGCTTCAGTTCCTAAGAGAAATAAATTTAACCATGCTTCCTCCAGCATCCATAAACTGGAGATTGTCTGTGCAGAAAACAATTACATTTTCTCTAGCGTGCTCTGAAACCATTTATAATGCATTTTGCTTGAGACTGCAGTAGCTGCACAATACATGTGCATTTACGCTACAGAATATCAAGATAAAAGCTATTTTCAGTGTTACCTCCTGTGTGGGGAGCTGATTTATTGCAACAAAAGTCAATAATGAAACAAAACACTGTACTTATTAATTCATAATATATCTTGTAGACGTTTAGCTAAAGCTAATTCTGCTTTATAAAGCTGTTTAGAAATCCACAAAGCTTGATGGGGGAGGAAGGTGTGACAGGCACCTGAGCCAACTCTGTTAACTCCAGTCATCATTGTGGGTGCTCAGCTCCTTTATCTTAAGTAGGATTTACCATCTACGTTTACATTCCCTTCCAGTTTTAGTCCTAATTCAGCAAATATTTACATGCCTGGGTAACTCGACTCACTGGAGTAATCTTATTGATCTCAATGGAGTTGTACATACGGATAAAGCTATTTGCAGATGCAAACAGGATGGACCCTTAAGCCTGAATTTCAACAGGTGGTTGGAAACTGGGATGAATGCGGCAGCCTCTCTTTTTGGTAACAACATTTGAAATGATGAAGGGATTGAACTTGATTTTTTGTCAGTTATGTAGGCAAAGCATGGGATTAAAAAAAGCGGAAAACTCCCTTATATTAAGAGGTCTTCTTGCTTTTGGTGTTTTGATTGTTTTTTCTTAACCTTTTTAGCTGACATTTCCAAATCGAGAAACATTACCCCAGATTTCAACCATCTATTTCATAATTAATATATTCAATTTTGTATGAGACAGTTTCCTAAGTCTTTCATTAATGGTTATTTCTCTCCTTTTTTCCCCAGCAATTTCATAAGAGGCTTTTCAGTGTTTTAAACAATTAAACCAATGGAGAAGTTAGTCAGACATCCAGATTGACAACAGTTGACCTGACAGAGCCACCGCAGCCCCATCTTCAGCAGTCTTCTCTGCCACATTCTGCAAGACCTGGAACAAAGGCCCCTGGCTCACACCCTTCTGGGGGGGGGGGTATGGGGGGGTGGTGTAAAAATGGAGGGTGGTGATGGGAGCATGTACATGAAACTCATCTGATTGAACCATTCCATATAAATTCTTTGGCTCCCATAATGACCAGTGAAAGTTAAAGACCAAATCAAACATCAGGTGCCTGAAATGAATTTGCAGTGGCATTAGGAAGGATCTGTCTATTCAGACTGTTAAATCTGTACTATTCAGACCGAGAGAAGTTGGCCGTGCTGTTAACTACTCAGTCCAGGCTGTGTGCAGGGCAGTATTTAGGGTAAAATAATGTCAGACTCCAACACAGAACTGTGAAGGCCTTTTTTTTTTTTTCTTTGGTTTGTACTTTTATATATTCATAATATATACATATGTTTTAACACCTAACATTACATCTTTATGGAATTACCTTAATAATAATGAAGAATGTATTACTGCAATAGTACCAAAGTCAGCACCACACCAGGGGTCCTGCTGGCTTCATGTATAGTAAGCATAGCAAGAGTTTACAACATAAGAAAGCAAAGAGAGTATTATCCCTCATTCTGTAGATAGAGAATTGAAGCACACAGAGATAAGAGATTAGCCAAGGGTCATGCAAAACTGATAACTCAGATCTCTCAAGTCAGGCCTTAAGGTCAAGCCCATCCTCCCGCCTAATGAGCTGTTACTGCAAAGCCTATCATTTGTTTTCTTCAACTGCGCTGCCAAACCAGACAGCTAAAACATACTTGAAGTTTCAGTACTATACAACTATTTGCTTAATACTAGTTTTCCTAAAATACCCACTACAGTATTATAAATAGAGCATAAAAATAGACCATTGAACAGAAACCTTTGTTTGGTCAACCCCTCTCTTACGTAGTACTCTATTCCTGTAATTAAAATGAATGGGATATTTGGAACACAGCATTACAATGAATGAGAACTTCAAACAGAAAACAGACTGTTCTTTTCGGTGCTAGAGGTCAAGAATACATTGAGTTTTTATTTTATACTTTGTTTTTAAAAATATACGTTTTGCATCTTTTTATATCAGCAGAAATTACAAACCTACATATAAAGGAAAACATGTTAGCCCTTTCATTAGTAGAACTAAACCAAACCTGAAAATAAGTCATACCCAGATTTTTAAATTATGGCACTAGTCTTGAAATGTCAACACTTTTTTGTAAATTGTATAAAGATGAGTGAAGATCAGCAGTGTCGTGGTTTAAATCCAGTATTAGAATTTTGTCTTGCAACACATAGTTTCTAATAAGTTTCTATAAGTGAAAGAAAAGTAATCAAGAAAACTGGATAGCTGAAACTTTCTAATCAGTGTCTATACGTAACCCCTCATCTCTAAGAACTTGAAACCTTAGTCAGATTCATACTGGCAGAGCTTAACAGGAGTTTCAAATTTTGCTGCTTAGAAAAAAATTTAAAAGTTTAACATAACATCACATCCTATTCTGGAGTTTTGGAAAATCACCATAAAAAAACAGTCAAACTTGTCTGTGCCAACAGACAGCCCTGCAGGTAAACCTTTGGAGTTTTGAAAAGAATTTTTCCAAAATTCTACTACCACTAATTTTATTCTTTAATTATTTATTTAACTGAGCTTTCATATGTACCCATGGCTATCTCTTTTTAGAAGTACAGGTAAAGAGTATGGGAAAGCAAGAAAGGTGAAGAGTAACTATTTAACAGTTATGTCTTATAAATGAGTATATAGATTTAGTGTGGCACTGGATATTTTATATAACCATAATTATTCAATTAACATTGATAAAATCTTAAGAAAACCAGAATGTATCTACCAAAGAGCTATATATGCATGTTCCTTTACAGATGTAAAAATAAATAAAACACCAAGTACCGAAGTGTGCTAGGAAGCCCGTTATCAGTCTAAAAAAATTACTGTAAATGCCTGTTCTTTTTAGACGTGATGATACTACAAAATTTTCTTTGAAAAAGTCATTGATTGTGATCTTTTGAGAGATATGTTTATAAATTAGCTGGCTGACTGTATATTTTGTAAAAAGATAGCATGCCCTTCAAACAATGACATCTTGTTTTAAATAAAGTTTGTACACTTTTCAAAATTCATAGTCAACTGTCAAAGGCAATGTATCTAAAGAAAATGGAGAATTTGTCTCATTTCCCTGTGGATTCATATGGAATCAGTGTCTAAGAATCTTTCGTACCGTTTCTGACACAAATAAATAATACTTATTCATGTCAATATTTTCCTCACATTTTCTAGCTTTCTAAAAACATGAAATTCTGATAAAAGCCATATAGAAAGAACTTGGCTTGAAACTACTGGTTGGTGTAATCACAGCACGCTCTAATGTGACATCATGAAACCTTGACGGGATTACAGCACAACCCAGATTATGCATCGTCTTCCTGCCTAGAATAAGCAAGATTTTCAATTACCTCAGTGTTAAATCTTGACATCTGAATGTTCTCACAGATTAAAGAAAACGCCCTCATTTCAGGACAAAAAAACAAGCTCAGAAGTAGTCTGAAGCACAGCAGAAGCGGAAATGCGCAGCAACTTCTCGCGCTACAGGTTGGATACTGTAAATAAATTTCCAAGTGCTAAATGTATTGCACAGTAAAATTAAGGAGCCGAGTGAAGCTACTACAGCACAACACTACGTGTATGTTTAACGTCAGCGGGAGCAGGGCTTCGAAGGACCTTGTTTGCAGCTGAGCTGGACTTGCCTTTGACTTTGTTGAAATCACCCGTTTGTCATGTGATTTGTGCAACATAAGCTTCATCTGGTAAAAAGGGTTTTACACGATAACAGCGTGATTACATAGATAAACATGAAGTCTTTGGACCCAACGCTACAACAGCTGAATTGACCGAACTCTCCACGTGCACATATGAGGGTATGTTTAAGGGGAGTTTGTACAAATACTAATTGCTGTGTATTGAAAGTCAGAATTGGTATTTGCGTGGGTGCAGCCTAACAAAAGCCTTGATGCAAAGGTAAACTCAGGCCTCAGAAAGCCAAAATGCAAGTTTCTGAAACTTAAATCGCCTCCTTGTCTCGTAGAGTTACATAGGAAAATTTTAAGTTTCATTTGAAAGTCGGTTTCGTTAAGTCTTTTAAATTATATTGGCCATTTTAGAGTGAAATACAACATGATGTAGCAGCAGGTCAACAGGAAATAGAGGTAAATGCAACGCTGCGGTGAGAAACAGCAGATTAGCGTGTTCCCAAAGGATAATAAACAATTCACTTCTTCCCTTTCCAGTATGGAAGAAAGGAAATTATAGAAGAATAAAGGCTGGAAATATTTCCCTTACGCCACATACATATGCTATAAATATCTCAGTATCTGTACACACAAAGCCAAATTTTGCGATGGGTCACATAAGATTTATATCAACATCAATCAGGAGAAGCGTTAGTATGGTAAGTAAGTTTCAAATGTTTGACTATCATCAGAGCAGCGCAATTAGCATACTGATCTCTCGCTGCTGCCGGTGGCTTTTATCTTTCTTGCCGGTGATCGCGCTGCAAAATATTTGTGCGAAATGGGTAACGCTCCAAAAGCACAATCAGCGCAACCCATGTCTTTCGTCAGCAATAACGCCTAAAAGCCCAACTCACTCCAACACTGAGGATGCTTTTTCACATCCCTTCTGTTACCTCAAGGTTAGACTGTTGTCTGCCCAAGTGCCTTTGGTCCTTGATACTTTCTTTTTTAGATTAAGAACGACCTTCCGTGGGGCAAGCCTGCTTTATGGCATATTCGTGTAGAACCTTGAAGTGTAAAAATCCCATTAAAGTCTTTTGCAACCAGTGATTTCCTTCGTAAGGTGAAATACTGAAGTGTTTATATGGAATTGCTACTCAGAAAGAGAAAACGCAAGTATCGACTGAGAGTTTTTCCCTTATACGTGATCTGCAGTCACAAGAGATCATCACAATGTCTTTTCTTTAATGAGTACAAAATATTTAGCACATTCCAGCATTTCATCTAGAAATCACTAAAAAAAAAAACCCACAGCATGAACATTTTTTTGGGCAACCCTGAATCTTTTATGTTTCTTAGGTGGTCTGAAATACTTGTTATCCCAAACCTGAAAAACATACCCATTGTTTTTTTGCAGAAGCAAAAAGCTATTGGGCTACAAACTGAATAATGATAATAATATAAAAAAAAAACAACAGAGCACATTATTATTTTAAATGTACAGTTGCAACGTATATTAGGAAACATTCCTTTTTCATTGTCTTCTTGCTGCCCCGCTTGCACTCCACTAGATCTTACCAAGTGAAGACCACGGACCTGCAAATACTTATGCATTTCAGCAGCTGTATTGCATAAAGCGCGTCACTCATTTCTTCAGCCGTTCGGATTCACAGGCATTCACCTATGCCCAGGTTTGCCGCACCATGCCCGAGAAGGGCTTGTGATGGTTTGCAGCAAACCACCACTTTGCAGCACTGCACGTGGAAACCATTGCGTTGACCTCAGCGATACTTCCCCCCTCCACCCACCCCAACACTTGTCCCCAATTACTGAGTGTGCAGCACACTCTGGATTTTACTTTGGACGGTGAAGGTCCAACCTGTGACCAGATACTGATGTGGTGAGCTGCAGGGGCAGTTACCCAGGCTACTCTTGGTCCAGGTGATGGACCAAGAGCTGCTCCAAAGCTGGGCAGATGGCATCAGCCACCACAACCGTACATCGGCAGAGGGTAAAAGGTTAAGGGTATGGTTAAGACAAGCAATAACTAGAAAAACTGGGGCTCAGCACCTGATTTCAGAGCAGCAGGGTGCAGGACACAGCGAGGCTGCAGCAGAGCTCTCTCTCCCCTGCCACCAGCACCCGTCTGCCCTTGTACGGTGCATTTTGAGCACCGGCCCGCGCACCGCGCCTCCCCGCCCGCCGCCGCAGCGCGCCGACGAGCCGGACCACGGGAAGGGCGGCCCGGCGCCGGGCACCACCGACGGGACCACAACCCCCAGCGGGACCACAACCCCCAGCATGCCGGCCCGCCGTGACGTCACATAGTGCGCGTGACGTCACGGAGCGCCTTGAGGACGGGCAGGGAGGGGCGGGCCCGGGGAGCGCGGCCGCCTCCGAGCGGAGCGGAGGGGGAGGTGGGTCCTGCACCGCCCGGTGCGAAGGCGGCGCGGCTGAGAGCGGGCGGGCGGTGGCGGGCGGCGGTAGCGGCTCCGCAGCAGCGCTGGGTGGCCGTAGAGGGGGCGGAGGGTCTAAAGTGTTGAGGGTGAGGAGGGCTGGCTCCTGTTCGGAGCCTGTCCCCGTGTGAAAAGCTTAAATATACTTACCAAAAAAAAAAAAAAAAAAAAAATAATCAAGATACAGCGTGGGTATGACTGCATCAGAGGAAGCGTGGCCAGCAGGACAAGGAGGTGATTCTGCCGCTCTGCTCTGGTCAGACACCTGGAGCGCTGCATCCAGCTCTGGGGCACCCAGCATAGGAAAGACATGGACCTGTTAGAGCAGGTCCAGAGGAGGGCTACGAAGATGATGAGAGGGCTGGAGCACCTCTGCTGTGAGGAGAAGCTGAGAGAGTTGGGGCTGTTCAGCCTGGAGAAGAGAAGGCTCCAGGGAGACCTTACTGTGGCCTTCCAGTACCTAAAGGGGGCCTACAGGAGAGCTGGGGAAGGACTTTTTACTAGGGCATGTAGTGATAGGACGAGGGGGAATGGCTTTAAACTAGAAGAGGGGAGATTTAGAATAGATATCAGGAAGAAATTTTTCACTCAAGGGTGGTGAGACGCTGGAACAGGTTGCCCAGAGAAGTTGTGGATGCCCCATCCCTGGAAGTGTTCAAGGCCGGGTTGGATAGGGCTTGGAGCAACTTGGTCTAGTGGGAGGTGCCCCTGCCCATGGCAGGGGGGTTGGAACTAGATGATCTCCAAGGTCCCTTTCACCCTAAACCATTCTATGATTCTATAATAAAGATATGTTGAAGTTGGTAAACACAGAACTGATTTAACAAGAGCTATGACTTGCAAAGGGCAGGAGATACACATGCTCACACCTGACAACCTGCACTTGGCCTGTTCTGTGGAAAGCAATGCTGCTGGTTAATCCACATTTAATCTTAAGCACTCATGAAGGAGAGGAGGAGAGTATGAGCAATGCCCTCAAAATACAGTAAAGTTGTTCTGCTACACTATGCAGCTTATTCCTCTACGTTGGAGAGAAATAGGAGGAGCGATGGAAAAATATAACCCAGGAAAGAGAATAAAATTAAACTTAAGCTCCAACATGAATACACAGCTATCCTTGCTATAGTAGTTTTTGGCTAATCTGAAGCACCAATGCTGTGCTGTGAGCAACTTCAGCATAACAGAAAATCTGCACAGGTCGCCTGTTGGAACAGTTTTCACCAGCTGTAAAGAAGCTTAGAAATTACAGAATTCACACTTTTCCTTAGTTGCATTTATTGTGCATGAACTTCACAGTCACATTTTACTGCTTTTCATAGAAATTATATAGATTGATATACACAACCACATCAAAACCCAAGTTCTAAAACCAAAAACATTTATATTTTTCACATGTATACTATAAAATCCTGGCTGCATTTTCAAGAAAAAAAATGGTTAAGGAGAATAGTTTAGTGTTGGATAGCAGCAAAATCTCCAATATTTATTGTTTTCCTTTAAATGAGACAACCCCCGTGTTTGTTGCACACTAAACAGTGTAGTTATTTCTAAAGTTGTGCCCTAGGACCAAAGTAGGATGGATTAATTTGTTTTTCTTAATATTCAACTACAAGACTACTCCTCATGAGACTCTTCTTCCCATTTTTGACTTGTGATTACCCTGTCTCCCCACAGAGGTATTGGCTTCTAAAATAATTTTTGGTCTACATTGGTAGACAAAGTAGTACACAGAACAGAATTTGTAAAAAGGTAAAAGTACCAGCTTTCCCAATAAACCCGCAAAATAGAACCAAAAGTTCTTGTTTCTCCAACTTCTAGAAGACCGTTCTGTCTTCTGCTGCTTTTCACTTCCCCACATACACCATTTTACCTTTTGAATCAAGATGCTGACATTTTTTGAAGAGTCAAAGTAAAGAGCAAGGATGCCTGTAACTGATACATCTTAAACCCCTTCAACACAAGTTAGTTACCAGGTCAATGAAAAAAAATCTTACTCTCAAGTATTTTTGTGTTAAGTTAGTTCAGTTGGCAGAGTAGAAATCTTGTTGATTATTAGCTGATGCAAACTCCAAGTAGCAGGAAAGTCATCAGCTCTGAAGATCCCTCTTAGAGTTTTTAAAGCCAGAATTCTGAACAACTGCTCAATTGCTTATTTTGACACTGTTTTGTACCACACTTATATGCAAGATTTGCCATTCTAGGGCACCCATAACTTTTTTTTTTTTAAATAATCCTAAATTGGATGCCAAATTGCCCCACTGGCACAGGCAACAGTTTCATTCCTTTTCTTGACAAAGGACAGAAGGAGACCAATCTAGAAAGCAAGTATTACTTTGTATAGGATTATTGGAGTACACCGTGTCTAACACTGGAAGTAATGGGACTCCGTAACAGAACACTTCTAAGTCTCAGCTTCAGCCCTAGAAATGGGAAAGAGATCCTTTGCAAAGTCAGATTTTTCTAGATAAAAGGTTTGTATTCTAGAAATATAAAATACTTCAGTAGTTTGAAGCTTAAAGGTTACAGCAGTACAAAATAATAGCAACAACTGAACAAACTTAAACCATTCTCTCAGGTCCAACTTCAACCTATGAGCAATAAAAAAAGTCCTTGAAGCTCCAGAACTTCTTTCAGAACTGATGATTTGAAGAGAGCCAGAGTATCCAGTTGTAATAGGTTTATAATATATGCAGAGCTCATCCTTCCAGCTTAACTGCTATTTCAAAATCTGAAAGGTGATTGAAGACGCATCATCTGTACAAATCAGTCTGGGTATTACATTACCTCATGTTCCCTCCAGAGCTCCTGCAGCAGTTTTCCAAATGCTGTTAAGTTTTGATTTGCTGAGATGTTAGTGCCAATAGTCTCTTGCTGAGCAGTGCATTGTGTCGCTGAAGATACTCTATTACATCTCCTTGCTTCTCAACTATCTCTTCTAAACTTGAATTTTCCCTTGAAATAACAAAAGTGAACATGGGTTGCAATAAGTGACAGCAGCTTTCTAACATATGAAGTGTCAGAGCTAATTAACAAGTATTTAAACACGTTGCTTCTTTTGGTTTTACTTTTGTTGGTATCAACTAACTTTTGAGGGAGGAGGCAATCTACAATACCTTTACGTTTAACCTCCATTTTACATGAGAAGGCAGGAAGAGGAAAAAAGTTTAAATCAAACTTCATGCCATGTATACATAATCAAGTCACATATTTCCCGCTAGACAGTTACAGAAAACTTGTGGTAGTATAAGGGTTCTCACTGTTTAACAAACTCAAAGTTAGTGAGCCAGACAACATGCTAGAATTGTACTAAGAAATCCATGGCACCTTTTCCAAATATATTAGGAAGCTTATTTTAAGCAGGTATAGTATTTTTGTTCAGCTGTAGGGATCATAAGCTGTTTAAGAGAGAAATTTCTTGATTAACCTGCAGTAGCGTACATGATATACTACTATATACAGTGATACTATCTATCACAGTATCATAACAGCATCAGCACCAGTTTTGCTATTTCAGATCTACAGCTTCATGTACAGTTAACTTCCCACTTCAAATATCTCCAGTTTTCAGGCATCCTTCATTTTAAGTAGGATAGTAACACTGCGACATCAAGTAAAGCCAAGTTAATTGAGAAAAATCTGTGAGAGTGCAGAACTTTGTCAAATCTACAATTAGGAACTTTTATGAATACAGCAAGAACAAGTACCAGTGCCTGAGCATATTCCAGTCTTCCCTTACACATTATTTCTCAATAGTTGACTTGAGAATCTGCCCTCTTAGTACACATGTGAGCATCTTGCAACTTAGAAAATTGCTCCTCAGCCCTGCAGCATTTTGTGGAGGAACATTGCCTTTTTCATAATTCTTAGAAAGTGCTGAGGATTGCTAGAGTGGGAAAAAAGCTTAGGTCCAATTAAAAACCTATAGTAGTTAAACTGGAAAACTATAAAGAAAACAGGTTTTGTAGACAGAAAGCTTGCAACCTTAACCAGTGATCTGCACTACCATCTTAAAGCACCAGAAGAGGTTCTGATCAGTAGCTTAGGTTGTAGAGGTCATAATATTCAAAAAACATTCTTATAACCAGGGTCAACTGAAGGGCTGACAGGATTCACTTTTCAATAGACCTTAACTCTCAAGGGAAAGAGAGTCAGCGTTGTATAGAGCTGAATTAAAATAACTGTTTTGCAATCAGTTCTCACAGGAAGTTTGCACTCTTTAATCAAAAAAAATCAGAGTCTTTTCCTCAGCTGGTCATTGTTGCAGACTCATTCTCTGGGCATTTGAGAATTTCTCAGGGGAGAAGCTGAACGAGAAAGGAATGAAGTCCACCATGCATTCACCATGGTGTTTAAATCAAGATGGAAGTCAGACATTGTATCAAAATTCAAGACAACTCTAAATCCTTCCTGTATCCTGGACATCTACTTCCAAGTTCCATAAAAGCATGTGCGTGCTGCATTTATGACATCAGGGGAAGTGCCTAAGTATTAGTCATCTCTGCACTCGAACTTTTTACTAAGGCACACATGCAGAAGCAAGTCATACTGTAATAGAAAATTTCTAAATAAATTCTTATATGGAAATCCATGTTAGTTTTGATAATTGTTTTTTGTTAAGTCACACCAATCTCATTTCAGGAACTGGAAGATGTTCCAGCAGTCAGAAGGTATACAAAGGACAAACAGTAAGTCTCAGTGCTCGTAAGGTTAATGTTAGATAGGAGGTAAGAAATTCCTCAGTGAGACAGAGAAGCTAAGTGCCCCACCCACCTTTAAAGTTCCTTCCCAAACTAGAAATATACTCCAAATCCCTTGCTGAAATCTCATGTCCAACTGCCGGCACAGAACAAAGCTGCAAAGTTTTCTTCATCTATCAACTACCCACAATATATTTCCTTGCCTGAAACTGGTTGAAGAAGCTAGGCTTCTGTAGGCATACTTTAAGTAACAGTTTAAGACACCCGTATCTTTCCTCAAACTCCCATATAAAGTCAACTACCACAGATTAAGCACAGTTATTTATAGCACATTAAAGGTTCATGCAACCAGCCATAAATGGTCAAATCATTTCTGTCCTCATGTTTGAGGATTTCTGTATCGTAACATATTGCTGTTACTACGTAACAAGTTCAAGTTTGTGCTACTTCTCATCTGTGCATGTAAAATAGCAGCATTAAGCATATATTTTCCTTCTAAACTATTGTTCCCACCCCTGCTTTGGTTGACACATTACATGTAAGTCCACAGAAAGTAATGCAATTATATTAGTCAGTGTTACCTACATACTATGGCTGACCAAAGTACAAGACTAATACAGAAAATCTTACCTGAATCCAATTTCTGAGGTAATGTGACTAGGGTAGGCATACATCTTTTCTTCTTCTATTATGTCAGGTCTTGGCTTTGCACGATTGAAGTTGCTTATTTTCACTGCAACAAAGTTTTATAAATTAGTTGGAAAGCAACCAAAAAGAGAAAGGCATTATCACCGTGTTCCAATGTAAAACCAAAAAAAATCTGTAACAGACAATAAGATTGTCTTAGGATAGGAGATGGAACGATAATAAGACAATCTGGGGCGTCAGGGGGAAGGAAGGAAAAAGCAGAATCTATCTCTGGTCATTTCTGGAATGGCTTTGATTGTAAGTTAGTGATGGGGTTTTTTTTGTTGGTTTTGTTTTGCCCCACTCCAGCCCTGCTGCTTAAAAGACCACAGTGAAGTGAAGACCTGAATGAGGAAGCTTGAACATACTGCTTACCATACGCAAAACTTAGTCTGTAACCTAAGAGAGGGTGAAACCTTAGTTGCCTCTGAGAGGGTACCGAGATTCAGTCTCCAAATTCAGACCATCAATTAAGCACCATGCCATAAAGAAGTTGTAAAAAGTTTTGATACTAGTATCTAGGTCAGAACTTCTAGTTTCAGCTCTTTGATAAATACTGTTTTAACTAGACTACCTGCAATGAAGCAGCACTTTGTCTGCCTGCTCTAAAACTAGGACGGACTTGCTGCAGAAAGCCATTAAGTATCCAAACCAGAGTGGCTCTGATCAGCTGCACATTGTGAACCCTGCAATGTTGGCTATCAAAACCAGAAGTCATTCCTGGGCACCTGTGAATAAAGTTTAAGATAAATTTAACAGATATGGAATGAGTACGGGTGGGTGTGGGAGAAGCCGTAGGCACTCTCTGCATTATTTCTGGAAGGAAGCTTAAAATATTTGAAGTCATTCAATGTCAGATCCTGATTAAGGGAATATACTGAGAGATCTGGAATATGCATTCTGGACTCTGCAGTTAGGGCTGCTTGTGAAGCAATACATCTAATGCCACAAAAAACATTACAGTCTGGCTCTCTGAGAAATCCACAGTACTGCAGCAGAGAAAAGGCTGTCCTTACAAGTCAAGATTATGATGGGGTTTATTACAGGCCACCTTGCTAAAACAATGCTAAGACCCTCCAGAGGTTAACTACAAGTTAGGCTCAAAGGTTAGTTATTTCTATGACTGTATTTCTCTACAAATAAAGCCATGAAGGAATGATGTGGAATTCCCAACATACGTTGTTTGTGGGAATGTTAGTCTTTTATTCAAGTGATATTAGAAGTATGTATAAAAGTAATTAAATACATATATTTAGTAAACCTTTTAAAGCTTGACTCCCTATCCTACCAAAAACAAACTTACAATAGTAAGCTGACATTTAGAGATGTCATACTTCATTCCATGCACATTTACCTCACTTGAACAATTTATATATGTCAAGTCTGTTATAGGTCAATCACAGCAATTCCTTGTAGATTTCTGAATCTCTGCCTCTGCATCCTACAGCTATATATATACTTACACTGCTGAATGGAGATTTTTAACATAGAGAGTTGTACTTTATGGGACATTGTGCATCATACAATTCATAAAAAAAACTCCAACAAGCAAGAAGAAATACCTAGAATGACAGTCAGGTATTCCATGCTACCACTTTCCATTGTGAGGAAGTAATATTGAAATTAACATGTCACATACATGATCCTTCTAGAGGTAATCATATACACCTCATTGTAGTAATTAAAAAATAATTATTCTACAATGGAGAAACCACGTATGTACTGGTGCTACCTTCCCTCCAAAATTTAGGAGTAATACACTAACACAAGGAAGAGGTTGATCATGAGTTGCTGGTGTAAAGTGACCTTAGTCTCCTCATTGTTGCTCAGCTACATCAGCTGATACTATCTTAACAGTAAGTGGTATCTGCTAAGTGCTTGCCTTACAGAGGGGCACTCTAACCCAGAGCAGAGAACTGCCCTTAAAATTATCTTATTAAGAAGCTTCATGCTTCCAGTCACATACTCTGCTCTGTTTGAGAGAAAAAAAAAAAAATTAAGTATCACTATTACTACAGATTCTCAGGCTATTTTCAAAACTGGCCAAATACATTTGCTATGCTTCAGTAGAGCTTTAATTTGATTCTCAAAGTGTTAAAAAAACACCACTACAGACAAGACAGACATGCAGGCAGTCTTTTAGCTTACCTCAACATGGATTAGGATGGAAAACAAGATACACCACCCATTGGAAAAGGCAACCTAGGGTGATTGGAGGTCTGCCCCATCTTGAGGCAAGTGTTATGTTACATAAAAATTAATCCTAGTTTTCTACACCAAGCTTTCAAGAATGAAGGTTAGACTGTTGTTTCGGGGCTGCTGAAGAAATAAGGTAGCTGTTGCCAAAAGAGACTGCCTTACTCCTTCCTCACAATGCAGCTCTGTCCCTCCTTCACTTTGGTTCCAGAACTCACTGTACCCTTCTTCAAACCTCCTTCAGTTGGAAAGCAATATTGCACCCCGCAACTTCCTGGTGTAAGTTGGTTAATGGATCTGATAGGCACAGAAACTGAAACAGTACAAGCTAGGAAACAAGACCCTTTTGGTGACAAATAAGCAGATAGATAGTTTGAGAGCTCTTACGGAAGTCCAGGCTCACACCTTACTGCTACGAAGGTCAACTTTCTTGCACTTACTTATCCTTTTCTACCAGGGTAAGAGATACATTATGTAGCTTGCTGAGGTCCAAGAGGCCTCAGGGTAAGAAATAATGTTTTCACTGGAATTCCTGGTGTTCTATCAAAGTTTTGCAATTTATCTCTTATTTCCTGAATTTCCCAGGAAAGTAAGTATGCGTATGTAAAGAGAGGATGATCTCCAGCATTCTCAGAATAGTTCTCTCTGACTGCTGTGCTTGTGTTCCCTCATCATTGCCTTCACCCCTCCAGAGGGCAGTTACTCTACTTGAGCCATGCTGGTCCATTCAGGTGAAAGCCTGACAAGCCTACAGCATTCAGGCCTCTGCACAGGAAACCAGTGCTACTGAGGCTACTTAGCTAAGGTGCCATGTCCTCATTCATAGCTGCAAATAATCAGAAAGCAGTATCTTAGAAGCAGGAATATAAACTAACTCAAAAGCAGGAACTATATATCATTTAAACAGACATGGATGTAACAGTAAACATCTCTAGTTTTCTTTGGACAACAAAAATAATTGCATTTTTAGTGTCTTGTACCTTTTCAGTGTTGCTTTTTTTTTTTTCAACTCATCTATTTTCATGTGAGTTAATGCAAGCCATAAACCCAAATAGTTTTTAAGATGAGATTAGAGAAAGCTACATGGTTCAAGCATTTATTAATCAACATTTTAAACAGTTCTGCAAAAATTTAATGCAGAGAGGTTTATCAAGTCTTGATAAGCTACAGCAAATTTCAAAGCAGATAACCTTACAAGCCAACAGTGACAGTACAAAGCAATGCCTCACAGTTTTATGAAGCAGTATCTTATTTCAGTATTAGCACAGATTCCAAAAGTTGTTTTTTTTTTTTTTTTTTTTAAAAAACATTTTTTTAAAGGCAATACTCCATTTTAGTGACAAAGAGGAACTGACACTTTTGGGGTGGGACCAGGGAAAGAAAGAGTCTGGAGACTGAGGCACATCATACCATCAACTATGCAAGTCTCACAAATAAATCCCAGAAGCAGTTCTGATAAACCCAGCTAGCTCTTACTGCTTCACAGCTTGTGGCGCATGCATTTGAGAACACTGCTAAACAGAGAAGCCTGTTCACAGGACACTTGCAACAATTACACATTTATTGCCACTTCACTGGCTCAACAGCTTTGAGGTAACATGGAGCTTTCATTTAGCAGCGCTTGTAGACCAAATCAAGCCCGACAACCTTCCCATTTGTTTTTTATTTGCCTTAGTTCTCCTTCTACAAGCCCAGAATCATTCTGTATTTATAGTTGCAGTTCAATGTCTTGTGGTACCCCAAGTGAGCTACTGTGAGGGCAACCAACCAGTTGAGTAGCAGCTACGACAAGTCTCACCCAAGAAGGCAAAAACTGCCTCTCACCTGTGTAAATTGCTAAGCATGTCAGGGAGCTAATCAGCTCCAGGCCCAGGACTCCCAGGATGAGATACAGGTACACTTTACTGCGATCAGGAAAGGAATGCTGCATTGACAGAATCAAAAGCAGAGCTGCATTACCTAGAAAACAAATGTTACGTTTTACAGGTATAACGGTTTCATTAGCTGTTGAAAATAACTTACTACTTTCTCATCCCTAATATCTGCATTAGGCTGCAGCATTTCAATAATGCTTTTCCATTTCATACCACTTGCCTCTTTGGCTAATTTCTTTAACACAGGTGATACAAGCTCACAACTGCTGGCAGGTAAATGAAGTTTAATTTCAGCATTTGACTGTAATGGTAGAGAACTGCGAGTTTCTTTATTTTTCCCACTTAAAAAACAAGAGTGGAAGAAATGGACTGGAAATACCCAATATACATGTGTGGGCTTAATCAGTTTCTAGTCTTGTTGCTGCTATCAGTCCCCAAAACTGCTTGGAGACTACTAATTTCTTTCAATTCCTAAAAGATCACATCAGTCAATTCAAAATAAGAAAGTGTTTTCCTTCAAATGGTGGATTTGAGTGTATTTCAATGAGGCTAACAAAGCAAAAAACCCAAACACCTTCCTTTCAAAGGGAGATACCTGTACAGGCTTCTGGTTGCCTGGCTATTATTTTAATACTTGCAAGTCACTGAAAGTTTAACTGAAATGAGCACAATTAGCCAAGGAGAACAAGTGTTGAGTTACAGACCTACATGCATTCTTAATTCTTTACACACCCTCTTCTCCTCTGATACGGAGTCTGAAATGTTCATTTCTTTCCTGTAGAAATTCTATAACCAGTGCCTGGATAAAGCATTAAGTGTATTAAGACCATTAATGTAGCTAGGGGACTGTACAGTTCTCTTTCATACTGCATTAGGCAACTGAACTGTCAGGATGGAAGCGGTACCAGCAGCAATTAGCACGGCAGGGAGTTTGCAGTAATGGACCTAACCACCTTCTGAACTACAGATGATTTACATCAAAAGGCCACAGCACACAGCTCATTGCACCTGAACATTTACACGTGCCCAGTTTGTCTGGTAGGGAAGAAGAGGGCTCCATCTAAGACTGAAGACAGGGCTAAGTATTCCAGATTACATTGCAATAGGCAGAATCAGTCCTTTTACTGTCTTTTGAAACAGCCTTAAGCCTGCTGTAACCTGATTTTGTCACTGCACTCCAAACACATCTGTATCTTCAGAGCTCTATCTAGTGGCCATAGCCTGAAGTTCTGTACATTCATCAAGGCGACAAGCTCTTGTAGCGACTGGATGGGAAGAAAGTTAGGGTTTTATACAAAGCAGGACCATCTAACTTATCAATGCTGGTGAAAAACAAAACAAACCACTACTGTAGTTATTCAGAAGATTTACAGAAGGGAGGTGGGATCATAAGAGGCAAAAATACTGTAAAAAGCTACCACTGTTTCTTCTTCCCCTGTTATTTCTGCATGAAAAATTCCTTTAAATTAGATGGATTTCAGATTTGTTGAAATAGTTTCTGTTAGAAAAGCTACACCAGCTAATTGTAACAACACTTCTTTCAGCTTCGCTGGCTGTGGTAACAGAATACATAGTTAAACCACTCCCATACACCACCCTTTGTCTATAGAAAGTAGAAAAAGGGAGTCAGAAGTAGAGCTGGATGTTACACTGCCACACTGGAGATTAGAAAACTGCTTATTTTACTGATTTCAGGCAGCTGTTGAGCAACGGGCAATTAATCTGTTTCTACTTGAATTGCTGAGCTTGAAAAGAGAAGCACACTTCTTAGAAGGACTAGCAGTCTCACCACATACCCAACTAGACAAATGAGTATGCAAATCAAGATCACTAGCAGCCAAACAGACGTTACTGGCTCAGCATTTTATGGCTGAAGACTAGTTACAAATGACTAGATGTTTTTCCCAACCTCACACTTACTTGTGGGCATTTTTCCACTACAAAGAGTTCTTTACAACATGCATCTGGCAGGCCAGAAAGGTCAGTCAGGAGGTCCATCTGACTAAAATAAATATAATTTATAAATGCTCTAGGCAGATTTTTAAAAGTTCATAAAACATAACATACATTTATATATAAACTGTTCAGTCTTTTATTGTGTCAGTTTAAAGCTTTAGAAGAAAAACAGAGGAAAACAAGTTCACTTCACCTGTGGAGTGTATCAGCAGTGGGAGCCTTTTTAGATGTCTTGTTGATCGGTATATTGAGAAGTAACCTCTGCTTCTGACTTTACTGTGGTGGTGCTGGACATATCGTTCAAAACAAACATGCAGAATCCACAGAATTACTTTTGCAATGATTATGACAGTCTGTACTTTAAGTGGGTGAGTATAGTTTCCAGGGCACTTATCCTGATTTGGATTGGGGTAAGAACAAAACATAGCTGCTAAAAATGCTAGAACAACAAAAGCAACCTGGAAGAGAAAGGAAGAAAGAATAAAACTCTTAGAGTCAACACTTATCTATTAAAAAAATACAGGCTTATGTATTTTATTCATTATGCATTACTTTCTGACTTTATTTTATTAGAGTTGAGATAGCGTATGGAACATTAGACACCTACTACAACCACTATGTGCCACTCTGGGAACATACTTGTGACTGAAGTTACTAAGTAGTAAGATTGTCTTCCAGGACAGCAACCAGTCTCCAGCTGAACAGAGCTGAGAACCACCACTCTTTCCAAGATTTCCTCTAAATCAATTTCACTGCTACCCAAAGTCTTCCCTTCATAGTGAATTTCTCTTATTTCCAGACCCTCTTTACCATCTCTTTTTACTTTAATGTGAACTTGACTTATACTCTCACAGGGGAAAAAAAAAAAAAAAAAGAAAAAAAAAAGAAAAATCACATCTTTTTAGACTCATTCAATTACAACAGTTATTGCTCTGCAGGACAGCCTCACATCTTATTGGTACAGTCTATGTTTCTTCAAATCAACATTGCATAAGTGGAAGTCAACCCTTCACTAAATCCATTAAAGAACATCTCCAGGTTATAACATAAGAAAAAAGTGAAACATAATCATAGTAACTTAAAATGAATTATTAGCACTGGGTAGTCATCTTTGCCAGTTGGTAATCATTCTTAAATATATTTATTATCAATTTTTTCATTTTGCTCAGAACTTGTCAGAATGACCACATTATAATCACATTGTATATACACTCGTCCTTTCAAACTAGTGCCATTATGCCATAACTTTTCCTGTCTTCAAGTTTTCATCATCAGCAGTGAGCATCAGCAATCTTTTAGCTAACTAGAAGGCAGAGTCTTGCGTGCATATTATGTGGGATATATGTATACACACAGGGCTTTTTTTACTCTTTACAGAATGTTTTTGTCACAGAAAATACTCTACTGTTTTCATTCAGTGAACAAGAATATCTGGTACTTTCTCATCCTCGTTCATCCTACAGAATAGGAATATTTTAAAACAGAACTAAAACCAAAAACAACTCCCACCAATACAGAAGTAATTTAAGAGCTTCTACATACAACAAAAAAATCAGTTTGCCTGAAGTCTACAGCAGTCTAACACCCCTAATATACTTGGCTTAAAAAGCATCCAACGTTCTGCATCTCATAACTGATAGAAGCACATCAGAACTAAAGATGGAGGAAATTGTCTGAGTTTCTTTTGCTAGCTTTGTTTCTGTATTATAATTCTATAGAGATCCAAGAGCCCACCGCCCCCTTACCACTACTCCCTTGAATTTATTTTTCATGTTTTTGTAATTTCTCAACCAGCTTTCTTCACAGAAATTAACCTTTCAGAACCACTTAATTACTCTTGATATGAACTGCCCTTAGTTTGCTCTGGTTGTGAATAGCTAGGTAATTGGAGGGCGGAATGAGGGAAATAACTTTCACACAATCATCAACACCTAAGAGAGAACAGACAGGGTAGAACATGGGAAGAAAAAGAAAAAAAAAAAGGGGGGAGTGTGTTCTATATTATCTGTAAAACCATTAATTCAAATGCAAATTAAATCCCAAATTAGCTTGAGATGGGTTAAGTAGCTAGATTAAGAAGTGGAATAAGAGGGAGGGTTTATCAACAAAACATTCGTTTAATTTATCGTTTTACCACCTCCTTGTCTTACAAAGCTAAGAATAATCCAGCTAACCCATATTTTATTTGGTCCATCTACTGTTCGGTTTGCCATTTTAAGCCATTAACACATCTAGTTCTACTCCCTCCAGGTGTTAGGAATGTATTTCAGTACAGAAAATGGCTATATTAAACTGATGCAAGCGGGAATGGCCTAGCACCACAGCTCTAGTAATCTACTACAGCAAGGTATGCAAGAGGAAACAGGTAGCCGGCATTAAGGGTGTCATTAATTAAAGATGCTTTGCTTACATTTTAGGTCAGTCCAACAATAGGTCCTTCACCCCAGTACAGTGGATTTTTATATACAAGAAGTTATTCTTGGAGTAGTATTTAAGCTCAGTTTTGTTCATGGGCAATGTCCTGGTTTGAGGTAAAACAGAACCAATTTTGTTCAGTAACTTTGCTTCTTAGCTAGGCCTCTTCTAACTACACAAGTTAAGTATTAAGGAAAGACAGGGTTAATAAAGAAACTATTTCTACCCTGTATACTTTACACTGCTCTACAGAGTCTCCTGATAAGAGCTAGAAGCCTGCAGAAGAGCAAGGCATGGCAAAACAAAACCACTTAAAAACCTAGCCCCACCACACTCCAGCATATCCTACCCACACATTCCAGAGCTGTGTGTAGCAAGGCAGCTGCACCAAAGCAGCTATTTGCCACCTAACCCCATTTCTTGGTACAGGATGGTGCAGAAGAAATACTCCGCGTTACACACAAATTACTGTAGAGATGCATTACAACACTACTGCATAACACTGTAATAGCTTAACTTCTCCAGGGATATTTGTCCCTTTGGCAGGCTGTGCATCAGAAGCTAACCTGGTGTCACCACGTTCCACAAGTTTTGTGCACATTTGCAGAAGGAGAGAGGAAGGAAACCCAATCAGCTTGTTTTCCCCCAACCATCTTTTCAGCAAGAGAGGCAGCACTAGTTCATGGGGGTAATTATAATGCTGTATTTCACCAACAGAAAAAAATATTTCTCCATTTTGCTCCAAGGACCAGCCAGCCACTGTAGCAGGTTCAGCAAGAGCAGTAAGACTTTACCTAGGAGAGTGTGTGTTCACAGAGGTCTCAGCAGTTTTCTCTCTCTTCACCTCCACACACTTTTCTCCATTTGCAGGAGAGGGGAAGTGATGGGGAAAGAAGAGAGCAGTTTTCTAGGACTGGGGTGACTGACGTTTGGCTACATCAATTATGTTAGTAGATAGTAAGGCCCCAAGGCTAGGTTGAAAAACCATTTACTGCACTACTACCAATGGCAGCGTCAGCCTTTGTAATGCAGACTTCAAGTGCCATCCTAATGGGATGGCACCAGTGTTCCTCTGGTAGTGGAAGGGGGTAAGACTGGATACACAGTTTCCATTGGAAACTTTGGGAGTTTATACAGCAGAACAGCAGAAGCATTTCCTAGGTCTACCTGACAGGCAGAGGGACGTTTCCTGATATTACTAAGAGGCTCACAAAACATTTACTTCTAAAATTGGAAGGCTAGAGCACGTGGTTTCAACAGCTTTATGTAGCTGCACAAATAAAGACCTTAGAGGTTGGTACGTGCTTTTAAAGTTCTGTCAGAGAGGACGTTTTGCAGAGCACTGGGCATACCATTTTTGTTTGAGATCAAATGAAGCTCTAAACCAGCTAGCAACACATATATGTCTGGCTTTACACACATACTATCTTCAGGTCATTGTTAGTGGCATTATAGAATCATTGAGGTTCGAAAAGACCTTTAAGATCAAGTCCAACTGTTTACCTAACACTACCAAGTCCACCACTAAACTAGGTACCTAAGTGCCATGGAAGTACCATTTCAGTTAGATCTTAGGCTCTTCACCCTTCTTTCTTCACATTTGGTTTCCACATGCTCACAAGCAACAAGTGTCTTCAGCTTATCTGAGATAAATTCACTACTAGGCAAGAGTCGCTACTTCTGTTTACCAGCCTCAAAAAGGCTTTCATACTGTTAGGTACAAGATCTGTCCTTTATCTGTCCTTTTCACCCTTAACCCCTAGAAGTCAGTCAGAGCAGGAGGTAACATTTTGTTTCCTTTATCTCTCCATCCACAGCCTTGCAAAAACTCTGGAGCAAGTCCAACTTTACTTGTTTAGTTACCATAAGAAATATCTCAAGTCTTCCCCGTGAAATTAAGTTCAGGCTCCAGAAGGCATAGCATCAAAATTATCTTAGCCCTCTATAACTAGTATAAGCACTTCTACAGCAGTAATATTATTTTAGAAAGTACATTTCTAACAGCCTGGAAGAACTACTTTTTAAATGGCTTTTCTTCCTAACAAAATGTGTCATAGCATGTTAGCACCAACAAGCAATCAGAATGAGAATGCAGCAAATATCATGTAGCATATACATTATCAAAATCCAATAAGACTTCACTGGTTTGGAAGAGCAGTGTGTGCACATCTCAGGAGAATTCTGTCCATGTGAACACTAAGAATTCAGAATAGAGACAGCAAATTTTCATAAGGAAGTCATGCTTCTTAAACTTACATGTATTAGCAACAGAAAATTGGCAAGGAGAACTGCTGGGATAGCATGAAATCTTGGCCTCAGTTGGGAATGCAGTGTATGAGATGAAATAAGTGGTCCATCCAGTAGGGGATCATCTTCCAAACTCTGTGTTATTTCCAAGGAACCCTAGAACAGAAGGGGAGGGCAAAGAATAACAGGTAAGCTAAGTACAAAGTTTTAGTAATTTCCTGTTAGCAAATCAAGCTTTGGGGTAAAACAACTACGTTAGCATCTTGAGGCAAGCCCTTAAGTTCTAGGTAAACTCTCATCGCATCTTTGTGCAAGAACTCAGCCCCTGAAATCTGACACTAATCTACCTCCCAGCATCACACAGTCTTCAGCAAGTTTAGTCTTTAAAACGTGTTACAAGTATTTGAGCATCACTGCTGACAGAGGCCACAAGTATTAGTATGTTTACATGAAAAGATGGAAAAAGTGACAATTACAGTCTCTCTCATGTATTTTATACAAGTACTGCAAAAATGCCTGTTATTCTTACTTCCATCCAACTACAGTCAGAGGCAATAAAGCCAGTAATAGTTTCAAGTGATTCTGCCACTGACACATCAGAACAGCTGCAGCAGTTTAAAATGAACCCAAGCAAGAAAAACACAGTTCACAGGGGGAAGAATTTGCTATGAAGTGCTGGGCAAGACATTCTCTGCTTTCACTAGAAATCACGCAGCCCTTACTTGTGTTGTTGGCACTGAATATTGGGGCTTTGACTTTACAGTCAGCTCAAATGTTTTGGCTATGTAAGTTTCCAGAAGTACCTCATACCTTTCACCTAAAAAAAAAAAAAAAAAGTAAAACTAAGAATGGGTGGAGGGGAAAGACCTTTCTTTGTAGAGAAGGAACTTGCCTCAGTGCTATGCATCTCTGCTTCTTCCAGGCCAGGACACAGTCATTAAATACATCCTAAGCTAAACATATACAGCCACTGTGAACGCTCAAACTGCTCACATCTCCCCCTTCGCATCCTGCTACGTCCCATGACTTGCTTGCTTCAAAAGATAAAGAAACTGAAGTCTTGACTGCTGTTCTCCCGAGTGATACAAGCCACAGCCCAGAACAACAAGAGCAGACACTTCTGACTATTCAGAGAGACATGCCAGGGTTCATTGGCATATTTACTGTTTTTAAACTGAGGACTTCTTGTCATGACATAAAGCAGCATAAGCCTCGAGGCAAGTGAGGCGTATCATTTTTCTAGACACTAGCACAAGAGAGAAAAAGAAGTTTTGGGATTAGACCTAGGTTTATACTTCATATTAACCAGGACAGTGTAGATGGGCTTCCCGGTGCTATTTCACCTGCAGACAGCTGCCTACAGTAAAGAAACTCGTCATCAAGGGTTATTTCAGTCAGCAGTTCTATTTTAGTACTGTGAATGCCACACTTGCCCAACCATAGAAGAGTGTGAACAGGCCTACCCTCACCTATTCGATACCTTTTAATTAGCCCAGTCTTCGACTGTAAAAAAAAGCCTTACTGAAATACCTGCCTGGTAAAATGACCTTTTATTGCAGACCTAAAGGTTTACAAATGGCACTCCTCTTATGTCACTGATATAAAATCCAGAAGCAAGAGTACAAAGATGATCTCTCTCCATCACCGTCCATTTTCAGATGCCAGGTATAACTTTAAGTTCTGAAAGCAAGCGTGCAGGACCAACATTCCAGCAGCCAAGACATCTTGCCACATTCCTCCCCAACACAGAATTAGTAGCAGACCTAACAGCTGCCACCTCCCACAAAGACAGTGACCATCCTTCGGACAACCACCTTTGCCTCATGGGAAGAGGTGAGCTCATCACTGCTGCAGTACCATGAAAGATCAGCACACTCCTTCACAGACAGAGCTTTATCAGAACGTTTGATCATGTTACTTACTGCGAGGCTGGCTACAATTCATCTTTGCGTCCTGAAACACAGGTAGCATTAGGAAGCACTGGGTGACATAACCTCCATGAGTAGGTATTATTACAGGCAACATGGGGAGGAGGAGAATTAAAGCAAGAGAGATGATGATGCCAAGCAGTCAATCATACATTAAGAAAACCTAGCAAGTGTGCTAATTAGATCAAACACAGGTTTCATTTAATTACAATGAGCTAGAACCACAGCTGCTGAAAGCCAAAACACCTTAAAAAAAAAAAAAAGAGTCCCTCTGTTAGGCACTGATGTTACCCCAAACATTGGTTAAGGCACCAGCCTCTGGGCTCCCTAACAGGTTTCCAGCCTGTGACCACCTCAGCAGCAGCACAGCACAAGGAGGAGAAGGATGACAAGGAGGAGGGCAGGCAGGAACAAGTACAGCCACAGCCTGCCAGCCCTGCCCACCCAGGCTCCCAGCTGGGGAGTGGGGGACAGGGAGCAAACACCCAAATCATAGCATTGTTTAGGTTGGAAGGGACCTTGGAGATCATCTAGTTCCAACCCCCCTGCCATGGTCAGAGGCACCTCCCACTAGACCAGGTCGCTCATAGCCCCATCCAGCCTGGCCTTGAACACCTCCAGGGATGGGGCATCCACAACTTCTCTGGGCAACCTGTTCCAGTGCCTCACCACCCTCAGAGTGAAAAAATTCTTCCTAATATCTAATCTAAATCTCCCCTCTTCCACTTTGAAGCCATTCCCCCTCATCCTATCACTACATGCCCTAGTAAAATGTCCTTCCCCAGCTCTCCTGTAGGCCCCATTTAGGTACTGGAAGGCCGCAATAAGGTCTCCCCGGAGCCTTCTCTTCTCCAGGCTGAACAGCCCCAAATCTCTCAGCCTCTCCTCTCCTCACAGCAGAGGTGCTCCAGCCCTCTCATCATCTTCGTGGCATCAACAGCAAAACGCCGCGGTCACGGCAGCGCGCAAACCGGACATGACACTCACGGGATCTCTTTGAGAGGGAAAACAAAAATAACCCAGAAGAACCGAACAAACTACACGAGCAGCCTCGATTAAATTAACAACCTCGATTAAAAACAAGCCCATCTCCCAGTTACTGGGGGGGAGGAGGAGGAGGGTGAAGGGTATTTCAAGCGCGGCTGCGGAGGGGCAGTGGCCCCTGCCCGCCGGCAGCGCGGGGGGCGGCCCGGGCGGCCTCTGTACTTCCGAAACGGCCATTTACCAGAGGCCTCGGCCGGAGGCTCCCCCCGGAAGAAGAAAAGAGAAGGAGAAGAAGCCTCCAGCGCCTCGTATAGAAAACAGAGCGAAGAGGAAGGAAGAAACGGAACGGAAAGCGGGGCGCTCGCTCGCCCGCCGTGCTCGGCCAGCGGCCTGGCCGGCCACCCACCCGCCCCAGGAGGAACCGCCGCCCGCAGCCCCACACTCACATTGTCCAGGTCCTGCTGCCGCCTCACCCCCGCCGTCAGCGCCATCTCCACTGTCTCGTCCCACGCCCTCTTCGCCCCGCCGCCCCGGCTGTCCTTAAGCGGCGGCCCGCCCGCCGGCCGGCCAGGCACAGGCCCCGGCCCCGCCGCCCCGCCCCTCTATTAGCGGCCCCCGCCGCTATTGGGCCCGAGCCGCGCCGCAGCGCCGGCCCCGGGGCGGGGCCGCAGCCGGCGGGCGGGGGCAGCCGCCGAGGGGGTACAGGCCCCGCCGAGGGTGTACAGACCCCGCCGCGTCCTGCTCCCCCCGCTCGGGGCCCGGGCCGGGCCGGGCCGTGTTTCTTGCCCACGGGAGGAGGAGGAGGAGGAGGAGGTGGTCTTCCCACCTCCCAGAGCGGGCCCTGTAGGCCAGCCGCCGGGGCCCGAACTTGTGCCCCCCGTGGGGGTGCCGCGCTGTCCCTTGGCGAGGCTGGGTCCCGTTGACTCAGTAGCCCGCTACTGAATTTAAAAAGGAGGGGGGCTAGTTAGTGTGGGCCCAGGGCTGGTGTCCCTGCCAGGCAGGGGGCTCAGGTGGCACGGCGGGGAGGAGAAGGTAAGTGAGAGCACCCAGCAGGTGCCTGGGGAAGAAGCGTGGGGATAGCGGCAGCGCAGCGATGCTTCCAGTGGCTTCCCATCGCCAGCAGTGTGTCTCATGGGCACCTCTTGAGGAAGGGACAGAGTCTATGCGCTTAATTAATTTCCAGTGGATCTCATCTCCATGAATGTGTCCCGTTGCCCCTTGAGACCATGGGGAGTTTTAGCATGCACAGGGCACGTAAAAAGTTGTCGTGGTTTAGGCCAAATCCACCACTGGGGACCCGAGGGACCCCAGACGGGACCGACAGATGCTCCCCTCTACCCCTCTACAAAGAGAGAGGCAGAGGAGGAAAAAGAGACGAGTTTAGAAGAAACTAAACTACTTTAATGAAATATTAATAATAAAATAAAAAGAAATAATGAAAAATATATACAAAACCGTATCAAGCTCCCGAGATGACAATCATGTCACCGGCTGGCACTGGGGCAGTCCCAGGCTGGACTCAGTGACGGACAGGAACTGGATTCCGGATCTGGAGTCAGGATTGGGATCACAGGCAGACAGAGTCCTCCTCAGACGTCGGCCATTGAAGGAAGAGCCCCTGACCCTTTGGTCCCTCAGCTTTTATACTGAGCATGAGGCAGATGGGATGGAATACCCTGTTGGTCAGTTTTGGGTCACCTGTCCTGTCCGCTCCTCCCTCCAGGTGGGACCCCACTATGCTTTTCCACTTCCGACCCTCCAACGTGGCAAATAACAAAGTTGGTTGGCCTTGGCTGTTATGGCAATAAGTATAAGCAAGAGCCTCTCTGCATCCCATGCCTGGGCATCAGCTATAAACAATTGGTCTTATCACTCTGAGAGAGTGAACACTGTCTGCACAATATGCAGTTGATTTCAGTTGTTAGAAGAGGCCCAGCTAAGAAGCGAAGTTACTGAACAAAATTGGTTCTGTTTTACCTCAAACCAGGACAAAAGTCATCCAAGATATTTCTGGTCAGGTTGTGTATTCTGTGAAGAAACACGTATTCTTTAAAAGCTGCCCACTGCTAAATTCATTTTATAACCGTTTGCTCTTGAGAGAGACTATGGGCACTCACGGTTTCCATACTACTCATGTTATGGATCTCTGTCTTATTACCCCTTGAGACCCTTTTGTATGCCAAATACTTGACCTTTTCAGTTATTCTTTGGTAATCTTTGTTAGCTTGCCTGACCTTTTTCAGCTACAGCCTTTCTGAAACAGGAGCGATCAGAATGTCACTGTTCAAGCGTGTGCTGCCTTTGTCTGCAAATCTTTCTTAACCTTTTGTTTGCTTTATGAGACCATCCCTGAGCTTTGAGCTGATGTTGGTGAGGACACTGAAGAGGATCAAAGCTGTACCAGGGGCCTGAAAGACAACAAGACGGTATTGTCTCCAAGTTGGAATTGTTCTTCAGGTACTATTTACAAGAAGCCAGGGCTGTCACCCTGAACAGCTGGTGTGGCTCTGCCTCTCTTGAAAGAATGCAGAAGTGCCAAAGGGGAAAAGCTGCATTTGAGGTATAGTCTTCTTCAGGCTGTCCCGAGTTTTTTGTCTCTGTTTTTGTGACTTCTCTTGGGTATCTTTTTGTAGAAAATACCCAACTGAAACCTCCCACTAAGAGCATTTACATTCATAACTAGGATTCATTTGTTCTTGTTTTACATAGATACATATATTTAACAACATGGGCAACTACCTTAAATGAAAAACAAGCCTTAAACTTGCTGGTTTCAGTAAGATTAAGTCCAGCTCCTGTGATAAGAGCCTGTTCAGTTCCACTTTCTTAGCCCAAATGTTCTTGTTTCCTCTTCCTTACTGTGCTTCCCCTTTCTTCCCCCCCTCACAAGAGCACAAATCCTACTGATCAGCAGCCAGAGGACAAAGTTTTTCTGTGACTATGAAGTGAGGCCACAATTCACCGGTTGCTGTTCAAGTAATCGGCGTTACTTTTGTAAGGTGTTCTGCCTTGCCAAGTAGTTAGCTTGGCAGGTGTGGCCTACATCTACACAGATCTAATAAACATCAAAGATAAGGGTGGGTCAATAAATCAGCCTGAAACTTGATTGTGCAATTTTTATGAGGATGCTGTGGAACTGCCAGAACTTCCTATTTCTTTGTGTAACTATACAGCTTACCTGCGTAGTGACTTTGTCGGAGCTTTTGCTCAGCTTGAAAAGCATGAAGTCTGTACCTTTTGTTTGTTTTGCAAGGAGCAACGATGTCTGCATTCTGGTTAACACGTCTGTTCTGGAATAACCAGAGATGCGAGTGTGCGGTGTATTGTACCAAGTCACACAGCCAAGAAACTAGTAACAGTGCCAGTTAGTGACAACGGCTAGAATATATTTTTTTTTTATAAATAAATCTATATTACTTTAAAAATACTTCATAGCAGTTTCTTTTTCTAAAAAATTAAAATAGCATTAAACTTTTTTAAGAAATAACAAAACACGTATTTTATAAAAAATAGTCACATATCATCTTGTGTTGCTTAACTGCTATTGCTTTTATTTATGACCAAATAAAATGCTGAACTGCATATTTATTTCTCTTGTTTTGCCACATTTTGTTTGCTTGCTTACACACGCTTATGAATGCACACATGTATTTGTCCTTTAATGTGGGGGTTTGGGATTCTGAATTTGCCAAGGATGATATTTGAGGGGAAACAGTAGGGGTGAGAGAGATATAATAATAAAAAAAAGAAGTCATTTTGAACAGTTGTTCAAAGAGTTAGGAACCAAGAAGCCTAAAATCAGGGATTTGCTTCATCACTTGGATACCCAAGCTCAAGCAACTACATTTTTTATTAGTGTAATAATTTCAGTTGCGGCAGTACTCCTCCTCCTCCTGTTGCCAGTCTCCATAAAATACTATAGGCTAGCTATAATCTTGATTTTAGCCTGTTTCTTCAGATATCCAATACAGTCGGGTGAGAAACACACACTTCATCTACGTTGTATCAGCAGCATACTATTTAAAAAGTGAATACAATTGCTGCTAATTAGTTGTAATTTCTCTGTGCTTGTTCAGAGATAATTTTCTAACAATCTCTGTTCAGAGATTCAGAAATTTGGTCTAATATATATTTACAAAACACATCTATTCAATGGCTTGCGTACGTATGTGCAGTGTGCATGATACATGCCATTCAACAAGTGTTTGAGATAAAATCAAATAAATAAATTCTTCTAAGTATAATTTTAGAATTCTAAAGTCCCAGGAAATTTACATTTACCAGCACTCATTTGAATATGTATAATTTTATATATAATTGTATGTATTGTTTCTACTGAATGGAAAATGAAGTGTTCTCAACAGGTTACTGAAGAGCCCAGTTGGGGAAAAATTACAAGTTTAAATATTTAAGGAGCATAAATATTTACTGTTCACAACACCAGTCAGCATTTTTTAGAAATACATGACTGTCAATTTCAACTGGTTTACCTAAAATATGTATATAATCTTTATAGTAATAGTCTTGTTCTTAGTAGATCACCCAATCTGTGTTTTGGTTTTGATATATTGTTTTAATTACTAGATTCACAGGTAATTTTTATAGCAAGAGGTTTTAATGATGTAAGCAAGGTAAGGTTTTAATGAAGGAAGATTCTCCTCTGCTCAATAACTGTTCCATCTTCTGGCAAATTTTGCAGACATTGTCATTTTAGTGAAAGTCGTCTCCTGAGGGCTGATCCAGTGCTGGGGAGTTTAAAACAGATTAAGATATGGCCTGTTCTTAAATTACTTCCTCTGTGACTCCATAAGTAATGATGAAAGTATCTGATAAGGGTAAGGTAAAAAGGTGTGGTATGGTCCAACAATGCGGTGCTCTGATGACCTTATTTGCTGGCTGCCCTTAAGGAAAGCTAGCATAGATTAGATACCCAGGATTAAATCCTCTCCTTACGCATAACCTTTTCTATATCTGTAATAATTACAATATTTGGGGCTAACTTTCACAATTGTATCCTCACAAAGAGGCCTAATACCTATTTTTCTTCCTCTCAGCTTTACTTAAAATTTGGCATGAATAGAAACAGGACTGAGCTCACAACCCTTTTCACATTCAACTCTAAGGTATAATTATTATTACTGTTTCTTATTGCAGGTACAATTAGTACTTAAAGTGTATTCAGCTCTATGTAAAGAATACGGTCTTTGCTCTGAGAATATGGCGTTGTGACAAATCCCAGCATGACTAAAAATATAAATGTGAAGTGAAAAGGTAAAAATAACAGTAAAGACAATTTTATTTGCATGAATTGGTTGTAATAGTCTGGACAGTCATACTGCAGTAAGCGCAATATATTCTAGCCTCAAATTACAGACACTTCACAGGTACTTGTTTTATTTCAAGCTTCTGTAAGTTATTAAAATCCTATGGAGATTAAAAAACAGTTCACTGCTGAACACGTTTAAAATAAAGGAACCGTTCTCTTCATGTACAGTTTCAGATTTTCACATCATGCAAGTGTAAGCTTTTTGTGGTGAACAGCACGGGGCTGTTTATACACAGTAATCATGGAATCAAAAACTACCACTTGCTATGAAGCTTTGGTTTCATACATAAAATGCCCATTAAGAATTCTGTGGCCTTTAAATGCAAGCTATTGAAAAGAGAAGACCATAACACTGGTATTAATAAAAACTCATTCAGTCTTTCACCAACAATATACAAATTTGAATGGTGGAGGCGTAATGTGGCCATTGGTTAATTCAGCTAATCCATTGGTACAAATCATTTAGCAAAATGTTCTCTGTGACCATAATGAAGTCCAGAAATAGGGCTGATGAAAATAGGTAGGTAACAGTTAATAGGGAGAGAATTTGGACAGCTAATGCAGCTGAGACAGAGGACGTAACGGAACAGTGAATGGAAGAATTGTGAACAACAGAATGGGCACTCTAGCTTACTTCTTTAATTCTACTGAATTTCCAGCTATATTCAAAAGCAAATACATTGAGGTTCAGGAAGGGATGCAACTCTTGATTTCATATTTATTTTTAGACATAACCACCAGAAACATAAATAAAACTTCAAAACAGAGTATCATAACATATCTTTCTTACTCTGCGCTGAAGATGAGTTTTAGAGTTTTAAATGGCTTAGGGCTTAAGCAAATGCCTGATTTGCAGAGTAGAAAGTTTTCCCTCTGCAGTGATTTTTAACTATGGGTTTTATCACTTTCTTCTGATTTTTCAAAATCACATTTCTGGTTATATTGTATTATAAAGCCATCAAATATGACAAACATTTACTTGAACTATATAAAGGGAAAAGCAGAGCTGTTTCTGAAAGTATTTGGGTTTAGATTATATACCATCTAGGGTGATTTTCATTGAACAAGAGGAACGTGTGAGGTAATTTGCCTCAAGAGAACTACTGATAAAATCAAAATAAAGACAGACGATGATATTTCAAGAAAAAATGAGGTGGTATCCCCCCCCCTCCCCCCCCCCCCCAGTTCTTTTTCCATTTTCTAAGTATTGCCTGAAAAGCATAAAACGAACATGTCAAGAACTAGCTTGCATAAACTAACTCTTTAGGCTGTAAAGTATTAGCATTCTGACAAGGTAGTCTTTTGAATATTTTAGATTCTGAGTTTTATTCCCTGGTATATTAGTCCGGATCACAATGTCCTTCTTTTGAATAGACAAATTGTACTCCGGTAACACCATAATAAACTACTTATTGTATGAGCATCTGCTTGCACCAGAATTAGTGGACTAAACCTTTTCACACTTTTATCTTTGACTTAAACTTCCCTATCATTTTTTTTTTAATTTAATAGGAGTCCAATTTTACTAGACATTCTGCATAGTTAACTGTACTGATCCTGAGCTCTTTTCTCAATCTTTACAATGAGTTTGCAATACCTTCTAGTCTTTCTTACAAAAAAAAGTATATATAAATCCAATCAAGGATTTACTAAATTTCTTGAATATCAGCATGATATGCTTCTCAGTTTCTATGAACAACCTGTCTGTGCAAAATTATATGCAGTAACTACACCTATGTGATTGCTATTGTTATGACTCCCTGAACATAATCTTTTAATATTTTAATGTCTTTTATTTCATTGCCTTTTTGTACAACAAAAGAATTTGTAGAATGTATGAACTATATCCCACTTGCTCTTTCCCAATCTACGCTATTTTTCATTTTCGCTAAGTGCCCCCTCAAGTGCTGTAGACTCTGCAAATACTGATCCTCCAGTCTTATTCATATGCATATGAAACAATATATATTCAGATTGATTCTTTCAGCGTACTGTGTCACTCTTCACAGCGTAAATTGCTCCCAATTACTGTTCTTAGGTAAGCAATCTATATGCATGACTACGTGCATTTTGGTGAATATACCTATTCTTTTGCTATAGGCCAATCATAGATAACCAAGAACTACTGAAATTAATAGAATTTCTCTGTACAGTTGTGCATTCAGTAAGCACTAGATGGCAGTATATCAATTTAAAAAATGTAATCTTAATTAATTAGCTGTACCTGTTTTCTTCTCAAAAAACTGTAATAAATGATTGAATTGGTTAGGACTATCTTATAATATTGCTGTTAAAAGTGAAGAATAATTATGATGGAGCAGAAATACACTGACTTAGATGGACTTGCACTGAGAGATACTATGCCTTAGAGTTATTATCTATGAAGAAAACTACTTTTGCTTCATTTTTCAAGAAAATATTGTTTTGACAAGTTGAACAAGTATGACTGAGCATAGGCATAATCTACACTCTTTTAAAGTAAAATGATCAGGAGAAAACCACCAATGACTGAGGTGATATCTGTGAACAAGAGGCTACCGTAAGCCCTGCTTATCCACATGATATATTGTTTGCTAAAGACCGGATCTTGTAAACCTTTTTTTTTTTTTTTTTTTTTGGTGTAGGCTGTACACAAAAACTGTGCAGAACTTATTTTGGTAAGGTATCACTGTGTTGAAGGGTGCAGCTCCATCATCAGCTTCGCCTGCAGCTGATTGGGGTAGTCCAGCTTTCCCTGAGAAATCCCAGCTGCTGGTTTCTGCTGCCACCTTTGCATTGTGTCTAAGTCATTGCATGGCTGCAAGGTGAAATCTAGTAAGTTTCCATGGGTATTCTGATGGTTCAGGGAATGTAAATCACTCAGCACAGAGACCCAATTGCCTTATCCACTGCACAGGAAGCAACACAAGTCTACAGATATGAGAGTAGGAGTTGGTCCACCTCTTTCACAGTCATCTCAAGGATGCACCATATGTGAAATCCAGACCTTCGCGGCACTGGGCCTCTGCTCACCAAGATCTCTACTTTGTGTCTTAGTGAGTTGCAGTACTAATATGAGTCAAAGCCATGACCTACCCTTGCTGCCATTCATAACACTTGAACTAGGACTTCTTTTTTCCGTGGCACTAAAATGAATTTGCGATCTACAGGAACCCTGCACTGTTCAGCGCTGACCACAAGGACCTGACTTCTCCATTGAGCAGAACTCAGAAACTTCATCCTATTTGCTTTTTATTTGGCCCGTCTTTTGCAAGATTAGGATTGGAGTATTTAAAGCCGGCTTACTAGAGAGTGTGCCATATCAAGTCTTTTTGGAAATTACACCATGTCTGGTTTTGAACACTGAAAAGCCAGTTCTCAGTTGCTAATTTTCATCATTATATAAGGTTCGTGAACTTTACAAAGCAGGTTTTACTGTTCACCTGTTTTCATTAAGTATGTATCATTCTTGGTGGTCCAGCAATTGCTCACACAGAAGAATGGTGCTAGAAGAGACTAAATATTTTTATCCATGCTTAATTGTATTTCACTGATTTTGGTCGCAGTACAGTTTATTTTTGATAGCAGCTGCTTTGCTATTCCTTATTTCACATTCTCAATTTACATGTCTTATTTTTTCTCTCTCTGCCTACTCTCCAGTACATATTCCTCTGCAATCTGGTGCCTTTCTCAGTCTGCTGCATGCACTTTCTTGCTTTTCCTTTTCACATTACTTTCCAGTGTAATTCTTCTCAACTGCATTCATGTCCTTAGCTCAATGGTTCCACAAATCTTTAAATATTCCATTCTTCTGGGGAAAAAAAGAAGTCTCTCACACTAGAGTAAGGCCTTTTAAGATTTGTTAATGCTGGATTAAGGCTGATATTAGTGCTTAGACAAAAGAATGCAGTAATAGCTAATGTCTGTGTTGACCTCAAGTTCTGTCATGAATTCCACAGAGGTCCTTGTGGATCTATTTAGATGCAGGGGCCTTGGTTGTATAAAAGTCTGTTGCTGGAGGTAATGTTACTGGGAGTGAAACGCACAGGGGAAAAAATGGATATGTGCCCTGAATGACTTTGGATAAAAACATACGTATTTTTACATAAATTTTATACTGCAATTACCCACAACTAGATTCAATAAGATACAAATATAATGGATAATTGCTAACAAAATGAGGAAGGACCTTGTTTGTCTCTTCGAAGCAATAGCAATAGCAATACAGAGGGGTACTTAAGTCTTTAATTCTAGCCCCTTCCTTTCTTCTTTCTTTTTCATGAAAAGAATCCCAGTCTTGGCAGCATCCTCTCATAAGCATTCTGCCCAAATCATTAAGAAGCTATGACTTCTAATATCTTAAGCAAGAGTAAATGTTCTTACAAATGTATTTTTTAACCTTGGAGATGTCTTCCTAACCTGCATTTGTCAGTTAAAAATACTAGTAAGAACCTATTTCAGTGTTCTCTGTAGCTAAACCTAATAGATATTTATTCTAACATGACCACATCAGCATTGTGTGTGATCCCTTAAAGATGCTTATAAGACACTGCACACTGCATCTGCATGCAGTTACGTTGACTTTTACCAGGATGGCTTATTCCATTTGTAGGACTGTGTAACTTGTGGAAATGCCTTGTTAGAAGGCAGAGCATTTTCAGTGGATGTACATCGCCAATGTATAGTATCAGTATTTCTGCATCAGTAAAGTACTTCTAGTGTCAATATATCCGAAGAACCGTACAATCATTAGGAAGCCTCGGCAGCATTCCTTTGGAACTCGCTAAAACAAGTGGGAAAGGACTGAGAGTTGTTACAGGGGCAGTCCTAAACACAATAGGGATTTTTCTCAGTAAATGCAGTGATTTGAATTGCTGCAACAAAAATAGCAGCTGTTTCATCATAGTTAAGAAACTTAGCCTATTTCTTTTCAAAACTATATATATATACCCACACATGTATATAAATCTATTTCTTCTCTAAATGTCTTTTCTAAGAATAGTTATCGGATCAAGCAGAATCCCGTAAAAATCCAAACATTGTATTTAAAGGATGTGTTTTCTCATGGTTAGATATACAAGTTATTTTGCTATAACCACATAATGTATTTTGGATGTAATAATTTTTGTTTCAGCTGTTTATGATTCCTTTCAGGACTACTGAAGTACAAAGACATAATTTTAGAAAAAAAAAAGAAAAAGAACCCTGCCCTTTTTGATGTTCTGTATCCCAGAAGTTACTTTAGCTAACCTTAAACATTTGGCTCAAAAGCCAAAACAACACTCCAAGAAAGTGACAGAAGTCACAGGTTAGAAATGCTTAATGTTCATTTAAGAATGAACGTTTAGTAAACAGTTCTGCCATGTTAAGGAGGAGCAGAATGTGCAGCTGCCTATGTGCTCGCAGGATCTATATGTGAGTAGTGTACAAAACCCCTCATCAGCTCCCGGACAAGTTTACAATGACTTCATAGTCTAATGTGGATCCTTAAACACAGCACAGTCTATTACTAGTAAGATTCACTTATGTCTTACGGATCAGTACAAGCTAGGATCCGTGTCTTACAACGTAACACGTACAGGAGTTTACTCGTGGCTACAGAAACCTGAGAGTACGATGTGACAGTCATCAGCAACTCTCTGACCTACCCAGACCAGACCTGCTGATGAACTCGCTGACGCTATGACACACGAAGCCAGCTGAATTTTAAACTTCCATTTCAGAGTGCATTATTGCTGGCTGTCCCCTTTGGAGCAGACTGCTCTGCAAGCAGGTTTTGTTGTGTCTTTCAAATCTTTAACAAGTAGCTTGTCTTCTCCAATACAACCCAGAGGCAAATCTAGTTGTCTCTCGAGAAGAGACAAATTCAGCAGTTAGGAAGCACAGACAGGCACTGACAATTGTGATTATTTAATTTAGAAAAACCTCCAGTGGAAAGCCATTGAAAAAATTTTGAAGCGTTCCCAGATCAAACATCACAATGTAGTGAAAGAGGATCGGTAAACTGAGAAAATGAAAACATTTTCCAAATGAGAAATATTATTAAAGATTAGCAAAGATGAAATAACAAATTAAAATACATTTAGCTTTAATAACCTGTGATTTTATTAGAAGCATTGATGGAGGCTTTATGTATCCATCTATAATATTCTCCACCCAAAACACACCTGCCATTTTCTGTTTTGCCTTCTACTTAAAATGTGCTGTCCTCAAACTTCTCTCACTCTTAGAAAAATAGTTTTGGTCAGTTAGTAAGGCATGTATTAGTTTTAGGTTAAGTTTGTCAATGTCAAATCTCTTGTGAAGAAGCCTTTTATTTTTACAGATGCTATCACTCTTAAATACATGAATTGTGTTAAGCTTGCTAAGCGCATCTTCTACTACGCAATCTTCTGAGATTCAGACGTAACTTATAGGGCTTAAAAGTACAGTAAATTCTTCTTGGATGCCCCGAGTCAGAAGTTGCTAAATGTATTCTTCATTACTGTCTGGATTAGAATCACAGAATCACAGTCAGGGTTGGAAGGGACCTTTGGAGATCACCTAGTCCAGCCCCCCCCACCACAGCAGGGTCACCTACAGCAGGTTGCACAGGATGGTGTCCAGGCAGGTTTTGAATGTCTCCAGCGTAGGAGACTCCACAACCTCTCTGGGCAGCCTGTGCCAGTGCTCTGCCACCCTCAAAGTAAATAAGTCCCTCCTCATGTTTAGATGGAACTTCCTATGTTCAAGTGTTAGTGTTGCTTACAAAGACACGTTTGAAATAGATCGCTGTCCTGTCCTTGTTTCTTTTTTTTTGTATGAAGCAAACATTAAAACACAACTCAAGTACTTAAGGCTCAACATCAGCGATGTCTGCGGTTGCATGACTGCAGCCAGGAGGGCAGCTGTTTTGGGGGGCACAGTCGCCATTCCGCTGGACTGGCTCAAAATGACAGCAGACGAGGCCCACTGGGTCATTGTAACCCAGAGCACGGGTGCTGCAGCCTGCTCAGATCCCACCTCCACCTTCTCTGGGCTCTGCTCCGGCCCCTTCTCTGCGCTGCGACCACCCCGACCCCCACAAGCTGGTGCCAGGCCAGCTCCCGGGCGGCCTGGGAGGAGGCTGTGGGCCCCCCTCCCCAGGGGTGGGTCTGCTCCCGGAGAAGACCTGTGACCAATTTTTACTCTTTTTTTTTTTTCCCTCCCACCCCGTCAAAAAGAAGAAAGACGATGCAGCCCTGGCTCCAGGCCCTCGAGCAGCTGTGTCCCCACACGCAGCAGTGCCCCACGCCACGCTGCCCGCCGCCCAGCACCGCCTGGCCCGGCCGCTCTGTGTGCGGGGGATGCCCCCGAGGAGGAGGGCGGCCTCGCCGCCGCCGCTCTCCGGCCCTCGGCTCGCCTGGGAGGCGGCAGATACCCGGCTCGGGTGTGCGGGGACCGAGAAGGGACATTGGGCCCGGGCTCATCCCCCTCGGAGGAGCCGCTTCTCCCAGCAAAGGGGAACGCCACCCACTCGGCCTCCTCTTCCCTAAAGGCCGGGGACGAGCAGCCCGCTCGGAGGAAGCCGTACCACCCAGCGGCGGCAGCCCCGAGGGCACCCTCGAAGGGTGCCTTGCCCAGCCCGGGGACCGCGACCGCCCCCCGCGCCTCACAGAGGCCGGGCCGAGGCGGGCCGCGCGCCCCCATCACCCGCCGCCGCGCCTGCGCGCTGCGGCCCGCCGCCGCCAACGCCCTCCCGCGGGCGGGAACCCGGAAGTGGGCAGAGCCGGCGGCTCCCGGCGGGCCGGCAGGTAGCGGGGGCTCCGCCGGGCGGGCGCAGCCGGCACCCCGCGGCGGGGGCAGCAGCGGCTGGCATGGTGCTGGCGGCAGCGCGCCGCGCCCGCGTTGCACGGAGGAAGCCCGAGCGGAGCCGCGATGGAGATGCTGCTACCGCCCGTGTGAGTGCGGTGGTGGCGGCGGGGCGGGCGGGGAGGAGGCTGACGGGCTGCTGGAGCCCGCCGGGGGGGCGGTGCGGCGCGGCGCGGAGCGGTGTGCTGTGGGGGCGCGGGGCCGGGCCCAGCCGCCGAACACCGGGCTGAGCTGCCGCGGCCCGCCCGCCCCGGGCCCCTCGGCGCCGGGAGGGGAGCTGTGCCCGGGGGTTGGGGGGATTCAGCGCCGGCGCGGAGGGTCGTGTCGGTGAACCGGCGGCGGAGCCCGTGAGCGGCGGCTGGGGGCGGCAGGCGGTGGTGCCCGGTGCCCGGTGGTCCGGGGCTCCCCAGGTTTGAAATGCCCCCGTCGGGGGGCTGCTGACGTGCCCCCCCCCCCCGGCGGGGCGCTGGGTGCCGGCACCCCCCAACCCACCACCCCCCCGCCACCTTCCCCGGCGCCTTCCAGCTTGCGAGGACGGGCTTTTCTATTTTTTTTTTTTATTTTTTCCCTCCTCCCCCTCACTCCTTCTGGTTCCTCCATATGTGGTCCCAATTTACTCCCCGTTTGACTCAGCAGTCATGCTCATCGCACTCCCGGTTTTCTGGTTATTTTGTTAAGCATCTTTTTTGGCAGCGACACGCTAGGCAAGCCACCTATTTCCAGCTGCACTTCAGGATGGGTTCATTCAGGCTTATATGCTCCAGTTCAGCGTAGCTTTATCCCACGCCTTCAGGAGGTTGTTTTCAGGTACGCTGCGGGTGAAGCTTGTGAGAACAAACCAAAGGGAACCAGTCGCAGACAGCGTTGACCCAACTGGTGAAATGGTGAGAGAGACTAAAGTAAGTTCAGGCAGACGAGCTGTTCTCAAAATAGAAGGCATATGACTGACGGTTTGGTAGGCTTCATTACCTTAAAACAAAATCGTCCTTTGTGACAAGCTAATGAAACTTCAGCAAATGAATTTACACTTCAGAGGAACTCGTCCGTCTATCCAGGTTGCTTGGCAGCTCTTTAGAGGCAACTCGGACCACTTTTTTTCTTGCGTATCTGTATGTGATGTGTATATAGTCTGTATATGTGTGCAGATATGTACGCATCAATATCTGATGTATTGGTTTGGATGTAAAAAGAAGTGTTCTTATCTTGGACTTGGTAAGTTAGTGGTATAATTAAAAGCTGGGTCTCTTCCCAGTTAGTCTTTGGTGTTTTGAATGTTCCCTGAAGTCACTGATTTCTGTGTATCGTTTTTCTGAATGCTGATCACTACGTATGTCACATAATTTAGAGGAGTGACACTCAGTTTAAAGGAGTTTGCTAGATAGGATTTTTTTTTTTTCTCTCCATACAACAGCATGTGTATGTGCTGTGTAACATGTGACTTGATTTTTTTTTTTTTTTTTTTTTCCTGACAGGCAAAATTACTGCTTGTTTCAGCAAAGAGTTGTATAATTTTCAAAATTGAGCATGGCACTTTGAATTCATAGTTGTTTCATGGTACAGTGCAGTAAGTTGGTAGTAGTTTGAGTTCTGTAGATGTACCTTACTTTGTTAGCCAGTGTTTTACAGAGACTTTTTTTAGTGCTTTGTTGTTTTATGTGTTTTGTATTGTTTTGCTCCAAAATTTTGTTGCTGGTTTCAGAGTCATGAAAAGTAGAGACAGATACTTTGCTTTATATGTTGTTGCAGTGCACAGAATGTAGAGTTCTAAGTTAAAATCTTATTTAGCTTTGAGTTTTTCATTTAAGCTTTTTTAGACATGCCCAAGTAAAAAGTTTTAGGTATGGTAGAAGAGAGGCTGGAATTCTGGGAGTCAGTGCATGCGTTCAATTTGACTATTCTTACCCAAAGAGAGTAAGATTGGGTTTTCATTTGAAATCAGATATACTAGGGTCAGATACCCCACCAAGTGACTTCAGTGATTTTGTTTATTTCCAGCTCAGAGGTTCAGGAATACCATTACAATGGTAATTGTAACATCACTGATGTTAAGCATTTTCTAAGTACTACAACAATGTAATTTGCCTTGTAAGGATAACATTAGGATTGTAAACACGAAACTCATTGGCTTGGCTTGGCATGAAAAACCCACTTGCTGTTTGGACAGTCCTAGTGACTGAGGGGTGTATATAATCATTTTTCTATGGAGTTAGTGCCTGTAGAATTTAGGCATTTCTTGTAGAAGGAGGTAATTGTAGATAGAGATTATGATTTTTCACACTACTTAGTTTTTCTCTTGCTATTTTGGGTGTGTTTGTGAGAGTAAGAAAAATTAAGAGTTGGTCACTTTTGCTTTCCAAAACATTAAGTGGATCTGCAAAACTACCCAGTTCTTCTTATACTCACTTATGTTTCATGCTGCTGCTAGGGAAAGCCTGGACAGTTACAGTAGTCACCATCTGCTCTTCCTGTCAGAGATAAATTGGGAGCTGCATGATCCAGAAAGGGAGGTCCTGGTGGAGGGGCAGAGAGCGGCTCCTATCTTGCAGGCAGTGAAGGCATTGAGAGACCAGAGTGGTGGATGTTGCATTCTACCATCAATCTGTATGAGCACCAGGCTAAAAATTCCCAAACCTCTGCTTTTCCTCTCGCTTCAGGGCTTATTGGAAATATTCTAGGGCATCATCTTCATGTTTTCTGTAGTGGAGATTACAGTTAGCCCTGAATGCCTCTGTTAACCTCACTAGTGTTGGTCACCAACTTACCACTTCCTTGGGAATTCTGCCTACTCCTCCATGCTGTTGGTAATAGGGAAAGCAAAATTGCTTGGAGAAAAGAATAAGTACAAATCTTCTCCTCCTCCCCAAGATGAAGGCGGAGAAAATAAGAATGACAGAACTGAATATTGCTGGAGAGAGTCCAGCGTAGGGCAACTAAGATGATTAAGGGAGTGGAGCATCTCCCTTATGAGGAAAGACTGAGGGAGCTGGGTCTCTTTAGTTTGGAGAAGAGGAGACTGAGGGGTGATCTTATTAGCGTTTATAAATATATAAAGGGGGAATGTCATGAGGATGGAGCCAGGCTCTTCTCAGTAGCAACCAATGATAGGACAAGGGGTAATGGATTCAAGCTGGAACACAAGAGGTTCCACTTAAATTTGAGAAGAAACTTCTTCTCAGTGAGGGTGACAGAGCACTGGAACAGGCTGCCCAGGGAGGTTGTGGAGTCTCCTTCTCTGGAGACATTCAAAACTCGCCTGGACACCTTCCTGTGCAACCTCATCTAGGTGTTCCTGCTCCGACAGGGGGATTGGACTAGATGATCTTTTGAGGTCCCTTCCAATCCCTAGCATACTGTGATACTGTGATATTGGACAGAAGTATCAATGCTTTTCTTTTTTTCCTCTTTCTTTCCAGATGTACCAAGCTTTGCCATCAGAAGCCCTTGGATCTCAAAGATGATAACACTGAAATTCACTGTCCTGTTACAGTAAATCCATGGCACATGAAGAAAGCTTTTAAAGTTATGAATGAATTAAGAAGGTATTACTTCACTGAATACATCTGCCTGGAGTCCATAATACATCTTTGCTTTCATTTGCATTTATTAAGTTAATAATAGCAGTTTAGTTACTAAGAATATTCAATTCCAGAAATGTAGCTGATGAGAAGGATTAAATATGCAATGAAGTGCTGGCTGAATGATAGTCATGTGATGATAGCTGTAATGTGTGCAGTATGTTTTTGCCCCTCATAAGTTAATCAAAACTAGGTTTATGAGACTTGAAAAATACTTGGAGGTTGTATTTAAGGAATTACAGTTACTAATCCTGTCTTGTATGTAGCTGATCCTGGACAGATGAAAAGTGAATCTCTAGCTGAGTGTAAGGCACTTCGTATGCCTGTTGATGATTTTTGTGGTAGGCTGTGAACTTGAAAAATGTTAAAATTTTCTGGTCTGGAGACACAGGTCACAGTCTAACAAATGTAAACCAGTACACTTTCTTTTCTTAGTTATCTTTTGCTTGCCCCCTGGGAGAAATTGATGAACTCCTAAACTGAATGTTGAAAGTAACTTTTCTCAGTAAAGTGTTGCAAGACCTTGAGTGATACTACCATCAGTTTGAGCAAAACTGGGAGACTGGTGCTGATGCTGTTCTTAGCACCTGTATTGATTTATTTTCTACGTATGAGTAGGTGAGATGGTGTTGAAAACTCTGACAGCTGGTAATTAGAACTCACAACTGAGCTCTGGTAATTAGGACTCGCAACTATCGCTGACAGTAATTCAGCTTTATAACTAACAGCAACAATGGAGAAATTAAATAAATAAAACACTAGCACAGACAATACCGGAGGGTGTGAAAATCCCATAGTCCTTTGTTATTTCCCATATAAGATTAAAAACTGGAGAGGCTTCACGTGAAAAAAAGGCAGCAACTGATACCCTATTAAAGTATGCCTCAACCCTTGATCTTCGCTGTTCCATATGGGTAAAACTTTAATACTATGGTAGCTACTGTGGTCAGATCAATGTATTTACTGGAAGATCGCAGAAAATCATATGCTGGCTATAAATGACTTAAATCCAGCCGAAAGATTCCCATCATCTGAGGATAATGGGATAAGAGCAGAGACTGTTTTTCTCGTATGTTAACAGCCTAGTTACCTTGTGCTGGACAGACTGATACTTGTTTCTTCATCTTACTTACGTCCTTAGCTTTTTTGAGGATCCTAGTAACCAGATGCAGTGTCTCAAGGAGTGTAATAGAGCCTGGCCAGAGCCAGTAGCCACGGCTTCCTAAGGATGAGCAAGAGTTTAGATGAAGAAACAGTTTCCCAGAATGAATCTTACAACAGTTTCAGAAGTCAGAAACCTTACCTGCATTTTTGTTGTGTTGCGAGTAAAAGATAGGTGGTCTTCCAGCAGAGTGCATTGTTGAAGGCTGTGGATTATTTTCAGGATATACTTTAGTTTCCATGGTTACTTAAATTTGAATTGCTGTAGAAGCAATTTGAGCGATTTTGTCTTACATGTATAAATAGTTAAAGTTGGAACAAGAGCAGTACTGTGCAGACCTTAACTATAGTTCTTATTTAATAAGGTAGTTGATGCCGCAATGTTTACTGTTTAAGCTGAGTACAGCCTTTAAAATGGCAAGTGCTAATTTGATAAGACTATAAAATATTTGTATTTATTAATTTGAAATAATAAACTGAAATATTTTAGAAATGTTTCAGACTCCATCACTCTAAATGAAGGCCTAATATTAATCAATTAAATTATATTTTTTATTTTATTGACTGCATCTTTAAAGTGGTTTCTATCTCGGTACTTTTCATTAGTGTAGCACAAGCAGGTATTTGCCAGAGGTATACTCTCCAGAAAGTGGGTAATTAGTGAAGAAATCATCTGCTTAAGAATCTAAAATACGTTGGTTTTGGAATGCTTAATTCTGTGAGTTTATATTACATTTTTGTCAAGTTGCCTGGTTCTATTAGCTCATAAGAGGGTTTTTCTGTGCCTTCAAATTTTGACAAATTTGAGTAACTTTGTCCTTGGTAGTTTTTGTCATTTCATTACTCACCATCATCTCAATACTGAGTCAGAGAGATCATTAGGATAGCTAATTAGTTCTTGACATATGAAGAAATTACCCTCTGATGCCTGTCTTTCCTCTTCATTATAATCTGTTTTTATCACAATGGAGTTTGACCTTACCTATATTTGTTAAAATCCTTTCTTACAAATAAGACTTGACCAAAGTCTTTTGAAGATGAGGGTAATGACCTATATAAACCAATGAAGAACAACCTGCAAGTTGGTAAACATTTATTGTTCTTAAATCTATACTTTTTTGCCACCACATTTCTCATTTTATCATTTTCTTTACCAAGATGGTGTACCCCCCATGGGTCTGTTGATTCAGTGGCTCTATACAAGCAAATTAGTACAATATTGCTTCAGAATGCAAGTTTTTCTAAAACAAATTGGTGTGCCCTCATGAAATGAAGGTGATGAGTTGCTGTGGAAGCCGCAAGATGCTTGCAACAGAGTACTCAATTAAGTTTATAAGCTTTTCTCTTTATTTAGTAGTTTATTTAGCTTGTCAGCTTTGTAGTAACGCAGAGCATATTCATTCACCTAATGCAGTTCCAGACTAGAGATGTGTCTGGACTACCTCTAAGTTACTATGTCAATATATGCACAATGTAATTAATTAGCTGGAGTTTTGCATTAATGTAATTCTGTTGCTTCTGGCTTTATTGTTATCTTTGGTATTTCTGTGCAGCTAGGTGTAAAGCCTTTTGTTCCTATCGTCAGGATAAGTGCGGGTGTCTGAAAAAGCTGGGTATCTGATGACACCTTATGTGCAGCTTTCTGTTGCAATTTTTGTGTAACAAATGTAATGGTTGTTTTCAAGCTCCTCTGAATTGTGTGTTTCATCTGGTTATGGTCATTACCTTATGCTTTTTTTTTTTTTTTTAATAATAAGCGTATTGCAGGCTAAACTTATGAGATTTAGATAGTTGCTGGAGGTATTAAGAGCTGAAAGGGGCGAAAAAATTCTAAGGCTAGGGTTGCAATATGGCCCCAAAGGTGAGTTGTGGCTGCCAAAATTTTTGGTGTGTGGTCTTCCCAAGGCCCTCTTGCTTGAGGCTGTGCTCAAAGAAACTGGATGATAGCAGACACCGAGAGATCGTGGAGTTTTCTTTGGAGTGAAGTGACTATCTGAGCGTCTGGCCAAGAGCTCTAGCTCTGTCGGAGCAAAATGCAACTGCTCATCCCAGTCTCTGCTACAGCTCTGCGAGGTAGTTGCAAACTGTCACAAAGTCTGCACTCTAACCGCAATATATATTCAGGCAAGGTAAAAATTTATCTTTTCAAAAGTACTGAGAATAGAGATCACTGGATTGGTGTACAGCTCTAGCTCTGTCCTTAAGGAATATGTTCTGTTAGATTGTACTCTTCCCCCCCCTTCCCTTTGTTGCCCTGGCACTGACTTTTGTGGATTGTATGCTACTTCTACAGGGACAGTGCTAGCATGAGAAGGATATAAAAAGACAGTTTTGACTATGGCTATTTAGATGCTGGGAAATTGCGGCCTTTTGGTGTTGTGGTGGATTTCTTAGTTTGTGGTTTGGTTTTCTGTTTGTTTGCTCTCCCTTGCCCTCCCCACCCCCCTTTCCATCTAGAAAATTGGGTTATAAAGAATACACGGTGTGGTAGGTTTCACTAGAAGAGGTATATCCAATAGCTGTAAGCTGCATTGGAAACACCTATATTAGGAATGATTATAAATGAGATGTTACTTTATTGCAGCAGAAGAGGGAGGAAATAAGTATTACAGTTGCAAAGGACAAGAATGCAAATAGATATAATGAAAATAAAAAGTCAGGCAGAGTGGAAACTGGTCAGAGTGGAAAAATAATTGCTATTGTGTGCCTGGGCTGTGTGTGAAAAATGCTTGGAAAACAGTAAATATAGACATGATTGAGTAGTGATTTTAAACAATTAAGTAGGCACGGGCTTCCAGTGTAACGTGACACAAGCATCACAACTGAAGTTTGGATTCTTTGTTATCTGTAAAGTCTTATTTCTTACCTCAGTTTTTTAGTGTTTCTGTATATAAAATTCTTTCTATCATAGTTATTCAAAGAGGCGCAGACTTCAAGTGAGAAGTCTTATAAATGGGGCTGATACAATTTTTGTTATTCAATGCAGAAAACTTCTGTGCAAGAAATCACAATTCAGTTGTTTGATTTTTAGAAAGTTCTGTGTACCCAAGCACCATCTGTAATCCGACTGAGTAATAGCCATGTGGTTGTGTAACGCATTTAAAAACAATGCTTCATCAACATTGTCTGCCTGCCTCGTTTGAGGGCATGGGAAAAGAAATTGTGTGTGATATTATATGCTTATCTGTTGTAGTTCACTTACGTGAAATTGCCTTCTCTGATATTTCTAAATAGTCAAAACTTGCTGTGTGATGTGACGATAGTAGCTGAAGACATGGAAATTGCAGCGCATAGAGTTGTGCTAGCCGCCTGCAGCCCCTACTTCCATGCCATGTTTACAGGTACCAAATGTTTCAATACTTACTATGTTCTAATCCAATCCAACTGTATAAAGCACAAAATTAAATGACACTTGCTTTTTAGGATCTCATTTAATTTTGAGATAAGCCAATAGGAACATTTGGGTTTATTAATGAATTTTTTTTTTTGCAGTCTAAGGACATACTGGCAACTTTTTCTTTGTTAGCATGATGAATGCTTTAAAAAGTCTCCTTCATTTAATCGCATTTATATGTCAAGTAAGCTAGGAATAGTAGAGTTGTTATACCCTTTAAGGCTCTAGTAATCTCACTTGTCCGAAAGAAGGTTACAATAACCTTCATGTGAATTTTCGAGTAAATGATGTCCTTTAACAACTACTGCTGCTATGTTCTTCAGACCCTGAATACTCTAGGCTGTTAGTAGATATGAAAGCTTTCTGTGGCTTTGGCAGCCTACAGCTGGAGTGCATGTTTCAGTATTTTTAGGGTAATTCTCCGTGACAGATGTACTCTGCATGGTTGCCACAACTTTCCTGTGCAGGCTTGATTCTGCCTCCACTTGCTCCATGCTGGCCAAATAACGGCTTTGCTGCTGAGGGCTTACAAGGTTAAGATAGGTTCAGGTTCACAGGAGCCTCCAGCTGAGTTCCTGTGATGTGGGTTTCATTCCACAATGGTTATAAATCATTGAAATCATGTGGAATTCAGTGTCAAAGTGAGAATGCTACTAAATGCATGTTAAAATTAATTTCTGAAGTTTTGTCTTTCTTTTCAAATCTTGTGCCAGTTTGGTAGTTAATGTTGACTGTCTGAAATTAAAAGAATCCTCTGCAACGTATTGCTTCTGATCACCAGCTCAGGTGGAGGCAGAAATATGACTCTTGGCCTGCTGGTATACAAGCAAATTGGAGCCTTAATAACTTTAATTGTATGCTACTGCAAGATTGATGAAATTTGAAATACTGTTGTGTCCTGGGGAAGCAGCTGATTATTCTTGATTTTTACATGTAAATATTTTGACACAACCAAAGCTAGAAGTGGAGTCACTACCAGCAGCACCAATGCTTTAAAGTTTTGTGTAAAATTAAATATCTGTTCCTCTAGCAATTCTTCAAGCTTGCATTTGTGGTTGAGACAAACATTCCAGGTGACTGATACATTCTTTCTTAATTTTTACTGCTTGCTTTGAAGTTAGAATGGAAACAGCTGCTTCTACAGTTCTTTTCATCACCTTAGTAACAGAGAAACGCAAGCCTCTTACATTAGTTCTGTATTAAAAATTAACTGTCATTGACTGTCACATTGAAAATATTCTTTACTCGGAGTGTAAGTTTTATGCTATGCTTTCTGTGGCAGACAAGACATTTCTGCTTGCCCTGATGTTTATTACCTGTTAGGACTGACAGTGCAGTGGTGTCTGTGGCTGCTCACTGGATGGAATCGCTGACATCTTGGCCCTTTCCTTGCTTCAGTCCCTTTAAATTTTTTTGCTTGTTATATGTTTTTAAATGTCATCTTTGATCCGCAGTGGTGTGGGAGGTGGGAAGCGTTTAACCCATACATCTGTGGCAATATTTGTGTAGTTGGTGAACCAAGTTGGTAGGAGTTTAAATAGAATTCAGCTGTGGCTTCAAGATTTGTCAACAGATTTTATACTACTATCACAGGCTGCTTTCAGCAGGGCCCAGCTGTGTTGTTGGTGCGTTTCAATCATTCAACACAGAAGAAATCCTGAAGTTCATCATAATTGCCGTCTCCATGAACCTCCCAGTTCACGCATCTCAGGTGGTATTCTTATCCAGTAATCTGCAAGTTCAAATAAGCAAGTTTGATCCTTTATCCAGCTACAATCAAAAGAAAAAGTATCTTCCTCCATCCGGAATAAAATAGTGACTGAAAAGACAGTAAAAAAAATTGTACTTTTATGCTTCAGGTTTACTTCTTGACTGGAAACTAGAAGCTTATATTCGGACACATGTTTGCAGGTTACTTCCATCTTTCTGAGTCATTAGGTACTGACTGCTAAGCAGGGTGGGGTATGGCACTAACTGAGATCAAACCCTCTGCCTGGGTTTTTTTCTGTTTCCATTTGCTGCAATGGTAGGACTAGCCCTATTAAATACCGAGAAAGGATTTTAAAATTAGTAACAATTATAAGTAGAGGGGAAAAGAAACATTAAACATCTGGGACTATTTTACCAGGAATAATTCCTCCTTCTGTATACAATGAAATTCTTCAGAAATATGTATTGTGAACTGAATTAAATAACCATAAATGATTAGAGGAAAGGATTATAAAACATCAGTGAAGGGACACTTCAGTGGCCCTAGGGCCTGACTTGGGACAAAGTTTACTTTTCTCTTCTGCCAAGGCAGTTATCCTTAGGGAATTACCTGCTTTCTTTGCTTCCATTCTCCATTTGTAAAATTCTGTTTAAAAAAAAAAAAAAAAAAAAAAGCCTTCCTTACATTACTTTGTGAGGAACCATATAAGCTTTTTAGATAGCCTTTTAGTAACTTCAACTCAACCAGTGCTCTGCTGCTACTGCTTGGGAGGTTGGATCAGCTCAGTGCTTTTCTTTCTGCTCACAATATGCTTTCCTGTCACTAACAGCTCTGTGGAGATACGGTGGTGCAGCTTCCCAGTTATGAACAGAGTTCTTCAGCAGGTTGAATTCTAGACTGAGCCTGCCTAGCGAGTGAATCCATGGTTTCCTGTGTACGATCTGTCAAACAGGTCTAGATCACAGGAGGACTAATCTAGAATTGTAGTAAGACTGCACGTCCGTTTAGCATGAAAGGTAGAAGCAAATCTTTGGTGGTTTGTTTTTTTTTTTTTGGTATATTTTGAGCTCTGTTAAACAGAGGAGATGCCTATCTGTGGCTCTAGAAGCCTTGACACAAAATCTGAAAACATACCTAATGTGCTTGCAGAATATCAAACTCTGCTCTCCCACACACACAATTTTCCCAAAGGACCACCTCCACAGCAGCTTGCATACTAAATAACTTGCAGCATGCATGCTCTGAAGATCAATAGGTTTAATCTGTGTCAAACTAGAAGTAGAAACTTGGAGTACAGGGCCCTGCTGAGAACACACTGCAAACATCCTTCAAAGGTTTAGGGGTATGTTTCAGAAGAGCAGGTGCAAAAAGAAGGTTCTGAGGGGGCTGGATTTTGCTGGGTTTGATGTAGTTCGTCATCATTGCTTTTTGGAATGCTAGCAGCCTGCACTGCCATTTAGTAGTAGTATGTTGCTGTGGATGGTCCTCTGCCCTTCCTAGCACTTAAAGGGTTGATTTAAAATGCTGTTCCTCACCCTTCAGCTCAAAAAAAAAAAAGTCATGAATAACAATAGATTTTTCAGTGATGATCCCTTTGCCAAATGCACTGGGTAAAATGCATTGTTTGGCACTGATACTGGAGACACAGGGTAACAAACCATTTAAAATGTGTATGTACTTTATAAGGAAATATCAGCAAAGATAAGTGTCTTCTGATTCGCTTCCCCATCCTGTCTGCTTCTGTTATTGTATACGTTAGATTTCTTACCTCATCAATACCCTTGTCTCTAGATGCCTAGGGGAAAGAAATAAGAATATATCCAATATAGAAGAATAAGAAATGAATGTATCCAGAGACTGGGATATGCTCTTCCAAAGTCAAAGTTGATATATCTACCAACATAACTGGTGTAGTTCATGTTTCTCTTCCCAGTGCAAGTCAATGTGAAAAGGGTTAAAGGTCTGAGATGAACAGATGTGTGGTTGGTCATCATGGAGAAGGTTATAATCATTACTTCAAAGTGTGTCTTTGGGCAGTTATTTCAGCTATAAAGAAAACGTTGCATTTTGAGAAACATCATATTTTAGAAGGCAGAAGCTATTTTGTGGGCCTTTCTATGAAGATCAGTTGTGGCATATGGCCAATATGTCAGCCTCCGCAAAATGAGATCCAACAAGTTTTCCCTTGCTTACCATTTTATCTTTGCTTGAGCGTTAACTGTTAAATCAGATCTGTAACAGAAGTGAAATTGTTAAGGGACTAATAAGTAGGTGAGCAAAGAAATATGTATGTTAATTCTTCTGTGGGGATATAATTTTTCTTTTTTAAATGAAATGACTCCAGACTGCATTTGGTATGCACCTTTGTTTGAGAAGTTGATAAAGCTAGAGTATTTTAATAGCGTGCTTTGCCAGCAAAATATTTTTGTGTGCATTTGAAGTCTTATTCAGGTCTGATAACAATGTTTTCCTGATTTTGTACACTAGAGAAAATACGTCACTTGCAGTAAAAGTGTTAACCCAGGTAGTATTTGCATGATGGTAACAGCAAAGTCTTCCTTTCTCGTTGGAGGGAGGAAGGAAAGAAATTGAATTATTGTTATTAAAGTTATTTTACTGTCACAGCTGATCATACACAAAAAAATCTGCTGGCAGGAGCAATTACTATTTAACTTTTACATATGTGCTGTATTTCTATCTAATTTACTCAACTAATAAACTGTATTTGTAGGTGAGATGAGTGAAAGCCGAGCAAAGAGAGTTCGAATAAAGGAAGTTGATGGCTGGACTCTAAGGATGCTTATTGATTATATTTATACTGCTGAAATTCAAGTTACAGAAGAAAATGTGCAGGTAAGAGTGAGAATATTTTGTGTAGGAAGAGATATAATGTGCAGAGTCATTTATTTTGCCAGTGTGGTTCAACTCTGACATGGGAAATCTTATCTGCAAACTGGATTTTTTTTCAGACCTGGTGCTTACAAAGCAAGGGGCCATGGTGTTTAAATTCTGGGTCAAATTCAAAGACTATTGAAGTAAATGAAGAGCTGGTTGGCTTTAATGGGCTTTGCAACCAAACCTTATGTAATATAATAAAATAGGTGGTCTACTCTGCCTAAAATTAACACTGTCAGCCATCTCTGTACCACCACCCTGTCTCTGATGCTTTAGTGCAACTTACTTAAACAAAGTAGATTTGTTCCTAAATGTGAAACCATGTTCTCCAATTAAGCTATTCTGTTTGTTTTCTTGTATTTTTTTTCCTGCTAGCCTGCAGAATAAATTACTTTCTCCTGCTTAGTCTCTGTACCTTGTCAGTGGCCACTTGTACAGAAATTTTTAGGTACTGCTTTTTTTTTTTTTTTAATTTTTAGAAAATCAGCCAAAATCTAACATGAAGGTTTTGCCCACCCCACACAAACAGAGCTGATCAGTTTTTCTAATCAGCCGTACCTTAAGCTGAAACTTCAATTAGAATAAAACAAACACAAGCTTAGAGAACAGAGCTTCCTGCCCTTAATGGTTTCTAACCACAAATCCTGAAGCTGGTCAAGGTAGATTTTCTTTCTGCTATGTTTTGAGATTCAGCATAGATTTTTGCTAAGTTAAAAACTAGTTGTATAACAGGTGATATATTTAATTCTTTTGTTTTTCCTTTTGCTCCTATGCCCTTGTTTCTGCCTTTGCCCAATGCCAGATTACTAGTGGTTATTTTGCTGCTTTTACAGGGGACAAAAACATTGTTGCTGCAAACTTCTGTTGCAATTGTGTATTCTGAAATTGTTGCTTTTATTGGGCATTAGGTTGGAATTAATAGCTTTTTATTGGCTGCTGGATCCAATGGGGTCACTGCTAGTGTTAGCTATGCTTGATTGAAGGCCTAGAAATGAGAAATATTACCAGCTTGAAACAAAATACCCTATTACTAAACCTTCCATATCTTAGCTCATACCATAAGTCTTTTAATTCTGCAAGACTAATTTCTTGTCACCTACTTCTTAATGGATTGTTTACTTCTGGTCTGATGATAGGTGTACACAGTGGAAAAAAAAAAATATGTCTGAAATTATGTTGTATCTTGCCAGTCTGGTGGTTGCAGAAGTCTCTGTATAACTGTGGGAGACCTCGGGCAAAATCCAGAGGTGTCAGAGATTCCCTAACAGACCTCTTCTTGCTTGACTGTGCTGGCTTTTCATCCTTAAAAGCAGAATATTGTGTCTTTCTGACACACCTTAATGACCTTAATCTTGTACTTTTGATGTGTAATACGAGACTGGACTTAACAGGCAGCCTACTGTGTTTTGGCTGTAGGTGCTGCCTGGTAGGATGCGTTTTAGCCCATCGTTGGCAACACTGACTCTTCTATGATAACGGGGAGAAGAAGTCAGTGTTGTTTCCTCCTCATGCAGGACTCATTAAAGGCCATAAATCTCCAGGCTTAAAGCTCCTGAGTCTGATTAGGGCTTTCATTTTCACAGCTCCAGATTATCTGTCTGAAGATATATCTGATGATGTTGGGGGTGGTAATATAAATAATGTGGCCCGATGAGTGATATTACAAGTTTGTGGTTACTTAAGTACCGAGAAGATAGTCAAGCTTTTAAGTGGATTTGGTTTTATTGCAATGTAGTTGCACTTTAATGGGGATACTGAATACACTTGTAATATGACTGGTAATGAACGTAAAGCTATTCTTACTTTTGTCACTTTCATCCTTTTTGCGTTATTAGTACTAGATATGTACTGTTTATTTGCATTATGGCAGAACCAAACACTATGGATAAAAATGAATACACTGGTGTGAGTCCTTTTTCTTAAGTTTGAAAGCCAAGGCGGGAAAATTGTTACTGTGATTTTCTGGAAACTTAGAAACCTAGCAGAGACTGTCAGGCCTTAGTTAAAACTGTATTCTCTTTATCAACATGTTGCATGCTCTTGGGATTAATTCTAGCTCTCAACTTCTGGTCTATATAACAGGAATAAGTATCGCTAGAAGGCACTGTGAAATTTCAGTAATGGTTAAGGATTTATCTTGTAGGATTACAGATCCATGAAAACCTAAGATGCCGTGTAATATTGTGTCTCTAACTTTTTTACATTTGGGCTGATGTGCTAAACTGGAGCTTCATCTTGTAGCTAGCTGGTTATGATTCTTATTCTGATACTCTTCATGGGATTTCAAGTCTATTATTATGCCTCTTCAGGTTATACATAGTAAGAGCTGCTATTGAATTTATTTCTAATTCATGATACAATATTGGTTTGAAAAGAGCACGAGCGCTTTATGTTTAAGTAATACAGAATTGCTAAGTACTCGGTATCCAAATAGCTACATTGTGTATTTATGAAAACTAATTATAAATGAATACTTAATGGTATAGCCAAGCTTACTGGTCTTTCTCAAGAGGCAGGTAACTATGAGCTTCTTTCATTCGTATCTTACTTCACCTAGACGTGGATGGGAGATTGCTTCCTTACTATGCCTTCACAACTTCTGAGTAAGAGCTGTTCATTTCTGCTCCCCACTGTCACGTTCTCACTTGTATTTTTTTGGGCAAGGAGGGGGGAGGTGTAGAAAAGTCAGGTGTAATCACTGATTGAGGAGAAAAACCCATTCAGTTAGTGTGTAAACTGTCTTCATGGGAGGCCTTCAGCACTGGTTGTTATCACTACATTACTTAAATACAAAAGAATATTTGTTCTTAAGGCCTTGGTTCAATAGGTTCTCCCCAGCCCCCAACAATAAGACAGCTGGTATATGAACATGAATGTACATTCTGTATTTTCTTCTAGTATTTGTCCTTCATTTAAAAGGAATTATTTTATAATTCATCTCTAATGGCACTCACTTAGCATAAAGCTATACCAGTGTTCCTGTCATATTTACACATTACGTCACGTTTTCCTACATTTGCAACTCTCGGCTGTTCCTCTCTTTTTTCCTTTTTTTTTTTTCCCAGAAATGAAATTAAGTGTCAGACTTAATGCAGTATCACATTTTTCATGTTTTAAAAAGGGAACACCAAATTTAATGTTTTCAGAAGGCAAATCAACTTTTTTGCACATCAATTTTTTTTTTTTCAATTTCCATATAGGTATTAACTACATGCAGTGCATAATGTGGGAGAGTTAGTTACTATAAGAAGCTTGTGCGTGAGTAACTCTCCCACACTATGCCGATGCATTTCAGCACTTACTTAGTCAGCCTTATACCTAGGGCCTCTACGGAGTGCAAATATATCACAGAAGAAGTTCCTGCAGTTATTCACGGGCTGTGGATTTGTTATGGGCTTTAGAGGTCAGCTCGATACATGGAGAGTGGGGTGTGATTGGGATAAACATGGGATAAAATTGGAAATCCTTTCTGATTCTGCCCTACAGTTCTCTGTTCCTGTAGTTGTGCTGGTACAGCTGCTCGCTGGTCTGCATTATAAACCAGATCATTGGACTTACATTAAAAAAAAACAAACCCACAACACTCCTTTTCCCCTCCCTCCCCCATTTTCTCCCCCTGGCTTTTTTTTTGAGTTATTCTTAAATTGGATCGCTTCAAGGATCTGATTTATAACACGGCCCTGCCAGCTGTTGTGTTCACATGATATTGTGAGTTAGTGTATTGAAGTGTAGGAACATACACCTGTGTTGTGAGTGGACATCTCCCTGCTGCCTAGGGAAAATATTACATGTAGCTTCACTTTGGACCTACCGATAGACGTGCTTTTGAACAAGAAGTGTGCATGAGAGAGAGCAGAAGAGAAAATCACAATTAATAGTATTTTTACAAAGTTTTATCCTGGAGTATTTTTCCCTTTAAAGAATTTTGTTAGGTACAAACAACACAAAGTCCAAAGTCCTGAACAGCATCCTTTCTAATATGTATCATTTTTTGTGTTCATTTAAAAAAAATATCTAATACCAATGTTTGCATAGTGATAAGCATATTATAAACACACAGATGCACAATATGTATGCATCTTTCTTTTGTAACTCTTGCTGTTCATGCGGATTGCTATCTAAACTATAACAGACACGCTTCTATTTTTGTATGGTGTCCTCGGCATAAAGAGTTGACAGCACATTTGATTTAAGGTTTTGTGAAAATAGGGTCAAAGAAAGCAGCTGATTTCCCGAAGAAATCCTCAAAACCCAAGATCCTCATGTTGTCCAAGCTTTTTACTAAGGCAGTCATTTTGCAGTACAGTATTTGGTAACACGGGCTTTGGCTATTTGTGCTGTACCTCATCACCTGTAGGATCTACTGGTTGAACAACTTTGCAGGGTGGTTGAATCCTGAAAAGTCTTCTAGCTTGAAAATGAACGGATACCCCACACCAAAACCCAGAGAAGTCCCACGGCTTATGACAGACGTGTGCTTTTCAAGATGGTCAGCTTCTGAATTGTGTTTGTGGCATGACCCACAAACAGTTGGATAGAAAGGACTGAGGGTACATTACAGGAGCCCAAAGGAAGAAAGAATGGGAGGTTACAGGGAATACCACAAAAGACAATTGCTGTTGAACTCTGTAAAGTGAAACAGTGACTGAATGTATCTAGTCTCAGCAGAGCATATTTGATCTAACAGTGGAAACTTTATAACAATCTTTATGTAGTTTGTCCCAGCTGCTTTAATAGCCTTTGTAGTTAAAAAGATAGTATCTGACTTAAGTCTTCTTTGGTCCATACCAGACCAATTTCTGGTACTTCCTTCTGCTGTCTTGTAAAGCAGCTTGTTGCTAGTTTTGCTGTAACAGTCGTATGTATTGAAAGACTGTTTTCATTCATATAATTTAATCTTTTTTCTTTAGAGTTGAACATCATAGACTTTTCTTTGGAGACACTGCTTTCTACTTATCACGTGCAGTTTTATGTGGGTGGTCCAAGTGAAATGACCTCTCTTTAGGGGCTAACATTTTTTTTTTCCTGAAACTGTTGTATTACCAGAATATCAGATTTGGTAACAAAGTTGTTTTTGTCCTCATGCCTGTGTCTTATGATGGTTTCAGATTTCCTCCTTCAGAACCTGTTCCACTAAAGGACGGGTACACTGGTTTACAGGAGTTTAATTAAAAAGGAGGTTCAGGATCATTATGGAATTACCAGTTTAATGACTTATGACTGCACATCAGCTGAACAGCAGCAGCTGTTTGTGTGTGCTTTTAGCTTGAAGAAAATATAAAACAACTTAGTGTAAGCCAGTTTCTGAGACTCATCACTTTACTTAGTATTTGCCACAGTCTTTGAGCACTTACATGATCAAATTGCAATAGCTTAAATTCCAGTAATCTTCAGAGCCATACTGTCTTAATATCTGAGATGAGAGTCAAAATACTCCTAGGAATATTTTGATGCTCGTTGAGCTTTATCCTCAAAAGAAATATTTTGTGTATAAGAACTGGTGACTAAACTAACAGTCTTTATCTGAGTTAGCAACACTGAGAAGTGTAAAAAGTATAAAGCACGTTTTTTGAAACAGTTTCATCTTGGATACCTAACTTGGAATGTTTTTCAATAGTTTCTAAAGCCCACCAATAAATAATACCTTTGAACACTAAAGAGCATCTCTTTTCCCTTATTGCATCAAAAGATGTCCCTTACCTTTCAAAGGGGTATATTCAGTTTTCTTTAGGAACACAGGAAATTTTCTGGTTTAAATGGGGTAGACTTTTTCCATTTTGAACCTAAGGCTGACTGTCCTTTACAAATGTGTGACTGGGCATGGTAAGAGGACAGAGTTCATTTCAGTACTTGAACAGAGACGTGCATTCTGTGTCCTGGAAGTATGCCTGCTGCTGTGTAAGTGGGTGGGAGAGATAAAAGAAATATTTATTCAACTGAACTGAATGCTGTGAAGCTTTCACTGATTCTTAGCATACAGTAGGTTCTGTTTTAAATATAATGTTATATATATATTTTATATATATATATAGCTGCTTTGAGACAATGTAATGCTGAAATTGCTTCCATGGGAACTTGGCCGTTCTCCTTCAGAGAACATATGAAAGCGATGCCTGGAAAAAAATGCTACACTTGATTTAGGCATCTAAAAAGGGTAGGAAGGGAATAAGTTTGATCTTGATGCATTTGCATATGTGCCTCTAGCCACCTCTTCTTTAAGGACTTTTTGATAATGAGGGAAAGTGAAACAGCTTAAGTGAAAATACATCTCGAAAAGAGGCAGTGTTAGGTAGGCTGGATCTAGGCAATTACAGCCCTGTTGGTGACACACAAGGTGTTTATCATGACCAAGAGACCAACAGATAATTAATATAGGTCCAGTACTTCCCCAGTCACGCACTCTACTGAAATGCAGGGTTCTTTAAGAAGAGTTTATCCTGAATTAACAGCTATCACTGAATGGTTTTCAAATAGGCTCTTTTATATGCTCGACAGTGTGGTTTGGTGATGACAGTATGGGTAATGACAGCAATTTTCCTGGCTAGGAGTAGTCACAATTTTCTAGGAGATGCTGGTAACTTAATAAAACTATTACTGCTCTACCACAGGTTAAATTCAGCATCCCTTAAGTTTGCAGGCTGGTTGTTGATAAAGGCTTTTTGATTACTTCTATTGACCTCTGTTTACAGACCAGAATTGCCTGGTGACAGTATTTAAAATTTATTCTTTTGAGAATAGCAGTACTTCCCACTGAAGTCTTCAGTATATTATTTATTAGTTGAATACAGGTTTTGAGTACCTAGATCTGTGTTTTAGGCCAGCAGGTTTCTTCCCCCCAGTTCCATGTACAGCTATCCTCTTGCATCCCCACAGCACCTGGACAGCCATTTTTGACAACTTTTTCATCTTGGTTTAGCTTCCAAAGTATTTCCAGCAATACGTGGCTTCTTGCATGTTTGGTGCTGGAGACAGAATCTTGGGCCACGTGAGTATCCTTCTGAGCTGGCTTCTCGCTCAACTCTGCATGCTCCTAAAGAAGAATGAAGTTAGGTTACATAATACCATTGCTATCGAATATTACAGCAATACTTTTTTTTTTTTCTTACCTTTTAGAGAACATTTTTTTTGATTGAATGAGTTTAAGTTGTTTCTCTTACTGCCTCTAAAAAAAGTGGAGCAATATTGCACAGATTTCTCTGTCAATAGCTGCAGTATATTATTTTTTTAATGAAACTAGCTTTGACTTTACATTGAAGTTTATAAATATCGACAGCATCTTTTGATCTGAAATCTGTGAATCTGTATTTCCTGTGACTTAAATTTAACTTGCCAAAAACTCAGCAAAATATCTTGGTGCAGCACAGTTTTTTAAGACAGACTGTTAGGCCAAATCTTCATTAAAACTTTACAGCTATCTTTCAAACTGTTCATATAGTTTTGTTTTTCTGAGCTGATACTGAATTCTGATACCCAAATAATCTCCTGTAAGCTTAACATTTTGGACAGATTTGGCTGATGACAATTGATACAGTTGCCCAAAAATGGATTTTCTCTTCATATTATGTTAGATAACGTGAAATGTTAAATTGTGATACTGCAGAATTTTTCAGCACCATTCAAACAAAAATGGTCTTTGCACAGTGTTCTGATGCCTCAGATGGGCACAAATGAAATCTTGTTGTGATGTGTTAACCTACGAAGACTTGATAATCATTTTGCATGCCATACAAGCTTGTCATACATGCCCTGCAGCAAGTGCATGTGCCTCAAAATTTTTAGCTGAAGGGACAAGTGTTAAACCATATACCTGGGCTTTTTTATTACTACTGTGAATTTCCATAGGTAGAGTAAAATTTGTCAAGATATGACTTTTAAAAATGAGATACAGGTACATAATTTCTCATCCGGTAAAAGCGGGTTACACAGTGACAGACTAAATTGTCATCTGCATTAATCTTTAGATGAAATACAGTTGTCAAAAATAAGTAATTGACACTGTTGTCTGTAACTGCTGCTTTAAGTATTGGACCGTATACTTAGACTCAGGGTGAAAGTTCAGGAATGCCAATACAAAAATGCTTCTCCTCTGTCTTAAGAGCACCGAGGCATTTGAAGACTACATGGTGCATCCCAGCATGCAGAACCATGCAGCTTTACTGATGATTCTCTTCACTGCGGTTCACAGCTTATGCCCTTCTGAGAATACTTTAGGAAAAGGGGGTGGAGAAAGGCTGAAGGACAGCTGTATACGTAGAGGTCTTAAGGACAGAGGGTGTCTTGACTGAGGCTTTCAACTTTCTAATTGATGTGACAGCTTTAGTGTTCCTTTAATGATATGTTATGTGATAGGTCTTGTAAAATATTTGCAGACAGCCCCTTCTCCCTTCAATATATGATAAGTAAGGTGCTAATTATTGAACCCTGAGGTGATAGGTTACAATCCTGCTTGGTTTTTAATTTCCTGCTGGGAATTAAAATCTTTGTCATGATCTTTGTCTCCTGCATCTTCCACATCTTCCACCAATAGGTGTTTGCTGGACTTGGCTTGATCTTGACACCTAGAAGCCTTTTTTATGCTATCCACCATCATACTTCAGCTTAGCATCACTTTTTGTGCTGCCTGCCTGGAGACATAGAACCTTCTGTTCATAAACTTTTTTTTTTCCCTTTGCTAGAAGGTTTCAAGCAACTGTACTAATTCTTGAAAGTGTTTTTCTTTACAAAACATGTTTTATGTAATAGAGCTATTGAGTGTCAAAAGCTATCAGTGGTTGGCGATCTTGTTTCCCTGACATAGATATTATTAAAGGTTTAGGAGGAGATTGAGTTCTTTAATGGATCATCTCACAGAGCTGTAAAAATAAACAAGCTTTTGGTCTTTCTGCTCATTTGCATCATGGCTACTAAATTCTGGAAGTTCTTGCAAATCCTGAAGTCATATCCAGAGTCATTCAATTTAAAATGGTTTCTAAAACTGGCTCATTGTAATGACTTCATGATTAAAACTGAATTAAAAACATCAGTTAATCCTGATGTGTGTTGAAACCACTCTTTATATGGTAATCCAAACTTTCACTTCTATTCTTTTATGCCAGCACAGTTTTAATAATATTAGGGGCTTGCTGACACTGCAGAGAGGTACTTAAATCCAAGTTGACATGAGTTTCATTAGAAATCCTACTCACAGAAACATGTTTAAGTCTTACTGGGCAAGAATTTAGTGCTGGACTAAACAGCCTTATAGTACGTTGTTTGGCCTCAAGCAACCATCTGGTTACCTCTTTTGACCCTTTTTTTTTTTTTTTTTTTGTATTTTTGACAACAGCTTTGAGGATTTTAATAATGTGAGGGCACAACTAATATGTGGCTTAGCTGGAGGAGAGACAGTGGCACACTTCTTGAATTTATATGCATTGTAAGACATGTCAGGCAACAGTAAACGATCTAATTTTTCCAGTGAAATAATCCTACTATGCGTTCTTCATTTGCTTATACATGGCTGCCTGTCAGGAGAGCAAGTGTAGGAGGGAAGGGAAAAGAGGAGTGTGATCTTTCTACAGGCATATTTTATTACCAATACAGGCTTCATTAATTTATGCTTTAAATGAGTAAGCTTCGCATAAAAGAGCTGCTGACCAAAATACTAAGCAAACAGCTTTGTGGGGAAACTTAGTATTTTCCTCTCTGTCAGTTTTTAAATGCATATTGAGTAGTATGTATTTTTCTCTACATATTTTTTTTTTCATAGCTTATATTTTATGACTTTAGTTGTTATGCATGCGTATTTATTGAGGCACAATATTACTATGGTTACTATATTGTCACTCTCCTTTCTATGTTTGTTTTTCTTAAGGGTGAGAAACTGGGGTTTTTGATTTGGTTGAAGGTGTATTCCAGAGCCTCACACCTGGCTGATAGACAGTTGATGCCCTACTAAAAAAAAAAAAAAAAAAAATTCCTTTTCTGATTTGGCTTACTTGGTGATGTGTGACAGAAGAAAATCACACTGTGTGCTAACCATAAGGAAAGTGTTAGGAGCTGCTGAATCTGGTAGCCTGATAACAGCAAGGCAGCTGCAGCTCCGTGTCCCTGAGATCCAGTTGGTAGTGAGGCTGAGCCTGTATTTCCAGTAGGTGCATACACAATCGTATGTACACAGCACAGGTACACGCAGCCAGCCACATGCATCAGAGCAGACAGAAGCACTCAGCTGTTGTCTTGATTCTGTCTTGAGCTTGGCTGTCTTCCTAAAAAATCTCTTTGATGTGTCTGTGCAACACCTTCTTTTGCATTGTGGTGCTAGACCTAAAGCAGACCTTCCGAAATTATGTTTTAAGCCAGGCTGAATAAATACAATTCATACTTCATTTAGGGATAAAATTCTTTGCTAATCTCTCACCTTGGTTATAGATGGTAAGGTGAAGTTTCAGGGGTAGGTAGCAAAAGGAGATTGTAAAGAAGGCAACTGCTGTTTCTGTACAGCTGTAGCTTTGGTGGCAGGGAGAAAAATGGTGGCAGGACCATCAGAACCAGGAGAAGCAGATGTTGCACAGATATGGCAACTACTCTTTCCTGAGGTATTCACATTTTTACATTCCTGCCTTTTTTTTTTTTTTTTTCCTTTTCTGAAGATACCTTGCTGCTACGTCTCTCTGTCCTCCAAGTGATGCTTTAGTCACATTTTGCTGGTATTTCCCAGCCAATGAATCTTTTTATAACATCTTTTTTTGCTATGGTCTTGCTAAATGTGAGATTCCAGAATTTTGTTCATACAGAAAATTGGGTAGGCAGAAGGGTATGAGCCTTGTAAGAATGAAAAGATACCTGAATGGAAATTTGAGCTGTTGTACACCAGTTTGTAGTTGCTAAAGAGAAATATGTAGGGGAGAAACAGAACCAAGAATGAGCACAAGAGATAAAGATGAGTCTAGAATGCGGATCAAAAGCTATGAGGAGTGAATTAAAGTTGTTCTGAGACTGTAAAAGACTGTCTTGGACTATCAAATGCCCAAATGTGTGGGAGGCAGCGAGTCTTGAACTTTTCTGGAGAGAGACTGCGGTCTTATGGACTGAATCACAGATTTTCCTTATCTGAACATCTTTGTTCCTTCAGAAAATGTTTGTAGGGGTTTAAAAACCACTTGTTTCTGCTTATTTGGAAGAGAGGCGTCTGAAGAGGCTTGTAGTTTGGCTGTGTCAAGCAAGAGCCAAGGAATGAATCAGAAACTCATGGAGGAGGTGATGGGGTGAGACAGCAGTGAGGTTGAGGCAGGAGTACATTATAGAAGAGATACTGATCTGTAATCCTGCCCTTCAGAAGCATGTGATTCTCATTACTGTGGGAGGTGAATGGGAAGTCACTGAGGGATTTAAACAGGCATGTTTAATTTAAATGATAAAAAGAATAAAACACTTTTACTCAGCACTGCAGCTCTAAATATAACAGCTGTTCATTTCCTGCATGTTGTTTCTTTAATGACTGATTTAGAAGAGCGTGTAGGCTGCCAGAGCCATGCATGAGCAAGGTGCCAAAAACTAATTAAGGTAGAAAGTCCCAGTTACGCCAACGGTCTGTGCAAGGTGCATCCTCTTACAGACCAAGGACAGGATTAGAGAAAGAGTCAAAAGATAAGGCACTGAAACAAATGAACATCAGGTCACTAGGGCAAAAAGGATTTTATAGACATATATGTAAAAAATAATCCTTGCATACCCACACAGAAGAAACTTTCAAAGTGAGGTAGCTGAGACTATAAAAATGTTATATTCTCTAGCTGGCTATTCCTTGCAGTTTCAGCTCACGGATTTTAGTAAATCAGTACAGTGTCAGTAGTGATCCATTAGAAAGACTATGAAGGATTTTTTTTTTGTTAGCCTCAGGTAATGTAAGGGAAGTTCAAACTTTCCATGTATTTTAGAATTCTACTTGAGTTGTGCATAGCTTCTACAAACCTCCTGTAATTCTTTGAGTGGTCTAGAAATAACCATATCAAAGGCTTTTGAAAGTCAAGTTAGTTATAGTCCCTCCTAGATTGTCACATGATAAGCAATAAATAGATCAAAAATCCCCAGGGAGCACAGGAACAAATAGGAATAAATACTTGGTTTTCACTGTATCAAAATGGTTGTAATGTGTCACAAGCTTCCAAAGAAGGATGGATTTTCTTTAGTTTTGAAAAGTAGGTAGCAAAAGATGTAGATGATAAACTGTTGTAAGGATTTTTTTCAAGACCAGACAAAAATAGAAAATTTCACTGCTTTCTAGCTAAGCTAGATGTCGGGCTAGCATGATTGCAGACCAAATTTAGTGCTGGAAAGTGTAAAGTAATGTATGAAAAGAAAAAATTGAATTACTCCTACACAATGCTATGTTTTACATTAACAACTTTTCCCAGAATAGAATAACATACTGTAGTCACCTTAGAAAAACTTCTGCTCGTTGTGAAATAGTGGCTTTCAAAAGAAGTGTAAAAAAAGGCACAGTAGCATCTGTATGTCACTGTATGAACCTGTGTTCTCACCTGTAACACTCTGCTGGATGGTCTAAAATATGACAGGAATAGCATGCTTTTGGGACAGGCTTAAAGCTGTTAAGAGAGGGAGAGAAGCTGGGCCTTTTTTAGGTTGACTGTGAGATGACTAAACAATGACTCTATTTTTCATTTTTCCTCCAGTATCTATTTGTTTCAAAGACTCCATATACCCTTTTTAAGGGTCAAAGAGTGAGTTATTTACATATGCTTAAAGATAATAAGCTTTTCTTTAGGATACTTGAGAGGAGCACACAAAGACATACATGTGCATACATGTTACTGTTGTTATTACACTTAAACAGGGGATGCCTAATTAATAGACCCTGTTGCTGCAAAATGCATGAGAAGAGCTGCCTAGGATGCAGAAGGTGAGCAGTGTGCTTTTTTGAGCTGCGCTGGTTGGTTTGGAAATGATTACCTATGAACCATGGGTTACCCTTAGACTGTATTTCAAAGGAGCTGTTTTCAGCCTGTAACGTTTACCTCCCTATATTAGGTGAGAGCATATGAGGTCCAGGTCTGGGTTGGGTTTACCTGTCCTACTTTCCTCCATCCTGGGTTTCCTCTTCGCCTCTTCCTTGGAAGGGGGAAAGAGTGAGGAGGGGATGGTTCTGATGGAAGCAGAGCAGTGCTGTGAAGCTTCAGTTCAGTAAATAACTGGGTTTAACCTCATATTGGGGAAGGGAGGAGGACATAACAGATTCTGTCTCAAGCCAGCCACAAAACTTGCTTCCAGTGTGGCTGAGAGTGTGGAGGAGATCCCTGGCTGGTTGTAGCAGAGCTAGACAGAAACAGTTCTAAGAAGGGCAATTGGTTTTTGCCATTTCTTCCTCTTTATCTTCTATTCCTCTCCTGCTCTTAAAAGAAGGCTGCATCCCTGACCCACCAACCAGAACCACAGTCACCACCACAATCTTTTACTGTCCCCTTTCAAACCTGGAAGACCAGGCTCTTGTCTCATTGCAGCCCTTATGTTTATTTACCTGCAAAGCACTGGACACTGCCAATTTTTCTCAAGTGAAGTTTGGTTTTAACTAACTGGAAATGCTGTTCTAAAAGGTAAGATGTATCTTTGTGCTTCAAGAGCAAGCTATTCCTTACATTTCAAGGAAATGTTCTCTGTTGTGGCTGATTTACTCCAGACTATGTGGTTTCACATGCCTTTCTCTGATAGTGAGTGAAGTTGGATGTTCCTAGACTACCTGGAATGAATAGGCTATTGCTTTGGTCTAATATATAGTTACCTCATGAGGTTCAACAAGGCCAAGTGCCGGGTCCTGTGCCTCGATGGGGGAAACCCCCAGTATCAGTACAGGGGAGAGATTGTGAGCATCACTCCTAAGAAGGACCTGGGGGTACTGGTGGATGAAAAGCTGGACATAAGCTAGCGTGTGCTGGCTGTGCTTGCAGCCCAGAAGGCCAACCATATCTAGGGCCGCATCAAAAGAAGCGTGGCCAGCAGGTTGAGGGAGGTGATTCTGCCCCTCTACTCTGCTATGGGTATGACTAGGTGACCTTTAAAGTTCCTTTCCAACTCAAACTATTCTGTGATTCTATGAGCTCTGTATTTGTATTATTAACATGATTTAAGGTTGATTTCAGAACTGATCAGAAGTGCTCAGCTTTTACACCAGAAGGGTGTTAGCCTTTTAAAAACAGGATGGGAAGAACATGCAAATGGAAGAGCATGCAGAAGGAAACTCAGAGGTTAATTTTTCATGCAGTTGACTAGGAAGGGATGCATTGCATTTTCTTTTTGTAAGATGGGGATTATACCCATTATTTGAACATACATTTAGCTAAAAAACTGTAAAGTTCTAGGCTAGCCTGAAAAATATTTTTAACTGTTTTATGGGCCAGCTAGGATTGTGATCCTCATGTGAGAGGTATTACAGCAGTAAGCCATAAGTATGGTGTGGCTGTACAAGTCTACAGACTTGAATAGACTACTTAAATAAATAAAGGAAACGGAGAAATGGTGACCCATGGGTATGTCAGAAGTAATCAGGATGGAGGTCACAAGTTTTCTGATTCTGAAAAACTGGTCTCTTCATTCTGCCTCACTGGAATGTGGTTGCCCTTTAACTAGATATTAATGAATAAGAACTTTTGTATATAAACTGTCTTTTCAGACTGAACAACTTGTGCAAGTTTAAGTCTGTGATCTTTGAAATTATTCCACTGCTAGGCTGTGTTAGAGACTATTCTCTGTCAAGTCGGATGAAAACAGCTACTTTTGTCTCAGCTGTGACCTTTACTGTAGGCATCCATGTATCTTTCTGTGTGTGACCATAAAGCTACCTGTGGCAAAACCTGAAAGACAGCCCTTGCCAATTTAAAGCGCAGAGGCCATTTGCTCATTTTTAAAGCGTTCTATGCAAATGAAAGCATGTGTGCCCATCCACCTCTCTGTGAAGATCAAGGTGCTTATTATGAGTAAATAAAGCCACTTAAAGAAGAGACTCCATGTTTGACCTCTCTTACTTGCAAGTAAGTTCAGCAGTATCTTGCTACACATAAGGTGAAATTTCTGGAAGCTGAATAAAGGCTTTCTTGAAAATATTAATGTCTTCTGGATATTGGTCATGCTGTAAATCAAGAAATGTATTAAACCTTCATCTGAAAAAAATTTCAAATGGGAGGCCATTTGCTTTGGGAATTCTGTCCCTGCATACCTGAATTTTATAAGTACATCTAGATTAAAGTGATTATGAAATTTGTCGCTAAGCCTAAAGCCTTTTTTTTTGTTTTGTTTTTTTAGGAGGTATTCCCCTGTGACATTTCCAGGAGAATATAAATATGGTCTGCTGTAGGAAACTGAATGATAAATAAAAGATTATCTCAAAATATAAAGCCATAACTGTAATGTTAAAAGCTTGGAGTAATCAAATGTCTTTTGAGTCCACTGAAGGGCCATTTATTGGACATTAGATGTTAATCTTGACACAGTTTTTGTATTGAAGATAAGCACTATGCACACAAAACATTTCTACTTCATGCTATTTCTGTTGTCTTTATTTCTTGGTTTTGTATTACTATAAAACTAGGTAGTACGGATGCATCTTCTGTATCAGAGAATGGGATAATAGAGAAAGCAGAGGTTCACAATCTACTGTCTCAGTTACGCTACTATTTGTTTCCAGCACAGGCTTTTAGGGTTTTGCAAATGGTGTTTCAATCCGTCTCTTGAAGATTGCCAGAAAATATGCAGTTATACTAGGAGAACAAGCCTGGTTTGTTACAAGTCAGTCAGTCTGTATGTAGAAAAAAAACCCCAGCAAACCAATCCTTCAATGTCCTCCCCCTCATTTCCCCCCGAAGTTGTCTACTTTAGGAAACATAGCATGTGAACATTTTGATTCTTTTGTCAGCCTTTTATGCCTTTAGTTTTAGGGAATATTTGAAAAAATGTTTCTATCATAGTAATCTTTGGTATAACCAAACTCAGTGTATCTTTCAGTGGGGTCTGAAACTGCAGGTGGTCTGATACTGAAGGTGTGAGATAGTACCGGTAAATCCTATAGCTGAAGCACACTAGCTAAAAGCATCCGCTGATACAGAGATTCTTTATGTGGGTCAGCCTTTACAGAAAGATTGAATACCATGTAGTGTGAGTTATGCTATCGTGCCTACTTAATTTTTTCAGCTTCTTTTAATCCTTTTGCAGGGGAGCTGTGTGTATCATTTGACTGGCTAGCACTTCAGCTCCCATAGTTAAAGAATAAATTGTCCAGTTTCTGAATGACAAAGTATCGGCAGTAAGTGACTTTGTTCAGACTCCAGTTAGTCCTGTTTAAATTATCCTGTCCCTAAGAAAATGCAAAGGTATTTTTATGCAGCTGTATAATCTTATAAGCACTGATTTACAGTATGATAGATTCTGAGTTTTCATTTTAGATGACTTACTGTACAGATTCTTAAATTCAGTGACCAAACTTCAAATCAAAACCTCTGTTTCTATGAAATAAAAGTGTCTATGATTTTTTTCACTGAAAGAAAAATCTAAAATTCTAACTAAAATTATTTTAGGTTCAAGAATGTTTCACTCCAAGTGAGACAATGTTTCAGTTCTATTTCCAGTATCTTTTAACAGGAGAGGATATGAAAGGCTAAGCTCATGACTGTTAACAAAAATAACCATGAGAATAGAAAATCAATCTGTCTCTTGTGTGGAGGCTTAAGCCAAAATGCACTGTTACATGGTGGTTAGGGTTCTGGTAGAAAAGATCTAGGAGAACCCTTAAGCAAAACAAGACTGGATAGTTCTCCCTTGTAGACCAGATAGACACCGTTAATTATAGTGTGTTACTTGATTAAAGGGACTCTTCTCTTACTTCGTTTGCTTCGTGAATCTTGTTTTTGCACTTCAGCAACCCCTAACTGCATTCCAGATCCATCTCAAAACTTCCACACCCACCCCCTTAAAAAACAAAAACAAAAAACAAAACCAAGAAAGAACAAAACAACACCTCCACCCTGAATGTTTTAACTAGGAATTAATAATTCATCCAGATTAATCTTCTAAAGTGGTATCTCTTCTAAATTCATTTTTTGAGCAAATCATTTACTTACCATAAATTGTATGTCACTGTAACTGAAGTGGACTCAAGTACAGATTATGATGCTGGCTAAAAAGCAGGTATGTAGAATAGTTACTTTTGCCTTACACTCCATTTTAATCTGTCACACTGCTTTCCAAGTTGGGAACTGCTTAGTATTTTGTAGATTGTGTCAGTCATTCAAAATACTGCGTTATTATGATTGCTTGTTTTCAACTGAAACAGTGGTCAAGCAATTTGTGTCTAGTACTAAGGGAATGTGAAGGAATAGGACCATATCTTGATTAGCAGTCTGATTAGCAGTGTAGCATCTTGTTTATGTGTATTTAAACAATGGAACAATGCACTTAGCTTGCACGTGTTGTTCATCTGGAAATGCTAACAGGGTTGAATTTTCCAAAATTGGAACATGGTATCACGTTCTAAACTTGCAGCTCATGCACATCTTTAAATCCAGTGTAGCATCTTATTTATGTGTATTTTAACAATGGAACAGTGCGCTTAGCTTGCATCTGTTGTTTGTCTAGAAATGCTAGCAGTGTTGAATTTTCCAAAATTGGAGCTTCTACATTTTATTCCACACATGCAAGTGTTAAAATATTTGTATCTATTTTAGTGTTTTTGTATGCATACTCCCAGATAGCATAATTTCAATGCAATGCTGAATGATTTCACTAGAACTTAGCCTACACTTCAGTTACAAACTGCAATTTTAATTACAGCATAGATGTGTGTAGATAAGAATAAAAAAAAATAAGATAACTTGGATGATCATAGAATCATAGAATCAGTGAGGTTGGAAGGGACCTTTAAGATCATCAAGTCCAACCATTAACCTACCCTGATAAAAACACCACCACTCCTAAACCATGTCCCTAAGCACCTCATCTACCCTTTTCTTAAACACCTCCAGGGATGGTGAATCCACCACCTCTCTGGGCAGCTTATTCCAATGTTTAATAACCCTTTCAGTGAAAAAATGCTTCCTAATATCCAATCTAAACCTGCCCTGACATAACTTGAACCCGTTTCCTCTTGTCCTATCACTTGTCGCCAGGGAGAAGAGGTCAGCTCCCATCTCTCTAAAACCTCCTTTCAGGTAGTTGTAGAGGGTGATAAGGTCTCCCCTCAGCCTCCTCTTCTCCAGGCTAAACAACCCCAGATCCCTCAGTCGTTCTTCATAAGGTTTGTCCTCCAGACCCTTCACCAGCTTTGTAGCCCTTCTCTGGACACGCTCCAACACCTCAATGTCCTTCTTGTAGTGAGGGGCCCAAAACTGAACACAGTACTCGAGGTGAGGCCTCACCAGTGCCGAGTACAGGGGGATGATTACTTCCCTAGTCCGGCTCACCACACTATTCCTGATGCAGGCCAGGATGCCATTGGCCTTCTTGGCTGCCTGGGCACACTGCTGGCTCATGCTCAGCCGGCTGTCCACCAACACCCCCAGGTCCTTTTCTGCCAGGCAGCTTTCGAGCCACTCCGCCCCCAGTCTGTAGCGCTGCATGGGGTTGTTGTGACCCAAGTGCAGGACCCGACACTTGGCCTTGTTGAACCTCATACCATTGGCCTCAGCCCATCTGTCCAGCCTGTCCAGATCCCTCTGCAGAGCCAATCTACCCTCAAGCAGATCAACACGCCCCCCCAGTTTAGTGTCATCTGCAATGATCTTTGACCATTATTGTAATTTCCTTCTTCCTTATGCCATGATAATATAAACAGCAAGTGAAGGAGTTTAGTTTGCTGAAATCATTGTTTAAACCTTAGAAATAGAGGTTAAACTTTACTGTATTTCCTCAAGATTTGTTTTATGACGGGTATTAACATGACTGCTTGCTCTCTGAAATTGATTTCATTTTAAAGTCATAAGGGAAAATATGGAATATCTGCAATTAGCAAGGATGTAACTTGCTCTCCTGTGTACTTCTGTGTTGCATTGTATTGTGTTTGGATTCTCACACATCTGCTTTCCAAGATTAGTCTCTTCCCTAATGTTACAGACTTGTATTTTTTCCACCCATGTGATAAAGAATGGAATTTTTCTATTTTAGATGGCATATTATTCAATTATCTTGGCATACGCTGCTTTGATTGGCTTATTTGCTTGCAAAATGCTTTGATGTTCTGAGAAACGTTGGTTTTGTTTATGCTGTGGGATCTTGTTCCCAAAACCTGCAATAGTTTCTTTCATTATTTTCATATTGGCATTATGCTAATCTTAATGCATTGTTTGTAGGTATCAACTTGAATTTGTGCAAGCATTCATGACAGAAGGAAATTCCACAAAATTTAAAAATAGTGGAGAGGAAAATATTGCCTTAAGCATCTTCATACTGCAGGTAGCACAATATGTTCTGGCAAGGAGAATCTATCAGTACAAAGAAGAGTGCAAAGATGAGAGCATGGATTGATATAAAATTATGGAATCAAATTGATTTAAATCAGCAGGCAGAAAACTTTAATCAATTTAAGTTTTAGTTTGCATTGAACTTTTAAAAAGCAGATTGAGAGGGCCTGTCCACTGAATTTTTAATATCTTCACATATGGACATTCTGCAGCTTCTTGAGGCAACCTGTTCCAGGGCTTAACCATCCTTATGGTTTAAAAAAAAAAAAACACAACAAAACAACACAAAATAACAAAAAACAACCTAACTTTTTTCCAATCAGATTTTCCTGTGTTCCCACTTGCCTCTTGTCCCACCAGCAGTGCATCTACAAGAACAGTCTGTCTCAGACTTCTCTACCCTCCCATTAGATAGTTGTGGATGGTAATAAGATCTCCCCTTTGTCTTCTCTTTTATGGCTGAACAGATTTAGTGGTGTTTTTTTTTTTTTTTTTTTAGCCTCTCCTTCTAATATCATACGCTCCAACTCTCTGATAATCTTTGTGGCCCCTTCCACTGGACTTGTTCCTCCATTCTCAACTAGCAGGACAGGTACTAAAAGCTTGTGTTGCATAAAGCGGTACCAACTTGTGCGAGCAAGGGGCTGTGTGAAGGGGAGTGTAGCACTGAAATTTGTGAAGCACATATACTGTGAAGGGATGAGTGTGAAGTCATCTGAGCAGCCTTTGGAGAGGATGAACTCCACTGTCTGGTGTGGAGGCACTCCAGGGCAGCTTCTCTGACCAGCTGCTTCTAGGTAGTCCACGAGGAGGGTTTAATGTTTGGTATAGAATTTACTTATTTGAAGATACTTAGTGTTACATGTATGCTATGTTTTGATTTAGCAGAGAGATACAGCAATGTACTGAAATCACAACACAGGCAAAATATAGCAATTTTGGATTACCATGCAAAAGCGATTCCCGATACCAGTCTCTATATGCCTGCTGTCAGGCTGTTCAGCATCCTCAGTTCACTAGTAAGGAATCTGTAGGATAAAGCCAGCTCAAGCCTGTTGCTCTCTTCAGAGTTCCTTCTGTTGGTTGAATTTTTGTAGTTTGTTTTGGGCTGACCCACATATACACCTGTATCTCTGGCTGGTCTGGCTAGCTGAGGAAGACATCACACTCTACTAATTATCTGAGAAGGTTGTTTACACTGGTACAGCCATATATCTAAAACAAAGGTTATTCTCCAGTCCCACTTGTGTTAAGTTCAGCTTTCTTTACACTACTTGGTGCTAATTCCTCACATTTCTTCCCTGAGTTCATCTCCTCTGAGCCTTCTTCCTTTCTAGGGGCTCATTGGTTGGTCACGCAGGCTGTATCTCCCTGAGGCTGTTGTAAACATGTTCCTTGTGAACTGATGGATCACATGTAGCTGGAGAGGTGCCTGCCTGTACTGGCTGTTCCTCGCCTCGGAGCTCAATACGCATGTGTTTTGGTCACATGAGGTAAATATGTCCAGCTGCGCAAGGGTGAACAGAGTCATGATGCTGTCTGGAAAAAAAGAGGGAGAAAAGCTGCAGGCAACCTCAGTACCCTCAGCCCTCAATGTACTCCTGGCATGTATCTGAAGTACCACAACGAGAGGGCAGCAGTCTTAAATACGGGTGGATGATCTAGCTGAGTTATTTTGCAGGGCTTGAATCTACTCCAGTAAAAACAGCACCCAAGTTCAGGGCCTTAAGTGGATCCCTCCTGACTACACAGGTGACCCTGCAGGTGGATTTTGTACCTGGTCACAGTCCTTTTTGTCTCAGTGGAATTTGAAAGGTGTATTTGGTGTGGTGGGTGCACACAGCTTTAGGAATAGGAGCGTCACTTCAGGAAGGTGAACCAGGAGGAGATATGCCAGGGAATAGTCTTCAAAGACTTGTAAGGGTTAAAAAAATCTGCTTTAGGAAATGTAGCAGTCATTCCCAGATTCATCACCATGACTTTGACACCAAAAAGAGAATACGTAATTTCTTACTTGCCATCTGTAATAATAATCTGCTCAGTTTCTTTGATTATAAAAACAACCACTGTGATGACGATACATTTTCATAGAATAAGCAATTGGAGATTGTGTCTTTTTTCCCCTCGGCATTTCTTGCAGCACAGACCATTATGCATATTAAAGTATTTTTGATCTTTAAAGGAAAGTTAGGGCACCCTCTACTGGCTATTTTTGGAAATAAATCTGAGCTATAGCCTAGCAGTTTGGAGTCAGCAGCAGTTAAACTTAATCTGTATTGCAGTTTTGATATAAGGGTTTTTTTTATGGGTTTGAGAGAAGTTTGGGTTCCCCCCCCCGCCTTCAGCAGAGTGAATGTGCCTGTGATGAAACTGTATTTTTAAACACAGGTTGTTACAGCTTCCAGGTTAACACTTCTATAGGTATAAATGGAAATCGCTAAATGTTATCACAGCTCTTGTTGCCTAGTAACCAAAGCCCAAAGTATAATTTCAATAGGATAAATTTGATGCACTTTGCCTCTCTCTTCCTTTTTAGTAGCAGAATACACATAAATATATTTAGATTTAAATGTCTTATTGTCTAATAAGTAAAATGTATTGAAATCTGTAACTTTACAAACTCAATTATGATTTATGAGCTGATGTAAATTTCCCATAATGAAGAGTGATCACTAGTTCTTATAACATTGCTTTACTGTTCATATGAGTGAGCAAGCATCCCAGTGTGACTGTGCATACAAATCTTGAATTCTTTTTTGTATACCACTCTCAAATTTCACCTTTGCATTTTGTTTACTAGTGATGACTGAACATATTTTTCTTCTGAATCCATTTAAGCAGTCAAGGACTGTTCTCAAAACAGTCAAGGATTGTTCTCAGATGTTGTTTGCTCAACTACACTGATAACGTGCCTAAAATTATCTAGGACTGTGTTTGAATTAGTTACTGAAGTTGTAAGCAGTTGTGAAATGTTTGCTTCATTAGGACAAGTTGTGTAAACAAATACTGTAGTAGATTTCTAGCCCTGATTTTTGGTAGGTAATTTTATACCTTATCCTAGAATTCACTATCAAATGAATTATCCCCTTGCTGTTATAACGAATCATACTTTAGTTCTAGTAATAGAAATTGTATGACTAGTATTATCTTTGCATTTTCATAAACATATGCTAAAACAAAATGACTTCACTGTACTTCTAACCTCGTCATTAGTAACCTTTAAGCTTTCTAAATTTGTTTTGAAGTGTGTGACTTTATCTGACAATTGTGCCTATTAAATATATTCTTCTCCATTTAATGTTATTTGACTTATTTGATATTTTCAAGGATTATCTAAGATTTAAACTAGTTTTTCGTTATTTTCACGGAGTTTCAGAGTTGGAAGGGACCTCTAGAGATCATCTAGTCCAACTCCCCTGCCAAAGCAGGATTGCCCAGAGCACATTACTCAGGACTGCATCCAGGCGGGTCTTGAAAATCTCCAGAGAAGGGGACTCCACAACCTCCCTGGGCAGCCTGTTCCGGTGCTCTGTCACCCTCACCGTAAAGAAGTTTTTCTGTGTATTTGAACGGAACTTCCTGTGTTCTAACTTGTGCCCATTGCCCCTCGTCCTGTCACTTGGAACCATTGAAAAGAGCCTGGCTCCATCCTCCTTCAACCCACCCTTTAGATACTTGTATGCCATAATAAGGTCTCCCCTCAGCCTTCTCTTCTCCAGGCTAAAGAGTCCCAGCTCTCTCAGCCTTTCCTCATAAGGCAGATGCTCCAAGCCCTTAATCATCTTAGTTGCCCTTCGCTGGACTCGCTCCAGCAGTTCCCTGTCCCTCTTGAACTGGGGAGTCCAAAACTGGACACAGTATTCCAGTTGTGGCCTCCCCAGTGCAGAGTAGAGGGGGAGAATGACCTCCCTCGACCTACTGGCCACACTCTTCCCTATGCAGCCCAGGATTCCATTGGCCTTTTTGGTGACAAGGGCACATTGCTGGGCCATGGATAATTTACTGTCTACTAGGACCCCCAGATCCTTCTCCTCAGAACTACTTCCCAGCAGGTCCACCCCTAACCTATACTGGTGCTTTGCATTCTTCTTCCCCAGGTGCAGGACCTTGCACTTGCTTTTGTTGAACCTCATTAGGTTCTTCTCTGCCCAGCTCTCCAGTCTGTCCAGGTCACGCTGGATGGCAGCACGGCCCTCTGGGGTGTCAGCCACCATACCCAGTTTGGTATCATCAGCAAACTTGCTGAGGATACACTCTGTCCCCTCATCCAGGTCATTAATGAATATATTAAACAAAATTGGACCAAGTATTGACCCCTGAGGGACACCACTGGTTACAGGCCTCCAAGTAGATTCTGTGCCGCTGATCACAACGCTCTGAGTTATGATCAGCTGCAGCAGTCTGTGTATCTCACGGCAGTCACGTTTGTGTGTTTTCCTTCATTTCTCTTTTATTAAAAGTAAACCCTTGTTAAATATATAATCCTTCTGTTTTGCTGTCTACACTGATAGTCAAATGTGTAAAACAGAGGCTATATTGGGTTACCGCTTCAAATTAGTGATTAATATCTCGAGGAACAGAAAGATGGTTTACAAGCAGGCTTCATATATGGCAGGCTGAAGAGAGAGGAACAGCCATAAATAATAGGAGTGGGACCAAAAAATGAGCTTTAAAGCAGACATTAGCTTTACAAGGTTCTATCACCTGAAATCGTTTTTGTTTTAGTTTGGGTCATAATTGTTAGTTTTATTTCAAGGAAAAAAAAGTCTAAAGAGTAAACAATAACAGTAGCTCTTTAGAAGCCAAGTAGATAGACGCTTACAAAGATGATGGCAAATATTTGATTCTACAGACAATTGCAAACATTAAAACTTTTTCCAAAGACCAATTCTGTAGAAGCATATTCTGCAGCTTTCATGTAGTAAGTGTTACACAGGTTTCTAAACTGGTTTACTCTGCTTTTCCATCTCTCTTCATTCTTTCAGTTTTCTTCTTGTTTGACTCTTTAATTCTACCCAAGTCGTTGTTTAAATGAAAAGCATTAACAAGAGTAGTGCAGCCGTTGTCTTTGTATTTGTTGCTTGCTTATTATTGATGCAGTCCTATAGTATATGTTTTCTCTATATGTAAGTGAACAGTTGCAAGACTTCCACGTTAAAATATTGCCTGTTTTTGTCCACTGAAGATGCAAGCCAACATTAATTTCACACTTGAATGTCCTAAAATAGAAGTCTCATTAAAATAACTGTTAAAGGTGCAGAAAATGAAAATATTGTGAAGAAGAATTGTAGATAGCAGTATGGAATTTTGCTCAGAGGCACAATTATAATTCACTTAAATCTCATGTTTAAATTTTACTGGGCAAATAAAATGTTATAGGGGTTTTTTAAATTTTTCTTTACTGTTTGCTTGCTTTGTGAAAGTTGAAGGACAAGTATGTCACTTATGCTAATTCCTTACTGATATGGATTTTTAATGAGTTATAGAATATTTTATATTCTCAGGCTTTTAAATGCCTGAATTGTCATTCTTCCAAGAAGGTGACAGACTTCTTTGGAAGCTGAATTGATTCCTTACTGGAATCAGTTGCATAAAGATGCTTATTATTGATGCTAAAAATGGTACAATGTCCAGTGCTTTAATGCAAACAAGATTTACATATTCCATCATGGTCTAGAAAACTTTGATTTAAAGAAATATCTAATGCTGAAGGTTTGGAAATGAGATGTAATTATGGAGTGTTGGGAACAGTAAGGAGGGAACTTGTGAATGAATATTGGAAACAGGTTTACATGAAGTGTGAGAATTATAATCTAGGGATTGATTTCCCAGTGAACATGGTGGTAGAGACGTTGCTTGTTATTTTAAATCTTAAATCTTGGGGTTTAAGTTCTTCAGTCGCATAATGCTGAAATTTTCCTCTGTTTTAGTCTTTTAATTTTTTAATGGATTATTTTGTTTTCTTTATTGAGAATACTCTTGTATAAGCTCAGAATTGAATTGGGATATTAACCACCCGTTGCTTCTCACAGGTACTGCTCCCAGCAGCTGGTCTCTTGCAACTGCAGGATGTGAAAAGGACTTGCTGTGAATTTTTGGAATCCCAGCTTCATCCTATCAACTGCTTGGGGATTCGTGCTTTTGCCGACATGCACGCATGCACAGATCTCTTGAACAAGGCCAACACATATGCAGGCAAGTTATTATTAGTATAGTATATATATAGCTTGATACCTGTGTGTGTGGGTACACACACACGTGGGTTTCATGCCCACTCAACCCCACCCAAAGGAAACTGAATTTTATCGAGGACATTGCAGACATTTATCTTCTGACAAAGAGTGCATTTGACATGAATGTTTGTGAGAGAAATAAAGTCTCCTGGCTGGAACATAGTTATAATAAGCACAAAGGGGTGGCATCTTCATGGCTTATCAGGGCCATACAGGGTCCAAACAATTTGTAATCCAGAAAGAAGGTAGCTTGCTGTTTAAAATTTTGCACCGTCACTTAAGGGAGGAAATCAGGAAAAAATTTAAATTCTGGCAACTCTGACAAGCCAAAGTCTGTAAGAACTACATGGAGGAAGAAAGATGACAAGGACATGGGGTGTGTGTGCTATGTGTACCCCTGTACGGCACTAGCTAAGAAGCAATAAAGGTACCATAAGTATTGTTTTACCAACTTGTTTTCTGAAAATCCTACTTATCTAGCTCAAGGCTTGAAATTTCCTATTATAAAGGGTAACTGTAGTCTCTTTTGTCTATCTTGACATAAAGTAGATAGAGGTGTATTTTCTAACTAACCGTATAGCTGAACCAACAAAATTCTTCTTTCCTTTTAAAGAGCGCTTGCCATTAGATTGTTTCTTTTTTTTTTTTTTTCTGAAAAAAAAAAAAAGTTCATGGAATTCTTAATTTTATTTCTAAAAATGCATTGTCATGGTCATCTTAAAGACTGTGTTACTCATATCTGTAAAAGGACTGGCTCATGTCAAGTCTTGACGTTTTTGAAAATTAGGTTCTCATTTTGCTTGCTCTTGTGAATGAAAAAGCAATTCTAATTCTGTGCTGAAGTAACGGTAGTGTTGTATGGGAGGACAAGAGAGAATAATTATTCCCTTTTTCTTAATGCTGGTGAAGGCCTCAAGTGGAAAATGTTAAACAGAACTTTAAGACAGATGCAGACAGGCTGAAGTGAATCCAAGGAAGTCTAACACGAACATATTAAGAAAATAGATTGACCTATGACAAAGACTGTGAGAGAAGATAGTCCTTTCAGTTAACAAATGAAAAGGCTAGGAGGATGAGAAGGAATGCAAATCTTCTTGTGCATAAAAATGGCTGAGAATTAATAAGCTTAACTTGTGAGGTATTTTTTAAAGTTGTTTCATATGTTAAGGAAAAATCTAATTCTAGAAGTAACGCAGATCAGGCAAGCTGTCTGTGGAAGTTGTGGACTCTCCACTGTTAGGCAGCTGTAAAACAGCCTGGTTAGACTAACTTCTGATTTAGACTGATCTAAATCATGTCTGTGTGCAAAAAGAGATGATTTTAAGTTCTTTCTAGCTTACATTTCTGTGATTCTGTGAAGGCTAAAATCCTTTTTTTTTTTTTTTTTTTCCCTTTATATTCCAATATTTTCTGCTACTGGAAACTGATATACATGTAGTTTCAGAGAAGGTATTACTAAATTGGTAATTTTTAACATAATGGATTAAAACCTTGCTTGACTCCTTTTGATGCCAAGAAAGGTTGCATAATGTTGGTTAATAAAAAGTAAACAAAACATTGTGTAAGCTGGTAAGTTTGTAGCATGAAAATGTAAGCAAAACTAAGGCTTTTTTAATTTGTTCAAATAGCAATGATCTTACCGTTCTTTTGTGTGTAGAGTGCCTTGAGGTCTTGATGTTTGAGTTGAGACTGAAGACTTAACACTCAGGAATTACTTTTTACTGAAAGCTTTTTGTAGTGGAAAAAGTCCCTCCTTTTTTATAGGCTTTGACTTACTAGCCAGTAAAGTAGTATATTTTGATTAGAGCTTTGGCAGTGAATATTCAGAGAGTTGGACAAATTTGTATGGAAATTCAGAAGTCACACATTGTCAGAGGTTGAGAGTGACTCTCAGGTATGCCTCCTCACATGCCGCTTGCACTAGTTGCCCAGTCACAGATCTTTTCCTGGCTTCTCAGTGTCTCTTGGATGTTTCATTTCTACTTCAGGTTCAACAAAACTGAATTGCTTTCCATCGAATCATCTTTGCCTTCTCCCTGTCTTCCTCTGTCACTGGTGACTTCAGTGTTTTCCCAGTCATTCCGGTTCGTAAACTTGACAAAGTAACTTTAACTCTCCTCCGTAATTTTTTCTCAACTACTCTGTTGTGTGTTCCTCTTTCATTTCTTCCCGTCCTACCAAATGTGCTCTACATCATGTTTCCCTTTTGCTGAAATGTAAATTTCTCTCTGCCATAACATCCTCTCTGTTTGCTAAGGTCATTTTACTATTTCTGCAATATTCCTTTTCCGCTTGGATCAAATTCCAACCTCTCATCCTTGGCTTTTCCAGTTCATCAGAATTACCCTCACTTGAATCTTTTATTTCATATCTCTCTCTACTACTTTTGTGATTGGAACTGACCTTCTCTTTCCTCCTTAATCAAACCACCTTCCATTTCTGTCAGATTCCTCCAGAAAGCACTTTCCTCGTCTATGCTTCCCTTTTTGTCGTTGTATTCTTGGAGTCCTGCTGGCCCATACCACAAGCTGCCAGCTCAACTCCTACTGTGTTTTTGCTGTATCTGTGTGGTGAATTTTAAAGCAATGCACACTCTGTTCTTCTCTTGAGATAAATATGCTGTGCATAGTCATGGTGTGAGCTGCTTCATTGCATTGCACTCTCTGTGCTGCCTTCCTTAATCCCTAGCACTCTGTCAGGCTTAGTACAAGACCAATACAGAAAACAGAATTAAAAATTAAATATCCTGATAAGGCCGCAGAAAAAAATCGTATGATTGTATTGCTTTTCATAACTTTTTTAAAATGTACAATGACCAATTAGCATCATTAACAATTAGTACAGACTTAAAACTGAAGATTTCCCTGAAATAGAGCACGAAGTGCTTTAAATTATGTGTCTAGGTCCAAATAATAGGCTTTTTATTGCCTTGAGTACTTTTAGAACTCATAAAAAGAAGGATTTTGATGAATGCTTTCAGTTGCCTTAATTCCTAGAAAATCTGTTTTCTGGTATAGATTCCACCCTCCCACCCCTTTCCAGGAGATTATAGTATCTCTATCAAGAACGGATGTTTCAGGAAAAAAGAGAAATGCAGCAAATTCATATGATGAGTTGTCTGTCAACAGAATCCTTGGTTGCTGACTTAAGTGTGAAACTAAGGTGTACAAATCAGCCATACTCAGAAGTTTTTAGTCTAGTGAAATTGTATTCAAATTAATTATATATGAATTTAAAAAAATTTGAAAAGCTATTCAAGTCGTTTTTGAAAGTACTAGTTTGTGTAATGTATACCTTACTCGAAGTTGTAATGCATATGTGACTGAATGACTTTGTGATAACTGTACTTAGACTATTATGCAAAACATTTTAATGAAATCTTTTTGTCTTTGAGTAATATAATATCAAATCCAAAAAGCTATTATAGTTTTGACCTTTTATGCAATAGGAAGCAAGGCATACATTTATTAACTGAGTTAATGTTCAGATATTTAATGTTTTAGGGAACATATTTTGATATAGTGGTTGCTTACTTTTGAATTTTAAATTATTTTTTTCCAAATTCTATTCTGACTACACCTGAGTAACTTCTCAACTACTTCAGTTACTTCTAAACATTCTTGGTTCAATTTAGTAGTTGAAGCTAATATTTATGTAGATTAATTTCTAGAAATATGAAATCTAAGAATCTGGCAAGACCTTGAGTACACTATTGGTTAAATGTGTTTGAGAGCACAGGAACCGTGTCCAACTTGTAACCCTCCCTCTCTGGGTCATTTTGTTCAGGCATCCTTTGCTGTGCTCAGAGAGACTCTGCAAGCAGGAGGCAGACAAGTGAAAAGGAGAAGGAAGCTATTTGTTGGTCCTAGCGGGGACTTGCAAGCTACAAGGCTGAGCACCGGCGTGCTCAGTACTCCTGGTAAAAGCACCCAGGGAGGAAGGGTTGGCCTTCATTTCTTGTTGGAACAGTCTTAGATCATCAGTCTTGCTGGATTTATGTCTGCTGACTCCCTGTTTTTCTTCTGTACAGTTTTATACGTTTTCAGGTCAATGTTTTTCCTCTTGAATTTTCAAGCTTCTTTACTGCCTGTATCTCAGCCATCATAGCTTCTTTTTCCCCCTGTTCTTATCTCAAATGGCTCTTTGTACTTTGTCAAGGCTCTTCCTTACAACTGAAAATAAATTCTCAAAAGTCTGAGCCAAGGATACATGACTGTGCCATTTCAGAATCAGGCCTTGTATCAGACAGCTGAACTCTCAAGAGCAGATATTTCAGGATTAAGGCTCTAGAAACTAGAATGAGTACAGAAGAGGATTATTAGATTGAAAAAGCAGTGAAAATATTTCCCCGCTGGAGAAAATGAAAAGCATTTTGATGTTTAGCTTCTCCCGGTCTTTATTGTGTTACACTGGCTATTTTATATTTAGGAAAAAGAGGCAGGGAGATACGTCTGCTAAGAGACAATGATAGCATAAAACCAGATGGATGCTGATGTAGATCAGAAGTTATTAGAAGAGTGAAACTCTGGAACTTCCTTCCAGTGGGAGGAAAAAAACTAACTTTCATTAAAATTGGAGCTTCATAATCCTGTGGTGGAGTTGGTCCTCTTGTAGCAGAGATTTCTATAATTTAGGAGAGTCATTTATATGCATCTATGATGCCTGTGGAGAGATCTGAAAATAGTGGACAAGTGATACAGATCACTTGGAATGAGCTTCTGTTGCAATTAAACTTTCTGAGATGCTCCCCGTTCTCATGATGTTCCAGAAAGCAGTCCTGCTCTGGGTCTATGTACAGAGCCAGCGACTATGTACAGCTGAGGCCTCTCATCCTTCTCGTGTGAGGATTCCTATGAAGAGTATGTGGCATGAGCGCTGCTAGTCCATTCTCAGTTTTAGTCTGGGATACATCTTACATAGTCTTAGAGGATGTTCACAAAATAACAATTTTTCCTGAGAATATGGTGCATTTTATAGTTGTCATTATGTACAACCTGAAGATAGATTGGTAAAGTCTTTTAAAGAAGAGGGGTATGGCATCTTCCCCTAGAGAGACACTTGCTCAGTGCTTAGGCCTTGACATATTTCTTAGTTTTAACCAGTTTTTTTCTTAGTTTTAACCAGTTTTAACCATAGGCCAGTATGGGGTTTGGAAACATTGGATTACCTGTGGAAGAAGCATCTTTTGAGGACCAGCATTACAGAGCAAACCCTCTTGGCTTTTAGCATCGTGCTGAGGAGATATTGAAGAAACTTCTGTTAGGGAATCTTAGCATGTGTTGTGAAGCAGGGATTACTGTGTTCTACTTAACTGTGGGATACAGCGTTCTTTATTCTGGTGCTCTGAGTCTAAAACTTTGAGCCTTGACTAGGCTTGGAAGCATGCATGTCTTCTGTAGACTATTCTTGTGTACATTCGTATGCATGAGATTGAAAGGACGTAGTTAGCAGAATCGTTCTTACGATTCTATTCTGAGTAGCAGCGTCTGTTGCTACGCTTCTGTTACCTTGGCTGCTAGGAATTTCATGGTGTTCTCAAAAGCAGTTATTTAAGCATAAAATTGACAAGTAAATCTGATTTAAAAAAAAAAATTATTCTGCAATGTTTAGCTTCTGCTGGTTCTCTAACTAGCAGAGCTTGTATCTATCCCTCTTTAATAAGGCTGGGTTTCTGCTTGACCTTGTTAGGCCATCAGCAAAGACCTTTTGTCCCAAGCCAAAAAAATCACAATGTGGCATTGTGAATTGAAGCAATAATTTAGAAAACTAATTCTTGCTAACTATTTTTGTTTCATCTTCTTGCGAAATTGTCATTGTTCTTTCAATTGAACGTAAGACATGTATTTCCAAGCTCCCATGCTCCACATTGCTCTAAACCAAAAGGTTATCAGTTCAGAAAGAAGCTAAATTTCTGGAAAGTTCCAGCTGTTTTTAGAGCATTATCACATCAGAAAGGTGCAGATACTCCATTTAGTTTATTAAAAAATATCATCATCTATTTTGTGTAACAGAAATAGTTGGCCTAAACCAGACAAAAGATACTTATGAGAGTCAATATATTTGATTGTGATATTTTATTTCACACGCTAATATACATTAGATTACTGTCATGAAACGATCTAGGGAATATGAGGGTTTTTTCTCTTTTTTCCAGCTGCAGCCTCTGGCACTAATAAGCTCTGGCCTGTTTTTCTTACTTGTTAATGTGGCTTTGGGAAGATCTTTGGGAGAAGATTTCTGAAAGTGTACAAAATGTTAAAAAGATTTCTGGAAACGGATATTAAGTGTCATCAGCTGCTCGAATACCTCAGAAAATGACTGAAGCCTATTAATGATGGAACAGAAATTTAGGCAGTCTTTAACAATGTCATACACTGACAACAGCCATGATCATAAAACAAAAATTAGAAGATTGGTTACAGGCTTTTATTTTTGGCCACCATGATTCTCTGACAGGTTTTTTTAATTTGAAGGAACTTCAGCAGACCTTTGCTTCTGTATTTGTTTATTCCATTTAGTAAAGATAATTAAGCCAGAGAAGTTCTGACGTAGTTGTATAAATAAGTGAAATTGTGTTTGTGAATTAATCCACAAATGTTTATAGCATAAAATGTCCTGTGCTGATTTCAGATGTAGCTTTCCTTCCAGTGTTATAGAAAAATATAAAATTAGCATCAATATCTTTATGGCCAGCAAGACTATGTGTCTTTTGGATAGAAGAGGTAGGTCAAGCACTTACTGCTGCTGCATGTATGCGTAATATACAAATATACAGATTCATAATGAAAAATACCAAAAAGTGGTACATTTACAGCTTTCTGTGCTCTCCATACTGGCATCGTTTATTGTACTTCCAAAGATTTTGTTACTAGCCCCTTTCATGTTGTTAAGAACTTCCTTTTTGTCCTTTTAGTTTGTCCCTGAAGCTGGAGTCCCATCCTACTGGTACAGGGCAGACGAGGACAGATCTTTAGCTATTCAGATAGAAACTGTCTCTGTCGGTTGCAAAAATGTGAAAATCTGTTTTTCATATGCAATTGGAACAGATATTTTAGAAATGTTCTAAAATGGAAAGGATTTTTTTTTAAAGGCAGATTTTAGTTTTGATAATAAAGAAGTAGGATTCTACTTGCTTAGGAAGTGGGAATTTGGGAGCCAGGCCTCTGCAGCTCCTAAGCCAGCTTGTTTCCAGGCTGCCTGACTCTGGAGCCAGCTGGCTTCAATGTCTGGGTAAAGTGGCAAGATGCAGGGGCAGGATTCCAATACAAATTTGTCAAAGTTGTACACTGTGTGGAAAGTTCCGATTTGGAAAAAAATATGTATTTTATTCTCTCTGAAAACTCCCGGCCAGATAGTTCTATCTGTCTGCCCATCTAGGAGATGTTCACAAAGAAAGAAGTATGTTACCTAATGCTACAAATAAAAACAAAGCTAATTTATAATTTTGCACGGGTCAGATGCGTGAAATATTTAGTCTTGTCATAAGTTTCATGATGTTTGATGTTAATATCTCCAGATTATTGATGCTGATATCCTCCTTGTTAAAAGGAAGCAAAAAGTTCGAATTTCATAAGCATTATTTTTATATATAATAAAATATTGCCTTCTGTCTTCAACACTTGAACAGCTTTAGCTAAATTTTCATTGACAGACTTAATTGGTGTTTTTGCATTTCCTTGTTCTTTTTCAGTTTCTAATTATTTTGAATAATCCATTTAGCTTTAATTTCAATTGGCTTCTGCCAAAAGATTATCAATCAGTTAAAATGGTCTCCTTGACAACAAGAGATCTCATTCTCAAGAGACAAGTGATTTGACCTTACCTCTTTTTTTGATGACTAAAATTTATATAGCAACCTACTCTCTCTTTTTCTGTGATTCATTCAGTTGAGGATTTGTTTCCAGGTGTTGCTTGAGAACCTGAGCCTGTAGCTATTGACCGAGTAGTTTGTTTTAATTTCTCCTTTTTTTCCACTCTTCTTTCTTCGCTTGGCCCCATGTCTTATTTTATGCTTTAAGCACAGAAGCTAAAATCCAGTACAACAGTCTTAGTTTTTGTTGAAGTGCTGTCTATTTTTGTCAGATTTTCTTCTACTGTTCTCTTCCTAGCATGAAGACAGAAGACAACATCATTTTCCTTATATTACTTTGAAAATTCTCAACTTTCACTGTTAGGGGCTGGATGTCTTCCTATTTAGAGCATGTCATAAATCTAAATCAACTTTTTAAAAATCGAAGGCTTTTGTATACGAGTCTTTAAAATCAACTGGATATTTCCAGTTTATGAAGTATGTCCCATTGGATGTGATCCACCATTGGATCAGCTTTCTCAAGGGAAGATAAAGGCTTCTGGACCTCAGATTTGCTTGAAATTAGTGTTGCTTTCCCTTTCTGCTTCCTTCTTAACTCAACTTCTGAGTAGTCAGATATGCTGTTTTGTGGCCCTGTCACTTGAAATTTGGAGTTTATCATAAAAATAACTTATGCAAATTACCTTACTCAAATTCTGTTTGCCATATGCAAATAGTAAAATTTATTGGATACTTATTTCAATAAGTGTACCTCAGAAAATTCTACTTCAGCTCAAGAAACTGCATATTTGTTGTCTGGAAAGCAAACAGACATAAGGATTTGTAAGGAGTGGAAAAGTAATGGTGGTGTTATAAAATTCAATAGTATTTCTCCTAATTCTTTCTCTCCCATTGCCTGAAACGTGGCAGGAAATACTACGTGTCCATCATAAGAGAATGCTGCAGAACTGGAGGGACTTGTAGCGATGATGATTGATTGCATGAATGAAAGCCTGGTAGGATGCGGGACTAAAAAGGCAAGGAGGACTGTCTACTTTAAATAGAGATGGAGGCTAGAAAGGGATATAGAATAATGAATGATTTTGAGTAGACAGGTTGTGGCTTTCCCTATCATCGTATTCAGCATTAGAACACAGGGATATTAATTGGAAACTTATTAATGGTAAACTGGGTGGTAAATTTAGATGTGGGGCTTTTTGTTCAATGAGACTGTGGTAGTATTACTATAGGAAGGTATTGAAGTCAAGGAATTCAAGGATTCAGGATTCAAGGGAACTGGACTGTATCTCACTGAACTCATTGTTTAGTAAAATGTGGTTATAGTAAAATATCCTTCTGGTTACCAGTGGCCTAAACCATGACATAATGAGACCTTTATGGAGGGAGGTTTTATTATCATACTTTTCATTTATATTCTTGGACTTTTGTCTGAAGCAACTTGTGCTGCCCATTTCAAGGAACGGGATGTTGAACTAGATAAAGGACAAGAATTATACTGTGTTAGATTTATCTTTTTATGCTCTCTAATCTTTAGCACAGTGCGAAAAAGCTGTTGTACCGTGCAAAATTGACCTGAACAATCTAGACTTCTTGATCTGGAAGCATTCAGCATTCTTTAACTTTTTTTAACAGCTTAAGACAGTTTGTCAAGCATGGGGTCTTAACTATAGTAGCACTAGTGGAGTGATAGAAAAGGCTTTAAAAAATTCTTTAGTTTGAATATCTTTGACCTTTTTCTACTTATTCTAATTTTGAGTGAATTCTTAAATTCCCGGTAACAGTTGTCCCTTCTAAATTCCGTTAAGAATAGCTGAAGAGAGGAAAAATAACAGTTAAGTGGATGGAGCTACTTTTTAAGCAACTGAATGGCTTAAAAAACAATCTTAAGGAAGGGAGAGGACAACTGAATAACTGAACAACAACTTGCTAAAGATACGTGCTTTATGTTAAAAGAAATGTCTGGTTCTGCAACTAAAACGTTAAATTTTGTCAGTTTTGTTTACTTTGAGGCATTAAAAAAAAACCTGAGGAAAAATTACACACCTATGTGTTGTAGAGATTGTGATATGTAATTTTTTACGACCTTGGAGATGCTCTGAGAGGTGCAACAGGATCCAGACTTGTTTGATTTGACCTACATTAGACTGCAAAACTGCTGGTTACTTCTATGAATCAGCCATTGATCATGTTGAACTGCAGGTTTAAAACATGTTTGTCAACACATACAGAGCATATTCTTTTTCTGGAATCTTTTTTTCTGTATTTGTGTGTACAAAGATAGCAAAGTGAGATTCAAGTAATTGTCAAGGACAAGTACTGAGATGAAGCAATGCTGAAAATGTTAAATTGCTGCGATTTCTACTTTTAGTATAATGTGTTCTAATATTTCAATTATTTTAAAGAATCTTTAATTATAAAAACTGTTTGAGACCAAACTTTAACCTATATAAAATGTTTTAAGTTAAGGTATTGCTTCTAGATATGATGAAAGAGGATGCATACAGTGTTGTTTTCCTCTATATTTGCTCTGCTGCCTTAATGCTTGTTGTGGGATACAATTTGCACTGTATGTTAGAGTACTTCTTTTCCTCCAAACAGAACAGCACTTCTCTGATGTCGTACTTAGTGAAGAATACCTCAATCTTGGTGTAGAGCAGGTGTGCAGTCTTATATCCAGTGACAAACTCACAATTGCCTCAGAAGAGAAGGTAAGACCATCTGTATCCCAGTAATCTATCCTTTTGGATGAGAGAGCGAGCTTGCTCTTACTGCACTTGTACGCTTCTCTGGATGCATTCTTTGTTTCCTCAATGAAATTAGGCATGCATTGTGCTCATGTTTAAAGGGTTTTCCCCAAAAGTGCTAAGGATTTTACCCAAAAGCATTGTCAGTCTGATGATGAAAATTAATCGCAACTCTTAAAAATCCTCAAACTGTATTAAATCACATAACCCTTTGTTCTTGAAAAAAAAAAGGGAAACAAAATTAAATAGAAATTCATTCTTCTATCTTCAAGCAGAACAAACACAACACATGCTGTGTCACATACACAGGAGTTTGGTTTACCAAGGGATAAATAACTCAAAAGTTGTAATTTGAACAAGTATATGCCATCTACTAACTTTAACGTGAGCAGTCCCACAAAGGTATTATAACTCTGTATGTATATGTGGGCTGTTTAGCCTAACTGAACAAGTGTGGCTTGCAGAGGAGATGGCTTGGTATAACCGTACTTGAGTTTAAGTATGCGTTGGCTGACCTTTAGCTAGATCTCATTCTTTTAAAGCCATTTTTGAAACTTCAGTGAGCCCAGTACACCTCTTTGAACCTCTAATGGCTTTCAGGGTGTAGATATATTAATTTTGAGCTTTTGAATCCAGTTGTGATCAATTTAAAATATTTTAGTTATTCTTTTTTCCAAGGACTATATAGGTGTACTAACACCTCTGTTAAAACGATGCTAAATTGTATTCAGAAGCGCATTTGCCTACTGATTTATATGGCTAGGTAGTATTTTGTGTTAAAACCTTTTTGAAACTTTAAATCCAAGAACTATATGCTTAAACTGCAACTAGCAAAGTAACGTTGCTGTTCCCATAATACCCTGAAGATCCGGATCTATCACTTTGATACATGTGATGCTGCTTCTGTGGAGTATAATTGAGGTTTTAACGCCCTAGTGTATGCTGAGCTCCTGTGCAATAGAGGAGAAACTAGGCTTGGGATTGCTTCTCCTAGTAAGGCTCAGTGATGTTAAGTCGTTTGAATGATGATGTGACAGGTCGATTTTCCAAGAAAGGAAGAAAAGTACGAGGATTGTAATATTCCTGCTGCTGTGTTGTTTGTTTACCTACCTAGTTTTATTGAATTCTCAGTGTCAATGAAATTACTGTGTGCATATTGTCAATGTAGTGCAGCTATCCTTGAAACACCAGTAGCAGTAGAGGAGTGATATAAAAAGAGACTGGCTACTGCATCTTCAGAATTTTGTAGTGGGTAAATATGGAAATAATGGGAGCTGTAACTGCTGCCATCTTTTCTCAAATTAGGAATTTTAGTATAAGCAAAAACTGTTTATGGAGGCACACTGATATTTTCATACTACTGAATTTATAAGTCAAGGGACTTGCATTTGTTTGTTTCCTGGAAGGTGTTTGAAGCAGTAATAGCATGGGTAAACCATGACAAAGATGTAAGGCAGGAGCTAATGGCACGCCTGATGGAGCATGTTCGGCTGCCTTTGCTGTCCCGTGAATATTTAGTTCAGGTAAGCAAAAAGGAATACTAATTCTTCTGCATGTGAACATTTCAGTTTCTTTTTTTTTTTTTTTAATGCCAGATGGATAACTTTAAATTTAAACAACAGTGTAATGTAGTGTGTTACTGATAGTAAAACAAAGACAGCCACCATTACATATGCACGTGCGTACACACACAGAGTCAAATGAGGGACTGCCACATAGAAGATACCACATATAAGTAATTTGTCTGGCTGACTATTTGTCATGCTACACTAGTAACCTGAATGATTTAATTATCTGAGATCTGGTTAGCTTTAATTTTTAATATCATATTTGATACCATGCTTCTTTTCATAACTGAATTTTAAATTTCAGAATTGAATCTATTGTTTAAGTTGGTTAGGACTTGCTAACAAAGGAAACATTTCTTTACCTGGTTCAGATATAGTACATTTTTTTCAAATTGTGTAAGATCATTTTGAATATTTACATGCCAGGTCAAATATTTAAGATTGAAAATATCAGTTTGCTATTAGCATTGGTTAGTAGGTGTAGTTGTAGTAGCAGGTTGGTAGGTGTTTATTTTAGAAATTCTGGTTTTGTGATATGAATTTCCTCCACTTTGTGTGGGCTGTTTTGGTGTTGGTCTTTTTGTTTTGCTTTTGTGGGTTTTTATGTTTTGTTTCGCTGTTGTGATTTCTTATTGTTGTGGTGTGGTTTACTAGTTTGTTAAATTCTTCTACCCCACTCCCCTCTTAAAGTGTTCTGTACTCTCTGTATTTGAAAGAAGCAAGAAATGTGCTTGTTAGAGAGGAAGTGATTTACCTTGCCTAATGCTGTTTCTTCTACTTATTAATTAAGAGAATCCATTGGGTTTTTTTCAGTGACTGCATATTGCCTTGACATAAATTCATGTCTAACTGTGGTTAAACTACAATCTAAAAAATCAGAGTAGTCTGCATTTGTGTGATATAACACAGGCTCTATTATATTTCAGATTACTTGTTTTACTTCCTTAACATGCTCAGACCTTGTTAAACTTCTATTAATAAACAGAGAGTTGAAGAAGAAATATTGGTTAAGAACAGCAGTGCTTGTAAAGATTACCTCATTGAAGCTATGAAGTATCACTTGCTGCCAACTGAGCAACGAGCACTGATGAAAAGCACTCGAACGAAATTGAGAACACCCGCTAGCCTTCCAAAAGTAAGACCCTTATTTTTCCAATGTACTTATTTCTTCCAACTCCACTTTAACAGATTTCATGAGAACATGACCATCGCTTGTAGTATTCCAGTAAAAATTTTTGTACTACAATTCTTCATCACAAAAATATAACAAGTGATTAGCTCTATACTCCATGTTACTTGATGTAGATGTTTTAGCCTCCCACTTACTCCCTCCATGGCCTCCCCCTGCCCTTACAAAAAAAAAAAAACCAAACAAACCTTTTTTTTGAAAGTTCTTCAGTGTTTGAGAAATATACAATTATAGGCCTGGTGTTAGAGAGGAAGTAAGCCTGTTTCCTTAAAAAATGCATCAAAAAAAAAACCCTAACAAAGTTGGGGCATTTCTTCAATTTTTAGCTAAATATAGTATTTTTTTCATTTTAGAAGAAGAAAATTGAACAAACATCAGGTATTATCTTCTTTCCAATGAAGTAAAGAAGTTTTCTCATAGTACTGTTATGCCAACTGCAGTAATGGAATAGGAGGAGATTCCATTCAGCAGATATAGCACGTTTCTCTCAAAGGAACCAGATAAGGCTGTTCTGTGATGGATGATCACAGTTCCATTGAACTGATGTTGAATTCCCATACTTGAGGTCAGAGTAGGGTGTGAAGATACAGCAGCATCTGCCCCATCCTTGGGAGCTCTACCTAGACTCTAATTGCTTCCTGCTTTTCTATCTCAGATATTTCCTCTGGACACAGTGATTACAAATTGCATGTGTGTTCAAAAAAAAAAAAAGTAATGAATTTTGCCTAGTTTGCAAGACTCAAATTTCTTATTTAGGAGTGCTGTCCTTTAATTCTCGTACAGAAGCTTGTTTTATTTTTTAACACTTTTTTGATATTTCACGTACTCTCATATATGCAGTTAATAATTAAATATTATCTCCCTTTTAGTTGATGATGGTAGTTGGAGGACAAGCACCAAAGGCAATTCGCAGTGTTGAATGCTATGATTTTAAAGAAGAACGCTGGCATCAGGTGGCTGAATTGCCTTCCAGAAGATGTAGAGCGGGTAAATGATGCCTATTTTTTCTTGCGGTTGATAATGCTTCAGAAGTTAGGTGTGCGAATAAAGCTTAGTATGTTCTTTGGAACAGTACTAAAGATATTTATCTGAGAAGGGCTAAGCCTTGATCATCCTTAAAATTCAAGTTACTTGCTAATCTGGGACAATACAAGTTTAATAACTTGATTTTATTTGTCCTTCAGTTTGTAATCTCTAGAATAAACTGCTTTATTACCTCCCACGGATACAGAGGATAAATAAATTTAAATATTACTTCATTATGAGTAATTTTACTATTAAAATATCCTATTATTATTATTAAATGAGATGAAGAATGTGAAAATGTGATCCTGAAGCAGCTGAGATACCAAAGCAAGGAGAAATTCAACATGTATGATATTCAGAAGTGAGCTATTAGTATCAAAGAGTCAGAACTTCTAGTGCTTAATCTGAATGAAGTGTGGCTCTAGGACTGTGTCAAAAGCCTGACAGTGTAGTGAGTACTGTAAATTGTGTCAAGTATCTGCATGCTTAGGACAGTACGGAATAAAATTAATTGACAAAGACTAAAAGGCTCATCTTTCCTCCCCATTTCCCTGCTCTAGGAATGGTGTATATGGGAGGCATGGTTTATGCTGTTGGTGGTTTCAATGGTTCTTTGAGAGTTCGCACAGTAGATTCCTATGATCCGGTGAAGGATCAGTGGACAAGTGTTGCCAATATGCAAGACCGGAGAAGCACACTGGGAGCAGCTGTATTAAATGGCCTTCTTTATGCTGTGGGAGGATTTGATGGGAGTACAGGTATTTTTGCCTTTACACACTGCTGATTAGTGTGCCAGTTTGGCTATTCTTGACATAACCATATCAAATTTGAATGTCTCTTTCTGGTAGCTGTGATGGAACCAAGCATGAGGGTAGCCTGGCATCTTGTGGTGTGGAATGTGCTTTAGTGGTCACATCCTCCTCCCTGAACAGTGGACTGTTTGCACCTGTCTCAGAGTTTAGGCTTAAGGATTAGTGAATCTTTGACAAGTTCCCTTTAGTGTTCCTTCTATAGTCAGAGTCCTTAACTCATGGAAGAAGTGAGCAGAAAACTTACCTGGTCTGTGTTGTCCTTTTTGCATATGAAATATACCTCTGCACTTTGATGTAGTGTAAATAGTATTACAAACAGCTTTCTCTGACCGGTGGGAAGGCTTTGGACATACACTGTTTGTTCTCTTCACAGATGCACAAAACCATTTGTGCAGAGATGATCCTTTTCCTTAATAACTATTACTGAAGCTTATGTAGGAGAGAGAATTGTGATTTAATTAGAAAGAAAGAAAAAAAATCCAGGGAAGAATTTTTCAGATTTCCACAAAAGCTTTCATTGATTTACCAATTTTCAGACACTAAGAATGGGTTGACTGTAATTGGCTATCTAAAGGACATCAGTTGTGCCTTTTGCACAGTAGTTAACACTTCTTAAAATGAAATAATTTGAATTTTCAAATATGAAGAATTTTCCAGAAGGTAGACAGTATGTTGCACCTAGATTTATAGAGAAAATATTATATTGTCTTCATAGGTTTATCATCAGTCGAAGTTTACAACTTAAAGACTAATGAGTGGTTTCACGTAGCTCCAATGAACACAAGGAGAAGTAGTGTTGGTGTAGGTGTTGTTGGAGGTAAGCTGACAAATGATATTAAAAAGAAAAGGGGGGGAAATTGAATCATTTACCCTACTACCTTTTCTCGCTTTTGAAAACATACTTCAGGTTTTTGCTCAACCTTGTAATTCAAATGGTATGAACAATACATAATCATTCTACTATGTTTTTACCAGCTTTTAGCATAGTTGTTTTAAATTTTTTTTCAGAGTTTCAACTGTGCCTGAGGCCAACCAAGGAAAAGCTCGCTAAGCATGCATGCTCTAGGTTATGCATGTCAGCAAAGCTAGAGAGCCCAATTACTGAAGTGAGGACCTACTAAATTGACCTTTAGTGATATAGCACTGCAGTATTGTCAGCTCTGTTATCTGTGACTGACTTTGCTGGTTGCACACTGGGGATGATCTCAAGGATGATCTCTGAGAAACTGCTGACTTTCAAGTCAGCTTAGTGGTGAATAGCTTGGATGTCGCTTGGACAATGCAGACCTGGGCTTGCTCTTGGGTCTTAAAACACTTTAAGGTGTGTGTTTAAACTGCATAGGAACTGCTGCTGTTTCTGATATGAAAATGGAGACTGTACAAGTGATTTTCAGCTGAATTTTTGACATTTCTAGGAAGCCTATTTGCAAGCTTCCAATGTTGGACATACTTGAATTAGCTTGCTTTTGAGCATTTCTTAATTAAAAATGGATAAAGCACCTTTGTATTTCAGCTGGGCAATTCAAAATATTTTGATTCATGTTGTTCTTGTTAGATACTGGCTGCCTTTTACATCCTAACAATGACAAGAACTATAGTGTACTATCTTAAACTATTTAAGAAATAGAAACCCAATAACTGATTGATGACAGTTACTGATCAATAGCTAATTCAGAGAATGACTTCCCCTCAGCCTGTGTACCTGTGTAGTCTGTGTGCATTAGAAATTTGTAGGTTTCTGTTGGTTACCCTTCTAGGTAAACTGTATGCTGTTGGTGGCTACGATGGGGCATCACGTCAGTGCCTTAGTTCAGTAGAATGCTATGATGCTAATACAAACGAGTGGACCTACGTTGCAGAAATGAGCACTAGACGGAGTGGAGCAGGTAAGTGGACAAGAACCAACTGTCCTTGTAAAAGTGAAAAAAATTCATGGTTTTAAAATGTATCTAAAAAATATAAAAGGTAAGCTAAAGTCTGGGTCTAATGCAATGTGTTAGTCTTAGATGCCTATATATTGCAGGTTATAAATACAAAATTGTCCTACAGAATAAGGGTCAGTCTGTTAATAGTAAATATCTTCCCTTGCTTTTTCATACTTTTCATATTCTTCTTCTTCCCATAACAACTGATGATTTTAACATACAGACTAATATGCATGGATTGTGACAATTTAATATCACCTTAATACTGAAGTATCAAAATCTAGATGCCCAGGATGAAAAAAAAAAAGGTCATTTTTTCAAAGATGTCTCTTTACCAGTGTAAGACTGTTTCTTCTAATAGTGTTTTCAGGCTGACTTTATGTGTGAACTATGACTAGATTTCCACCTCTTCGGAGGACTCGTTCTGCATTCTGATTCACTGCAGGAAATTTTGTCCTTGTTCATTCTTAATTTTGTATTAGTGGTTTCATCCTATTAGTTCCACTTATCTACCCTTTGTTTCATCTTCAGTAATTCTTCTCATCACCTGGTGTTTACATCCTTTGGATATGTATAGGCTACATGTTATCCCTCCTTATCGTTTAGCCAAGGTATATCCATTTATTTCTTTATAATCTTAAAAATCCCTTCTTTATTTTTTCATGGATTTTTTTTTCCTTTTTGAAATTCTGAATATGTATATTCCTCTTTAAAGACATCAAAAGTGCCTGTGGTATTCCGCTTTTGTTTAATGAAATGATGCTTCCACAGCTCCAAATTGACTTTAGCATTTTCATTATCTATTTATATTATGGACTCAAATCTCATTTACTGTTCACTGTCCTCTATTTGTCTTTTGGTATTTCAGGTTTTTTCAACTCGCAGAAGTTGTTTTATTTCTCTAGATGCATTCCCATGGACTTTTTCAAGTCAAATTGCATGATATTACTTTTCTACGTTTATTTTTTTAGTTGTTTAAGTCACTTTTTTGCCAAGTACTCAATCGTGCTTTTTAGCAACACCCTTCAAATATCTACTGGTGATTGCATTAATGTGCTTCATAATTGGAAGAGATGTTGCTACAAATAAAACTGGATGGACTTCTAGTATGCTCAGCAGATGATTAATAGTTATCCCAACTTTTCGTCTTGCCTTCCATTATTCTTTAATAAATCTGAACAGTTTTTAATCTGCATAATGATGTTTAAATTAAGTCCAAATTATTTGAAAAGAAATATATAAAAGTATTGAAATCATTACTGAAATTAAGATATTTAGTTTGTGATGCTTCTATTATACCCTTAGAAAATCAGCAAGCTGCTATGTCTCTTATTGCTAAAAGCAATGTTTTGATTGTGTTTCTAAACGACAACTATGATGTTAATGAAAGAAGCATGGTACACTATATCTCAAGAAACAGTTGTCTTGTGAAACTTCTAGTTACTCAGTCTGTGCATCTTGGAAGTAAATTCTGGATTAAAAACTGGCCAGAGTTCCACTAAGGGTACTGTTAAATGCTTCTATCTAATACTGACAAGTTTTGAGGAAAATATTTGTATAAAATGGGCAAATTACAAGTATCATTATAAAGAAAAATAGTGTTGGTGGGTTGTGACAAAGCTTAATTTTGCAATCTGCTCGCACACCCATTTTATCTCAGCATTTTTTTTAATACTCTGGTTTTGCAAACTATGGTTGTGCTTGTAGCCTATTTATACGCTAGATATTTTCAGGGTTTTTTTTAAATGTTGAATTACTTCTATGACTCTGAAATTTAGTGCCTTAGATACACTAACTGCTGGGCTCTTTCTGCCCCTCTCCTCCCTCCCCTTGTCCTAGAGTTCAGGACCATGTTTGTTTACTCAACTCTGCTGCCTTTTACCTTGTCCTCTGATTAAAAAAAAAAATGGAGAGGAAAAGTAAGTGTAGTCAGTTATTTCAGATTCATATAATTGAGTACAATAATCAACAGTCTTCTGCGCCACTCTGTTAAATACATGGAAAAGTATATTTGTCTGTGCGGGAGGAGTGGGTAGTAATGTGAAAATCACGACTGTTGATTGAGCTTGGATGTCATGGCTGAATATCTGAAACCACCAGAACTGTTTCAACTGTCGATCAGTCCTGGTGGTGTTATGGGTGCTAAATAAAGAGAATATTGTTCCTGTATTAAACCTTTGGATCTCTAGTCATCTCAAGGAACTTAAGCCCATCTCTTCTGTTCCTACTGCTTCAGCTTCATTCAAAAGCAACTTCAGAGGTTAACCCTCAGTTACTCTTCTTTAGTACCAACTGCTTCTCAGTTGATCAATACGGGGACAGATTTGTTTCCAGCAACATACTGGGATGAGGAACTTCAGATCCAGGTATAGGCCATTTGGGAGGGATGACAGATTTAAGACAGGGTCCTGAAAAATGGGCAGGAAAGAGAAATTAACAAAGAAAGGAGAACTCAGAAGACGGCAACAAGAGGATACAGACGGAAGGAGCAAGAAATAAGGTAGGACTTTGAAACTGGGTGTGGGATTAAGGGAAAATGAAGCACCAAAAAGGAATGGAGGACATTATTAAAAATAAGGAGCTATCAAAATAAAAATGGCTATATGGCAGAGGGAAAACTACATACTGAATAGGAAGGTTGGTAACTATACAGAAAGCCTGGGTGGGGGGCTTTATAGCATGTCACTTACTTTAAATATCTTAGCCCTCCTTCTAGCTCTGTAATGTTTAATGCTACAAAAAATGAATGTTGTATTATCCTGTCTAATAAGGTGTGATCAGAGTGGGAGAAAGAAAAGCTGTCACACTATACTGTGACATGATAGCTAGAAATAATAGCAATAAAAGAGGAATTAAATTAACTGGGAAGGATATGGGGAAATGTTGGTAGTGAACATCACTAATAAAGCATTAGATAGCATGATTTATAAAGCAGTGTCCTATTAAGAAGCTATTTTTCAGACTTGCAGTAACAATTAACTCTTCCATGTTTCTTTCCCCTCTTCCTTTAATTATTAAAATCTGCCTTTTTAATAAGAAAATGTAGTTTTTTCAGCATGAGTCATTTCTCTCCCCATTTAGGAGTGGCTCTTACATACAATAGTAGTGATGTGATTTGAAAGATATTTTAGCTGGCTATTAAGGTCTCGTTTTTTTTTTTTAACCCAGCATTTTTTTTTCCTCAAGTACTTAACACATCTTTTGCATTCCTATTTGCTGTTTCCCTTTAATAAAGATTTTAAGCTGTGCCCTTTCCGTGGAACCCTTTAAGAACTATATTTGCAAATATGTATCTCAACTTTGAGTTTCATAATCTTAAATGTGACATTAGATTTCCTAATATACTTTCATAGTAGTGTTTTTTCAATTGTCTTTATGGTCCATCATTCACAAGTTTTAATGCAACCACCCCCCGCATTTCTGAAATCTATTATGTTTGGGTTCTAATAGTGCTTTATAAAGTTGAGGAATAAATAAACAGACTTTCCTTTCTGCTTCCCCTATTGCCATCTTTTCAATATGTGCAGCCCAATTAGCAAGTAGATATATACTGGCTTTATTTATTCCTTCATCCCAAGCTTACAGATTGATAAACATTTGTTGTGAATTAAAGGAGACCCTAGGAATAAAGGAGACCCTTTAATATCCTTTTGGATATTTTGATGACTGAAGCTTGGTTCAAGGAACCTTGGTGTTCTCCAAATCCTGGAGGAGGAAGGTGCTCACTCTAACTCTTTACTTTTGTTTCATATATATGTTTACAAGGTATTCTAATACTTCGGTGGAAACATCCCTATTGTATAATGTCTATCCATTCAGCTTTTATCCTCCGTACTGCAGTTTTTACTTTTTAAAAATTCACTTATGCTTTATCATCTTGTCAGATTTCCGTTATGCTGGCTGAGCACACTGTCTCATTTACTGTCACTTCTAATTAGACCTAAATTTCAACAATCCTCATTTTCCTGCACATCATTTTCTGTCCAAAATTTTCTAAATCTTCTGTTGCAGAACAGCTCTGGTCTTTGTATGCTGCAATATGGTAGATGGGCATGCAAGATATTTTATCAGTGTCTTGCTGTAGTTACTGTCTTTTTTGCTTTAATGCATCCTGACCCAGATGTTTTCTGAAATAGTTCCTAACATTGACTGGATGAAGGATTTATGTTAGTGGACATAATATTTGCTGTTTCTCCTCTGTATCAGTCAAACCATTCTCTGGTTAATTTTGACTATTTTCATATGTTCACAGGTGTTGGTGTGTTAAACAATTTATTGTATGCGGTAGGTGGTCATGATGGTCCTTTGGTAAGAAAAAGTGTTGAAGTGTTTGATCCTGTCGCCAGTACGTGGAAGCAGGTTGCAGACATGAACATGTGCAGAAGGAATGCAGGTATATGCAATGATTACTTTAAAATAGTGGTAATATCATTTAGTGTAAACGGCTTGTTCCTGGATTTCTGCTTTCATGATATCACAGAATAGAAACCATTTTCATATTGATTTCCTGTCTTTTTTTTAGGTGTTTGTGCTGTAAATGGTCTCTTGTATGTAGTTGGAGGAGATGATGGTTCCTGTAATTTATCAACAGTGGAATATTATAATCCAACAACTGATAAATGGACAGTTGTGTCATCTTGTATGAGTACAGGAAGAAGCTATGCAGGTAATGTGGATAGGTTGTGGTTTTTGGTTTTGTTTTTTGTGTTTTTTTTTTTTTTAAACAGACTTTTTACAGTGTAACAGCTACGATAAAAAATTTTACAAAGCACCCAAACCAAGTCCTGTCTAAGGTAAAGCCTAAGATACTAGAATAGGCATGAAGAATCTGATGGTATGTTTTGAATGATGGCTTCAATCAATTATTCACTGCAAGGAGGAAAAGGTAGGAAACTGTAGTCAAGAGGGATTTAGCACGTAAGTGGTGAGTCAGAAAGATGATTCTGGTATGACCAGTCCTTTCTTTAACAAGAGATTCATGTCTCAGCCTATATGGGTCCAATTCTGAAGTTCTTTGGGATGCGATATTTAGAAAACAAGAGCCGTTTCAGGAATCTTTTCCTTCAATAATTGCCGTTTCTCAAATGAGTTCTTTAAGTGAATGTTAAGGATATATTTCACTGATAACAAAATTAAACTTGAATAATGGCAAATTTTTTCAAATCACAGAAACTTTCATAACTTTGCACTGATTCAGACAACTTTGTCAAAGAAAAATTAAGGAAAATGTGAACACTGATGCTGGTGCACAGGTTTTTTTGATGTTATACTAGTTGCAAGGTATTATATTAAAACTTGATTTTCATATTCTTTTTTTTTTTAAATACTACCTAAAGATTTATGCCTTTTTCTTTTCTCACTCTAGGTGTTACAGTTATTGACAAACCATTATGATCAGTAAAGGGATTTTCAACTTGATTATGCACTAGAAGCAGTCTTCAACAAGTGTATTTGAAGTGACTGAGTATCTAAGCACTTCTCTACTTGTAGCTGCACCTTGAGTCACAGTGGAAGATGTGACTGTCTACAATTACAGATGACAGATGATGAAGATTACTCTAGGTAGAAGCAAGGCGTAGGATTCTTCTGCAGTTGAGCAGAAGCTGATTGAATTTTTGAAGTTTAGTGGACCATTTCTTTTTTTATTGCAAGGTCTTAAAAAAAAAAAAGCCACTTTCGTAAGGACAGACTTATGTCAGTCATGACTGAGAAACAGATTGTCAGTGAAGAATGGTGTGTATTCTGGTGAAAGTAAATTTTTGTCTTATTTTTTCCAGAGACTAATAAACATATTTAAAGAAATGAACTGTCAGTCTTCATAGTAGGTATTGAATCCCACCTCAGTAATTCAAGCTGGCATGGGGTAAATGTTTCCTTTTATAAAACTTTTGTTACATAACTATAATATGTGCATATGTTTGTGTGAGCATAAGTCGCTTTCTATTGAAATACTTCAAAACCTGATTTTACTATTTATAATTTGGCACAGTACTTTGAATATGCCAGTACTATGTTGTAAAACAGAGTTGTATTTTTTGATATGTAACAATGCTTAACACTACTAATTCCCACTAAAGGAGAGATCAGAGATGGTATAACACTTCTTGAACAGGTGTAATGTCAAGATCTTTTTAATAAAAATGTTGACTGTACTTATCTTTTTTTTTTTTCTGTTCAATTTTTGGTCACATTTAGATGTTACTTCTTTCTTACCTTTTTATCCAAAAGGTGATTTGGCATGAAAATAACTGAAAATTTATAATGAATGTATGAAATTGCATTGAACTTGCATGGTACTAAGGCCTATTTATGCGTGTAACCTTAGCATCTATTAGCTAATATCTGGATATACTGTATGTGGCCATGCTTATAAAACAGCTCATTTTTATTCGTTCTTGGATGGCCTCCTTTTAACATGACCAAAGTTATTGTCATATTTGAGACATTTTCTTCGAATAAAAGTTTGTATATTGTTTCCTAATGCCAACAAGTCGCTTAAAACTTTTTGTTTCTCCATACAAATCTCAAACCAAATAATCCTAACAGCAGTAGAGATTTTTTTTTTTTTTTTTGGGGGGGGGGAAGGGGGGAGGGGAAGGCTGCTGTTCTAAAGATCTGAATGTAAGCAAACTTGAAAATAATTTTTAAGGTTTAGGAACTGGTCATGTAAATATCACTGGTTTGCTACAGGCTTGTTTCTGACAGCTGTGGTTTTCAGTTAGTTAAGGCAGGGGCTACCTCTACGTTCCAGTGACACTCCCTGAGCTGTGGCATTAGTATGATGCTTGAGAGTAACGTAATCTTTTTTGGCAGATGCTGAAATGGAATGGATGGCTGCGTTTTACTGTTGACGGTATGACACAGTGTGTGGGTTCGGGTGGTGGGTTTCACCAGGAACATTGTCTTTGAATTGTACGTTTGTATTATTTATAGAACGTTACCTGCATGATACTGAAGCCAATGAAAGGGGTTCCGGTCCGCTCCGACCGTACGTACCTTTCTATTTCCCTCCTTTCGTTTACTGAAGGGGGCAGCCCCCCTGCCAGCCGCCGGCACCGCCGTGACGGCCCGGGTCTGTCGGCTCCCGTAAAGAGCGCCCACGCCGCTTCCAACCAGGCCTCAGCACCGGCGCGGACGGAGGTAACAGGCGCCGGGGGCGCCTTTCGGGAACGATCCTTTCCCTCGTAGCGGCCTCCATCCCCGCCATTTCTCCTTCTCCCTCAGCAGCCGCTCGCGCCCGCGTGGGCCGTGTGGAGGCAGGCGGCGCGTGCCGCGGCGCAGGCACCGCGCAACGACCGCGGGCGACGGAACGGCCGCCGGGCGAGGGAAGGGCGCGTCCGGCCCCGCCCCGCCCCGCCCCGCCCGCCTCTGCCCACCTGAGGCACCGGTCTCCGCCTCATCACGTCTTTGACGTCACCCGGTCTCCCTCCCGCCTCATTGGCCGCGCGCCGAGGTCTCACTATCCTCACTCCACCCCTTCAGCCAATGGATGCGCGGCATCCGGAGCACCCTCCCGTCCCGCCTCACGCCTGACTCTCCGCCGCTGCCGCCGGCCAGCCAATGGGCGCCGCGCCGGGGGTTGCTGGGCGGCCAATGGGAGGGCGCTCGTGAAGAGCCGGCGGCCCCGGCGGTTGTTATTGCTGAGACGGGCGCTGCCGCCGCTTCCGCCGCGGACGTGAGGGGCCGCCGCCGTCACCCAGGTGAGGAGGCGCCCGGGGCGCGCCGCCGGGGAAGGGCGAGCGGTGGCGGCCTGTCCCGGGGGCTGCCCGTGCTGTTGTCGAGGTGCGGGGGCCCGGGCCGGCTGTGCGGCTCCTCCCGGTGGCACCCCGGGTACCGGGCGGCGCGGCCCCGCTGCGCCACCCCGGGTGGGTGCCGCTGGCCGGGCGCCTCCCTCGGGCATGGCCCGCGTCGCCGCCATCGTCCGGCGCGTGGGCGGTGTGTGGCGGGGTCTGTCCGCCTCCTCGCCGGGGCCGGACGGGCCGGACGAGCCCGATCCAGGCGCTGGCTCGCCTCTGGTCCCGCGGCCGGCCCGCCGCCTTGTCGGGAGGGTGCGCGGGCTGGCCTGGCCATCGGTTGAGGGGCTCGGGTTGTAACCTTCCCCGGCATCTGCCGTGATATCTTTACCCTTAATAAAACGGTATCTGCTACGATGTGTTTGCCGTTAATTAGAAATGGCAGCTTCTTGATGCCGTTGCTAAGGAAAGAAAACGGTAACTAACGTTGTTGGATACCAAGCTTGGTGTGTTATTTATGTCGGATCTGGTCTGAGTATATCAGCTGGGGACTAACCTGACTCCTCTGGCCCGTGAACTGCACACGTTTTAGGGTGGAAGGGTGGACCTGTTAGGGGGTCCAGAGGAGGGCCACCAAAATGATCAGAGGGCACATCGCCTATGGAGAGAGGCTGAGGGGTTGTTCAGCCTGGAGGAGAGAAGGCTCCAGGGACACCTTACTGTGGCCTTCCAGTAGTTAAAGGGACAGTAGTTATAGGACAGACGGAGAAAGACTTTTTGCCAAGGCCTGTAGCAACAAGACAAGGGGCAACAGTCTTAAACTCAAAAAAGGTAGGTTTAAACTGGGCATAAGGATGATATTTTCTATGATGAGGGTGGTGAGACACTGGAACACATTGCCCAGAGAAGTTGTGGATGCCCCACCATTGGAGGTGTTCAAAGTCAGGTTGGACAGGCGTTGGGCAACCTGATCTAGTGAAAGATGTCTCTGCCCCTGGCAGGGGTTTTGGACTAGATGACCTTTAAAGGTCCCTTCCAACCCAAACCAACAAACAGCCTACTCTGTGGAAATGGCAGAAGTTCTCAGCGCCTGTGGGAATGCTACCTCTGTGCTTTTGGGAGCTGTGATAAAAACTCTCTTACGGAAAGGTGGATTGCCTCAAGCCAGCTGCAGTCTAAAGGCAGTCTGCTGTGTTGATGTAGTTTGCATGGGTTGTGGCTCACAGCTATGAGGCAGCATAATCAGGCGATCACGGTTAATTGAATTTCTACTATCTGGTTTGAACCTTTCTGTCCTCTTTTAGTACAGAATACAATTATCCTGCAAAAGACCTGAAATAAAATTGCGTAATAATTAATACTTCTTTATCGTTTTGCTCCCTTGACCTAGTCTCAAACTTGAGAGCTGATTGCCTCTCATATTGGTTTGCCTCTCAAAACAGTCTTAAGCTTTGTTCTTTTACACTATTCTGTAGAAAAATAATCTGTTTTTCCCTTCTCTTCCTTGTTTTTACTTTAAAACTAGGTAACAACTAAGATACATAATTTTTTTTTTTCTGAAGATTAATGGCTGTTTATTCAATTTTTCTCAAAATTTGCAGGTTATTTATAGACAACTGTAGAAGAACTGTGATTGTGATGCTTTATGTTTGAACCATGGCAATGAATGACAGCGTTGATATCTTGAACTCTGCTTATCTGGCGGTGGAATATATAGACTCTTTCTTGCCTGACAATCCCTTGCAGCAACCATTTAAAAATGCCTGGAATTACATGCTGGATAACTACACAAAGTTCCAGATTGCGACCTGGGGATCACTTATAGTTCATGAAGTTTCATACTTCTTGCTCTGTGTACCTGGATTTGTCTTTCAGTTTATACCGTACATGCAAAAGTATAAAATTCAGCAGGTAAGACAAAGTTGTAAACTACACACTTCTTGATCTGTCTCTGAATATGTGAAGTAGAGCATGTAATTGCAGTATCCTGGTTTCCAGTTTATATGACCCCATTTCTTCTATCACTGTGGACATCCTGGAAATGACAGAGCGAAATTACACTGTGTGTGGGAGGTGGAAGAGAAGTGGATTTTGGGGAAGGAAAGGAGTTGAGGAAGGTATTCTTTCCACCTTTCAAAGTATCTCTATAGACACCCTCTTGAAAGGATTTTGAAGTATTTTAACAGCAGAGGAAGCCTAGGATGGACTGCACACTCCTAATCGGTAGCAAAGGTGCATCCAATTTCTAAAGATGATTGTTTTCCCCCAGTTCCTTGTCATACAAATTGGAAATTAATAATATCAGCTTATGAAATTCCTATAGTAATTGGTAAAGTGTCTCCCTGCAGAAACTGGATATTTTCAAGACAACTTATGTCTTCACAAGCTTGTCTTCAGCTTGTCTTTGTATTATTTTAGCTATGGAAATACATTCTGTGGTGTGAAGAAGAAAAGCAAACTTTGATTTGTGTTAAACTGTTGAATATGAAATGTTCCTGCTAATTACAAACACTGAAATAATGAGTATAGTCTGGGGCGACTAGCAAAGACAACTTCTGTTAAGTGAGGCTTACTTTAAATTTTACAGAAATCTAGCTTAGAAAAACAAGAGGTTTTGATGAAACTTAATTCAATCCCATGTGATTTATTTTGCCTGAGTTAATTTATATTATTGGAAGACCTGCTATCTGTCTTCCAAGGTGAAATGAAACTGCCTCCAAAGTAATTTTTACAGCACTTCAGTTATGTGCAATAGAAGTATGTAGCACAACTGATTCTTTTTGCTTCTTCTCAGGATAAACCAGAAACATGGGAAAAACAGTGGAAGTGTTTCAAAACGCTCCTCTTCAATCACTTTTTCATTCAGCTTCCTCTGATTTGTGGCACCTATTACTTCACAGAGTATTTTAACATTCCGTATGAGTGGGAAGAAATGCCGAGATGGTAGGTAGATTTTTCTCCTATGTTGATGCTGAGTTACATACACTGGAGGTAGAATATTTAACTAATGGTGCCCATTAATTGTGCTTCTGTTGATGCTTAACTGCTATAAAAGCTAGTTAGAGCTTTCTAGATGTGTGTTTTTTTTTTTTTTTTAATGGCCCCAAATTGTTCTGATACTCAGAAGAAAGGGGGGTTAGGAGGGAGTTTATGGAAGCAAAGCAAGATTCATGATGGCATGGGTTAAATATTGGTCTTCCTGGTTTTTTTCATTTTTTGATTCCTCCCAAGTCTTTCTTATCTCCACCTTGTTTTTTATCATAGAAGCAGCGTGTTCCTCAAGGGAGAGAATGTACCACCTGCTTCACATTCTCCTTTTCTGCACTAAACTGATAGACTTTTAAACAAAACTGAATTAGTCATAAATGCCTTTTTGTTTGGGGTTTTGATTTTTTTGATAGCTATTGTTTACAGCAGAAGCTCATGTTTCTTGGAAATTTATTTTGTATCTGGATAGCTGATGCAGCTCTGTGTTTTTATCTCTAGATCGTACGCAGTCTACAGATGTTCTTTATAGACCATAATACTGAAATGACAGTTTTTTATACTGCATGCTAATTCACTTCACCATATCAACAGATGAGCTGATAGGTACAAGGACTAATGTGCTTTGCAATTAATATTTTTAGTATGTTAAAAATGTAGTGTAAATACAGTGTTACTGAATCAGTAATATACATAAACATTTCCCACCCTTACTAGCATATAAGCTATTTTATCTTTTAAGATTGTCTGTCTCCTAGTATGTTCTATAACTAATAGCTCTTCTGGTTTTTATAGGTATGTTCTGGTTGCACAGTGTTTTGGATGTGCAGTGATTGAAGATGCCTGGCACTACTTCCTGCATAGATTGCTGCATCACAAGAGAATATACAAGTATATCCATAAGGTTCACCATGAATTTGTTGTATGTATTCCTTTATTATTATTATTAGGTTTTAGTATATGCAGTTTTGTACAGCTTATTTAAAGGTCTTATTTGAAAGACTTAAGAATTTTGCATCCTTCTGACAGTGGGTTTAGATGTCTTTTCTTGAGCTCTTTGTCAAGAACAGTCATCTATTTTATTTCTGATAACACCTTCTGTGGTCTTACTTCATTTAATGGGCATGAAAGGTCACACTCAGCTCTTGAAGTTTGATCATATCTGTTGAGCTAGGTGAAAGCAAGCTTTTAAAGGTGTGTTACATGCTTGATTGCTAGGGGAAGGGGAAGTGGTAGGTTTCTGGTTGTGATTGTTCGTCAGTTCTCCAGTCATCTAGGGTGTTACCCAGAGCATACTAATGCCCAGAACGCAATCCAGACAGGCAGCTCCTACATGGCCTGGGAGCGTGCATCCTATGTGCAGCATATATGATTCAGGGAAGGATTATAGCTTTGTATGTGGGCCTCTGGAAGCAGTATAGCCAGTTGTGTGATACTGCATCAATAGCACAGCGCAGTACAGAGATATTTTGGGTGGGTCTGCATTTAGTGGTGTTGGAGCTGATGTTGAGCACGAGGTAATGAGCCATGCTTGACTGGAGGTGGCACTGTTCTGAGCAGTCCAGCAGTGCTTGCACCTTACAGTTGGTATAACTGTGTCTAGATGGCACAGTCTCTGCATCACAGAAGTCAGTGCTACTGTGTTTGCGTACTGCTGTGTTTTAGTGTATAACCCATACTGTGCCTAAGGTAAACTGCAAGCTACTGTGTCTAGGGTGGTTTATACAGGCTGTGATTATAATAGAGAAGCTTGGTATTGATTGATGCATGCATATGTTTGTACATCTGCAGCAGCAGCCGCTGTTTTCCTCTTGCTCTTGGCAGCCCCTCAGGTCTCTAGCAGGAGCAGCTTCTGGCCATTAATCTTGAGTGGTTAGCAGTTCATAGGCAAGTGATCTGTATGCTAATGGCTATTTTCACTAAAAACTTTCCCTGATAATAAAAGGTGATGATTTTAAAATCGCCCTGAAGCCAAAGTGGACTTTATGTTTTTCTGATAATCAAACTTATAACCTTGAACATTAGGTTAAATTTTTTTTTTTATTATTATCTTTCTACAGTGCTGTACTTTTGCAATCTCTCTATGGAATTTCTTTTTTTGTAAACCAAATGTAGATATGACTAGGGGTTGTGTGTGTGTGTGCATATTCAAAGATGAGGGGTGCTTTTTAATTATTTTTTAAATAAATTTCTAAGTGAGTCTTGACTCTGAGAATATTTTGGCTTCCTTCTTTCTTCTGCTTCAAAGACCAGATTTATAGCAAAGCTGATAGGAGCTTCCCAAACACTTTTAATATTCCTGACATAATTCTTTGGCCTTGGGTAATGGTAAGCCTAAATAAAAGTCTCCAACTTTTCAACAAGTAGTGAAGTGTTTAGAATCACTAATGCAGTCATAATCCTTGTGACCTTAGAATACTATTTTCTGTTTTCCCAGTGAGGAGCTGAACACCTGTGTTAGGGCCCTTGATCAGTCAGACTGTTTTCTTTACCCTCAACATCATTCCCGTTGTGCTATTGTAGTCTTGTGGTGTAAGGGGAAGGCGAGAGTACCACAAAATGGTGATTCTGATTTGGAGGTTTATAAAATTGAAAATGTTGACTGTTTTCCTGTCTGTTATCTCTTTCTAGTCTCCATTTGGAATGCAAGCAGAATATGCACATCCTCTGGAAACGCTTATTCTTGGAACTGGCTTTTTTATTGGAATTGTTGTTTTCTGTAACCATGTAATTCTTCTGTGGGCATGGGTAATATGTCGCTTGATGGAAACCATTGACGTACACAGGTGAAATCCTCATTGCTTCTTAGTAATTGCTTTTCTCTTCTCCCTAAGTCTGTCTTAAACTTACCTGTCTCTTTCACTGAGCTTTACTGTTTATTTTGCACTGAAATGCTTTTTTGCATCTTGCAAAGAATGACACAGCCTGAACAGTTAACAGTGTTTTCTGTTTTGAGGTAGCGCTAATAGCAAATCTTGCTGATTAGAGGAGTGTAGACTATCATCTAGGGCATCTTGAAGGTTTTGGAAGCTAGGTGCCTTGTTAGGGTGTCTGGCTCTTGATATTTGGTGTACAAGTGACCTTATGCATAATAGAACACCAAAAGTTAATTACAAAATACTATATTCTAGCCAAGAGTTCTTTCCGTTTAATAATTTGTCAGCCAGTTTTCCTGGACAAGAGAAACTTTAGGTTACGCAACCACTGACTCTCTTTTAAATAAATAAATAATTTTTGTTTATTTATTAATTTATTTATGGTAGATGCAAAGGATAAGACTTCTTGTCTGTGCAGTATAACTGACTTCTTTCAAATCTGGCTCTGAAATGCTAGCACAAATCCCAGTAGGCTTAGTGGGGTTCATCTGCAAATGAGTGAGCTTTTCTTTCCTGTGTTTGAGAGGAAGGGGAAAGTCAGAGTTTGTACTTGAAATGCTAGTGTTACACTTGACCTTGTATCTGTAAATATATTATGAAGCATTTAGTGTCTTACTGTAATCTGAGTGTCAAGTGTTTTGGTGGAATAACCAGCTAACCAACTTGTCATACACATCATTGCTGGTTTAGTTATATATTGATTGCAGACTGAGAAGTGTATTTTGTGATATGTCATAAAGTAATTGATGCAAAATATGAATCTCCCTTGATAATTACCATTTTAGTTTGCTGTCCACATGAGGTGTTTATAACAAATTACCTTGCACTCTCCCCACTAGGTGGTGGTAAGATGCTTTCCAGTACTGCTGTGCTAAAGAGGTGAAATCCCTCTAAAGCAATCTGTTCTGGTTTTAATATTACTGTAATTGTATGTTTTGAATTTTAAACATTTGAAGAACTTGCAGTAAGCTGAAAATAAGAGTAGAAATGCAACCATTGTAGTTGATTTAAGATGGTGTTTGATGAGCAGCTGAGCTGATGTTCATAGCTTGTCACTAAAAGATAGTGCTATTTCTTATTCCTTGTTCCTAACATCACTCTTGAGTCAGTTAAACCTGATAAGCCAGTGGGAAGTCAGCCACTGTGATTTCTTAGGTCACTTGCTTAAATTGTTTTGTGTTGCTTAATAAACTGAGCGGGAGAGGTCAGCATGTGCCAAAGCCATTGTGGGATAGTTTACAGAAGCATTTGGCTAGGATAGGAGGGATCTTGTTTTCCTATTAAGCTGGTGTGACAGTGATTACCTCAGGGCCTTATAATACCAAAAAAATATTTTTATTTTATAAAAACAAGTAGTGACTGTCTATATTTTGTGGTTTATAGCTGGGAAAAATCCTTACTGTAATTGCTTTTCTTTCCCCCCCCCTCCCTCCCCTGTAGTGGCTATGATGTTCCGCTGAACCCTCTTCATTTGGTGCCTTTCTATGCTGGGGCCCGTTTTCATGATTTCCATCACATGAACTTCATCGGCAATTACGCTTCAACCTTCACGTGGTGGGACAGAATCTTTGGTACAGACTCTCAATTCATTGCCTATAAAGAAAAAGAGAAGAAGCAACAACTCATAACGAAGAAGAAAGCTAACTAAATTTCCAGTGTAAAAATTCCGATGCTAATGCTGGTAGTCAACTTTTGCTTTTCTGTAAAGCAAAATAGTGATCGGATGTTAAGCATAAATCTTGTTCCTTGGCTACTAAGTGGTAGGGAAAAGCAGCTAATTACACTGCAGTATCTTCCTAATGGGAATGCTTTCTATTTTATACATAAGTACTGCATATATTTTAACTACAGATTTAAAGATGATGCAAAAAAACCCTGAGATGACTTGTGTCTATCCACTTTTTTCTTTTTTTTTTTTAAAAAAAAATTCAATTTTATCTTTAATGTTGCCCACTTTGGATCTAGGTAGAATTATATATGAAATTGGACTTAGTTTTTTTAAATATATATTCTTAAATTTGTAATATCAAATAGCAGAACATATTAACTGGCATCAGCACTGTATTATTTAAATATTGGGTAAAAGTTGCTTAAAACCAAAACATCTGTTAATAGGAAGCTTGGACAGGCCATTTGCACACTGGATTATGCGAACTGTTAATAACAGAATATCTGGCTAAACATGAGTTAGCAGAGACATTCCTGATTTAGAGTTATTATGTTGTTTTAGATTACAGGTAAAATGAATAGAAGTTTTTATTGGAAGAAACTGTTTTTTGCTGCTCTTTTGAAGTTGGTCTGTCAGTGTACTTAGCATTTACATTACATTCTTCTGTGTGTTGTAATTTGCTGAACCGACTTGTTGCTATATTTGCACTTGTGACTGATGAAATAAATGTGGTTTGGTTTGATGTGTGTATTATAACTTTCATATGTTTTTTAATACAAAGCCGTGATAAAAACCATGTAGGGTATAGCATCTTACTCTCTTAATCTCTAATGAAGAGGCATTATTTCTGTTAGTATGGTCTACAATGGTTCCCATCTGTTAAAACTACTTACAGAGACAGCAGGAAGAAATGGAAGTGGAGAACATCTTGTAAATTCTGCTGGTTTGTGTTTTGAAGGACTTGGATACATAGCTACTGCATGTAGCAACAACTTTGGGGCCACGTGCATTCTCAAGTTACAGCTTTCACAAACTAGAATCTCAAAATGTACTACTTGAGTTGTACTAGTAATAGAAGCAGTAGTCAAATATCGTTGAATCAACTCTAAATAATTGTCTGTTGCATAGGAAGTAAGCCCTATTTAAGAAGGGCTTAAACTCTTATAAAGATCTTGCTCTTTGTATTTTAATGTCAGCTGCTCTTCAGACTTCAAATACCGCTTCATGTATCCTATAAGTCCTTTAGAGATGCTTACACTGTTTTCCTTACTCAAGACCACCTGAATTATGCTGCTTCACCTGCAGTCTGGTGTAATCCTCAAAACGCACTCCTATGAAAGTGCAGATGAGATCAGGCTTCTAACAAAAAGCCAAGGTATTAATGATATTCAGTGTGTTTCAAATATTACTTGAGGTGTTCAGATCCCGCTTCTGCATGTTTTGTAGAAGCTTTTACTTCTCTATCTGTATCCCCATTGAAATTCAGTGTTCTTCCTCTTCCCCTTCCCTCTAAAAGGAAGTAAAAATACTTGTCTGTGGCAGGTGAATGGAAGCTGAAACCCGTGGATTGTTCAGTTTTTAGCAGGGACTGGTACTTCAGATTTCCTGAATCCATATGCACTGGCAGCCTGAACGCTCCACGGTGGAAGCGACCTCTTTAATCAGATTTCAAAGATTGACATTACCATCTTTGCTTTGTCAATTCCCACTCTCATCCTACAGCTGTAGTTAGCTTTATTTTGCTGAACCCCTAGCCTAAAAATACAAGGATCTTTCGGTGCTTCAGATTTTCCATGAGTACATGACTCTATTCACTGGTTTTCAGCCCTCTGGCTTGTGCCTATACTCACACTGTCCCAAAATTGTGTACAACTGTGAGTCAATTGCTTAAATACTCCTGTAAAGGTACTTGTAAAAGCTTGGTGTCTCCTCATCTATTGCAGAGCTCAGTCAGAGCACTAAATGTTCGATAGGATGACTTCACAATGTTGCAATGTATATTCCATTCTTCACGAGGTTTTAACAATAAGGAATTTAATTATAGTACATTACTTATGCCATCTTTTTAGATACAGTGTGCATGGGGGTGTTTTGTTCTTTTTTCATGACTTGAATCCATATTTTTCTGACGCCCGTTGCTATTTCAGTTTTTTGGGTTATTTTATGTACATCCTTACAGTAGCATGTGATCACATCATTGCTTTTGATCCTCTCTGATTATTATTTTTTTTTTTTTATTCTTTAACAAATCCCTGGAGAATAATGCAAGCTGTGTTTTATAAATTTATTTTTTGCTGAAAATATGTGCCCCCTGGACCTCTCTCAACCCAGGAACTGGCATTTGAAAACCACGGGCTTGCTTTGCTGCAGGACTCGGATAGGGACCTGCATTTTACCACCACCTTTGCAAATACAGAACCTTGTATGTATTACTGAACGTGATGCTGGCTCAGAAATGACCTACCTCATCACTATGTATCTTTTAAGCATATGAAGAACTGTGTTAGGCAATCACGTTTTAGAGGTTCTAGGCCTTTATTTAATAATATTTCCCTGATTATTTTTTTTTCCAGATACTATAGAGCGTGTGTAGTTCTGAAAACTAAATGTTTCGTGCAGTAGGAAAAAAAATGAGAGCAACATACGGGTGACAGGTTTTGGCTCTTGACAAGGCACAGCACAACCTTACACAATCTGTTGTCTTTTATCCTCTTTAGCAAGGAGACAGATTTAACTCTTAGAAGTGGTAGAATAGGGGAATAAGTGGGGGAGCAACATTTCTCACAACCTAATCTTCTAAAAGTCCAGTTTGGTTTAAGTAAGGCACATCTGTGGGAAATAACAGCTTGTACTGTACCTTAGGATATGACAAATCAGTCCTATAAAAGCAATGAATTAATTTCTTGGGTTTTGTGTCAAAACCCATGGAAACTTGAAGTATAATAAATTGTGAAGATTAGGATTGCAAAATAATCAATTGCTTTTGGCTGCTGATATGAAATACTAAATAAGGAGGCTTATATTACGCTGCAGCACAGCTTGCCAGAGTATATTAATAATGTTTTATATTTGTGAATTATATGACTTTATTTTTCTTCACAAAATTTATAATTAATGACTGCTGAGTGACTTAAGATAACTTTAAAGAAAAGTGTGATATATTTATAGATTTTTAACGTTATTTTTTAGTGAAAAATGATATTATTGTAACCTGCGTTTTGGCTAGAGATGCTTATTGCTCACTATGGTGTCTGGTTCATGGCCTCCAAAACTCCATCCTGTTACTGCTGCCTTTCTCCCTCTGTCAGCTGGAGCCTTCTGCTGAATCTCAGCCACTGAAACCTAAAACCATCAGGTCCAGGAAGAAGGCAACTTTTTGCCATTGGTTTTTGCTATAATTTTCTACCTTTGAAAGTAATAAACACAGCAATCAAATCACTTTTCAATGGTATTTTCCACCAGCTAACCGGATTATATCATGTCCTCTGCGGTAAGACGTTTCCTCTATTTCTCAAATAACTTGAGGCTTGTCTCTGAATTTTCAATGTCTTTTTTCAGCTGTAGATATCACGAGTGCGTGCGCAGATCATTCTCACTAATACCACCTTGGTGGTATAATCACATCCTTCTTCTTAACCATTGTCCATCTGTCTAAACACTCAAAGTTATCTGTTCTGCAGCCTGGCACTGGAAGATACAGTTGAGTTACCCATCTATTGTGATCTCTCAATGCTTCCAGCAATACCGCTCACCACACTGTGATGAGCGTGTTTTATATTTCTTGCAATTTGCAGTTTGCTGTGCTGAAATGTTTAAATGTGCTTGATTTACCAAGTAATCTTAATCACGTTCCAGAGCTGCTGTATGCTTATTATTCACCATGCTTTGTCATCTCATTTTTTAATCAGGTTTGCTTCACGTTTATGTAATCACTGAATAAATTAGCCCCTGGACTTGAAATACCAGTCCCTGTGGAAGACCAGAACAACATTCCTGTTAGATAATGACTCACCACTTTTTTTTTTAAAATAACAACCCTGTCAGCCTGTTTTGTGCACTCTCAACATGATCCTGCATGGTGGTTTCTCTGTATGAGTGTTTGGCGGTATAGCCGTGACACCTCTCAGAAACAGCGTGGCCGTTCGGTGTCCAGGACCCAGCATCACTGCGGGAGCAGTGATTACTCCTGTGGCCTGAAACGAGCAGCAGGAATAAGCCAGTGCCATTTGTATAGGTATGCAGTGTGTAAGCACGAATGTCAGGTACATTTGGTATGGAATTTAAGGAAGCAGTCTATAAAGAGGCTTTACACAGCACTGTTACATGTATAGGATGTTCACCACCCCACCCCGAGACAAGTTCTTAAATATCTGATAGGGCTGAGCTTCACTAACATGGGTGAGTCACCTACTCGGTGGAGACAATAAAAGATTCAGCCTCGCAATACATAACTGGAAGGTGGTCTTATTTCCTTTCCCTCTCTGCAACCTCCTGTGTAATTGCCTTGTCTGTATTTGGAGTTTAAAAACATTCGTTCTTTATTTTTATTTCCTTTGACCTGCCTTATGTTAAGCCTGTTCTTAAGGTACTGGAAAACCCGCAACTTTCCATATCTTAACCCTGTTTTGCAGGCGTCCAAGGAATAGAGCCACTGAGTTGCGCAAGGCATTTTGGAGGCTGGTAACGGAAACTTCTGCCTCAAAGACAAATCTTCAAGTGAGTGGAGCTTCCAGGTATAATATGGGTATATAATCAGCATTCAGAAAATTTTTGTAAAAGGTTCTTACATCTGACAAGTTATCTCTACCTACTTGCCTGGTAGTTTGTTAACACCGTGATCATCTGTTCTCTTTTTAAAATTGATCGGAGCCATTCTATTTGTAGCATTAATTTCTTGATTGAAACCCTTACCAGCATTTGCCTGGTCTTTTAGGATATATATGGGCTATAGCTGTTTTTTCTGAATCGTTGTACTGTGTTAACACCCTAAGTAGTCTTTCCAAATTTTTCCAAGGCTTGAAAATGTGGTATTACTGAATATTAGCAGGCCAAAGATAGCCCTTCTTAGAGGGGGGCTTAAAGACCAAGCAAGATTTGGTCTTGCTGATCTTCTCCCTTATGCATCACGTTCAGCATCCTACTTGGTCATTTGTCTGTTAGAAAGCGCTGTCTTCCTTGTGCAGTACAGTGTAACCTCTCACTTCTCTCCAAATATAAACCAGAGAAGTTTACTAAGTATTTCCATGGCGTCATTATTAACAATACTTTGTTATTAATAATGTAAATATCTGATCTCTATCATAGAACGTTTTTCCTCATGTACTTCTATTGTTCCCAGGGGACGTAGGTTTAGGGTTGTCCTTTTGGGTTATAAAAGAATATAGTTGCCTCAGCCTGCTTGTCTTGCCGTACAAATAAAAAAAAGTGCAGTTATTCAAGTCTCGTAAGCAGAACTCTGTGATTTTTTTTTTTTTTGAGATTTATTTAGATACTTGCTGGTGAATCATGATTTGCTGAAAAAGACAGATTCAGGCAAGTCAAAAGTATTTGAAAATTTGAATCACGTTCAGCAAATCATTTTGGCCAAAAGAATGGAGTGATACATAAATACATACAAATATTATATATAAGTTTGTGTGTGTATATATATATTTGTCTATAAGTATTTCTGTGAATGTCAATGAACTTTTCTTCACCACTACCAAATTATTTAGGCTGCATCTGGTAGTGAAATATAATCTACTATTCCGTGTCATATACAGACATAAGAGAGAGCTAAACCAGATTTGGAATCTGCTGATCAGGACATTTTCTGGACAGGGAGCACTTGAGCTCTACTCCCTGCTCTAATTAGCATTATTAGCTTACCAGGCCATACCCTGGAGCCTGGTTATACATATAGCCTGGGAATGCCCTTGGGGTTAGGGCATTCCTCTGAGACTAAAGCAAGTGCAAAACCTTTTTCCATATTACAAGGAAATTTGGCCTTTGCCTGTGATGATAGTGTCACCTCTGAACTGTGGGAAATAGAAGGGGTTGGATAGAAGGGAAGTCATCGATTTACTCCTCCTGCTCAGTTCTGCGAACGCTCCTAAGCTCTCTGAGAATCTTATCATCGTTTCTTAATCCCTTATTAAAAAGAAATTAGTAGGTGTGAACTCAAAATGAAAAATTTGATAGTATATACGCTGCCCTGTTTTACACAAGATGTGTATGTGCATGTGTTTTTGTAAGTACTCGTTCTCCTAATTTTTTAGGGGTGGGGGGTTAATAAGTATGGAAATTGATGTAAATCCATTCCGATCTAGTTGTAAGACAAATTTTGTGTAGTGGAATAATAAATCAATGCTTGAAGAGATGAAAAGAAATAGGTGATTTCTGAGCCTACTTGTATCTTTTAGTGACATCGTATTTTGGGAAAATAAATTTGACGGGAAGCCAATGAGAGTTGCCACGCTGCACAAAGGTTTTTTTGGCTGATCATAAAGTTCTCCCAGAAAATGATCCTGTAAGTCTAAAATCACAGCATCAGCAGATTTGTTTACTTTGTGTATAAGGCACAAGGGAAAGTGATGAAGAAAATGAGGAATATTTAGCCTGTGATGAATGTAGCCAATGAGACTGATAAGGAATGTGAATCTTTCGAATGCTGGGTCACCCACCTTTATTTGCAGTTCATTTTGGAGCTCTGAGGGCGTTGCACATATTGCATGTAATTCTAAAGTAGTGTGAAGTCATAAACAAATTCATAATACAATTCATGCTGTCGGGTAGAAGTCAGAGGGATGGCACTTTGTGATCCTAAATCTGAACAGAGATCTATGTAAGAGAAAATGACACACACGGGACTCTCTGTTCATCCGAGTCCTGCAAAATGCTTTGAGCAACTCTGCATTTGCACTGTCACAACTCCAGAGCTAATGTGACGCGATATGATAGGCATCTCCCAAAATTTCCTAGCAATAAGAAACGGAGAGTTGAAGGCTCCAAGAAGTGTTCTGAAGGTGCCTTTGCACATGGTTGCATTCTTTGCAAGATGGTAAGGATTGGATAAGTTGACCTTTTGGTTCTTGCTATGAAGAAACATATCAAATAATCCAGGACTGACAGTCAGGGCACCGAAAGATAAAAAGTATAGATGAATATAGATAAATAGATATCTAAATATTTATATACAGTAGTTGCATTTTCAGGTCTGAGTTTCACATGCTGGATAAGTTTCCGAGCTGGTGTATCACCAAGTCTCAATGAAGATTTTCTCCTAGAAGACATTATTTCCATTACTTTCTTGGTCAGAACTAGACAACCCATAATTTGGGAAAATATCCATAGGATCACAAAGGATTATTAAAAAATCTTCCTGAAAATTGATTCAGTATAAATTGGTGATGGAAGGGGATGTTACGCAGGCTCACCCTTTTAGGTTAGGAGATTAGGGTAAAACATGCATTAAATTATTGGGGACAAGATTCTGTTTGTAGAAGGAGGAACTGGATGTGCGATTTTCAAACTTTAGAATTTCAAACCTCTCAAAATTTTCCAGTGAGGCTTTGTGTCCTTTAAAAATAAACTGATACGGAGGTTGCTCTTTAGCGTTTAGCCTTTTGCTTTTATCAGTCGTCCTTTACAGGCAGTTTTCGTGTAGCCTGAACCTATGTCCATAAAACCAGGCTGGAAAAACAGACAGCTCCAAGGGTCCTATAGTATCCGCAGTCCAGAAGAGACTGTGATTTATTGATATATAGTGAATGGTTCCTTACAAGAGCATTCCCGTTGAACATGATGGGATGTGCTCTCTAAATGTTCTTAGTATCAGAAAGGAAGTCTTGCTTTATCCTTTGCTTTCTGTGATGCAGCAAAGCTACCTTACAGAGGATGAGCAAGCTACCCTATAGATGATTGCTTATAGTTTTCCTCCGGTGAGGCCAATCAAATACGTTTGTGTTCCCCTGTGACAGGACTATTTGAATCTTTCATGGAGCACTCCGGTCGTTTAGGTTTTTGCCAGCGGATTGACTCGGTGGGACCGCATGAATGCCGTGCCGGATAAAAGTATTTTACCAAATAAATTAAAAAAAAGAAAAAACAAAACCAAACCAAAACAACAATGCAGAACTCGTTCCCCGGGATCCTTCCAACGCTTTTCTCCACCTGGACACCGAGACCGGTTGATGACAACCGCTTTCCCCGCTGCCGCCCGCACCCTGCGGGGCCGCGCACCCTCCGCCGCCCTCCGCGGGGAGCTCGCGCTCCTCCCGCCGCCTCCCGCGCAGACGGGCGGAGCGGCCGCTCTCCCCATCCCCCGCCCCTCCCCGCCGCCTCCGCCCGCCCCTCGTTCCCTCCCTCCCTCCCTCCCGCCGGTGCCGGCGGGGCGGTCTGTCGGTCGCTCGGTCGGGATGGCGGTGCGGGCGGTGCGGCTGCTGGTGGGGCTGTGGGGGGTGCTGGCCGCCTGCCGGGCGGCGGAGCCGGCGGAGGTCGGGGCCGGGGCCGGGGCCGGGGCGGGGGGCGCCAGCCGGCGGCGGCGGCTGAGCGCCGAGGACGGCATCTCCTTCGAGTACCACCGCTACGCCGAGCTGCGGGAGGCGCTGGTGGCCGTCTGGCTGCAGTGCCCCGCCATCAGCAGGATCTACACGGTGGGGCGCAGCGCCGAGGGTCGGGAGCTGCTGGTCATCGAGGTCTCCGACCACCCCGGCGAGCATGAGCCCGGTAAGGGGCAGGGGGGACGGCGGGTGGTCCCCCGGCGATGGCCGCACCTGGCGGCAGGTAGCGGCGGGGCGGAGCGGAGCTGCCCGGTGATGCTGCAGTGGGGGCGGGCGGCAGCGGGGAGATGCTGTCCCTAAAATATTTGCCCGCACCGGCCGTCGGCCATCGCCCGCCCTGAGCGCAGGGCGGCTTTATGTCGCTGTCGTTGGGTGCAGCGCGCTGATAACGGGAGAAACGCGCTGACATCGCTGCAAAATGTCAGAAAGTGGTCATTCCCCAGCAATGGGGGAATGTTCCCCAGCAATGGGGAATGACCGCGCTCCCCTTGGCTCCGGTGCGGGTGTGCTGAAAGGGAGGAAGGCGTTGGGCATTGGCCTCCCCGTTCCCTGGCACCAACCCAACTGTCGGGGGGGGAAAAAAGCCGTAGGTGGGGGGGTGTGAGCCGTGCAGCGCGGGCAGGCTGCCTGCCCAAACCCCCTCACCGCGCCGCGCTACGGGCGTTCGCACAGATGTCTCAGGGTACGGGGTTATGTGTCGCTGGGGTTTGAGGCGTTTTTTGTAAAAGGGGATGTGACTGACACGCTGCATTCGTTTTACACCTACGAGTGTGCGTTTTTCATCGTTTCCAATTTCAGAATTGATAGTATCGCTTAGGTCTATATGTGAAAAGGCTTAATCTTGAAAGCTGCTCAGTACCCGAGGCCCAGCCATAAGCTACCTGCAGTTGTGGCTTCACATTTCCCTTGGGACCTTACAGACCAGGTCTGGAAGTCCGTGATTTTTTTAGGTGGAGACGTGGCTTCTGTGGGTCTCTGGGGATTTGGTCTATGCAATTAGTGCTTAATGTTCTGCTTTGTGACCTGACTATAACCTTGCTTGGCATCCTCAAGGGACTTACATTTTTACTGACTGTGTTAAGGCTACTGATAAAACTTAGAGGTCATAGGATATTGGGGGTAAGGAAGACAGAAGAGGCAGGCAGGGTAGGAAAGCATTGCCTTTAAATGAAAAATGTAGGAATTGCAGTGAAATTTGAAAAATTTCCTTGTGGTATGTTGCCATCTTAAGATGAGGGGTGATCCCGAAGCTAAGAATTAATCTATTGCCACTAAGTAATTTGCATGCTAGAATGGTACGCAATTATTGTGACTTTGCGTTACTGCCAGGGGACAGTCGCTACAGTTCATTTTTTGGCACTTCTGCCAAGACAGCTGAAATGGGGAGAAAAAGAGCACTCTGTGCTGTCTGAGATGGGGCCGTGGCTCTTCCTCGAGCCACGCTGCTTCTCCTCTTGGTGTCAGTGGCGTGAGAAAGGGTTTGTCATTGCGCCCAAGCAAAAGAGAATCCAACTGTATACCAATGCGCAATAACAAACCGCAGAAAAGAAAATTTCCTGTGGATTGTGTCCACGTATAAGCTACAGTGAATGTCAAGCATTTCCTAGAACGTGCTCAGTCCTCCACAAAGGGAGCCCTATAGATGAAAATGCCACGTGTTGTAATGTCCATGTCACATGTCAGGGAATGTGATGAGTCCTGGCAATCTTTAGTGGTGGATGCTGAAAATGCTGTTTTTTTGCAGAGGATTAACCAGGGTTTGAACCAGAGCAAATTCATTTTTTTCTTTCAATCCTCAGTTTCTTTCTGTGAGGTACTGAGCATTTCTCAAAAAGTGGAGAGCTGCTGCAGCTTTCGCTATCTGCGGTGGCACACGAGGGAAACTCAGGATCCCTTTAGGAAGGGCAACGAGCCAGACCCCATGCCTAGTTATGGTTGTGCTCCTTGAAATAATTGCAAAGGGACTGATAACATCCCTGCTTCTTTGTTCCAGAGCCTAAGCACCTAAGGATGTATTAGAAGGGTTTTCTTCTGAGTAACGTGCCCTTTCTTCTACTGTGTAGTAAAAGATAGCGCTGTTTATTTTTCTATGTGAGCTTTTTTAAGCTGTGCAGTAAAAGAAGTGGAGTACCAGCCTTGGCAGGAAATAGGAGGCTGATTCTGCAGCTCTGACCTGAGGGGGAATCCTCGCTCGCTCTGAGCATCCACACTTCATTCCCAGGGCAACAACAGGAATAAAGGTATTTTGTGTGATTACAGTTTGCAGGATCAGGACCTGATTTATCATCATCTATTGTTAAAAATGGATAAGAGAGATTCACATGCACACATGTGCACATAGTTATTTTTTCTTTTTTTTCACGGCAGGCTAAGAAGTTGCTATTTCTGAATATAACCTGTTTCTACAAGATATCCTGAGTATCACAGGGTTTATTTTAAAATATCTATAAGTATAAACGAAATTTATGCTGGGGCTCATAGGTTTATGGTCTGTAGAGAGCTCACACTTCTAGAAGCCTGGTGAGTATGCAGGGGTGGTACCTGAATTGTATAGTGAGCTGCTGTGAAAACAAACAAAAATGTTGCTGTTCACTTAGTGAGCAAGTTGATGACAAAATAAATCAGGAAAGTGTCAGCAGAGCATCAATAAAGACTCTTTGTACTGAGTAAAGAGGCTTTGTACTGAGTAAATCAAATACTGCACATACATGCATACATTGCATAATCACGTGTATTGCACGGCCGTGCAGCATTGTGTGAATGCATTTGATTGTGTGTAAGCATATAAATCATTATTAATTTTACAATATCAGCTATTTTTTAAAAGAAATTTGTAACATATGTACAATATTTGAAAAAAATGCATGAGAGAAACACAAACATTTTAGAAATGTGCTTTAGACTTCCAGAGCAACTGGAACAAATCCTTAGTGAACAGAGCAACTGGAATGAATCGTTAAGGCCTCATCGTTTGCTGGGGTTAATATACATTATGAGGATTTTTTTTTAAAGTCCTTATACTGCATTGGAAACGAGAATGACTCCATATGAGCTGGTCTGCCTTCTTGCATAAGCATCCAAAGTGTCTTGGCAAATCTTGGAAAGCCGGATTAGTCACTGGGAAGACGAGCACGGCCTTCACTGAGCTCTTCCCAGGGACGTGCTGAATGCCAGAAGCGTGAGACCGCCTAAAATTTCTGATCCTACACTGAATCCTCAGCGAATGTGCTGCCTTCTCTGCAAACTTGAACACCACGCTACCTGTGCTTCCCTTCTGATTCATAGAATCTTAGAATGGCTTAGGTTGGAAAGGACCTTGAAGATCATCGAGTTCCAACCCCCCTACCATAGGCAGGGACACCGCCCACTAGACCAGGTTGCCCAAGGCCACGTCCAGCCTGGCCTTGAACACCGCTAGGGATGGGGCCTCAACAACCTCTCTGGGCAACCTGTTCCAGTGCCTTACCACCCTCACACTGAAAAACTTCTTCCAAATGTTGAATTTGAACCTGCCCTCTTCCAGTTTAAAGCCATTCCCCCTCGTCCTATCGCTCCATGCCCTAGTAAAAAGTCCTTCCCCAGCTCTCCTGTAGGCCCCCTTTAGGTACTGGAAGGCCGCAATAAGATCTCCCTGGAGCCTTCTCTTCTCCAGGCTGAACAGCCCCAACTCTTTCAGCCTCTCCTCATAGGAGAGGTGCTCCAGCCCTTGGATCATCCTTGTGGCTCTCCTCTGGACATGCTCCAGCAGGTCCATGTCCTTCTTATGTTGGGGATTCCAGAGCTGGATGCAGTACTCCAGGTGGGGTCTCACAAGAGTGGAGAATCACCTCCTTTGACCTGCTGGCCACACTTCTGATGCATCCCAGGAGTTTGTTCTAGTATTTTGCATTTTTTTTGTTGTTGTTGTGGCAGCAGTTTCTTTAGGCTGATACTGCTCCCGTATGGGAGATTAGAGCCTGCGATCGCTGATGGAAAAGAAGCCCTTGAATAAGGAGAAGCAAAACCCAGAGCTGAAGATATTTGAACTTTAACAAAGAGGTTTATACTGAGGCTGCTGTTCCATGCAGATAACCTTTGAATTGATGGGGACTGGACAGTTAAGGCAGAGGAAGACTTGAGTGAGACTGTGTCAGTGGTTGGGTGTAGAAGGTGGTGTAGGAACCAAGACAGGAAGTGATCAAAACATTTTGTAGGGGCTTTGATTACGTGAGAACATACAATGTGGCAAAGTTGGCAGAAGATGGCAGACGATGAGGTGAGATAAAGCAAGGACAAAGAGGTTGTGGGAAGTTGATTAGGCATGCTGCCACTTCTGATTCATTTGTACCATTGATTTTGGTTGTGCAAGACCCATCCCCTCCATTACTGCTCCACTTCAAATGTGAAAATGAAACATTTTGGCACTTTCAAGATTCCTAGGTTGTTGTTTTTTTCTTTACATGAAAAAATTGCAGATAAAAATTTCTCTCAACTACTTTTTAAAAATAAATTACTAAGATTTTATAGTGGTTATTCTTCAGTGTTTAGTTTTGTGAAGAAATCCTCAGTGAGGCTTATGAATTGACTGGTTATGTGTGTTACAGATACAGGCTCTGAAAATCACTTTTGCATCAAATGGAGGGGAAAGGATGGATGAAAATACAGATTTTGTGACAACAAAATTATGTGCAAATTTGTGATTTTTCATTCAAATTGTCCATGCTAGAGAAAAGCAAACAAATCCTGAAAATATCAAAATAATGTAATTTCAGAAACAAAATACCTAATGTTTTTTCAAAACGGCTTTTAATTTAGAAGAGTTTCTAAATTTTAATGATTTCATTGTTCATCCTTCCTCCCACAAGCATCTTTAAAAATACTTCAAATAGAAGGAAAAAGTTTATTTGCAGTTGAGCGAGACATCTGATTCTCTACAAAATGGCATACTTTGGACTTTCCTGTTTCGAACAACAGCAAAACCTTGTGAGCCGGCGAGGCAGGAGCGCACCGCGCGTGAGGTGAGCAGCACAGTTGTGACGCGGAGCGTTTGCAGGACCCCACCGGTGTGACTTCAGTCGGTTTTACGAGGTGTAACTTGGCTACATTAATCCTGGGACCCGTCACTTTATCCGAGACCCTATTTGGCACGGCGAGGAAATGGGTTGGGTGGGTCAGTGCTGGCGCTGAGCCTAAATAAGCTGCTTGACTTCCCAAAGTGCAGCTCCTGTACTGGTCCCCCCCCAAAGTCGCCCAACCTTAGGCTCTCAGCTTCTCACACTCCAGCTCTGCAGCGCTGGAGCCGTTTCCTCCTGCAAAATTATTAAAGGATGACTAAAAGGGAAGTGAAAATCATGCCTCTACTGTATATTAATGAATGGGGAAATCCAAGATCTCCCCGCTAATATAAAAGGCGTACCTAGGGTATTTTTTTCTGTCATTGAAGTGCTCCGTCATTCATCTGTGGCACCAGCTGTGTGAGCGAATACTATCTGTGACAAGAAATTGTGATAAGTAAATCACAGAATCATGGAATGGTTTAGGTTGGAAGGGACCTTGAAGGTCATCTGGTTCCACTCCCCCAGCCATGGGCAGGGACACCTGCCACTAGACCAGGTTGCTCAAAGCCCCATCCAGCCTGGCCTTGAACACCTCCAGTGATGGGGCATCCACAACTTCCCTGGGCAACCTGTTCCAGTGCCTCACCACCCTCGGAGTGAAAAATTTCTTCCTAATATCTAATCTAAATCTCCTCTCTTCCAGTTTGAAGTCATTACCCCTTTGTCCTATCACCACAGCCCTCGTAAAAAGTCCCTCTCTAGTCTTCTTGTAGGTGCCCTTCAGATACTGGAAAGCTGCTATAAGGTCTCCCTGGAGCCTTCTCCTCTCCAGGCTGAACAACCCCAACTCTCTCAGCATATCCTCATAGGAGAGGTGCTCCAGCCCTATCATCGTCTTTGTGGCCCTCCAAATTCACAGGAAAAAAACCCGTTGCTCATAAAGTTTGTATTTCAGTGTTGCATGAAAACCTGTTTTTTTTTAATATTTTGCTAAGTGATTGCAATTTAAATGACTCTGCAGCCATTCCAGAGGACCGCGAGCAAGTGCTGCTCTTTGAAAAACAGCAGCAGCAAAGAAGAAACAAAACGTGTAGGAGGCTGCCGCGACTTCAGCCCCGCGTGGGCAGGAATCTGCTGTGCTGCCTCAGCGGGGTAGCCCAGGAGAGGGGGACACCACTCAATATCACCTGTGGGTCTTGGGGGCTGCCCTGCTTCGGATGGGCAAACGCAGCGCTCTGGTGGGCGGCAGAGTGTTCCGGCAGCGGTGATGTTAGAAAGCACGTAACTCGTCTCTTGGTTACAGTGATGTCATCAGATGCACCCGCTCTAATTTTGTCACTTACAATTAAATGCACTTGATTTTGTAAAGCTTCTTTGCCTCGCGCTTGGAATTCACAAGTAAAAGTCTTGTGAGCTCTCCGATGGGCCCTATTAATATTTCCCAGTTTTGCAGAGCGTTAATACAAATTATATATGGCGAGAGCCTGTTACGAAGTCTAGATACTGGGGAGCAAACCTAATTTTTGCGTGCCTGAGGTTGAAGGGAACGTTGTTTTTTATCAATGGCCGCTTGTGTAGCGTTCCCTTTCTGAAGGGAGGCGTTGAAGGACGCGGGGCTGGTCGCTAGCAAATGCGAGTGCGCCGAGTTCGTGTTCGTCCAGCTGCACTGCATAAAGGTAGGGGCTGTAAATGGGTGGACAGAAGCAAAAACCGCTTTGTACAAGGAGCACAGGAGCTGCTGTGCTGACCGCGTTACGCTGTCGGATTTTTTTCTGTCAGCTGTGGTTCAGCTTCTCTCCTTCCCTCACGGCTTAACGTTTGCAATCCTCTTTAAAGGTGAGCCGCTCTTCGGGCAGCGGGGCGGCGAGCGCCCGCGGCGCCAAACCCAGAGCCTGAGCCGGGCGGCTGCTGGTGTCTGCCCAGGGACGTAGAGCATAAAATGCGGAATAAAACGCGGTTGAACCTATTATTCATGTAGCCGCCTGCATCTGGATTTTTTCATTCCTTTGCGCACCGGAGAGCAGATTTTTCTCGCGGAGCTTGCAAGGACGTTCCGGTTTTCCCATCAAACCCCGCAGGGGACGGGCTGCCGGCTCGCCTTCTGGGACTGCAGATCTGGGGCTGGCTGTACCTCGCTCATTCTGCGGAAGACTGAGAGGCTGTAATTAACTTTCCAGCGAAATCCTTTATGGGCTGTAGTGCCACTTAAGGTAGTCCCCTTGGAGTCCCCCTCCCAGCCAGGATTTGGCCTGGGGTAGTCTCTGGCAGCATGATTTTAAAGCTGCCTGCGTTCAGAGTGGGGTGTCCAGTGCCCTGCGCAGATTCTGTAGGTTGCCCAGGTCTCGAGAGGGCTGTAGGATTTGCTGGCAAGATGACGGCTGGCTGGACTCACTGACCAAGTCTCTTAAAAGCATCTGTTTTATTTTTAAGAGTCTTGAATAATTTCATTGGTTTTTTTTTTTTTTTTTTAGAATGTACCTGCTAACACTCAGATTTTTGAAAACAGATTTTTCTTTCTTAAATAAATAATACTTCTGAATTCATCCTGCCTTCCTATCTCAGTTTTAATGTTCAGCTAAGAACAGAGGTGTAGAATACCAAGATAAAAATATGCTTACAAAACTGGTGAAAGTCAAGGAGATATAGGCGCATTTATAGATCACGTTTGCAGCTAGTTGTTAATGCCATTCACGTTCCAGTTGAAGTAAATGGAAATTCACAGTAAGCGTGGTTAGGCAGCTAACTGCCAGGCAATCTCTGCAGTGTTTCCTAGAGATACAATACCCTTACTCCAAATTGCTTCACCGGCTGAGGTATTTAAAGACTTCCCTTTTTGTTAGATCATTTAATAAAGGGTTAAGAGGGGCTGTTCGCTACCTGTGAAAACGCTATAGATCCCAGCTACTGCGTCTCAGAAGTTTCTCTTTTATTTTTTGGAATAACAGAGAGGGCAACAAAGCTGTAGTAAAAGGGGCTGTAATCGTTAAGGGTAATCATGACTCTACAGAAGGCAGTTGTTTTATTTTTCAGGCTTAAAATTAGTCTGAGTATGCAGAGCATTCAGAGTTTGTCCGTCTGACCCAGGCTGGTTTTGACAATCCCACTCCTTTTGAAAGAGTCCATTACTTTGATTTCTTTTAAAGAGAAGAGTTGTCATCACCTCCCACATCTGCAGAATGCCTCAACAGTTTCCAATGAAAACAGGAGGTGAGCCTGTTTTGTTGGTGGTTGGGATCAAAGGGATGTTTTATTACGGTGACGTTAACACGAACTCCAGAGAATTAATGATAAGTATATAAAGCACAGTGATTTCCTAAGATTTCGTGAGATGTTTTGTTAAAGGCAGTAAGTTGTAATCATGTCATTTATCAAAAAATGACCTTGCTATTATATTAATTCTTAATTTACTTTATTGAGGAGAAACTGTTTATTTTTCTATAATTTAGTGATTAATATCTCAAGCCTTTACATTACACTGAGGGTGAAAATTGCAAGACAGGTTTTTGGTTGTAACCATGAAGGTGCTACTACGCTCGGCCAATACTTTAGTATGAAAACTAATTTAGAATTAATTCTGTGTTCATTCCACCTAATTTTTGTTTTCAAATATGGTATGTGATTTAGAAGCCTCTTTGCTGATTAGCAGGTAGACCTCTTGGTTGCGTTGCAGTGCCCTCTGAAAATGTCTGTTTTCTCTAGTGAGTATAAGAGGAGCTGAAATTGGGCAGCCTTCTAACTGCAGAACATGGGCAAGAGCTTACAGTTAAGACCTGATGAATCCCAGGCTTTGTGTGTCATCATCTAAAGTACCTTGGAGAGCTTTATACGCTTGCTTTGTGAAACATATTATTTACGAACCCTACCTGATCTTTTCTCAGCAGATTATTTTGTTAAGTCCTCATACCTATTTAATTCATATTCCTTCTGAAAAAGAAAAAAAAAAAAGTCGTCACGTCTTTTTTTGGTCTACATTTTATTTTTAAACAAAAGTCTCATGCATGTATTACCACAGACTCTAGCTTATTTTTTTCCCATTGAGTTGGGAATTAAACTGGAAAGAAAATTTCTAGCTGAATTCTCTTAAAATGTTGTGGAACCAAGGAAAAGTGAAAACTGCAGTGTGTACTTTAAGGCTTCTGGGTCAGTTAATTAAAATAATGGGTAGAAACAGGACCAGTGGAGTAAAGGGTGTATACTTCATATACTTCATTTTGGAGGAAGTCTCAAATCAAAAGCCATGGTTCAGTGCATTCAGTGGGATCGGAATGTTGTGTTGGAAGCTTACTTTCTTGTATGCTGAGGCTGAATGAAGACACTAAGGGTCTTTGTAGTTAAAAGGTTGAAAAAAAAATCCTTTTTAGTAAAATAGTGGCAGGGTAGGGAGATTTGATTTGCAGTGTGACAAGAAGCTGAGCTCTTTTGCCTGCCACAGATCTGCATGTGTTATCTCGGGTTTAGGGTTGAAAGCTGGTGCCGTGTGGGTTAGGAGCTCTGTGGAACACCAGTGCTGGAGAAAGCTGCTTGACTTGCTGGGATTTGGGATTTTGGAACTGGAGTTCTGCCATAACATGTCAAAATGATGGTGTGTGCCGTGACATGATAGCTGACCTGTGGCACTGAAGTTGTCACCTTGCTTATTGCTTTCAGGTGCTCTGTTGGGGTGAGGACACTAGACTAAAAGTGCGGTCTTGGTCCATAGTGCCCTTCCCTTTGGCGTGGAGGTTTCTCGCGGTGCACTGATGTTGTGCTACTGAATGGGCACCAGGCACATCTTCCCATGACAGCAGCAGCTAACAGGGTGACTGTCAGAGGGGTTTGGTTCAATATGAAGGCATATGTTGGAAACACGTCTGTGTAGCTAGAATGGGCAGGTAAGAGAGAATCTTGAATCATAAACCTGTGGTTGGCAGTTCGAAGGCAGTAAACATTTGTTTTTAATTCATTCTTTTTCCAAAGCGAGACATTTATAACTCTAAGCCAGTAGCTGCTGCCTGGTAGTTCTTCACGGCGAATTACGAGCAAAACCTGATGTCCTTGTTTGCTCGCAAATTAAGTCCTGTGGAGCAAACTGAGATAGTCATTCTTTGTAGGGAGCTGTTTGCGACCATGGAGTGTGAGCTGCCTGATTTACAACCAAAGAAAGATACCGTCCTGGCTGCAGAGCCCTGCCTACAGCGAGAACAGCCATCGTATGCCATTTTGAATGCTTATCCTTAGGTGTGGATCTGCCTTGAAGCCAAGTGGAAAGGGTTGTTTGATCGGGTGGGACATCCACCTGGCCAAGGTTTAATGAGCTGTTTTCTTGGCAAAGGCATCTGTGCTGGTATACCAATCTAATGAGCCAGTAAATTTGGGGTTATTTTTTTTTTTTTTTTGGTATCGAGAAAGTGTGAGGTTTCTAGCTGCAAAACATGTCATTTGAACGTCCTTTTACTTCTGTGTCCCTCAAAAGTAAAGGGAGCCCATGGTGTGGTTGTCTTTCAGTTACACATTGCTGTCCTTCACTGTTATGAACAGTGTAGTCCTTGAACATTTATCGTTCAAAATTAACCTTTACTTTCCTATGCTAAACTGAAGGTTTTGTAGTTTTGGCTGGCTCTGCATTTTGGCTTATTGCGTAAAAGCACAGTTTTAAAACTATAAGCAAAATCGGGGTGAGTCTACAACCTAAATATAAACTTTTTACACGTGTAAAAGATCGTTACTTCAAAGGCAGCTTTATGGCTATGGTAAGCTGACTCTCCATGTCAGATTTTCAGCTGATAAAAACTAGACAGGGGGTTAATTTCTCCTTCCGCCCAGCTGCGGAGCATCCACGCATCAGACTGAAGTCACTGGGAGCTGTACCTCTGAATCTTCATTATAAGCAGGAGGCTTATAAATCCTAATGCTCAAGCCAACTTGCATGCGTGCTATTAACGTGCCTAAAAGAGGGCTAAATGTGACTTCGATTGTGTAATAGCCTGCAGTTAAGGGATGAGTGATCTAAGTTTATGCCTTTCTGAATGAAATTTCTTCTTTCTTTTTGGTGACATCAGTACATAGTGGGATGGAGAGAAGAAAAAAGCTGTGGGGTTAGGAACTGGGCTATCAGGTGTTTAAACTTTAAACGTTGTCGTTGTAGGAAGTTGTTTCACAGAGAGGAAAAGTGGCCTTGTGAGAAAGGATGCCTGGCTTCTTTCCTGGCTCTGCCATTTATTTCTTGTCTTTTTGGATAAGAACATCCTCTCCCTGTGCCTCAGGTTCTCATCTTGGTGCCTAGGTTCTCATCTTCCGTGCTGCAGGTTAGCATGTGGCTATGCCACATACCCAATATATATGTACTTGGTGGATGGCATGTGGTTCAGTATTTAATTTACCTTTAAGAAGCGGTTCCTACCTGCTTCCTGTCAGATTTTTCCAAGTAGCAAATAGCCCCAATATTTGTGCTGACTCAGCTATGCTAATGAACATATGGTGAGGAGAAGTAAAGATTTTCTCTCCCTGTTTACCAGCCGCAGATATAACTTTTTTTTCTGTTTGTTTAAAAATCTGCCTCGATAGCAGAGAAGTATGAAGAAGGTACCAATTCTCCCTTTTCTTCCAGTGCGGGTGGGTAGAATCACAACAGAGACATCTGCCAAGGTTTCCATGTGTTACAGTTCGGGGAACAAATCCACAGTGGAAATAAATAGTACAAATCTTTAGTGTAGATCTTATAGTACAAATCTTTAGTGGAAAAATCTATAAATAAACAGAAACAGAGGAGCATCTGGTCCTTGATATTCCACAGAGCAGCTGATAAAAATAAATTCTGTATTATAACGGTAGGCAATACAAAGTGTAAAAGTACCTGAGAACGGAAGACCCCCCTGAATAGAGAAGTTTAAGGGCCAACAAGCTCATCTGACTTGAAAATTGAAGAATTGTCTAAAATAGATGTTGCCATGGAGACAGAGAGGCTTAGCAGCCTGAGACTGATTTCATTGGTCTGCTGCTAGCACAAGTTGCTTGTTTGAGTAGCATTAATATGTTGTCTCATGCTGCTTTATATGCTGAGACCATCTGGCATTAGTGGTATTTAAAGGTGCAGTTCTGTTATGGAAAGAGTTGGCCAACATGATTTGATTTGTGCTGGTAAGACGAGTTACAAGAGTTAAGGGGTCTTTGGAAAGCTGCCTCATGCACTAAAAATATGGGACCGACCGAAAAGTCACAGCCCGTATGGAGACGAAGTGGGGCTTTGGGAATCAGCACGGGGAATTTCAGAAGTTTGTTTTCTACTCAGCACACATTTAAAATATTCACTGCACAAACATGCACTTTTGCATGTTTCTTCAGGTGTGTATGTGGAGACAGCCATGTTTCTCTTTTCAAAAATAAGCCTTTTCACTGTGCGCTGTGAAACTGCTTGGGAGCTACAGCTCCACCACCTTGAACAAACATGAGATCACATTGCTCATCATATTGTGTATTAAGGAAAAGTAGAGTTAAATGAACGAAATAAGGTCAAATCAAACAGAGCCCCTCTGGATTACTTCAGAGTCCGTGCTTTCAAGAAGAAATATTTTCTTTTAGTTTGACTATATACCATTGAAAACGTATTTTGTAGCAAATTATTTGATAAGAAAGACAGTTTGTGGAGACTAAGATAAACCTTTATCTTTGATCTATTTATAGCTGTGAGTCTTCATCTGCTTTTCTTAATACCACTCTGGAGTGGGAGTTATCTTCCAAAGGAGCTTACACGACAGGGCTGACATTCCTCAGACGCTCGTAAATTTTCACTGTTTTTTTCTTTGATAACTGTTATAATGATACTTAATAATTCTCAAGAGTTTTTCCCCAGACATAGATGGATGCTTAAAGAGTGACCAAAGAATAGCCAGAAAGCGTTCCTGTCTGAGCCTGTGAGTTCCAGTGGAGAAGTCTGTCTCTGGCTGAGCATCATAGGAAAAGTGGTCGGAGGGAAAACTAGCTGGAGGCTTTGTTCTCCTTTACAGACTTAATGCTATTTGAAGTAAAATCTTGATAATAAACACTATGAAAGCATAAGAACGGAAGCATTTTTACGTTCTCAATTTTACCGATGTTCCGAAGTTACTGATGAAAAGCATTCATAATGGTGTTCTGCAGCTATGTAACGCTTGTCCACAGATACTGATGTGATATTCGTTGGATATTGGTGGTGTACTCTGTAGTACAATAAAAAATGAAATGAGGACTTGGGATCTATTTGATAAATCTTTAGGTTTTAAGCTTTTATTCTGGAGCTCCGACTTCGATGCCAAAATAAATTCTTCATATAATTTCACTTCAAATGCAAGACCCAAGAAATACATAGCTGTGACTGTTCTAGCTCCTCTAAATAGCTTTAGAATGATTATATTTGATGCTTAATGTTTTTACAGCTTAGTTCTGTTTTAACTCTGTCAGAATGAATATAGGACGCACGAAGAAAGCCAAATAACTTATCTCCCCAGCCCACGCTCAAGCCCCAGTTCCTTGTTTGCAAGTCAGTTCGCTCCCTGGGTTTTTCTGGAAGCTCAGTTCTCTCTGAGACAAAGCTTGGGTGCAGTTTTGGGGATCAGTTCACCCCAAGACCCACCTCGCGGTGATACGGACAGGACCGTCGCAGGCCTACCTGCTGCTGTTATCCCTGAGCAATCTTCCAGTGTTACCTCGGCATGTCTCAGAGCATCACATGCGTCCGCCTGCTCTCACAGCACACCCAGGGTATGCCACGCACTTTCACAGTGTTGTGGTATTAAAATCAGCCTGAGAGGCTGTGACACAGCCACAGCCTTCACATGACTGCAGGCACTCTGAACGAGATAAACCCACGAGTAATTACTTCTTGAAGACACCTGGTGGGGCCCATCGTAGCCTTGTCCAGCCGTGGGGTTGATCAGAAGGCAGTAGCCCTGAGGAGCGAGGGTGTAAGCCACCAAAGCCGCTTGGCGCGAGAGGTCTCCTGGGTGCCCTTAGCAATGTAGGCATAGCCATAATTGTTGGTTTCCAGTTTTATAATCAGAAGTTATAGTTTCTTGAAAATTATTTATACTTAAAAGCTTAATTTCTGGAGCCGTATATTTTGGTCAGATGCTACTTCATGCCTTCACAGTGTTTGGTTTGTTTCAGTTCTCCAGATACTGAAATTTGACATATCAATATTTATAGTCTGGGAATGAACTTTTTGGTTCTTTCCTTCATTCCATTCATTTCCAAGGAGGGAACACCGCTTCCATTCTTGCTGCATTTCCATAGCACTTAAATGAGCCTACTGTAGCTGATTAAACTATTCAAAGGTTATTTCAGTGTGGCGAAAGATGATCGAACTGAGAAAGAATACCATCTGGAATAGTGTTTGGGCTACTTAACGTTATACTGAGTTGCAAAGTTTGATGTCTTGGACTGCCTGAAATTGAAATAGTTGCAATGAGGCCTTCTTGTCTGGAGTGTCCAACCCAATTCTTTATCATTAATGTGAAGTGGAATGAATATAGATCAATTTATCATGTATTTTGTGTTCTGTTTTACTGGTAGCCCTGAAAACTATTGATACGGAAATGTGCGTTTGAAATAACCAGCCATAAACGGCTAATGACAAGTTCTTCTCCCAATACCATTGCAATAGTTCTGTAGATCTAATAGAACTATTTTAACAATACATTTTCTATGTTCAGTGGGTTACTTTAATGAATATAATTCCATATTATGGGAGCGATTTCAGAAACCTGTAGTTAGAAACGGCTGATTCATCAGAAGGTGAAATGTCTCCTGTACAAAGAATCAATGAAATGCTTCAGAAATGCTCTGCTTAAACGTAAACAGAGCTGCTATTAGGTTTATGCTTCCTAAGCTTTGTCTCAGGTAAATTGCACCTTTGGATAGCATTCCAGTGCTGTTCCAGGAATCCCATTGAAATCGCTATATACGGTCACTCTGGAGTGCTTAGGTATTACTCTAAGACTTGAGAAAGCTTTTGTGCCCATCTGTACCTCTGACTTCCTCTGCAACTTTGAGAAAGGTGTTTGTTCTGCCTCAGTTCACCCTCTGGGACCCTGGAGCAGTAGGGCTTGCACAGCTCGCAGGAATCTGAGAAGGAATCCTTTGATGTCTGTGTTGCCCAAGCACCACAGAAACTGGAAACTAGTGCAATCCCTTCCATTTTTCTTTTTCTCCTTCCAAGGAACTGAAAGGATTAGGATAATCTAAACCAAAGGTATGAATTTGACGTGGCCAGAGGAGGTGGAGTCTCCTATTGCAGGTCCTGCTTAAGGGTTCTTCAGTGTCCCCTCTAATGACATTGAGGCAATGAGGCATTGTCTTCTGCTCTTATTCCTCCGCTCTGTAAGTACTGGCTAGAACAGAGCATGATGTCTCTGTAAGTTCCCTATTCACTTTGTAGCAATGTTTGCTTTAAATTGTTTTAAATACGTATCACAGGTCTCATGGCTTTTTCCAGCGTAAAGTAGATTGGTGTAGGACCTTGGCAGGACCTTGAGCATCATTCTACTAACCAGAGTTAGGAAGAGAGCTGTATTTTGCAAAGAACAGGTGAGCATCCAGAGCTGAACAACTTACAGTTTGCTTATGGCTGGTGCCTGTCATCTGGGAGCACTTCCCAGACTATTTCTATTAAAATTAATTGCATGGACATTGAGTTAGATAGACCTTACCCTGTTGCTGGTATAAAAAATGTAGGTTGAAACCTTCATGAGCTCCCAGTTCGAATTTAAACTCATTGCATCCTAGAAAGCTGTGAATGGCATTTTTTTTTTTTATACAGACATTCATTTAAACCATTCTTCTCTTTCTTTTCTTCCTCCTCTTTTCATTATATCCTTTATTCCTCAATTTTTTTTGTTTGTTTTGTTTTGTTTTAATCGCTGCCACTGTCTTTTAAAAGCAGCCTCTCAAAATGCAGCAAAGGTGAAATAGAGGAGAGGAAACAGAAGAGACTGAAGAAAATGTGGTTTTGCTGCAGATTCTGTAGACTTTCCGTTTTCTCCAGCCTTAAGGCTCCATTATATCGGGTATCAAGATTATACTATCTAGAAGGAAGCTGTAGCTGTAATTTACAACAAGAACATGGCACATTAGTCAGCAATCTGTTTTTAACATTGTGGTTTAGAGCAGAACTTGCCCTTTCTGTAGGAGGATCCCCAGCAGAATCTCAGGAAAATTGAATCAGCTGTGGCTGTAAAAGGAAATGTACATTAAAAATGCCGGAGAGAAACCACAGGCAAGGATCCTCCTGTGCCATTTATAGCTCTGTCATTAAATGTCCCTTTCGAAGCTTGGAACGGGGATAGAAATAACATTTACATTTAGATACATAAAAGGAATAGACAAATAATGACATCAGTGGTTCAGCTGATAATGAGATGATTGCTGCAGTCTGTAAGAAACTGGGATCTGTCATTGCAGTTATCGTCTGAACAGAAACCGCTGAGAATGAGAGCATGGGAGTACAAGAGGCAGTAAGGGTACAGGGTCTTACTTAGTGTACAGGAGTGGAAGGGAGCAAATGAAATATTGTGGTAATTTCACCATTAATATTTTTACGGAAAAATCCTGATTTGGTTATTGAGATTTTCATGAGCATACTCAATAGGAGGGTGGCTCAAACTCTTCCCTATGATTCTTTTAGGTGAGGGATGGGTTGAATTCAATGCAGTTGTCATCCTCTGCTGTTACTTTCCCTTCGGTTGCCCTTGTGTTACTCTCTGTTGTTTAAAAAAACATTGAGATTAATGCAGCATAATTTCTCTTTGTGTTTACTTGGCAAGTTGGGTAACGTGTTTAATTTTTGAAACAGTTTATCAGAAGTGCCCTAAGTGCATTTCAAGAAATGCATGTCAAGAGTTACTTCTTCCAGCTTTCCCATTAACTGGTATACAGTGATGAATGCATCTTCCAGTAAAGCTGTCAAAACTAAATGTCATGAAAATCTGTATGGGTTTCAGTTCTGCACACAATGAAGTCCATTGAAGCTGTGCCAGTGACATCAAAGGGTCCAGAGTTTAACGTATTACCTACACTGTTGAGTACTATGGGTGTGAGACAAGAGGGTGGGCTATATGTGCCTTCAGAAGACATTATTAATAATATGAAATAACTTATAATAGTTAAAAACATACATGATTGCATGTGCATGTTCATGTGTACATGTACATTTTATATAAAAAATCTTCCAAAAGGTCCTTGTAGAAAGGAATATTCAAATCTCTCAACCATTGGCTGTGTAGAGGTTCTTTTTCTTGGGAGCTGTAGCAGAAGCTTATCAATGTGGAAGTGAAGGTGCACCAATCAGTGGGGTAATTGCTGAGCTGATCTTTAAAGTTCATTTAAAGTTCTCTCAAGAGGAGAAAGTAAATTTAAAGATTGTACAAACTTATGCTAGTCCTTATCTTAGATAGGACTCCACATTAAAAACTAGATACCTGGTAAACTTTCCAACCCTTCACGTTCATGCTGCAATTACCTTTTCATAAAGCAATGATATTAAATGTGAAAAGAAGAATGGTAAATACTCAATTTTAACATTCTTAAACTAGCACTGATGGCATTCATCAGCCACAGCAGTGAAGTCTCATAGAGACTTCTGAGTTATTATCATAGAATCATTTAGGTTGGAAAAGACCTTTAAGATCGAGTCCAACCGTTAACCTAACACTGCCAAGTCCACTGCTAAGCCATGTCCCTAAATGCCACATCTACACGTCTTTTAAATACCTCCGGGGACGGTGACTCAACTGTCCTTGCGCAGCCTTTTCCTGTGCTTGACGACCCTTTTGGTGAAGAAATTTTTCCTAACACCCAATCTAAACCTCTCCTGGCACAACTTGAGGCTGTTTCGTTTTGTCCTATGGCCTGTTACTTGGGAGAAGAGACCGACCCCCACCTCACTACAACCTCCTTTCAGGTAGTTGTAGAGAGCGATAAGGTCTCCCCTCAGCCTCCTTTTCTCCAGGCTTAAACAACCCCAGTTCCCTCAGCCGCTTCTCATCAGACTTGTGGTCTAGATCCTTCACCAGCTTCGTTGCTCTTCTAGGGGCAGGGCGGGCCAAGAAGCAACCAGTGGTTTTGAGATTTTCTTAATTCTTCTGTTTGGTAAGTGAATAAATCTCAGATAATCTGAAGATAATATACTGATACAAATTAGCATACAATTATGCTTGGTCCTGTGTTGTAAGTTGTTTTATATCGTTAACAGTGCACACAGTTTAACAACAGATACAATACTTGAAGCTCATGTTCTTCCCTTGTTGCTAGTTAATAATATAGCTAATTTGTGATGTTTTGCCTTTCCTGATGTTATTAGCAAACTTTAGTGGGCTGCAGTGTGTGCAAAACTGATATTCTGATTGATTTTCTTTCCTGTTTCCTTGACTATCCCTGGTAGCAATTATAATTTCAGACTACTTCAAAAACCAATCTGTTTTACTGAGCTCTTGGGGGAACTAGAAAAAACGCAAACACCAAAAACAAAGAAGCAAGAAACCCTTTCCAAAGCTACTTTTTATTTTAAAAGCCTTGCAAAACAAAAATGTATTTTTTAGGCTTTGAAATGTCAAAAATCACAAGTCTTGTCTCTTTTATTTGTATTCTTTGATTTCCTGGATCAGTCAAGACTCTGTATTGGGAGAGGCCTTAATTCTCCAGTGGCAAGGTTTCACCTTGAAGAAGGAGATTTTTTTCTAGTATAGTTTGTTTAAATAAGTTTTAATAAGAATGAATAATCATGTAAAATTAGCCAACGACTAATCAGAGTTTTAAGCATGAAAGTATAGTTGAAAGTCAAGTCTCAGTTTGCCATTCTTGGTGCATCGAAATTCCCCAGTTGTTTATTAAGTCTTTTTGGAGGTGATTTCCTGGCATACGTTGACCTGTCCTTCAAAACTGCAAGCATTATTACATATTATAGAAAAAGATCTTCTTAACCGTGTGGCAACTCTATAAAAGCCACAGTGTGCTCAGGGGAGGTTTCTCGGGCCAGCCTGCTTGCTCGACTTGCAAGAGCGAGGCCAGTATCTGTAATACTGCAGACACAGCAGTCCTGTCTCACCAGAGGATTAAGGCAAACCAGAACACCATTGGTAGGTGGCAGAATGAAAGATACCCTCAGAAAACAGAATCTCAAATGTTCACATTGGGCTCAAAAGCCTTTAAGATCGACTAAGCCCAAACTGTGCTCAAGTCAAGAGCGTGCTTTGTTTGCCGTTCAGTAATTTCAAAGGGGAAAAACATAAATAACTTTAAAAAGGAAGTAGTCTTAGAGAATGGGAACAAAAATATCAAAGGTAACTTTCTAAAACTTTCTCGTGTATTGAAGGGGTAAGAGCAGATAGGTTAGAGGCATATGGTGCATCTTGAATAACTGTTTTATTTATTTCTCTACAAATAGAGGAAAGAAATAAAAGACTCTACCTAATGTTAAAGTCTGTGAAAGCTCTTTAGATAAAAAGAAACAAAATTCTCCCAAGAGTGTTAGTGTGTTGCTATGTGAACAATTATAATGCAGTAGCAGAAAATGTTTACTGAGTGCCCACTATTGTAGGAAGGATTTTCTGTAGGCTATATCAAAAGAGAAAGAAGTGTTTTGATGCCAGTTAAAAAGATCGGTCCATGTTGTGAGATTTGTTCAGTAGTGTTTACTCTGAAGGATCATGGCAAGCCTATTTACCAAGGCTTGAACATTGAAAATTGCTGAAGAGCTAAGACGACATTCAAGGACAATTATTTCTAATTATTGATATATGGGTAATATATATGTGCGAAGGACAAATTTATTCAGAAAAAAGATGCCCAGAGCCATCCCTTCCTAGGGTGTCTACCTCGTAACTAAAAGTGCGGTTGTACCAGAAAGTACACTTACAGTTTGTTTAGTCGAGTGGCTGAATCCAAGGGTGTTGATGAAAATATGCTAGTAGAGGTTTTCCTCTATGTTAGTAGAGCTTTTCCTGAGGGTGTTTTGAGCTGACTAGGATTTTTGGGTGCTTATTTGTGTTGCTAGCCTGTGCTTAAACCTGCATCTCCCTCACTGTTGTTACCCACTTCGGTAGGTTAAACTTGTCCATGCTGCTCTCGTACCTCCATTTACAAGATTTCCTCATGCAGTATGGTTGTTGAAATTGAAATCTGGGGGAGGAACACGATAAATGACCCATTCATTAAGGCAACGTCACAGAATTTTTAATGAGGACAGATACAACTTTATTATATTTCCTAATAATCTGGAGGTTGGCACCCTCAGAAAGAGAGGACCTTTAACAATGTGAGGTGTTCATTCCCAATGGGATTGGAGGTATTGTAATATCCAGGTATTCTGTGAAAATAGGCGAGCAAAGAAATCTTTGTCAAAACGTTTTGCTTTATCAATGCTGATGACATTATTGAGGTGCTATTATTAGGTTTTCCTTGATATTTTTGTGTGAAATAATGTCCCTAGTTGATATCACAAAGTTGATGCTGACTGTTCTCATTGTCTTGTTGATACCACTACATTATTAAACTTCTTAAAATGGATTTTCTGACATTTCTGTAATAATTAAAATAGATACAAGTTATTGAAGTAGTCAAATTGAATATAGTTATACTTACTATGATTTAGTTTTTTCCTTTTTTCAAGGAAAACTTTGGAAATTAGTATAAAACTTACCTATAATTGTAAAGGTTTTTCTCTGTTCCTTCCTTCTCTATATTGTTATTATGTTGTTTTGTGTTTGGTTTTTTTTTTGTTTTGTTTTGTTTTGTTTGTTTTTTTTTAATCAGAACTCTGGAAGGAAATTCCTGGCCTTTTGATTTTCCCCATGTAAGTGCTGAACTTACTTTGACTTTGACATGTCACCTCATAATGTTGTCATAATGTCATGACTACAGTTTCGAACCTGTGTCTCTGTGGGATCTCCTCAGGAACCAGGAATCATAAACAGTGTTTGTAGATACACTCTACGGTGTTACATTTCACTGATAAACAGAATGCAAGCAATGAATTAAGAAGTGTTTTTAGTTAACTATTAAGCATTATCATTTTTTAGAATGATCAGAAGAGAAATAATTTTAGTAAAAGTGAAATCACAGTATATATGATTTTTTGATCAAGTTGACTTTTGAGAGTGATCTGTAATTGAAACATAATTTTGGTCCACATTGTGGACCAAAACATCATTCTTAAGGATACTTTTTCCTTAATTCGAGTTTATTCTACTTATAACAAAGATGGATGCATTGTTCCTGGGTAGTAAAGTCAACACAACAGTGGAAAAATGATCCGTCTTTTGTACAAACAGTTATGCACTGCACAGCTACTTAAGTGGAAGTAGAAGTTGGTTGCAGGATTTTTTTCAGGGGTAAGAATACTGCGATGATGGATATTATGTGAAAATGTAAGAAAGGAAGGTTAGAAATGGTTCAGAAAGAGCAATGTGTAATTTTAAAGCACTAAGCCTGTAGAGGTATCAGCTGGAATAATGTCACCTTTTGACATGTAAACTGGGACAATGCATGTCCCATCATTGTGCCAATGCATGTGATGTTCCATCAGTTCCTAGCACTTGAAAAAAACCCCAACAGTATGGTCCTGTGGGAGACTAAGCACTAGTTATACTTTACCACTTGCCAAGGCCATAAAGAGAATAAATGTAAATGTATTAGTTTGGCGGTAACCTGGGAGACGTAGCTGCTGCTGTCTTCGGTGTCCAACAGGTCTCCAGTGAATAGATGCTAATTACTCTGCCAAATGGAATATTTTTCAGGGTGGATGGATAGAAACCAAAGGGTAAGGATTAGGATTAAGTAGTGGTGAGGTCACATATGGGAACTGCTTTTATGTGTGGAATACCTAATCAGAGAGAGAAAGTAATAAACTGTGTAAACTTAGTAGTGAAGAGTTGGTTTATGAGAAAAAAGGTGAGAACATGAAATAAGAAAATAGTCACGTAAAAAAAGACAGGAAAACCATCTAGTAACATTCAAGTTAGGAAATTAAATTATGAAAACAAACACGAGCAAATTCCTAGAAGTGTTCCCCCTTCCCCCGTTTGTTCTTAGGCCAGTGCCTGTCGGTCTTGTTAGGTCTGTGGCCTCATAAGTCAACGAAGACTTTTTTTTCTCCCCCCTCTGATTACCAGCATAACGATTCTGTGCGCCTTTAGATGACATGAAAATGGCAGGATGCTCCGGGTGGTGTGATCTTGCAGGGTCAATGTTGATGGAGAGCTGATGCTGTGGTCACTGGGTTATAATGATGTCATGGAACAATTAACTTTGTGGCCTGGTGCTGCCTGTCGCCGAGTCTGCGATCGGCACTTGGACTGGACCGGCCAGTGTCCCATCACCAGGAACATGCAATGCTGGGGCACCGCTCGCCTGAGGACCATGTGGCCGGGTTGCTCAGCAGCTGACACCTCTGTGTCTTTGGCTCCAGAAGACAGCACCGTTTGAGCACAGGCTGCCGGGTTTGCCCCTTCTGCCTGTTGTCCTCCCCTTTTTTGGGTCCCATGCAGCGTAACTTCCTTCTCCCTCCCCCTTCACTTCAGAGGACCTCCGATTTCTTCCAAGTATTTCTTTGCTGTTCTCAAAAACATCAGCTTGAATCATGGAATAGCCTTCTGGGTAAGTGACTGCATTTCAAAGTGCTGTTTTCCAGCCGCCGCGATGCTGTGAGACTACTCCCTTTGTTCGCTCACAAGCCTCGCAGCACAATTGAACTCACGCCTTTCAGAGGCTGACATGGTATGTTATTTCTTATTTCATCTTATTGTCTGCCTGGGGTGGCGTACCCTGGTCTTGTATTCTTCTCTATAATTGCCTTTATTAATCGACGTCTTAGGGCAGCTTAGTTTAACTTTTCCTGAAGTCTGCAATAACTTCTAAACTTAACTTGACTTGGTGGAAAAAATCCAGTGTGATTATCTTCTGCATTGTGTTTTAACGTCAGGAAATCCTTGGCCTCCCGTTCCCCAAAATGAAGGACATGTAACTCCGACAGCAGCACAGCAGCATTTGTATTTCCCCAGTGATTTCCAGAGGAAAATCTTAGTACGTATTAAATATTTTCTTCATTTTAAGAATTTTTTAAAGGTGTGTTCTTCGCTTCTCTTCCAAGTTAGTAGTTGAAATATGCCCCTCTCTCTCTCTTTCATTTCTAACATTCTGTAAAAGCATAAGATAAATTAAAAACTCACAAGTGTTTCTGAAGGAAGATGAGCGCTTGGAAATTCTTGGAAGAAACATACTTTGTCTTAGTGCAACACCATATATATACATGAAATGGTTGATGAAAATAATTATAATACCGTAGCCTTAGAATTTTTAAAAGAGAAAAAGCATATTTTTCTATACCGGCTTCAAGCCCATTATGATGTGAAATGAAGTTTGTGTGCACTGTGATGTAAAGTGGTATGTAAACTTTGATAAGATGCTTTTGGCTTGCTGGACTATCCCATACTTGCTTCATTGCTTTGTGAATAGTTTCTGCAATGTGGAGAGATTTGAGGGCAAATTAGGTATAGTACATTAGGCATGGTGGTAGCAAGTCATAGATTCTCTTCCGAGTGTCTAAATCTTTGCTTTTCTGGCAGATAAACATATATGCTATAGGGCGTATAAGAATAAATTCTGTCTTCTCTCTGCCGTATGTCAGCGTTCATTACTCTGAAAAATGAAGGTATGGTGCAATTCTTCTGAAAGGCCGTTGAAGTGCACCATATAACAGAGTGTAGAATAGATCCCAAATCCCATAGCTGGCCTCTCCTGCATCGCAGGATCCCTAAATGCCTGTTGCTACTGTGGCTGTGTAGCAACTTGCATTGAACAGGCCTTCCTAAGAAGAAGAGGAGTTTAGCTTGGTCTGCGACCAAGTATTCTGCTTCCGGAATAATTCTGTGACATTACCTACATCAGGGTTTGTGTAAGAAAAAAATAGCATTAGGAATTTGCGCCAGCAAAATGTGGCAGGTTCAGCATCCAGCATCCTCAGGTGTAGGATATGAGTGCCAAAGTAAAATCTAAATTTCCTATATTTGACAGAAGAATACATCTAACGTAGAAAATGTGCTCTGAGGGGAATCTCTCTTGCCTCGTTAGTGCTCTGAAATGTACAGTGTCCCTGAAAACAGTGAGTCTTCTGAGTGAATTATTTATGGAAAGCACATCTGTGTTCCATGGGCGCTCATTAGACCAGTAGTCCGCTGCTTCTGTGGTTTGCTGCCACCCACACTCCGTTGTGTCCATCATCTTTATGTCTGTTATTCCGTTGTAGCTGATAACTAGTTGCAGTCAGATCTCGGGGTAATAGAGCAATCCCATACCACAAAACTGAAAGAGTAAAACCAGCAAACTAAACTGTAACAAGTCCAGCACGGCAAACTTCCAAAATCCTCTTTCGACATGAAATAATACAGCTAGCACCACATGTAATGAAGAAAACACCAAAAAATGGGAAACGTTACTTATCCAGGTCTTACCCATGTACTTCTTACATATGTGCTTATACATTTAAGTGTGGAGGTTTTGCACTTTCAACCATCTGGGCCTTCCTTTTATTAAAAAGTGTGTACTGAAGTTAAAATAAATAAACAAAGAAATAAATCACTGTTGTGAACCAGTATGGTGATTTCTGCGCCAGCTCTTCTCTAAACTTAGTTCAGGCTACTTTTCTGCTCATTTTCAGAAACAGGTTTAAGTGCGGTATCAAACTGGAGTCTGATTACTTCAGGCAATGAGCCTTCTTTAATTCGTAGACAATTTGGCACAGGCTTTGAAGTAACCTGGTTTGAGACTGTTTTGTCAAATCTCAGATGTGCTAAAACATTTCCATATTCTGTAGAATGTTAGATTTTTTTCATGAGTTAATGTTTCCAGCCCTTCAAAAAAGCCAGAACTGCTTTTTGAATTTGAAGACTCAAACAGTAACTGAAACAGACTCTAATTTCCATATTAAGAAAGGTGTGACTCTGAACTCTCATAATAAATTTGCATATCAGCATTTACTCTCTTACTCATTAACAGGCAAATTCAGTTTAAAAATAAAATTTTTGCAGCATGGACCTTTTCCTTTGACAGGTGCTTGGATACTGGCTCTCCAGGATGCTTGTAGTCTCTTAAGTCGTACTCTCCTAGGAAAAAAAGACTTCATATAGTTCTAGCTAGGATTTCGACTTCATAAGAGAGATGGAGCTGAGGGAAAAGGCCTAAAAACTCTGCGTGGGAAGAAGGTTTCAATCCACATAAGCCACAGTGGGAGACTGTGAACAGCAAGTCCATTTTTTTCTGCTGATGGTGCTGTGTTGTCAAGCTGCAGAATTTCACCTGTGGGTGACCGTCACCTTTCGGAGACTTCTTCTGGGGCGTGACAGCTAATTCAGGTTGTCCATAGTGTCACAGTGGCCCTCCGAGCAGCATGGCCAATTCCTGGCTCTAACGGCCTCGTCCCGAAACCTTGGGTCAGATCTGGAGCTCAGCTGTGAAAGGCAGTGCAGACATTGCTTTTATGCTCTCCGGTCCCCCTTTTTCCTCAAGATGAGGTGCTTGTGTAGAACTGGAAGATATTTCGCAGATTATAAATTAATGGAGAAGTGAAAGAAAATGGCAGTGAGAAATCTCCATCAACTAACACAAGTATCGAGTAGCCCAGTGCAATGAATTGTAGTGGTCAAAGTGATAACTATTTTTTTTTTTTTAATTTGTATTTATCTTTCACTCTTGTATGTTGAGATTTAGAATATTCATGGGATTTAAATGAATCTACACATAAAGGACACAATGAAAACACGTTCTCTTCTCCAGTTTTGCCTAATTTACCTGAAAAAATGTTATATTCACTAGGTGTGACATTGCTTCTCACAAAACTTGTGTTTTCCTTTGTAGGTGGATTCGTGTGGGTGTAATCAGAATTCAGCAATCCTAAAATAAAGGCATAAGATAGCACATTTCCTTCCTTTAAATAGAAATATATAGCTATAAAGCCCAATGATAAGCAAATAGCAGCTGAACATCACATGTCATCCTGCTTTCTCTCGTGTGCATCGATGTGATACCAAAATGACATCTGTTAGGGTATTTCTGTACTGAAAATCCATAAAGAACTAACTCTGCAGTACAGCTGCCTAGACTTCAAAAATGTTATAATAACACTCTTAAATTTTTGTTTAGTGGAAACATTCTAACAATGTACACGGGAGCAATTGCAGCGTGATGAGAAGTGAGTGCTGTGTATTTCTGCCTCTGCGAAAATTCACCTGCTTTTACACTAATTTTACAGTGAACTGATTGTCATTTTGGACAGTCTTGCTTTCCTTATACAAACCTCTCTGTTTCTAGCTTTTTTCATTACATTGCAAAATGAGCTGTTCCTTAAGAAAAAAAGTAGTCCTATTCAGTTGTCTATTTGAGCTGAATGTTGCTTATTCTGCCTATCTTGTAGATTTCTTTGGGTCCAAAGCTTGGAGCATCATTTAGACTTGGTACTTGATTTTGTTGCTGTGAGGCATTAACTGCCAAAATATTAGTAAACATTAAAAATTCATTTGTACTGCTGAGCCATTAATGATCACTTTTGTTGTCCACTGAGCAAATTTTCAAACCACCTTCCGTGTACTTGTTCCCGTGGTGACATCTGTGGTAGCAAACAACTTCCCCACAACAGTGTCAGAGGCCGTGATTTGATGCCCTTCTTCAGTTCTCTCCATAATACTTACTTTTGTCACAGCGGTTCCCAAAGGTAAGGGAGGAAAAGGGGTTAATGAGATCTATGGTAAGATCACCGCCCGCCCTGTGCTTGCCATATGCTTCTATTCTCCTTTCTTCTCTTGCTTAGATAGCAAATGCTCTGAGAGCAGGTACAATCTTTGTTTGTTCAGTGACAGCACAGTGGTGTTTGTCCTGTCATGGAGACCGTTAAGGATTCGTGATAATGGTATTAATACTTGTATGGAAAGTCTCGCACTGCTGGAGCGGCAGCTTTGAGTAACCCCTGTTTAAGGTCCCTGCGTGGCTTTCTGCACTGACACTGTCCCTTGTAATCGCGCTTGCGTTCGTGTTGGGAAAGAGGGCTGTTGGCTCCGACTGATGGCTTTTTTTTTAAAAAAATGCCCGTTTAGTAAGCAATACAGTAAAGTATATAGACTTTTTTCGTATCTCTAGCCACAACTCAAGCCACTCACCATTGACAAGCAATCTAAAACAGGAGTCTTTTTTTTTTTTTTCTGGGAAAAACGCATCACGGTCAGACTATTTTTGCCTGGTTGGAAAGAGCTGTAAACCAAAGCATGAACTGCTCGTAACAGGTGTGTGTAACGCACAGCTCAGAAAGCCTTATAAATTCTGGTTTCCTGCGTTACACAGTGTTATGTTTTAGGTTGGCAGTTTGTAAGTTACGTGGCCGTGACAGAACAACATCTCGATGGAAGGCCGGGAGCCGTTCCTAGTCAGGAAACCCTTACTGTTCCTGAAATTCTCTTGTGTTTTTGGTTGTTTTTTTTTTTAATTCTTGCCATAAAAGACTTCGGTTTGCCCTCATATCCTGCTTCCTTTGACACCTTGAGTAGATTATTTGGATCTAATGGGCCCTTCCGAGTAGCATAAGATGTGATAACAGCATTGTTCCCAAAGTGAAATATTTTATGAGCAAACCTCAGTTTTGAGTTTGTTGCTTTCATGGGGTTACAGCAGTAGACTACCATGTCCAGCGGGGGAAATAAAGATTACCCTGAGAGCCCAGCACACATTTGTTCCCATCATAGCCTTATTGCTAAGGGCTGCTTTGTTTTCCCTTTGTAAAAAAGTGTCATTCTCTAACACCGAGGAGTTTGAAATAGTTGTCTGAGCATAGCAGTAGTAAAATATAACTGTAATTTTACTTGCTGTCTCCCTTTTTAAGCAAAATAAGAGGAAGACTTAACGTTACACTAACCTCAATGTGCTTTTCTACGTTCGGTTACCAGATACGAGTCTGCAGAGCAGACAGTTAAGCACCGACACCCTACTACAGCTGTAAAGCTAGCGCTGGTGCTTTATATGTACCTTTTTTAGTAGCTTTTCAAATAGTGTCGTGATTCTAAATTTCATATTGGCTACTGCAAGATGGAGTTTTCGAGCTTTTATAAATCTGCTGGTACATACCTGGTTTGAAGAGAAGGCCTCAGCGGAAACAAGCCATCTGGAGAATTTTAACATGAAAAATTAATTTGTTTTCTGGGTTACACAAGTGTAAAGAAAGTATCTTTGCTAAAAAAGGTTGTCTTAATAGGGCCTATATGGTTTTACGCCCAGATAATTTATAAATAGGTGAAAAGCTTTTGCTTGAAAAAAAAAAAGAAATTAGTTAAATGTGGACCCAAACCAAATATGGAAAAATTGCATCCAGAAAGAAATTTTTCAGAAATAAAGACTTGATCCAGAATTTACAGGAGTCAGTGGAAAATCTCTTCTCAATGTTGTTGCTTTTGCACGAGACCGTAATGCCTTATTCTGGCAAACTTCAGAGCATGTGCTTGACTTTATGTTCCAGACTAACCCCTGTGACGCTAATATGCTGAAAGTAAGCATATGTTTAATGTGGTTCCCTGGTTGAAGTCCTAAATAAAGGGAAAAGATGATAAAACTGAGCTTTCAGTGGAATTTAATGGTAGTTTTTGCTACTAGCAAAGTTAAAAGGGAAAATGCCTTTATTGTATAAATGTAGATGTTTTTATGGTTAGAAGAAGAGCCATGTGAGGTCAAATATCACTCAGGTGGTTTTGGTAGAAAGTATTGTTCCTACCTGCTGGGTTAGTAGCGTGTCTTGGTGAGTTTTATGCGCTGGCTGCTCTTTCCCAAACTTGTTGCCTTTCATTAAGTGTGGTCTTTAATGCACAATGTGGTAATCTTCAGTCCCTTTGCCTTCCCATTTCTCTGTTCCCATAATCTGAATGCAATTTTTTAGATTATTTTACATTTTGTAACTTTTTTTTTTTTTTCTTTCTGGCTTAGCAGACAGCTGGAAAAAATATACTGAAACACGCTTTTGGCAGTCATCATGCTGTGATCATAAAAGTTAAAGCCAGGATGAAAGAGAAAGTTAAGTAAAATGCATATAAAAACAAAGTAGAAAATATGGCAAGACTGGATAGCTAATATTGTATGAAACATTGCAAGCAGCTTTCAGCTTGTCTTTTAATGCAAAAATATAATCACTTGATAAAAAAGGCTTTTCTTTCAGATTGTTTGATTAAATAAGAATGAGCTACTGAATCAGAAGGTGCAAGAGGGTTATTAAAGACAGGGAATACTGGGTCACATCCTAAAGGGTTCAGTTTCTTTCTCCCTTGGAGTCATGTGGTTTTGATTTTGTTTGTGAACTGTGCCAAATCTGTCATTTCATATGATTTTGAATATCTGCAAATGCAATTCCTTGAGTTAAAATTAGAAGCGTGCTTTAGATCTAAGAAGATGTTAGCGAACAGAAACATGAAAAATTTTCATGACCTGGGGATGACCTCCTTGGTGCCTGAGTCTCTCAGTGAGGGACGTTCGTGTGTGTCTGTAAGACGTATATGCCCACATACACACACTATAGTAGGGTAGTGCTTGTATACAGAGTCAGAAAAAGATTTTGCGTCCGCACTACCCAGTACTGTTCCCCCGTTTGGATTACTGTCCTTGAATGAAGAACGTGTTGGATCAGCCACCGCGTGTTCTTCCTATTTGATTGGAATCAGTATTTCCTGCCCTTCCTTTTCATTAGAGAATTTTTTCTTCTCAAAAAGCCCCAAATGCCTGAAACTACAAAGTGAAAATCCTGCTGTAGGGCTTCTCAGGAGGTACCTTTTGGCTGTATTATGCTCTCCTCTGTGGGCCGGCTAGTTAGTTGCTTCATGGGGTCTCTAGCCATGAAGAATGACAGCACGAATGAGAAAAGTAATTGCAACAATATCAGAATATTTGTTAATAAAGGTACAAAATGCATGAAATTGGCTTTTTAAAAAAGTCCCAGACTCTGTTACACTTTTTCATTATACCTCTCCAGCCTTCTACACCTGCATAAAGTGGAAATAAAATGCAATAAATCTGGGAGGTAGTGCACAGTTTGCCGCTCGCTTTCACTGCTTCAGTATTGGTCTGAATTACAGAAGTATGACAAAATATTTCAGTTCCTAGTGTTTTATTTCACTTACTAAAAAATACAAATGGCTACACAGGAATTGTGGTGCATACACTCAAACTGATGCCAGATACCACTGATATCAATAACAAAAGCTCTTTGGACTCCTATTAGTGAAGGAATTTGCCCTTAGATGACATGTACATTTTCACTAACATTATATATTTCCTCCTGCATTGGCAGGAAAGAGCTTTTTTGATGTCCTGCTAGTAACATAAAAGAGAAAGAAAGTTTTAAGTGAGATGAAAGGGACCAAAACCCATGGATTTGCTGTAGCCTTTTCTATTGCTCAGAGGAAAAAATAGTTAGTGCTAGGAAGAGCTACCCGGTTTCTGATCCTGTTGGTCATTGCACTTCAACGTGCTTGGCATATTGGAGGCATAGCGGGTATAATTGTAGGAAATGGCTGTTATTTGCCCTTTTGTGAGGAACATGCCACATTACTTTGAACTAACCTTTTTGCTTGCACTGAGAATAAGTCATAGGTAAGTTCATTTTATAGCAAATGGCACAACGCTCTATTGCGGTACATCGCGGCTCATTATAAAGTACCTCGTTGCTCAGCTGCCGGTTCACTTTCCTCACTTATAGGTGCTGTTCAAGGACGGGATTGTGATTTCTGTTGTCCTTGACTGTAGACCGTATGGACTACAGGTACCCTCTCTCCTTTCTCTGAATGCTGAACTGTCTTATTACTCTTTGGAGGGAGAACCCAGTGGAAGCTCTGAGGAAAGCTGAGAAGATACCAAGCTTTGATGTTTGTTCCCTATATGAGGAAAAAAATCTGTTTTTAGGACACCAGGATGTGTGTCCCTGGGCAGACCTAAAAGCCGCTACAGATTTTTTGCAAAACATTTGTTTCTGTCTTATGAAGGCTATTCTGTGTCTCGCAGCTATACAGCTGTGCTGCAGCTTGCATTGTTGGGGTCAGTATCCATATGGGAACTTTCGTCTGAAGTTCCTTCATCTGAAGGCAAAATATCTCTCGAAAGCCTTCTGGATCCACTCCCATCTGCTACCAAGATAAAGGATTTGTCTGGTTCAGTCATCTCCATCATTATTCTTGAGTCAACAAGCTGTTACATGATTCACTTCTTCCTCTTACGCACCAGGTTTGATTTTATTAGCTTCTGTGCCAGTTTAGCTTCCGCTCCTTATACTGTCTTGCTAGGAATCATCACCTTTTTATTTTTTTATTTTTTTAAGGTTTAAGATGATATAGGGGGCATTTTCTGAAGGCTATCCATATTTCAAATGTATGTGAGTGTGAAGAGATAGACCCCCTCCAAGAATCCAGGTCTGCATTTCTACCTAAGCTGGCTATAAATAATTCATTAAGGGGTACCATATCAATTTAAAATAAAATTTTACAGACCATTGAAAAATTCTGAAGCCCAGTATTGCAATGTTTGGAGATGTAGCATTGGACTACCAATCTTGATCACTCTCTACCCACTTAACCTTTTTTTTCTTCTGTTTCCTACTGACCTGATTTAACCGTTACTGTCTCAAGAATAAGTACAATCAAGATTTACTGCTGGTTATCACATAGCATTCATACCTTAAATGCAGAAACTTGAGACGGTATTAGCTGCTAAAATCAGGCTGGAGGTGAAGTGCAGCAAAAGAACAGATCTCAATAAGCCACTTTTTAATCAAGGTTTCACACAGTTTACCAGGTTCTTAAGCCTCAGCGCAGCTGCAGTTTTCTGGCAAATTAAAAAAAACCCTAACTTCTCAAATGATGGAATTCTGACTTTTAAAATCCTTTATACCAAAAGGGTGATGTTAAAATAGTGTCAGGACTAAAAGAAGCTACCTGGTTATTTGTTGGTTTCTGAGGATATTGACATAAATCAGGTCATTTATGTTCTGACGTAAATGGTCTCCTCCGTTAGTCATCACAAGTCAATCTTTCACATGTTGGTTTTCCACAGAGGAGCAAGGGAACAGCGTAATTAGCTTTCACAGTTTGCCTATGTCTTTCTTACTGTAATTTATTTTAAAAGGACACCTTATAACTTTCGGTAAACTCCATGGCCAATAATCACAGAAGCTCAGATCAGTAAATATTAGGCCTCATCCAAGCAAGGGGAGCTAAATAAATATGCCAGCACAAAAGCCACTCATGTTCTGTAACAGGTTGTCTACACGAGGGACTTGTTACAGATGTACGTTTATGGGGAGATTTTGTTCCTCTCCATCTGTTAGCAATGACCAATGCACTTCAGCGTCATCTGTCTGAATCACAGATCTGCAGCCCACGGTTGTGTTTTTTTTTTCACACAGTGTCAGATTGTGACAAAACAGCAGTGGAATAAAATAATGTTCCAACAAAGAAGGAGCGTCCAGTATGTGGAGTAACAGGTGCCATTGCCATGTCTCAGGAAGCCTCCTGGAAATCAAGGGAGGAAGTCTGGGGGCTTACTGCTAGTTATTCCTAGATACTTAAGCATAGAAAATATATTTCCCAAGGACCCAGAATGTCCTTGTGATGGGAGTTGTAATCCCTTTCAGTTGAAAATAGTTCTCCTCTACGGAAAGAAAAATGCAAAGAGTTTCGGTAGGTGAAGGTGGGTTCTGTGAGTGCGCTTCCCTTGCATGTGCTTGCGCAGCCCATGGCCCAAGGTAGCACAGCCCCGAAAGCTGCCCGAGCTTGCTTTCCTCCCGAACCGCAGCCTCGCAGCAAGTACTGGGGAGTGATGCTGCGGAGAGGGAACCCTGGCCTGACTTTCCTCCCTCAGCCCTCTTCAGATCTGCTTTCGGCTTTGGGCAGTGCTGGGGGAAATCACAGCGCCTGTCAGTTCCAGCCTGGAAATCACCTACGAGCGTGCTCGTGCCTGTGCTTCCGTGCTTTTTGGCCACCGTTTTGCAGAGGGAAGCCACGTGGCAGCGTTGAACTGGGCCTGTATAACTTACTGGGAAATAATTATTTGTGTCTTTTCATTGACTTTTTGTTTGTTTGTTTCCAGTAAAAAGGGAGAGCTCACTTTTGTTTCTTCACCGTATTTGTCCAGCATCTCTGCCTGCCTCTTTGACTTTAGAGTCTGGGATCTGGATATAAATGGGTTATTTCCAACTTTTATTTCTTCTCTTCATGAAAGCAGGATGAGGAAAAGCAGAGTCCAAATGTGTCTCCTGCTGGTAGCATGCATTTGAACTGGTTTTGCTTTGAAATTTCTCGTATGTTTGTTACAGGCAAAAGGAATGAGATAGACGAGCTCAGTCCTTTTGAAGTGCTGTGATGGCTGGCAGGTACTTTTGTAGTTGAAGTGAAAAAGCCGATTCTAGAGTTTGCTAAGAGAGAAGGCTTGTTAAGTGAACTTGATGAGGAACCATCATAAATACACGTCTAAATTATGTATCAACTTCTTTTTCATCTGAAGTTCTGTTTTGATGATGCATTAAAAAAGTATCTTTGCTCTATGTGCCAACCAAAACTGGAGGGATACAGTGAGTGTCTTTGAAATGAAAATTCACTTGGTCACACATAGTTATAAATGGAAAAGCCTCTCCCCCCACCCCCATCCCTCTTACTGAGCGCAGTGGAAAAGATGAATTGAATCAGTTTTATTCTACTCCCATCATCACAGTGGACATACAGAGAGTTACTTGTGTCATCTCTGTACTGCCAGTGTCCTTCACAAAGAATCCCAGGGGTATGTTTCGGTCCGGGTTTTTTCCTAGCAGCGAGAGCAAAAACTGGGAGGTGGAAGAACTCTACCTGTCTCGTACTCTGCCACAGACTGGTAAGGGTGGGTTGTTCGGGACAGTTCATTTCATGTTTGGTTTCTGAGGAACCTCATCTTCAACGCTGAGCTAACGATACTTGGCTGCTGTAAGGATATAAGGAATTCTGTAAATGCAAAGTCCTATTCGGTTTTCCTGGAGCATGAAAAATGTGATGCAATGTAGTAACTAATCTGGTTAATCAGGTTCTATATATAGATGTTTATTTTTTCCTTCTAAAATTCTGATGAATTTTAAATCTGCTTTGAAATTCAGAGAGCACTTTTCAACACATTTACACAAAATCAGGGTTTTGTGCATATCGCATTTCAGTGTTTCTTATTAAGCTAAGGGTTTTGATTAAATAAGTAAACTTGTTTTGCTTTACAAGTGATCTGTTATGATTTAAAGAATCATCATCAATTCTATTAGATAGCACCATCGGTTCGTGCGCCGTAACACAAAACGAGTAGGCAGAAACTGTTCCACTCTCTGGTAAAGCAAGTGGGCTTTACCCGAAATACCGAATTCAGTGCTACACTGTGCAACACTTCAGTGTAAGCGCAGGGTGTTGTGGAAAGATGGGCATAGGGATGTGCCAGCAAAGAGCTGTAGGTGGGGAGTGGAGGAGCCGAGCAGATGCTTTGCCCACTTCTCGTGGGTGGCAGTGCCAAGTTCTGTAGTTGCAGGGGTGAGAGTGGGCTCTTGGAAACCCGAAGAAAGCATCGAGTCACGCAGAACCTTTTTGGTAGAAATAACTGCCTGGAGCATGAGGTAATCTGTCTGGAGAATTTAATTTCCAGCGCAAAGACATATAAGTTCTTATTTTGAAGCACAACTGACAGACTTTATACTCAGTAGAATGGAGATGGCATCTTGATTTGTACGTGTCGAGGTCAGCAGAAACATTGCTGCTCTTGTGTGCTTTCACTCTGGGTTTAATGTGCAGTACAGACTTTGTTGTTAACTTTAATTTTAAGTGGTAGTGTTCAAATAATTAAGAAAATTTCCCAAAAGAGCTCGAGACCAGTCTTGAATCATAGCTGTTAAAAAATGTGTGCATTTGTTTAAAGCGGGATCTTGCCAAAAGGTCCTTGGTTTTCTTTTCCTCTTGTTTTCTTCTCAGTGTATTTTCTAGCAGTTAGCGGTAGGAAAGTGAAAGACTGGATTTTTCAAAGGCCTCTGTGTTGACCCACTTTTGCTTTCATGTAAGCCACCTGTGAAACTTCCAGTAGTTTCTTTCAGCAAGGTTAGACCGACGCTACATCTTAGTAAATGTCGAGCTAAAATTCTAGGAGGCCTATACAATGATTTAGAAACTAATGCTACACTGCAGTTCTGTCTTTCAGTGCCATTCTCACACAAGTCACGGAGATGGACATTTCTGTTGAAATGCTGTTGAGGCAGGTTGCAGACATTTAGTCTACAGGTTGCTAGAAATCTGAAATTTCTAATTGTTTCACTTTCCAATCTCACCTCCTCATTTCTTTTCTGCTTTCCCCCTCTTTCTTTTTTCATATTCCAAGGAGAAGCCCATTTTATAATCCTCGGTTTTCCATGTAGTTCATCTCCAGAGAATTTCTTTCTCTTTGAACTGCTAACAAGAATGTGGAGCATAAGCAAGTCTTCGATCACATTCAGTGAATGAATTTCTTGCCAGCAGGGCTTCTGATATTTTCCATGCCATTTATCTACAAGAAAAGTTTACTGGTTGCTGTATTAAAAATGACAAACCACTGTAAGTAATCAAAAACACTAAGTCTGTTATTTCAGGAACGCTGCTGGCTTTTCTGTAAGAAATACAGGAAAGCAGAAGGACTCTAGTTTTTAAGGGTATTTGAGGCTGATTTGCAAAACAGTTCATTAAGCACTTAAACTTTCCAGTGGCTAATTTTTTTTTCTTCCATATGGCTTGCACTTCCATGAGTGAACTACTGTACGTTTTAAAGTTAACTGCTTGACATTAGACCATGACTAGCGGCATGACATTACCTTGACTCATAGTATATGTAATTAGTAGGTGCTAAACTTTTTGTCCCTACGTTTTAGCAAATTGCTGTCTTTACTGTAGAAATACAGCCTGACCTGAAAATGGCAGTGGTTAGTCATCTTTAATTGGACGACCTGTCTAATATTAATGATGTACATGCTGTTCCTAGGAAACAGCAGAAGACCTTAGCTGACAGTAACCGCAGAAGCGAATGGTGACATTTCACAATGTTTGTCAGGCACCCAAAAGGCACGACATTTTAAGATACTTTTTCCTCAATCGTTTATCAGGTTGTAATGTACCATGCAGTCAATCTAAGAGGGATGTAAAAGCCTTCTAAAAGCCATAATGATGTGATGGCTGAGGTTTCACCAGAAATACTGAGATATTTATAAACTTGAGTGCTGCATTTAATTTCTTATGACTTGCCCTGTAAGATGTTAGCATACACCCATTCATTTGTTGTCACAAACCTCTATATCTGAGCTGAAATTACGTTTAAGCATTTATAAATGTCATGCTCACATTGTCACACAAGACCTACTTTTTCTATTGTGAATGACAGAATATAGTTTGAAAAGATATTGTCAGAAAAGGAATAAAACTAAATAATAAAACTAAATAAGAATTTTAAATATTCAAGCAATGGAAATACGCCTTTGTGTTTGTCATAGCTTGGACCATGAGAATCCATTAAAACAATTTTACTTTTTTGGGGGGGGTGTGTCAAATAAATGAGAAAAATAGTTCTATTTCTTCATGCTGCTTCTCCCTTAAAGATATCTCCAGTTCTCTGCAGTGGAACAGGAGTGTGTCTACTGGTTTGGAGAAACTGTGTAAAAAAAACTGTTGTCAAATTGAGATTTACTGGAGTCTTTTCATAAAAAACCCCAACATTCTCTAAGGCAATTACAATTACAGAATCCTACGAAGGGTGATTAAGGTATGCATTAAATGGCTCATGAAGGATTAACGGGAAGAGCAGCTCTTCCTCTAGCTAAGGAGCATGCTAGTGGCAGGTGACCAAGGGCTGTTCTACAGAATCCTGAAGCTTTTTAGAGGTGGTGTGGCACGAGATACTCAATGAATAGGCCCGGGAACCCATAAAGCGAAGGGTGCTGGCTTAAGGACTGGACAGCTGGTATCCTTGGAATTTGAGGTGTCTGTGTCAGCCCACGGGGTGGAGGAGAAGGAGACGGTTCCTTTGGGAGCCATAGTGGGCCTGGGATGCTGGCTGCATCGCAGAGTCGTTCACTAAAATTCGGGCAGCTGGGTTTGCTTAACTTGGCCAAGACAGCCATGGCCGCAGCTCGCAGTCTGCCCTGCAGCCTGGACTTCGCGGTCTTAGAGAAAAAGATGATTAGGAAAGGATTTAAGTAAAAGCGATTCCATAAAAAGGTTTCCAGAAGGTACACCCTGAGCTGCAATTTTTACTCTTAACATGAAAGGCAGAAATGCAAATGCAAATTAAGGGCTTCATTAACTGCAAAGTCGTATCAGCAGATAGTAGCCCGCGGAAGCTCCCGCGGCTTTTTGGGCACTGTGATGATAACTCATGACTTTAGCAGCATTGCCCTTTTTTCCAGAATGGACTCCCTGACTTTGCCCATGATAGAGGCACGGACAACTAATGACTGAACTGTTAATTCCCACAGAGCCAGCTTGTAGCATTAGTTTGTTTCCCCTGGAACAAACAGCAAAAAGTTTCCCTTGGAGCAGCTGCAAAGTTTAGATAGGAGAAGGACCCGTTTTTTCCATTGTTCTTTTAGATGTAAATTACACTGTTGAAATGGTGAAGAGTTTTCCTAAAATTGTCGGATACAGTGTGAAATTCAGTATATTCCGATACTGATCAGAAACCCAGTATTTCTTTGGTTGCCGTGCCCAGGGCTAAGCAAACGGGCAGCGCTGGGGAGCTGGCAGAGAACAGTTCCCACCTGCGTGGATGGCGCAGCCTTGTTCTCCGCAGCCAGAGGATCCATAGGAGATGGTTTCCTTTGCTTCAGTGAAAAGTATAAGAAAATGCCCAGGGGAGCTAAAATATGAGCGCAAAGTTAAGGTTTGAAGCAGGGCCGTTATTCATCATACTCTTATCTTTCCCTTTTCATTCTTTTGCATTCACCTTTAGATTAGTTTTTTAACTCTTGGTTTGTTAGCAAAACTTGGAGCTCTGCTGACACCTCACCGCCAACGGGATTCTTTGAATACTGGTCTCACGCTTTGTGTTACAAGTAATGTTATTTTTTCTTTATCAAGTCTAAAAATGGTCATTGTTTCCTTTCATTGAAAATCACCGTCTCTTGTTTTGTGGTGTAGGGAAGTGCTGCTTTCCAGACCAGTCCCTCCGTGCCACAACGGCTGGTACATTTAACTGTCCCTTATTATTCTTCCTAAGGAAAATGGGACTGATTTTGTCAATTACTTTTCATAGGAAAGACTTTCCATATTTCCAATGACTCTCCTTACCTCTTCCTGAGCTCCTTTTAGCTTTTAATGCTCATTTGAGACGGGTCATTACCACTGAAAATGTGCTGTAGATGAGGCTGTACTCTTGGTTCACTATAGACCCTGTGCCTGTTTTCACGAACCCCTCTAAACACTGTTAATGATTCTCTGGGGCAGGGGGCAAACAGTACCGTGTGGGAAACATATGTTCCTATTTCTTCATTTGAGCCAGACCTGTAAAATTCAAGTGGGAGAGAAAGGCAGGGTGTTAATGCACAGGGCTGGGAATCAGGAGAAATGATTTCTCCTTCAGGCTTCCTTAGTGATGTCCTAGGGAAAAGCACACATGCAAAATGCAACGGTGGTCATATTTACCGCAGTAACAAATTCGCCTGTTAGCTTGTCAAGCACTTGTCCCATAAGTAGCATGCCAGTATGCATATGCATGAGTATTCTAATTATGAGACTATGTGATGTGCAGTGCTGCGTGTTTTATCAAATAGTATCCGTCTGTTTTAATGGCATCGGGTTGATTGCATGGTCTTGATAATTAGCCCTCTTGCATTCCCTGGTATTAACAGATAAGAAAAAACAGTAAATAGGAGCTCAATGCCAAAAGAGGAAATGGAGGTGTTTAGTCACAGTAATGGCGTTGTGTGTATCAGATAAAACGAAGCTATTTCACTGGAACTAGATAACTTTTTAACCTATCTGACAAAAAAAATTCCATACGTACAGAAACATCTTAGCTGGAAGGAAAGAAGTCACGGTAGCATCTTATCACTGGATTAAGGTTAAGAAGTGCAGACTGAGGAGTCGTAAGTAGATACGGCTGTGTGCTTGATTAGCAATTATTTAGGTCTCGTTTGTGTAACACTCTTCCTGGCTTGAATTTGCCCCTGTGATAGCGCTAAAGGCTATTGCAAAGTGTCTTCAAAGACTATTCAGAGCGTATAATCAGAAGAATGTTTGTTCAAAGCTGTTACAGCAGCAGAACAGCATTTAAAAAGGAAAAGGATATGGAAAAAAGGGCTTCAACTCAGAAAACAGCATATTCTTCATTTTAGTTCCAGGACAATCCTTTTTAATCTCGTTCAGGTATTTACATTATACTAAAATCTCTCAGGAATTAGGGCTCAAAATGTAGTCTTTTGAAAAGTATAGCCTTCACAGCTCTATAAGACCTTTTTTCATGTCTAGGGTCATGAGACTGTGACTAATGAGCAATTGGGAATATTGGACTGCTTATTTATATATTGAATATATATATGAATTTATATAGAATATATATCAAATACATAATATACATCGAATTTTATATATGGAAATGCAATATACATTAAATCAACATTAAATACGTACATAATCATTCCATATAGGTATTCATTAATATATGTGGAATGTTTATGTATATATTTAATACTGGACTGTTTATTGGAACGTTAAATGGGAATGATTCATTTTGTGAGTTAGGTTATTGCCCTTGCTTCATAAAGTCTGAGCTGAATATCCAAAGCAACTGCTGAATAAGATTTTTCAGATCCCTACGATCAACAGCTGTTCACTGGCAATGCTTTGGTAAAAGAATTGCAGTTTAACGCATGCCTGGTGCGATAAGCTTAATCTAATCTTTGAGAGAACGTTAAAGATAAGCTCTGTTAGTGTCAGTTTATATATTTAAAAACTACCTAATCAAGACACTCTTGTAGTATTGAGGCATCAATGGCATTAGATCTCAACAGCAGTAATGTTAATGGCCGTGCTTAGCATTTATTTTGGCATAATGTGTTGTCCTCTGGTATTCTTTCTCTGCCTTTGGCAAATAGTTGAATATAAATTGCTATTTGTCTAGTGAGAGTTTAGGAAAAAGCCTAAATCCACTTTTCTGAAGGAGGCTTGTAGCTTCCTGGGGACATGGTGACTGGTTGTAGTGGTAGTGATACCTGCATCTCAGGTGGGCTGTGCGATCTAGTCCATGGGTGATTCGTATGTGTTGTTCTAAGACGTGCTCTTCCTTTTTCTTGCAGGAGAACCGGAGTTTAAGTATGTTGGGAATATGCATGGGAATGAAGCTGTCGGAAGGGAGTTGCTCATCTTCTTGGCTCAGTACTTGTGTAATGAATACCAGAAAGGAAATGAAACTATCATCAACTTGATCCATAGCACACGTATCCATATCATGCCATCTTTGAACCCGGATGGCTTTGAGAAGGCAGCATCCCAGGTTTGTAAGGCTGCATATATAAAAATGGTTATCAATGTCTATATGAACCTTAGGAGCTTAATGACACTTGGACTTGCAGTTTGATGGATACATGAACTCTTGGTGGTGATTGTTGATTGGAACAGCAAAACTGAAGTATTTTTTAATAGTACAGTAGGCTTGTTCTGTTTAACAAGGAGGACTTTATGCTTTGGTTTTCAACAAATAGCAGTCTCTTTGTAAGCGAGTTTACTATATTTTAAAATATAATGATGTTTATGTTTCATGCATAGTCTTTCATCTAAGTTCACTGACTGAACTGCTTCCTAAACAAGTAACTTCTAGTAATACACTATGTTTTAAAAGTGGTAGAAAAGGGAAAGCTGATGTTTCCTTTAAGAATATTCTCATGTAAGTGCACTTACATGAATTAGTCACATTCATCAGAGCTTGATCCCAAAACAAGCAAACGTTTTAATATGGATAACTTTGATTCTAAATCTCAGGCATGAGGTACTTCAATTAAACTATTAGACAAGAAAATGTAGCATGTATTTTAGCATGGCGACTCAATCAAGAAGCATGTAATGTGTTAATGCATAATTAGCAAATAGAGGCCACGTAGGACCCTGTTATATACAGCTTCTGGTGTGTATTATATTCTAAACAAAAATAAGAATTTTCTTGTTTTACAAGTTGTGTTTATTTTTTAAATTCCTATGGAAATGTTGAATCTTGTAATGTGACTATTTTTTTTTTTGTGATTAAGTAAGTCGAACCTTATTAAGATCTTTATTAAACTGATTCTCTGAAGTCTTTAAAAAAAAAAAAACAAACAGAACTCTTAAACCATATTTGGTCGTATGTCTCCCTCTCGTGGCAATGAAGCAGAAGCTGTCCTCAAATTGGTGCAGTGTTTTACTTCTTTGAAATCTCTCACCGTAGAGATTCTGTAATAATATTATTTGAAACTTTTGCTCCTTAGTCAAGGTACACTTGCTTTTACGTGGTTACCTTACAAGTTGGCAAGCTTTAGTGCTGCTGTTATTCTAATTTAGAAGTATCTCGATCCTGTACAGAATGTGTGACAGTAGATTCCGTATACCCCAAGATCAAAACCAGTAATCAAACTAAACCTACTTAACAGAGTCCTGAAAGCTTACAGAGACGAGCTAGGGAAGACTATGCGCTCTGAAGGCATTTCCTTATTGCAAACCAAAATCTTTTTTAGGGAATCACTTTAGAGAAACGATTTTTGCGAAAATTCTCACTGCATCTTTATTCGGTGTCACCATTGCAGTGAACAAAGCCGACAGACACCATAAAAATCTTAGGTAAATAACAGTTAAGGTCCTTCTTTACCTTGAAGCTATTTAGAGGAGCTTTGAAACAGGGGCAAATGTTCCTTGTGGCTGGCTGGTAAATCTACAGTTGCTCTGAGGCTCACTAAAATGAGGTCTGTAATTCATGAGCATGGGTATGAGGCAGTGGGTAAAAACCATGTCTCGGGGGAAGACTCAGCAGACACTGGAAAATCTGATGCTGTTGGTAATTCTGCCCATCCTTAGTCCAGAACTGCCACTATGAGAATGATCCTGTCCTCCGAGACCCTCAGTGAAACAGGGGGTGGTTTTGTTCCCACAGAGCTCTAGGAAGAAGTAGGGGTGACTCAGCTTTTGGTGCTTCAGAAGTTTTTATTCCCACACGATCCCTTCTTATTCTCGAGACCATGAGAAGAAAACCCCTGATTTGAACTTGCGTGGCTAAATATACCCATATAAACCTTGATATGTAATCTCCTGAATCTACTCATCTCCCTTCTCTTTCTGTTCCGTTTCCTCATTCAGCCCGGTGAACTTAAAGACTGGTTTGTTGGTCGAAGTAATGCCCAGGGGATAGATCTAAACCGAAATTTCCCTGATCTTGATAGAATAGTCTATGTTAATGAGAAAGAAGGTGGCCCAAACAACCATCTGCTGAAAAACATGAAAAAAGCTGTGGACCAGAACCCTAAGGTAAGTAGGGGCTGAATATTGGCTCGCTTACATGCCCACCTCTTCCCTTTTACACAAGCAGGCGCGTGGCAACCTCTAAGAGGAGCGTGTATGGCCTTTACGATTCACGTTCTTCTAAATATTTTGTTCATTTTGTTAAATCTATCCATCTGATGCTTCTTGAAGTTTTTCACAAAATGCCATGCTGTAGTAAACTCTTTTGATCCACATTGCTTAATCCTTAGACAATTCCTCACACAAAACATGTTTTATTTTTAAAGCCGGAGATCGTGTAGCCTTCTCCCTTGGTTTGAAGCTATTCTTGCAGATATTCTGCATTTTTACCACTGCCAGAAATTCACTTGTGTATTGTGCATAATTACACTGCTGGCTAGATAGCTACTCTCACATATAACACATGCATTTTTGTTAAGCTTAAGCCTTAAATATTGTCGTGGTTTAGGCGTATATCTGGAGGGATTTTTATCTTCTTTTGTTTACCCCCAGAGGAGGTTCTAGAAAATACAGTGTTGTGCCTGCAGTCCCATAGGACTGTGGCCTCAATAGCCATATTTTGTCTTGAAATTCAAATTATTAAATGAAGTAATTTTACTTTCTGTGCAGAGAAAAGCCTACCAACATTTATTTTGAATTAGCTTGTTTTCCTTGGTTTAAAATTTGGTAGGCTTTTTTTAGCCTTAATGGGAAGAAGTAGAAGATTGAGATTGCTTTATTTGGGGTCCTATTCTGAAGTAATTTACACCAGTTTTAGACTTATATTAATCTACTTAATTTATAAGTATAAATCTGATGTAAAGGATCGATTCAGTTCTCTTTGAAGCCAAAATAAAACTGTGGTTCGTTTCAATGTCTTGCACAGTATATGTGGTAATAATTATCCCACTATATATAATTGAATAAGTCGCTACGTTGAATTATCAATTTGTATCTGCTGGTAATGCTATTTTGTTGTAGCTTGCTCCTGAAACAAAAGGTGTCATTCACTGGATTATGGATATTCCCTTTGTGCTCTCTGCCAACCTTCACGGAGGAGACCTCGTTGCAAACTATCCTTACGATGAGACTCGGAGTGGTATGTGATAGAAGTTAGCACGAAATAGTAGGAGATAGAAATTACATTCTGTGCTTATTTCACTGCTGCCTAAGGTCTGCTTTGTAAACATCATGTCGTTGCATTGTAATGACTTATTTTAGCATATTAATCCCATGGTTAAAGCTAGTCACTGTATGACCATGTTTTCTAGTTTTGAAGATGATAGTTTGCTTCAGTAGAGTTACATCACAAAAATGATGTAATACCTGAGGGTATCGTGGTCCCTCAGATATTTTAATCACGACAGCTTAGCACTGAAATTAACTGGGGCTGTTGGTACCCTGTTAACTGAGGCGAGAGAGATGTGTCTTGGCTGCCTGTATGATCTAAAATTTCATAACTTGCACCTTTAAAAAGTGAATTACTGAAAGCGCTAGTGTGCTAATAGAAACAACCACCATTGTTTCCACTTTCTCAGTATTGGTCCCATATAAAAAGGACCACATTGTGGCAGAGATGTTATCATTTAGCACACAGCAATATTAGTTTGTTTTTTCTGCCACTAGGGGATGTGCACGTGATTGAAATGGTCGTGAGATGATGCTATTGTTTGTGATTGTCTTCCTGCAGTCTACTTTCTCGCAGCTTAATTGCAAATCCTTTTAATATCAGACTGTAAAATTCTTTTGGGAGAGACCTTATTCTATGTTGTGTGTACTAGGAAAATACCTATAGCCTAGAATAGCTTAGATTTTGTGGTGCACTTTGAAATGAATATTTTCATAAATATTAGGACTGATATGAATAGTTGCCTTAATAATTGCCTGTACCAGGTTGCCCCATTGATGAAGTATCGGGGAAATGTTATTGTTATTAAGATAATGCTATATTAGTTTGTGATGCTGTAGGACACTTACCCGTGCACAGAGAATTTCCAGGTGCAGTCCTGCTGTGCAGTGCTGGTAATCTAGGCTGTAAGACCAGTTGGTATGACTGCCCTTTTAACAATCCTTGTTCTTGGACTTTTTTTTTTTTTTCCTCCCTAGGCAGCGCTCACGAATACAGCTCTTGCCCCGATGATGCTATTTTTCAAAGCCTGGCTCGCAGTTATTCTTCTTTCAATCCCGCTATGTCTGATCCAAACAGACCACCGTGTCGTAAAAATGATGACGACAGCAGCTTTGTGGATGGAACAACTAATGGCGGTGCATGGTACAGCGTCCCAGGAGGTGAGCCCCACTGGTGGGGGTTCAGTGTCACTGGTGGTTGTTTTAAGCTTGAGTTTTCACTGGTTTAATTACAGACTGGAATACCACAGGTTATTCACAACTTCTGGTGTGGTTAAGGCTAAATCAGACAAAGACTGCTCACCACTGTACATCTACACAATCCCATAAAGCTCATCATGAAGCCTATTAAAATATCCCTCTTTTATTGCTTTTTATACGGTGTTTCTCCACTCAAGGTTTGCAAATTTACTAGTTCTACAGTGGGTGAGTGATTGCTATGCTATCATGAGAGCTTAAGAGGTTTTTTTTAATTAAAAAAAGAGTAAAAATTGCCCAGGCGAACCCTGATGAGAGAGGGCAGGCTACTGACTGTTCATTTTAACCTCAATAATGAAAGCATCCAACCTTGAAAGAAGTGGAGAGGCCTGATTTTGCAATGTTATTGACAATGGGAGTTTGGCCTTTGATTTCCATGGGAACAAAATCCAGCTGTGAAGATACTTGTGGTTCCATGCTTTGTGGCTTAATTAGTGCCTGATTCCTGCCCCAGTAGTCTTCCCCTGGACTTTGGTAGAGCCTTCTGTGCGAAGAGGAACAGCGGAGCTGTTATCACTTCAACGCTAATTTTCCAGGAGAAGTCTAGACGAGTAGCCTGAAATGAGACATTTCATTCCTTTTTACTAGGAATTTTGATGTGTCGTTTTCTTTGTAAACTGAGGCAAAGAGGTGTTGGGACAGCTAAAGTTTGGAGTCTTCTGTGTCTGCTAAACTCGGACGAGACTTCAGAGTGAAAACTGAGCTGGGGATTTCTGAGCTCGAAATTCAGTTTACGTTGGAGTGATTTGTCTGTGCATTGCCTTTCTTGATTTGTACAAGATAACTTTGAACGTGTGTACCAGTTTCATCGTTTACTTTCCTCTTAATGTTCAATTACAGTCTTTGGATGAATTTTAAGTTTTTACCTGGAATGCGCAGGAATCTCTCAAAGCATTAGGACAGCTTAGGTGGTAGCCTAACTCTGCTCCTGTTACAGTAAAGGGGGTACTAGCAGAGGAAAATAATTAAGCTCGTATGAAGAAATTAGAAGCAGAACAATGACTGATAGTGCTCACGGAGCCTGCACAGCAGTGCTCACCTGCTTAAACTTGGAGCTGTTATTCCCAATCTTCACAGGAGCAGCGTGTCTCCTCTGCTGTGGTACCACAGGTGCCAGGGAATGGGTGTAAGGTAAAACGTTGACGTTTCTAAATATGACTGAAAAGCAAAAATTTCCCTTTGTGTGACGCTTTCCACAGACTTTGAATAGAAACCATTAAAACACCCTTGACAAAACAGAGTTTGCATAATTTGAAAAAAACACACCCTCAATATAAACAAAATATTGAGAGGTTTAATAGTTATTTTTGCTTTAATTAAGTAAAAAAATTACCTTAATGAAATATTAAGTATTAAATATAAAAACATGGACATAGTTAACTTCAGCTTCTTTTTCCTTAGGAAAATGCTATAAAAAACAATCTTTCCATTGTTTTGACGAAATGCTTTGATTCTGACTAAACTGCGCATGCCAAAAGCACATTTTTCCATTGGAAAAACTTGTTGGAAAGTTGGAATTATTTCCTCCTTTTGGATCTTATTTTAAGTTAGACTGAAAGTTCCCCAAGTGAGCCCTTTCTTTTTCTCATGTATTTGTACGGAGTTAGTAGACAGGAATCTGAGTTCTAACCAGGATCTACAGTCCTAATACGGTACAGCTAATAAAAAAATAGAGAGGCAGCAATATACTTTGGACCAAACAGCATGAATCTGTTTCTTGTCCAAGTGTAGAAATCAGCTGACAAGCTGCGACTTTTGAACAAAACCGCCATGGTAATGTTTGCTACAGGCTGACTTAAAAAACCCAAAAATAATCCAGTGAAAACAGTTCTGTTGTTTCCATGTCTAGTGCTAAGAAAAATAACTAAACATTGCTTAATTCAAGTGAAAATTTTCTTGGAAGCTTTAATTCAAAAAACTCTGTCTGGAAACTGAAATGTGGTAAGTTATCTGTTGTATCGATGACCTTTGGCTCTCCATATGGTAACGCACTCAAAGTTAGCAGTGGTATAAGCTATCAAAAAGCCATTTGTATTGCTTTAGGAAAAGTATTTCGTTGTATATCCTTACCAGAGTTCAGAATTTATCAAGAGGAAGTCTCCAAAGACCTTGTCTCCATGGTATCTGCTCTGTTTCGGAGCTGAGGTGGTGCTTCTCTACCTTTGCGTTGCTGTGGGCTGTTCTGGGTCCTGTGTGGGGGCGTGAGACTATTTCAGTGTCCTGTGGGCATCTAGAGGTTAGGCTTGCATCCCTGTGTGATCTCCCTGGGTTGAGTGGAGGCAAAATAAAAGAGGACTTGCCACAAGTTTATAGAGAAAGGAGGAGAACTGGAAGAACGTGGGAAAAGAGGTAAGCACTGGAGCACTGCGTTTGGTGTAGAAAGGAGTGCATGGCTTTAGCAGAGCAGTGGTGAGGGAAGGAAAAAGAAGAGAGTGGAGGACAGCTGAGCTAAGTGAGAGAGGCTGTGCTCTCCTAGACGCTGCCTTGGACAGCACCTACTCACTCCAAGAGCTCTGACCCAGGAAGGGCTGATTTTTCTTTCTAATAAATTACTGAAGTTGCTGTTGCCCTATAGAGCTTATTATGGTGCTTCCAGTTGTGCTGCATCGATTTCTTTGCCCGGATCATTCGCCTCCAGGAACTTCTACCTTCTGTAAAAGACAGCACTGCATGGTGGGCCAGCAGCACTCTTCATTGGTTCCTCAGTGTGCAGGGATAACATATGGGTGGCTCTCTTGTGTGAGTATGGGTTGCTTTTGCATATGTTTTTTCTGAATTCTTGGGTTCTTTCAGTAGAAAGGCTGAACGTCTGGTGGCAGAAAAGTCTGGTAGCAGCCCTGGTCTCAAACTGGAAGTGAGGATGAACCCTCCATTGCATTCACGTTCTGTCCTTTCCTCTTGTCAAACTTCAGGCTTTCTTCATCCACCTCAGGCCAGGTGGCAATTCTCCATTCGGGTTTTGGGGTGGAGAGAGCAGATGATGTACAGGAATATTTGACACTTGCTTCTGTCTCTTAATACACTTCGCTGTGAGGATTTTCTCACCGTTACCTGCTTAGTGGTTACTTTCTTCTGTGGAGCAGGGGCACAGAGAAAATATCTCCCCCAACAGCATCTTTGTGCTAAATCTGAGACCGTGATGCCTGTTACACTCGCTTTGTATTTATTATTTGTCATCTGTAATTAGTTCATCCTTGTAGGTTTTGCAGAGATCATTAAGCAGAGGCAAAGAGGTCATTCTTCTGTATTCAGGAAAGGCCCTTTTAGCCACCAGACCCCAGGGAAAAACAAACCTGTGCATAAAATCCATGCTATTTTTAACGCTGGTCTTCTCCCTATCAGTATGTAATTAATGATTTCACTCATGCACAAGAAAGCCAAATTAAATTTGCACAGACAGCTTTAATTTCGGCATTTCCTTAGCTGTTGAGTGCATAACTTTTCAACATCAATAATGTTTTTTTAATGTACGTTTTGTGTGGAATATCTATTTGGAAATACAAATGAGAAGAGCAGATAGCAACGAATTACTAGTTAGCCACATGCCTATTCTGCTTGTTCTGTCATTACAGAGTCATCCGAGTCTAATCAGATTCATGTCACTACAAAAATAGTATTTCAAAGCAGCTTACATTGCTGTAGAATTAGGCTATTGTTTAAGTGTCTTTTTATTTTCAGATACTCTCAAATCACCCTTGGCACTCAATTAATTTGTTCCTAACTTGAATTACCTTTCATGTTACCAGTTTTGGAAGCAATGTTAGGTAAATTTTTTTAGGATTTTATACAACCCGTGTAGGAGGCACATGTTCTCCCTACTACGTACAAGTCTCAAGTTCATCCTGTCCTGCTAAACGTTACTGTCTTTAAGTGTAGAAGGTGAACTAGCTTAGTGCTGTAGCTTGTAATTTGAGGTCCGAGTAATTCTGGCACCAGGGGCACACCCTGCACTCCACTTTCTGTGTGAAGGCTGGAGTTCTTTCTTTAAAAGCTGAAGAAATTAATTTTGTCCCACATTCTAAGCTTGTTTATGTGAGTACTAACGTGAAGACGCTGTACTGAAGCAGTGCAACAGAGGAGTGTTTGTGTCGCTCAGTTTCAACGACAAGTCCTACTGGTGGTCAGCAGTGAAGGGGATGAATCTCGGTTATATCTGCGGCCTGCCGAGCCTTTCTGATCTTCAGAGGGTGGTCTCTGTTAAAGTATGGGAAAGTTAGATTTGTGCTAGCCTCTGTTAAAACGAGAGGCTTTGGGAGTGCGGTGGTGTGCATGCCTGTGATGTACGCCACGTGCATAACAAGAAGGAATAGAGCAGTTAGAGAGCTTGACCAGTGGCAGCAAAATTGCCGCAGTGTTGAATAAATCTTTTGAAATGTATCGATTTCTTGGATGTTGCACCTAATCGCCATATTGAACAGGCAGGTAAAGTGCAAATTGCACGTAGCCAGCCTGGTGCTCTCCAGATTACAGATGTAGTAGGCCACGGTTTAGATCTAGGCTATCTTCATCCCGTTCTCTGTCCCAGAGATTCAGATCATCACCTGCAGCTCAGTGATGCAAACTGGATTTTTTCAGGAGCAGCACATACAAACTCTAGTCCAGGCCAGGAGCTGGGAAACAAACTATAGCATATGGACATTGTGCACAAACCTGGAAAATATATTGTTTCTTTATTCTGTCCTTGAGAAACTAGGGCATCCCTCACTATCACCTTGGTTTGGGATGTGGAGGGGAGGGAGAAGCCTCCACAGAATTGGCACCGCAGTGAAATGACATCACGCCCTTCAGCTCCCAGTTCTCCTCTTCGTGGATTCTTTCCTGTAGAAGAAAGGCAAAAATCAAGAAAACAACATCATCTGGTGTCTGGAACAGATGCCTGGCAGTCAGCATTGCTGTCAGGATTTTACTCGTGACTCTGCTGCTCTCTCGCTGTGTACTGCTGAATGGTCCATCCATTCTGCCTGGTGGACATCGGAGCCGTCCCTCCCAGGAGCATCTTTGCCTTCTGTGTCCTCATTTTTCAGCCATTTTAAAAAGGCTTAGAAAGAAAAAGGTTCTTTGGGGAATCTGAAAAGTCCCCGTTCCTGTCAGTAGTAAGGAGTCTTGTTGCCTGGTTGACAGAAAATAGATTCACACTAATGTGTTGGCAAAATCCCACCTGACTCAATCTGTTCGCTGCCCTCGGTGTTCTCTTTTGGATGTGACGTCAGCTCTCTGGACGTTTCTGGACTGGTGCACAACACCGGGGCTTCAGTAAAGAGACTGCATTAGGTCTCATATGTAGCTTGCATGGGGGAACATAGGGCTGAATGAATTAGCTGTGTTTGGGGCGCTTTTAAATCCCTCAGTGAACTCCATGGGGATGCTCAAAATGCTTGGGAACGTGTTTCTTTTCGGTCCTCCGTTTGAGAATCCACTGACTCTGCTAGCGAGCTAGACTGGGAAGGCAAGCGCTAGTTCTGCGTCAGCTTCTGCTAAGAATATATTTATAACCCTTCTGGGGACAGCCACAGTCCCTCTCCGGCTGGTTGATCCAGTTACAAAACTGGAAACCACTTTGGTTATCGATTGACTGATTTGAGAATGTAGCCAATATTTCCATGTAGTAAGTGGAGGGGCTCAGAAGTGTAAGGAGGTACATCTTTCCCATCAAGTTTTTATTCCTAGTGATGATGCTACTGTATATATTTGTAAATTCCTATGATTAAAGTTGCATTAATAATGACGTTTCTCTTAATGTATTGATTACTGATTTTGCAGAGGCATTGATTGGGTGGAAAATACCCCTATCCATAGAAAAATTTCTGTGTAAATGAAGTTTATAGGAAGTTTGCTTTTGTATTTTTGGGGGTGGAAGGTCATAAATATTTGGAGTTTGTGCCGGGAAGATTGACAAAGGATATACCTTAGCAAACAGATGCTTTTCTTGTAAAATGTTACTAAGTTGAAACCTTGTACTTTCACATTTTGGACCAGTCTGTATAAACCTTTTTTTCAAAGGCACTTTTTCATGTTTCATTTGCTTTATAATTAATTGTCATTCATCTCGGTTTAAAAAGTGATCACATTTTACTTTCATTGGAAAATATTTTAGCCATAATAGGAAATAATTTTCTGTTCCTGAAGAGAAATAAAAGTAATTTATATGTCAGCTATCCAAAAACATCTGTCAGGTAGGAGCATGCAGGGCAGGTGCAACATCAGGTAGAAGTATACAGGCCAGGCGTTAAGTCTTTCTAAACTTTCCTTAGGAAGAAAACGTTTTGAGCAATTAATTGTCTTGTGGGTTTCTCTGATTTAATGCCTCTGGTTTCAGAACTAAGCTGATTAAATAGAAATGCACCAACTGTATTTATAGCTATGCTTTCCTTGACAGCCCCAGCGTCTCACATGTCCCCCTTTACTCTGTTTACCTCAGAACCATGCAAAATGCATCACTGACTCTCTTTTCTGGCATTGCAGGAATGCAGGATTTCAATTACCTCAGCAGCAACTGCTTTGAAATCACAGTGGAGCTTAGCTGTGAAAAATTCCCACCTGAAGAAACTCTGAAGGGCTACTGGGAGGACAACAAGAACTCCCTGATCAATTACATCGAGCAGGTAAGAAAAAAGAGGATGGCAAAACTCTAGTTATTGTACATGAAACTTCTAAAATTTGTGCTGTTTGAACATCTAATTCAAAATTTCATATTAATTCTCTTGATGCTCCATAATTCTTAGATGTCTCCGAGGTGGTAAATCCTGCGCGACGTTTCTAAGCGTGTGGACGAGAGGAAAAGAAGAAAGTTGTTATAATACAGAGTTTATTTTACCTTACTGAAGGTGTTACAGACGTTTAATTTACGTGATTTGTGTGGGCTTCCTCAATGAAAAGAAATATACGTCACCTGAGTGTGTAATTCATGCCCCCCCAGCGCTGATGTGTGTACTAGGAGGAGATGGATTGTCCTCTACAGATAGCGCAGTGTGCCTGCAGAGGTGGGATGAAACACGCTGGATGTACAGGGACCCCGGGCGGCTGGATTAGGCTGTAGCTGCCTGGCACTCCAGCGTAACGGCGGGGGGACACCTCTAATCCTGGCTTTGTAGATACTGCGCTACTCTCTGTTTGCATGAGCTGCTGATATTCAGCGTAGAGCTGTCTGTATGATGATTCCATTAAAAATTATACAAAATCTGGTTAGAAGTGTAAAGCGTAGTCACAGGTTTAGATAATCTCGTGCTAATGGGTTGTTAGAAGTGAAGACTCCTGAAATAGATCTCTGTATGTGTTTGGGGTTTGTTTTTTTTCCTGTGGTGGTTTTTTTTTATGGTTGTTGTTGTTGTTGTTTTTTTTTTTAATTATTTCATGCCAATGTAACAGGCTGCACTGAAATGATCGTTCCAAACAGTGTGGGAGTTTTGAATTTCTGAAACCTGGATGTTGTAGTCAAACATCACAAATGTATCTGATATCCTTAATGGCTGCACGCCTGAGATTGTGAAATCAGAAACACACTTTGTTAGCAGAGCTGGTCAGGTGGTACATTCATTTACTTAAGAACTTATTTGTGCAGAAATGCTTTAGTTAGCCAGAAATCTGAAATATTTGAATATTTGAAATGCTTGAGTTATACTGTTCTGTTAGTAGGTCGTATGTGGGCTGAGGAAAAAGCTGTATCCGCCCTGCAGGTTTTTACCCATTTATTATGGAATCCATCTCAAATTGTTCAGCTCCTTTGCGCATGGGTTAATTTTCTCTGATTCATGAAAAGCTATGATGTCACTGCATTTTCAAACTACTAATGTGTAAGAGATTATTTTGCCAACTTCCTTTGCTCCTGTGGAGCTGCTGGCTTTATCCATGAAGTTCAGATGGTCTATCTGGCATTGGTTTATATCCTCTTACAGGATAAGAGGTCCAGCTCTACGCTCCAGCTCCCCTGTGATCGCTGAGGACAGTGCAAATATGTACTTTCTGCTTTTCTAAGCCAATCTGTGTCAGGCTTCTCCCACAGGGTAAATTAGAGGAATCTGGTGAACTAAATTATAGGAGCTGAATACACCATATATATTGGTTCATAGAGGGGAACATCAAAATCTCAACATAAAATTTGTGATCCACAAGTCTTTTCAAATACCACAGAATCAGAGGGAAGCCTGAACTCCGCAACACTTCCCCGCTTAATTTCCAGGCTCCCAATGAGATGCATCTCTGCACAGGTTCAAGACGTCCCGTTCTCCCCAGCGCTGAGAGCTCCCTATCTCAGGCTGCGAAAAGGCAGTTGATCCTCAGTCTCTTGCCTCTGAGGAGCTCAGTCTGCTTTCAGACCGTGCTTAAGAAGTACCAGCAGGACTGATCTCTCCACACGCTGCAGCCAAATCGGTGCTTTAATTTCATATATGCTGGGAACAGACAGGTTAGGTACTGTTGGTGCTGGTACCTGCAGTACGTTGCCTAAGAGGCAAGGAGTAATTAGGACATGAACCATCATCGCCTTTCTCTCACAGGCCACGTAGGGAGTGTTGTGACTCTATGTGGTCTCAGCTCAAAGACGTGGATGTTTTGGGTGCACAATAGAGAGCTCAAGTGTCTCGCATGGGTATTGCCCATCAAAGTCCGAGTGCCCACATTTAACCTTGGTAATGTTTCACTTTTAAGCAGTTTTGTCCATTATTAGCCCTAAATTCTTCAAGTTAAAAACTTAAAAAAAAAAAAGTTGGGCTTTTTTTTAGGCTGTCTTTCAAAGCTTTTCAGCACATTCATTAGTCCCCAGTGACAAAGACTTTCAAATCAGTGTTCACATATATTATGATTTGCTGTATATTTCTGAGAAATGCTTTTATTTCACAGAGGAATTAGTCTAACTACCAGCTGAATTATTTTTTCTCTTCACTGTTTCTTCCATTATGATGTTTAGTTATTATCTTTGATAGCTGTTGGCATGTAGACTGTGGGATTGGTAATGTGCATCGTTAGATATATCGATAGATATTTCACTGATGAGAATGCCATCTTTTCTGAAGAATTGTCCAGTGATTTCCCATGCGTTGCTGACTTTATTTATTTATTTTAGATTCATCGAGGAGTGAAGGGGTTCGTTAAAGATCTTCAGGGCAATCCAATAGCAAATGCTACAATTTCTGTGGAGGGGATAAGCCATGACATTACATCAGGTGAGCGTTGTACTTCAGCAAAACAAGAAGTGCTGGAATATACTGCTTCTCCCTCTGCTTGGCAACCTGCAGATTTCAGATCTTGTTAGCTCAAGCTTTAAGGGAGCACAGTTTTGAAGGCAGGAAAGCAAGTTGTGCCTCAAGAAGCATGTTGCCTACAGGATTTCATCAATCCTTCTCATGCATTTTGCTCTCAAAGTAGCTGGAGGCTGGCTCTTGGGGCTTCATAGATCTCTGGCGTGAATTGGTTCTGGTGGCTCTTGGTTATTCATTCTTAGTTTGTCTTTTGATTTGTGGTGTAAGTAGTGTTTCACAGCTCTGCCAGGATTTAAAGTCCAGTCGGAGGTGCCATTTTGAATTTGAAGACTAAATTGTAGTCCAAAACTGTTGTATTACTTACAATGCGATCATACCTTTTGATATGTAAATTCTTGACAGATTTTCAGTTTACGTAACTTCCTCCTGCAAAGATAAATTCTCTCTGCTGTTTACAATTATGTGACTTTGGTTTAGAAGGGCGGTTCTAAAAGAGGAGAGTATCGTGTGGGTGTTCATAGAAAATTGTGTGTCACCTCTTTGGCGGTGGTGTGCTTTATTCTAGGAATGAATTCAAAGGTAGCTCGCGCAGTACCAGCTTGCAGTTTTCCCTGGAGCCCTACACTTTCTTATTCTAAATGACAATTTTTTTTTTTTTGTTTGCACAAGATACTGATTAGAAAAACAATAAAAAAATGTCATTGCTTTGTGCATAAGCTTACGTTACGGTCATTTTCTCGATGATATGTCTTACTAAACTGTTACAGAGATGCAGAATATTATGAAACAGGACTGGTAGAGCCTTCAGTTGGCGTCAATTTGCGTTTGTTCTCACTTCACCTGCAAAGAGGGCAGTGTTTCTGCCAAACAGGAGAACAGTCTATGATAACATTAGCCACCTTCTTTCACTGTATATAAGAAGGCAAAAAGTATAGAGGCTGGAAATAAATTTTCAGGGATAATAAAAAGGGAATAAGATGTGCAAAGAGGTATTCTGAGGTATGAGTGTGACGCATATGGTACTACAGCTCATGCTTCTGTGGTACAAAAAAGCATCTAATCATGAATCCTCTCACATCGTTGTGTGTGTATAAGCCTGGAAGTCGTGTATTGTCAAAACAGTGAGAAAAACATGTACTTGAATTCTAGCACATTCAAAAAGAAGGATAAATATTCTTTGGCACTTTTTCCCCTGCGCCTTTGTTCATAAGTTAAAATTCAGCTTTGTTCCAGTGCCAGGAATTAGAACAGATCATTATCGTAGCTCTGCAGCAGTATTTTTTTCCTTTTTGTTTTATGAAGAGAAAAGTCTGGGAACAACTGGACTAACTACTGACATTTTCTGACCGTGCGAATTGCAGACATTTAAGTAGTATTTCCCTCTGTGCTCTGTGTAGCTGCAGATGTGCTGAAAAAGCATTTAAGGAACTGGCAGTAAGAGCATGGCCAAGTCTTTTAAATGGCACTGCAAGCTGACCTTTAGAACAGCCTTGCAATGTTTTCTGGAGATAGAGAAATTCAGAGTATTAGCCTGTGACAAATTAGGTAATTCCCCACTTCTGGTGAGTCTTTGTGAAAATGGAGAGGGTCGTTTCTAGAGAAGAGGGTGATGCATTTTTATTCTGTGACAGAAAAAGATGATCTACAGGAACAGTGCAGTAGGAGCCTTTCTTTGATCTGAGTGGATCAAACTTTCATTTCTTTGTTTAGCTAAACAGAAGAAAAAAAGTCCAAGGCATTGCCTGGATACTGAAACGTAGATAATTATGCTTCAGGGTGATAAACATGGAATATTCTTGGATATTATGATCTATGGCTTTCTCTGCAAGATAAATAGAGGAAGGCGGTCCATTTATTTAAATTTGATGATAATAAAATTTATTTACATTTGGATTTTCAGAATACTGAGGGACATTAAAAATTCACATTGCATTGCAAACTGAAACTCAGACACTTAACAAGAGCTGTACTTTGGCCAGGTGTTGCTTCTGAAGTAGAATAATGTTCTGTATCATCCTTTTCTTTAGTGTGCTGGAGAGCCTTCAGCCTCAGCAGGCAAAATCTTTCATGGAGGCTACAGCACAACTTCAGGCTTTAAATCTGTGTTTTGGTTACATGAAAAGAAGAAAATCTGTAATGATGTATTTATAGAGCCCATACAGAAGAATCCTTTCATACAGACAAAATGAAAGGGCTGACGGCAATATAAAAGATTCTGACAAGATATACGGTCCCTTCTCCTTAGCTTTGTAACTAGTTTTATACATTTTTTTTTTCCTTCTTCTCTACAGCCAAGGATGGTGATTACTGGAGATTGCTTGTGCCTGGAAATTACAAACTTACAGCCTCAGCACCAGGCTATCTAGCAATAACGAAAAAAGTGGCTGTGCCCTTTAGCCCTGCCATTGTGGTAAGTGCTCGTGTGTATGTTGGTTTATCATCCATTATATATTTAAAAAAAAAAAGAAGTCTCTTACTTTTTTTCCTTCATGGCAAAAGGAGATGATTTTTCAGAATACCCTAATTTAGAAGACAGACTGGAAATCTAAACTTCTAGTACTTGCTGCGCAAGCAACCGAGAGTAATCTCATTGTAAACTCATTTTGTCTCCTGTTGGGTTTATTTGAAATAAAAAGACACGGAGAGGGGTAATATTGAGGTACTTACACTTTTTTTTAATTGGTTGATGTGTGAATAGCCAATCATATAAAAGATTACAGAATATCTTTAAATAGCGCAACGTAAAAAGTAAGAGATGTTGAGGTTTTTGTTGAGACTTGGTATTTTTAATCTAAACTGTCAAGATTTAACCTGCATGGGTTAAAACCAGTGTTCAGCTCTGTGCAGAAAGATAGATATAGTGATGGAGCTTTCCTTTGTGTAGATAGCCAACATGCATTAGGCTGCATCTAAGAGTTCAGAAGCATTTTTAATTCATCCTCTGTACAGGTGTGGATTCCACTTTTAACAATTAAAATAAATGCTTATTTCTCTGCTGTGTATCACATGCTAGGATATGCTATGCTAGCACCTAAACCATTCTATGATTCTATATGCTAGAAGATTTTTGTGGCTGGCTATTACCCAAATTTAATTTCATTGACCCATATTTTTTTGAAGTGTTTAGGCAGGTCAAAACTGGACAGATGTCTGGTTTCTTTTGGAAATGTCACTCACTTATGTGCATTTTTTAGATAAGTTTATTGTACTGATATGCTAGTATTGCACGCGTTTAAATCAGCCCTGAGAGACTTTGGAATAAACCTAGCCTAAAATGGAAGGTACCTCCCTAAGCCCCACGTCTGTGTTAAAGACCTGCTTTCAATAAATGACTCTTAAAAGCCTATGCTTCTCTCTCTCTCCAAATCCTACCAATGTTTTTGATTGTTTCTCATAGGTTGATTTTGAACTGGAGTCGCTGTCTGAAAGAAAAGAAGAGGAGAAAGAAGAGTTGATGGAATGGTGGAAGATGATGTCAGAAACACTAAATTTTTAAATGAAGATTTTGGCTTTACAGCTTTTATTCTATTATATGTTGACTTAGTATAATGTACTGTGGAAGGTCGCTATATTCTAGATTTTGTGCACTTCACAATAATTAACTTTGAATTTTTCAGTCATCTTTTGATTAATATGATTATGAATAACTACTAGCCTCCTAGCTGTATAAATAAGTTATTAATTTTCTTTCATATTGTTATAGAAAATTTACTCTTATATACAAATCAGAAAAAAAAGAGTGAATGTCTCTGCAGCCTATATGGAATAACAGTCTGTTGTGTATTATTTGCAAGTTCAGAATATGTAGGTTAACTCTTGATTTTCTAAAAGAAATATGCTGTAGTCAATTCCCAATACCGCCAGAAATATTTGACAGTGCATAGTAGTAGACAGTGCTCTTCACTGAGTTCTATAATGGATGTTATTGAAAAGATTTATAATAAGTGTGTGGTGTAATAATGTTTTACAAGGATTAAAATTCAGTATAACATTTTGTATGTCTCTGGTGTTGGGGCTATTTAACTATGTAGGAAACATAAGCTGACTTCATTTTAGTAAGCAGAAGGAATCTGCGTAAGCTCTTTTATTAAAGATGGCATGGAATAAATTCAGGAAAGAGAAGAGCTTTATTCCTTAAACTGTTAATGATATTTCAAGATCAGTTTTTAATTATTTCTCATTACTTACTAACCAAATGAAAAATTCTGAATGGGCAAAGAAGAGGAGCTTGTGCATCTCTTTAATAAGCTGCTTCTCTTTTACAGCAAGAAAAATATAATCGTTTCAGGTGACGTCTGTTTTAATTAGATAGCTACCTTTTCAACAATCCTTATATGTGTCAGTGGGGTGTAGACAATCAGCCAAAAGTTCATATGTTCACCAAAAGCTACCAAAACATTGCAGTTTAGACAATGAACTGGAAGTCTATTGAGGACATGCATTTAGTCTCACAAGCCAAGAATGGTTTTGTTTCCAAGTTTGTTTCTTCTGCTGGTTAGTCTTATCTAAAGCTAGAAGCAAGATATGCAAGTGAGAAATTTTTCAGTGTGTGAAATTTCCCAAAATACTTGAAGATGATAAAAAAGCAACTTTGATTGAAAAAGATCCTTCTTTCTCCCATGCTTTTCAGTATGCTTGAATTAACTTGCTTTAGTATTTTGTCTATGAGTGAAATTTGCAGAGTCAGAGAATACACATGAACTGTAGTGGGTGCAAGTTTGGTATAATTCTTCTGAAACCACTGCCAGTATGCTACTTTATAGCAGCTAAGCATCTCATCTGTTTGAAAGCTTACACACTATTGCTGGTCTATTTTAATTCAAGATCAGATGTTCAATACAGATTTCCTTCCTCTGTTTTTTTAGCATCACTGTCCGTGTTTTGATTAGCATATTCTTTTAGTTGATGCTGTAGGAGTTCAGTACTGTTCAGAACCAACCAACAATGCACTATCGTGCTCCTGCCGTAAGTGAAAAATCACATGTTGAGGTTGTAGGATCCAAATTTACCTCCTTTGGGTATTTAAGAATCTACTGAAAATACTGCTTTTTGAGAATTTGAAATTCTTGAATAAAAATAGCACTTGATCCTTTAAAGTAACAGGCTTAAGGTTTGACACGCATTGATAAATGGAACAGCAATAAAAAGGCATAAACTTTCTCTGATCAAGAATTTGCTATGTAACCTGTAGCTGATTTGGGATAGTAGATACTTGTCGTGGTTTAGGCAATACTTAATTACAAACTTCAGGGGACCTTCACTTGCTGTAAGTCATTAAGCAGTGATGAACTTCAAATCTCCATTGCGATGAGGAACCCCTGTGGTAAACGAAGAATCGTATCTGAAAGTGTCTTGATAACAACTTGTGGCTGTGCACAACAGCGTGGGTAGAGGATGCTCAGTTACACCAACTTGGGTGTTTATGATAATTTGAAAGGCTCAGACATGTAGCACAAAAAGCACACTGTCTGGAAGTAACAATACCGTTTTGGCTGAACCAGGTAAAATCGAAGCAAATAGTACAAAAATGGATTAAAACAAGAGACTGCTGGCATGTGGGCAAATGGCTACAGGAGTGTTTCTGACCTATAAACTACCGTAATAATGCAAGTGTCTATTTGTGCAGAACACCCTACTATGCCCCTTCCAAACCTAACAATTTTAATCCAAACAATATTACTACGTGGTGCGATGCCTGTCATGCGTCCAGTCTTCCCATGTGGCGGATTGCGTAGCATAGTTAGTGCAGACATTACATCAAAGAGATCTCATAACAGATTTCTGATTCTTACTTGTATTACATGCGTGAGATCCTCTGGTCTACCGTTTCATGCATTTGTGATTAAATGTAGTGTCCCTTAAATGATCTCTTCATTTTGCTCTAGATGACTGCTTGCTATTGCTGTGCTGAGAACAGGTTAAAGTGATTAAATGTTACAACACCAGAACCACTGCCACTGGTCTTGCTGTAGGTGAACATCCTTAAGAACAGCATAGCCCGGACTCTCAATAAGTGAATCCATTATGTAGCTTTCCTAGCCAAACTGAGCTGTCTTGTAGGACTGTGTATGTTTAAATGGAAGATTAGTGTGTTGTGTGATGCTGAGCTTTTGGTTAAAAAGGCACATGCTGTACTATTGTACAATAAATCTACAGGTTTATTTAAAATGTAAAATGTGTGAATAATTTACAGGTTCAAAACATGACCTCTTTGGCCGTGCGTGTCTGCAAAGTATGCCATAAACATCCTCGGTGAGGTGCACGTGCCAACTAGTTTGCTGTTTGAACAGAGAAACGAGACTGGGATTAGTGCTGGTATCCCATTGAGAGCCATCCATAGCCCCTTAACTTTGTGCCAGAACATCGTCCTTTGGGAGCATACATCTTTCTGAGCACTTTTCCCGTGCAGGTTTTCAAGTAAAATAAAAATGAGATGCTCTGCATCGATGCAGGGTTGGTGGGGACAGGGCGTTCACTTTTGCGTCTCTCTCCCTTCCACAGTATTTACAAACCTGTTCTTTTTCCATATCAGTCCTCAGGATTAGAAAGCACAGCGTGCAGTGTGTTTGCAAACCTGCAGTACTATGTATTCCTTATAACTACAGTGGCCAGGATTATAATAATGATGTAAGTCAAATAAAATCACTGCGTCTGAATTATGTTTCCCTTTTCCTAGGTTGTGGTGTTCGTGTTGATGTATGTGAGTTCACGCGTAGTCCTGGCTATTCCTGAGCTGATAATAACACACATTCAAGTGTAAATTAAGGCTGAGATGGTATGTAAGAACGAATTGCTACCAAGTTTCTTTCTCTGAGTTTTTTTGATAGATCTAAATGGCGTGTTAGGAACACTTAATAACTCACCCATGAAAGGAAAGAGGATTCAGAGAAGGATGACAGGTATGTTTAGAGAAGTTGGAAAATAAAGGTAAAAGGCACAGTTCCCATCAGCCTGATTCAGGCCTGCGGAGGGTGTAGGATAGCAGCAGTTTAACGTCTGCCTCTCTAAGAGTTACGGCAGCCATCTAGAGCTTCTCAGTAAACCCGCTCCAGTGGAGGAGTCCCTTGCTTCCTACTTGCAGTTCGCACTGGGAACGCAGGACCCAGAAACATCGCTTGCTTTCTGCCTTCCTGAACCTTGCAAAGAGATCGTTCTGATTGTCTCCTTGCGAGTATTTTCTTTTATTCCCCCTGTATGTTTCTGTTTATGTAGAGCTACATCTGTTGTGAATAATTTCTTGCTTGTTAATTTGACTCATAAGTTCGGTCATTGACCCAGCCTCTGTTCCAGTATTTCTGACTTCTATAATTAAACCCAGAAAACAAAAACACTCGGGAGATTTTCTGAAAGTCATGGCATAGAAGACCCCAGTGAGTTCGTTTGTCTCCTGGCTTGTGAAGATTTTGAGTGAGCTTGCCTCAAGTTTCCATTTTTAAAGCCTGCTGTAGGGGCAGAAGAAAATGACAACTGAGAAGCTGATGTAATCCTATGCCTCCAGGGGCTAAAGTTTTAAGCAGTATAGCAAGTATTAGTGTAGACAGTATAAAAATGAGATATTTAGAAACAACTACTGTTTACTTTTGCTAACTGTGATAATGGGAGTATATTAATTGAGTTAAACGGCCTTGCAGTGCTGATCTTTCTTCAGCCCTCCTTATTTTGCCTCTCCACGCCCCAGGCATTATATTTCAGCAATGACTTAAACACATCCATGATTAGACATCATTTATCACAGTGCTAGATTGTCCCTGAATTAATGGTTAATACTTCATGTTATTTTATCTTTGTCCTACTTTCATATTGAGTTAAGTCACCACAGATTTTTGTAATCACGCGTCCCTCTGTGCACAGTGGAAATTGTCAAAGAGAGAAGCCGAAGAGTTTGGCTCCTGCATTGGGAATGTAGAGGGAATTTGACATCTGGGAATGCAGTGGAAGCAGTTTAGTATTGTGAAATAAGTAGATTTTGTGGACCTTTTTGCTAGTCATTCTTTAGTAAAGGGCTGAATAGGATTATGTGCCTATGGGATTCTAGGAGTGCAGTATGTCCGTGTGTTTAGACTTTAGGTAAAGCTACTCTGGAAAGATTCCTCTTAGTTTCACTGAGGTTTTTATCAGACCCTCAGGCCTGGAATCTGAGTAGTCAGGACTATCTGGTGCCAAGGCTGCTCGTTTTGCGTTAGCGGTAATTGTTCCTCGTCTTTTCCAGGAGAAAGATGCAAAATAATAACCAGGAAGTGAAGACCGCTTTCACAAAGTGCAGAATTGGTCGTGGAACTTGTTAAAAGTCATTGCAAGACCCAAAGTAGAAATTGTGGAGATTAGCTGGACCAGTGGCAACCTACAGCTCACTAAGCCTCTGAACCGCTGCTCAGTGGAAGATAGGAGGGTAAATCAGGGTACCATTTTTGTTACATTCACCCACTCAGGATGTGGTCAGGGCCATAATGTAGAGGCAAAATATTGAGCTAGATGAACTTCTCACCTGACTGCATCATGGCAGCACTAGAGGAGATCACAAAGTTGCAATAGCATCCGGTAATGTGAGATCCCAGTTCATGAACTCAGAGGAGCATCTGTTCTGCGGTCCACTGTGGCGCGTGTGCTGGTGTCCAACGGTGCAGAACCCAACATCCCTCCTCCGCATTCCAGCACCTCTCGCACAAAAGGTAAATTAAACACATTTCAGCAACTATGGACAAGATTCAAGAGAGGACTTGGCTGCCAAGAGCAGTACGAAATTACAGTCTGACTTCCCTCCCTTCAGCTCACTAAATATCCGCTCATGTGGCTTTCCTTGGCTGCTTCCCGTTCTCCCTCTGGGTGTGTCAAAAACTAGCCCAGCCTGAGCAGCTCAAGGATCGCTTGTGCCAAGACCCATCCGGAGTGGATTACAGGGCTTCCTGGTGTCTAAAGGTCCTAAGTTTGCACTTACACTGTGAGGTAGGTCCTCTGCGGCATGGCCTGGCATCCTGAATTTTCCCGTCTCCCGAATGGGGACCCCAACAGTAGCTTGCTTTTGGCCCGCATGCTTAGGTTTCTTCCAATGGAGGTAGAAGACAGCTGCTACGCCTCCCTGGTGGTATAGGGGGAAGGATCTGGCCTATGCCCCCGTTTCCATGGCAGAGCGGGGCAGGCATACGTTAGGACTCGGAGGCTGGAAAGAGTTCCTGGATCCCATAGGTTAAACACAGTCTGAGACGTGGTTTCTGAGATGTGGTCTTAGAAACTCCATCTGAAAAGGAATAACAGTAAACCTAATAGCACCTTCTTTCCCCTTCAGATTCAGGTAATTTGTTTGAAGGTTTATCATGATAGTGATATTTATCCCTATATACACATATATCAACGTGTATTGTGTTTCCTATGAGGGCTGGAATGCTTTTTAGTTTAACGAAGCTCTGAGTAAAATAGAGAAGCAGCTTTGGGAGCAGGAGCACACTGAAACACAAACTGGCTTGTGCTGCGCAGCATTTAATATTGCTGTGTGGCAAATGAGGGGCATCCACTCCAGTCCTGGTTTTTCTAGGTTTTAACAGATGTAATAAAAGCTGTAGGGAGGCAGTTCTTGCAGATGTTCGCTGTATAAAAGCTTAGGGCCCAGGAAGATCTTACTGCAAAGAAAAGACTTAGATGCCACGAAGTTTACCTTTTGGATTCCCTGTGTGCATACATACGTAAACGCGTGTGGGAGGGAAGGAGCAGGGCAAGAATGCACATCGTCTTCTCTAGGCTATTTTAGCCACTTAATTGCTCAGGAGTCCTTGAAGGCACCTATTCTGTTTGCCATAAAGGGAACGCAGACTCTTGGTTTTATGGATCACGTCTACATTAGATGCCTACGTTAGACAAGCGAATCCCAGGCAGACCCTCGTGTGACGGAGCTGGGTGCCCCAGAGGGCAAAGCAGGTGCCCCTCCGCGGGAGGGGACAGGCAGCCCCCTTACCGGAGAGGCCGGGGAAGCCTGGGGTCCGGTTACTGCTTACAGGAACGTTTTAAAATATGTAACACGTAACTCTAATGTAGCTGGTGACTGCATCAAAAGGACGATGGTGACTGCTGGCTCGGCGCTCAGGCTGCCCTGCACCACCTCTGGTGCACCAGATGCCCTTCATGCCCTCTGCTGAAGCCTGTAGAGCTGAATCTTTTACTGTGTTTTGACCTCAAAATCCTATTGATTAGCTGTTTTAGTGGGGCTTTTGCAAAAGAGACTTCTGAAGGGAAGGCTTTCTCGTGCCTTCTTCGGGCAACTGAAAGACTAACCGTAGAGGAACTGGTTCTGAACTTTGTTATACCAGGACATGATGCATGCCTTTCCAAATAAATACAGGTTCTCTCTTCAGCTCTCCGTTTCCACATACGTCTGACAGGCCTCAACATCAGATGCCTATTAACGTATGTGGTAATACGCAAGACGTTAAACATCTGCAAAAATCTTCTGATCACTTTTGTAATGTCTCAAAAGTTAGACGTAGCTTGCAGGGGATTTCCACTGAAAAGAAACAAAATTTGGAGGACATTCTAAGTTAAGTCATTCAATATTTGTTTGCCAATGCACTGGATGGTATTACAAGATGCCAAGATAAATTCAAATTAACATGAAAAATATTCAGTACTATTAGTTGTGGGTTTATATAAGTTTCTGGCACATTATGTTAAGAATTCTGAGATGAATAGTTGCCAGGAAAACAAAATCCAAACAAAAAAAAAATAATAATTATGTATAATACACTTAAACAAGTGTCACAGAAGAATGAAATTTTTACTCAGTAGAGTTTTGCTTCAGGAAAGCAATTAAGCAGATGTGTTCACAGACTGTTTCAAACTTAATTGATCTCAAAATTCTCATTTTAAAGTTGAGAAAATCGAAGCCAAGATAAAAATAGAAAAAGCTATGAATTCTGAAGTAAAAGTACAATAAATAAAAATTTAAAAGATTGTAAAAAGATTGAATATTTGTGTACCAAACCAATTCACTTATAGTGAAACTTCCTAGAAGCCTTAGGTGCCTTTGAAAACTGTGGGTTGAAAAATAATTTCAAAAAAGTGTTATTGAACAGTAAATGGCAAATTTTTGAAAAACTTACTATTCTGTTTCCACTTGAATCTTTCATTTATAAAAATGTCAATTCATATTTTTGATATTTTATGGTATAACGCTTATACTTAAAGGCATTTTTACTAGTTTTGTTGTTTTTATGTAGCCACAGTCTAGCAAAGAAGGACTGAACAAGATCGAACAGTTGGCAGCTGAAACTGGGCAAATTCAGAAGCGGAACTAATGTCCAGTATTTTCTCCATGAGGCTAATTCACCTTTGCAATAGTTCATGTAGCAGTAGGTTTTTAATCACCTAATTTTTTTTAAATAAGACTTGTCCTTTTGCAAGACCGTTTAACTGCTGTTTGTGTTCCTTGGCTGAACCAATCCCTTAGTCTTCATGGGCACGCCCTTTCAGTTGATTGTCCCATCTGGTATAATTGTTTCCCAAGGCTTTAGACAAGCACACATCCCTTTGAGCTTCTGCTTCATCAATCAAAGAGCATTTTTGGATGCATTAATTACGGGATTCTGAGAATTCAGGCTTGGATTCCGTGGGCAGTATCTGTATGCCATTAAAAATATCAGGGTATTGATTTTCCATGTTTGCTTCTGGGTTGGTTCCCTTACTATCTGTGCTCTGAATGAAGCCAGGTGAGATTTTCAGCTTTGATTCTGAACTGAATTTTCAAATCTAACAGAACCTGCTGAAATGTTGTAGGAATGTGTTTGATTTTAACATCAGTCAAAATGCTTAAAAGGGCTTTCTCTCCTCCTTCAGTCTTATACGCTTCTCAGTTTTCTTGGAATTACACTATTCCTAGAATTTACTAATTAAAGACTGGCTTGCTTGTATGATATTTGTATTGTCAGCAGCTTCAGCTCCCATAATATCTAAGAAAATGATTTGTATTGCAAGTCTCTATTCCTCTCAAATTCATCGACATCCACGGGGAGGGATGGGATGTCAAAGCCATAAGTTTCCCCTCACTCCCTCAGCGGTTTGTAATTGTTCTTTCTCCACAACCTCCTTTTTTCATTCCAGCATCCCTGAGATGCATGCTAAAATCCTCGTGTGACCTGTGCACTGTGGAAGGTGATGGTTTCCAGGTCAGTGAATGTAAAAGACGTTGGGATACGATGAAATTTATTACCTAAAATGTGAAACTAAGCTGCTGCTGGTAGTAGAAGGTCATACAGTCACAGAACATGCGTTTCTTTATAATTTCTAATGAACAACCTCGTTATTCTGGGCCTTTGGACAGAAATTGTTGAAGGCAATAAGTAGTCTTTATACTTCATGTCCTGCCAGATCTTCACTCAGGAATTATTCTCCTTGAAGATGGGGCTAGAAAGGTGCGATAGTAAACTGCAGTTCAATTCCTTTTCTGCTTCCTTTTACTCTCAGTTTTTCGTACCATTATGTCTTTTATACGGGAGCAAACGACTCCGTGACAACTTGCACTTTCTTTCAGACAAATGGATCCTTAGGTGGATATTGTACAAACCACAAAAAAGCACTTACAAAATGGAAACAAAGATTATGAATGTTTTATTTATATATGCACCTATATATATCTATGTACATCTATATCCAAATACTTCTATATACGTCCATATATATTTAAATATACACATATATTTAGTCTTCCCTGAACTTCAGTGCTGCACTTTAAGTGTTTTCTTCACCTAGTCTTTCATAAAACAGCAACAATAGGAGTTATCTCAGACCTCTGTATTTGTTGGGCAATAATAAGTTAGCAGCCTTTTCTCTCACTGAACTAATGGGGGGCACAAAGCCCAGCACTTTCCTTAGCATATTGCAGTCAGCTGTAGGTGACTCAGACTTCAGGATTATCTCATGGTTTTATTCATATTCTATTTCTCATTTTGCCTTGCAAGGCATGTTTTTCCTGCAAGAGAGGATGGCCCACGAAATGGCTTTGTTTGACGTACCCTAATCCCTACCACATCATTTTCAATACCTGAAAAACTTGTTCATTCAAATAGTTTGAGCTGTTGTTTTATTGTTTGATAGTTTTGGATTAGGACCTAGATAGTCCTGATCTTAGAATCAAAGCCATGCTTAGTAACGAGAGGAAATATCAGGATAAGCTTCATTAGCTGTAGGCAAGCAGCTGAGAGCACAAACGTCCAGGAGCACACCCAGCGAAACTCTTTCTTGATTACTGCCGCAGCTGAGAACTTGAAAGCTGCGTGTTTATGGGGACACCGAATGTACAATGAAGGAAAACAACAAAGTCGCACCACGCTTTTAATTTTAGACTGGTTCTCCTCCAGGGCAATTGTGCTATGGATTTGCCCACCTGAGTAGATTACTGGGGTGGAGGAGGGAAAGCTTAAAAATAGGATTCTGTTTATTTACTTTTCTTCTCTACACTTCCCTGTCATCAGCTAAGTAACTAATATTCCTTAGTAATAGTTCCTCTAACGTCAGAGTCACATTTACCATTACTGAGATTCTGTCAGTCTCAGAGTATGTGATGTTCCCCAGATATTTCTTCTAGATACGATGTAGGAAACCTTGCAGCTTGACTATGCCTTGAAACGTTAGGATGCTGAGGTTAGGCTGAAGGTCCACAGTGGCTGTCCCTGGCCTTGCTGTAGGGAAGCTCGTGGAGGCTTGCCCATAGGGACCAGCTGTGAATCTGTGCCACGCAACCAAGCAGGAACTTGCTGGAATATTCGGAGGCAATAGCTCGTGTTCAATTTGCTTATACCAACAATGTCTTTTCTACCTTTTCGTAATGTATATGCTCACAATGATTTGTTTACAATGAGGTTACAAAGAGGGGATGTGAAAAGACATGATGGGAACTACCTGTGCGGCGAAGACAGGTCTTTCCTGTACAATCTTGCAACTCTCATCTGTGTTGTAAGTTCAAGGAATGTATATCTCAATTATTTCCAGCTTGCAGAATCCAAACAAGACATAAATAGAGAGGATACAGCTATACCTATGTAGAGTAAAATCTCCAGTTGTCTTTAGCTATTCAAATATTTTGTCTTTCTACCTAGGGGATGGGAAAAGAACAAAACAGCAATCTGGGACAAACAATGATAGGAAAGCTACAATACAGTTATTTATCTGAGGAATCAATAGATACTTAAATAAAAACTTTCTTCTTTTCTTTTTTTTCATGTGTCTGGAATGCACTCAGAAGCCTAAAATGGGGAGGGAAAAAAAAAATCCCATGTCATACTTTTCCAATGAATGTTTTCCCTTTAGAAAACTGCAGATCAAAATAACCAAAAGATAAAAATCAACTTGTACAAACACTTCCTGTTACAGCTTTATTTTTTCCCAAAGTCTTTCGTATTTGGAAAAATTGCTTTGAGAAGCTAAAAAAAATGCTACAAAAAACTTGGATTCTAATTATGTGGAAAATCTAAGCATAAAATTAAGAACTATGTAACTGCCCTAAATACCCTTTAATTATTACTTGATGACCAAACCTTAAAACAGGATCTGGACATCTGTGCTGCCTATTACTGCCAAGACTACGTTATTATGTGTTCACCTTGAAATTCTGTGAAGTGGGAAATGCATCGTGACTCAAACCACCTCTGCTGCTGGATAGCATCTTCTGTTAGAGAGATGGGACAAACAGATTTTGGCTAATGAGGTGACCATCCTCTGTATTGTCCCTTAATCCAACACTTTTTCTGAGTCAGCAAATCCAGATGTTTAGGTACCTGTTTGGCCCTGATCCTAGCTCTCCCTCGAGAGGAGGAGAGACTTAAAGTAAAGATGTCCTGAACTGATTCTCCACCTCCCGTTGTGTTTAAAAAGGGATAATGGCCAGAGTCTATTTTCCACTCCATATTTAAAACCATTGACTTCAGTGGAATTACTCTGGATTACAAATGCCATTCTTCGGAGCAGAAAATGACCTTGTGTCCCTTTTCTTCCCACCACAAAGATCCTCTTTCAGCTTTCACACATTGAGCAAGGGCAGTTTGGCACGTGCTACTACTGCGCATTTCCCTCCCAATTACCTGTTTCCTCTCCTGTGTGCATTTTTGGCATAACGTGTCATGTTCTGAAACTTCACATACCTGAAATATTTGGAACCAGTGAGTTCTGGACACATCTGGTTATTAGATTCTAGATGGCTGCCCCTTTTGTGAATAAAAGCCTCACCCTGCCATGGGATATTCCACTAAGATTTTCCCCTCTATATTATAACTTCAATGTTTCGCTGCTTCCTTTATTAACAAAGAAATATTATAGCAACTATGCAAAACACCGAAGAAGCTTAAATGGAAGATGTCATGTTTTAGGACAAGAAGGTAAGATCCTTTTCTTCTAGGTCCCTCACAGCTGAATTCAGTGGCAAATTTTGCCATCCACTGTGGTAAATGCTCAGCAACCGCCATGGCCTTTGGGAAACAGTGCTGTAGCTGAATGGCTAGAAAGCATGTTTTTCTGTATGCTTTTACTGTGAAAAATTGTGCGTAACCATATAATCAGCAAAGACTTTCTTGGAAAGTTGTAGTCAGGAAAGCCTGAGAAACCTCTTGTTCGACTTAGGCGGCTACTGATGCTGGACATCAAACTGGCACACAGACATGCTCCCGCTACCAGCTGCGTCTTGTGCTCTAGCTTAGGAGTTAGTAAGAAAGTGTCTTCAGAAGTTTCTTGACCCTCCTCTACTTCTTAAGAATAACACCTTTCCTATGCTAATAGAGTTCAAATGAAATTTGAAAATTAGGCTGCTAACTTAAATGCAGAATAAGCTTGCTAGAGCTAGCAAACAAATTGAGGCTTATTAATAGGCCACTGTTGAAATCTCTGTTATTAGGCATTTAACCAGAGGAGTTCTTTCTCCTCGGGATTTGAATGTAAGCATCTTGCTATTCCCACTTTGCATTAAAAAAAGCACACTAAAATCATCAGAAAAAGATTCAGTTATAGATAATCTCTTCTGTTTGGAACACTTTTTTCTTTAGTTTCAAAAATCCAGTTTTCTTTTATCAAAAATAAGGCAGATACTACCACTTAATATAGAAAGAATTACCTTCTTTTCACACCTTGCTCTCTGGATAAAATACACTTTTATTCTATTAGCTAATCATGTAATAAGATGGTGCTCAGCTAATTATTTGTAAGTTCTTTTATTTTAGTAAATGGGGAAAGCACCAAGCTCTGGCTACAGCAACGGCAGCTTTTTCTGACTACATGCCAAAAGGCTGCAGGTACACCTGAACTAACTTAGATGATGCTGTGTCGGCCTATGAAAAGTTGTGAATTGAAGGCTAGAAGACGTTTAAGGATGGTGATAAAATAAGGGAAACAGTCCACAGGAGGGCATGGAAGAGGCATACTAAAATGTCTCCCTAGTTCTGTGTCTGTAGATAATTACACTGAAGACTTAAGTACTTGCTTCACTTTTGTACTTGAGTTGCTGCCCTGTTAAAGAGAATGGGAGTGTGTACACGATTGGTGGTAGGTACAGGTATCAGTATCTTGCTGAATTAGTGTTCGACATATTTAGAAAAAAAGGAATTATAATCACCCTTGATCTCTATTTACACTTGCTACCCTTCCTCTTGGCATAACGCCCAACAGCTGCGCTAATGAGAGAAGTTATCAGCCCTAATTGTCCTTCACCTTCCCTCCCTGCTGGAAAGGACTGGCCCCTCTGATCTGCTGACAGAGCCAGTGTAGTGTTTCATTTAGAAGGACGTTGGTTAGCTTAAACAGTTGGTTTTTTGCTCACTTGGCTCTTTTAGACTGAAATGAATTAGGGCGGTAGCTAGCCTCCTCCTCTAGCTCAGCTGTTCATGGGCTGCGTGCATGTTTGCATCGGGAAGCACGGCGTAAGTACCGTGGGCGGGTCAGTAACAAACTGAGACTGAATTGATAAAGGATATATTTTGAATATTAATTGTAGGAATAAAAAAGATACAAGTGTCTAATGTAGTGGCTAAACAAAAGGCTACAGGCTATAAAATTACATTTATTGTTACTACACCCCGTGCAATATATCATGGGATAAGACCAGTAAAGCAAGTGAATGAGTTAAGGAAAACTGGTAATTCAAGCCCTAACAGCTAGCAAAAAGAAGATAAAATCTGCTGGTTATGCATCACATTGTGATATCTTGTTAAGATGTTGAGGCACTGAAAAGAACAGCTATAGCCAGTCCTTGTAAAACATGGTATTTGTAACTGATGTTGGGGTTAAAGGAGCTTCTTCAGCTCCATAACTGGAAAGCCTGATATTGAAAGCAGAGGCATGGTTTTGAGGTACCAGTTCCCTTTCTGATCGTACTAAGGGTTGTTTCCTGCTCTCTCTTTCCAGTGGAGGGCCTGTTTCTGTCCCAGGTGAACTGGCAGATGGGGTGAGTGTGAAACCATTTTTTTCTTTTTCACTCGGCATTGACTGCAGCACCCCAGAGCCCAAGGAGGGACTGGGCAGGAAGGCGGCAGTGCTCAGTGCTGGACTGGCCTCCCCATGAACCCGGTGGCCAGGGGCTCTTGAGTACAGTGCCGGCGCATTTACTTGTTCCTTTGTAGCCTTGACTGTGTTATAAGTGAACCTTTGTATTCTGGATCTGGGCCTGTTTGTGTTTTGAAAGAAAGCTTCCAAAAAAAGAGAATTCTTGCCATAAAGATTGGAGAAACGTGTGCTTCAGAGGTCTTGGTTTAAAAGCCCAGATTCTTAAACTGGAGTGAGACTTGTGTATTCAAAAGCATGGTGGGGCAGTACTTGGTGTTGCAAGACTTCAAAATGGCCAAGCTCCTCTCTTACAAGCGCCCAAATTTCTCCTGTTGTTAACCTGGGTGGGACGTGCCTCTAACAGTGTTCACAGCTTGTGGATTTGGGTGCTCTTACCAAATAATGCAGGGAAGCATAGCCCTCGAGGGTGGGAATGTAACTGCTAACGGTCTGCCCAGGGTGGTGCGCTGGTGGGAAACCCCAGTTCCTCATGAAGTAGGACTGGGAGACTCCCATGTGGCCACCTGGGGCCTGGAGCAATCGGTCTTTTGCCACTGCAACGTGGACTGTGCCCCCTTGACATCCAGGGACTTTGTGGTGCAGCTTAGCAAAGAACACTTACTTTTGTTGATAACAGTTTAATTAGTTACAGAAAGCGGGATGAGAAGGATTGGGATCGTTCCTCTCTCCTCAACCCAATGTCACTTGAGAGCAGAGTGGTTGTGTTGTTGTCAGGGATGAGGGCTCGTATTCCCTCCAGGGGAGGACCACTGAATCCCAAGCACCCTTTGCTGCATGAGAACAACTGAAATTCCTAAAACTTTCGGTGGATGTACCCACTAAACACAACAGAACGGGACTCAGTAGGGTGGCTGCTTCTAGAGTAGCGCTTTCTTTACGGTGCTGAATTTCTTTGCAACACGAGTCATACGTTTCTTGGGATTGAGTGGCTTGGAGGAAATCTGTCTTTCTGCAAGATAAAAAGCATTGAGGAAAGCCAGCTAAGGCGAAAATTCAGCTGCTATGTACCATGTAATTGTTTCCTGGGGTTTACAATCTAGACTGTATACACTAGATGGCAATGTAATACCTGTATAAAGAGGTTACCACTGAATTCAACAAAAAGTGCTTTGAGGTAAGTACTACAAGCTCTTTCAAAGTAATAGCTTTACCTTAACCTTAACTTTTATTGTGAGCAAATAGTCTATCACAAAAGAAAAACACAGGGCCAGTTTAGATCAGTAGAGGTCCACTGAGTTTGATTGTTGTTTGTTCCCAGTTCTTTAATAATTTTCAGCCCTGTGTACATATTTGTCACACAGCTTAATAACTATTTCATACGGTAAACTCTATTGGTATGTGGTTTAATGTCCTTCATTAGGTTTTTGCATCTCCTATCCCTGTTTGACACTAGCTCAAATAGCTTTGAAACATCCTTCCCGTATATTCCCTTTAGAATACTTTAGACATCGCAGATGTTCCTTTTTCATTTCCTCTTTTTCCGATGACCAAAAGCCTGTGTAATAGCTTAGTAATGTTTCTGGGACACAAGGAAGCTCTGTTGCATGTGTATTCCAGGTCCACCTTTTTCTCAGGCTTTGCTGTGGTTTTCTGGATTTAGCCCAGGCATAGATAAGCCTGTGATAATATTTGATTTAACATACACGGTATGGTATTTAATTATTCTTACATTTAGGTGATTGCCTCATTCAAATATGGCTGGTACAAAAAGGTTTAATACATCTGAATGTTCAGTAAGGGTGTGTAATATACTGAGAAACTTTTCCTCTACTGTATTTTTTAATTAGTATTACATGTTATTTAAATAAAAATTTAAGGGAGATCTGATGTCCTGAGGTCATAGCAGAAGTTCTAATTAATTCTTTTCTAGTCCTGCTGTCATCAAGAATCAAACAGGGAAATCACTGTGTTGCAGTTCATGAATTATAAGCCAAAAAGTTAATATTGTAATTATACCATGTTGAACTTTTAATCCAAGTTTTGATTCAATTCATACCCTTTGCAGCTTTCTTTATTGTGGAATCAGAATGAAATGCTCCTTAGTTAGTGAAATTCTGGTTTTTGTTTTTAGTCAATGAAGGATTAGTGGGACACTCCAGATGGTGTTCTTTGGTATTTCTGGTGTCTAGGTATGAGGAGCTGCTGTAACCCGAGGCAACAACCAATAATCCCATATGTCCCTCAAGAATCCACCCTGTCAAATATCTTTTTACATCCCATATAGCTGTTCAACTTTGTTTCTCAGGTCTTCATTTTCTACCTCCCAATTAATTCTTCTAGTATTTCCCCCACTAGAACAGTTTCTTTCTCTCTCTCTCTGTTTATTATTTCCGTCCTGTCCACCCATCTGCTTTTTTTAGCTACCTTTTCCTTCCTCCCGCCTTGCTTCTGTATAGAACACTCTCTCAGGGATCAGGAACTTATACATCGGCTTGCAGGGAATTAACAGAACTATTTAGATTTATTTTCTCCCGTGAGGCCTTGGTTTGATATTGCTTTTTCTTTATACCCGTGCTTTGACTCTGTCATAAAGTCAATTAATTATTTGTTTTCTCAACAGAGTATCTGAATGTAAGCATACCCATTAAGACTATAGGAATGCTTAACACTGCATTTCAAGGACTAATTGCTGTCGTGTATTTATCCTGACTGTACCTCTTCCTTCTTGTCTTCTACTGTGATGAAGGCTCCTGCGTTATGCTTCCTTCCTTGGCCTCTTTCCTAGCAAGGACCTGCTCTTGCAGTTGAGGTCAACAGCGGAGCTATCCTTGAACACAGCGCTCTCTTACAAACCAGCATGGCTTTGCAATGTGATGCAGTATTGCTAGCCCCGGGGTTCTCTTTTAAAGTGAAACAGAAAGCAAAAGTGAAAACTGAATTAAGTCATTAATTTATGGAAAATGCCTTCCCTAATCGGGTAGTGTGGCCTTAGATAAAAGTCAGTTGAAAACGCGCCATGAAATCCTTTTGGTGCTTTTGATTGCTGAAGGGGGTCACAGGATAAATTCCTCCATTCTTAATGCCACGTATACCACGGGGCATCCTGCATCTGAGACGTTTCATTACGTGATATTGTCAGCAAGTTAAAAATATGCATTTTTAAAGCCTATTAAATATATATTTAAAATAGGTGTACTTTAATGATAGCTGGTTAAAAAGTATATTTTAACCTCTGTTTGATTTGATGCAAAGATGTATGTTCTTTTGGTTTCCGAGTGAGAGATTCATTGAGGTATAAGGTTAGCAGCCTTGAGTGAAAGATGTCTTCACACCTCCATATAGAGCGAGAGATTAATATGTTAAAGAGATTAATTTTGCGCAATTAACTTTTTTTGCAAGTGAGGAGTGGTCTTCACTTAAGTGTAGAAAACCAAAGCAACCTGTGCAGACCTATTGTCTCACTCTCTAATTTTGGGGCTATAGTCTTATGTCATCAGAATGTTACATATCAGATAATTTCCAGGCTTCAAAAGGTACTGCACATTTCCAGGTGTTGGGAAAAAAGCAGGAGCCATTCCGTATGTTATTTTATTTCAACATATAAAGAATGTATATTAGGTAAGGAGTGAAAGGTCAGTGTAATTGGTTTAGCCTCAAGACATAAGTCTTCCATGTAAGTAATTTTCACAGTTCTTGCTAGCAAATGCTGCAGAGTGGCTTTCTCAAGCAAAAGGAGAAAACATGAAAATTTGCTTCGCTGGTAAACTGATTTGATTTCAGAATGACTGACTTATTGAGATAGAAAATGAAAATTTGCACGTGTCCCTCTTTGATCATCAATTCCCCAATATAAATCAAAATTAAGAAGCATCTAATAAGTCGTGGATGACTGAAATGCGAAAATAACTGTTTTGCAGTGGAGTGTCAGCTTAGTCTCTGTAGCAGTTACAGAATCTCAGCCCATTACTGCTTTGCAATTTCCAGCTGAAACTTCTTTTTCATTTTGTTGCTATTTACAGTTTGTAATGTGAAACATAACAAACCTGGTGTGAATTTTCTCTTTCTTTGCTTTGTTGTAGATTAGACATATAGTTAAATTGTGGTGATGATTGCAGCAGCGTGCATTTGTTTTCTGTTTAGGCTGGATTTACATTGGCCCATCAAGTCTTTGGGTTGGTTGGTGATGTAGTTCCCTTTCTTTAAGTTCAGAGCCTTCCCCAGAAGAATTTTTCTTTAATTATGGGATTCTATCTACAAAAAGGAAAACAGTTATACAAATAATTCCCACTGCAAATCTTTTGCATCTGGCTAGGGACAATGTTCAGACCGGACAGCTTTGCTATTTGACTTTCTGTTTTCTGGGATAAAATGGATTAGCCATGGAATTAAAAGCAAGACTTGATCAATTTAGTAAGAAATGCCCATAGTGCTTATGGTGATCCGCAAAGTTCTTAAATTTAGAAGACACAGCAGCTGACTGAAATTCCCAGAAAGAAAAGAGGGTTATTACCTCGAAAACAAGACAAATTGAAAAAATCCTAGTAGTAATAATTTTCGCCTCCACATTTCCAGTAATTTGACCTTCGTATTTCAGGGAAAATCCTGCAACCTTTTGTTGAGCAATTGTTTCTTCAAGCGTTTGCATTTGCCTTGACGTCTCCACTTACTCAGGGAGCCTGCCTTGTGAATGAGCTCACGAAGTGCTATGGTATCTGGACATCAGACTGCAGTTAAATGTGCCTGAGGATACTATGTGGGCAGTGAAGAAGTATGGGATTTTTTGAAACTTTTTTCCAAAATGATTTTTAAAGAATACTAGCTGAGCTGACACTAATGGTTATGTTCTCAAAGAGAATCGGGCATTCAGGTTTATCTTAAAAATCTCATGGCGAATCTTTAATTTTCATGCCCTAAACACTGGAGAGGAGAGGAAAAAAACAGAACAAATATAAAAAAAGCCCACCCCAAACCAGTGCCACCCCCAAACATACAAAGAAAACAAATATGTCTCTCTCTCTTCAGTATATGAATGCGTGGTTCTCTTTCTTCAGTATAAAGTTTCAGTATAAAGTTTCTCTAGTATTTTGGTATACTTAATACAGGGATTCTTTTTTAAAAATAAGGTTATTAAAAAATGCACCATGCCTATGTTGCATGCTTAATTGCCTGTCCTTCCCCCTAAGCAAAGGTTGTATTTATGTTGTATATAAAGCAAAGATGGCCTTTTTCTGAAGAAGCACAGTCAGCATGCTTGTTAATTCTTTCAATTAAAAGAAATTAAAATGCAAAGTTAAAGGATTAGAGATGGTAAACATATGCAATAAAATATTAAATGTTGATAAAATTGTGATGCAGTATGTATGAATTAGGTGAAAAGAACATTTTTTTTTTTTCTTTGTTTTCTCTCTCCTCTTAAGAAGCCACATTTTGTGACTGCTGGTAGCTCAAACATCTTTAGGATTATGAAAAGTTTTAGAACCGGAGAAGATAATTTGATAATTTAAGTATCTGCAAAGCTCCAGGTAATTAAACTGTCCTCCTTTCTATCTGGTCGAGGAATAGCATTGAGTACTTCAAACTTATTTCTCATTGCATTTCAGCACTCTTTTTTGGCATCTTCTAGAGATTCATTGCAATAATTAGATGGATGAGAAAGAAGCAGTTGCTGTAGCAGTTGTTTCATTCCTCAACAGAAATCAAACATTTGGGAAAGAGGTAATAATGGAAAGCACCTGGAAAGGGAGCCCAGTTCTCGGAATGAGTTTCTCGTGGGTGGTAAGGCAATGATATTGCAAACTCGAGGAGATATAGAGAAGAATATACGGGGTTAAGTTGGCAATGGAGTATTGATGCGGGAAGGCTAAACGTTAGGAGAAATTGGGAATAATGGAGGTAGTGGGTTTGGAGGTGGAGGATGCAGTAGCTGAGGAGAGAGAATGGAGAATGAAGAGCTTTTCAAGGTGGAGGGAGAACTTGGAAACTTAAACCAACAACAAACCCAAGATTAGAGGCAGGCGCTGTAAGCATGGTAATGATAAGATCGTGAGGGGAGACAGGCAGTATCCTGTGCTCATTCGGTGTGTTGAGCTCTTCTGGCAAAATTGCCATGGCGGATTGTGAAACAAAGCATGGTACAGCACTGAAGATTTGTGAATGGGGAGGTGTCAGCTCACGTTGCCCTGGTCCCCCAAAAGTGCAGTCAGGGTTTTAGCTAATAACTCTTCCTGTGACAGACAAGACTGTGAGCAGCAGATGAGCTTGGGGGGAAGCCAGGGTGGCAAAGCCCTCATGTAGCAGCATGCAGAGCTGCCTAGCTCAAGCACATGCATCTTCAGAGTGGTCTCGTCTGCACTTCACCTGGTTTCTGGCGCTGCCGGAGGCTGCGTCCTACTGAACTTGAATGGTGTAAGGCAGAAAGAAGTGGAAACTCTCCCATCCAGAGTTCTGAGAGAGCATTTACAGGAATTGGTTAATGGCAAGGCAAGGTCTGGTGGTTAAAAAGCTTGTCTTTGATCTTACTGTGGCACTTGTGCCATCAATCATTCCAATTTATTGCCTTATCTATGCACATTTGCTGTTTGTGGAACTATTTACACAATCCATCCTCATTAGATTACCAGGTGATTTACTCCCTGTCTACATAAAAAACAACCCACAATGGGTGATTCCATTGATGTGCAAGTGAGTTTTGTGCAGTTCAATTGATGCTGAAGTAAATTGCATTGCAATAAACTAATAGGTTTATAGTGAGTATGTGCGTGCGCGTGCGTGCAAATGTGCATTAACGGGGTTACACTGATGTTGATCATGGCACAAAACAAACCCTCAAAATAGAAAGAAACTTAGATGAGAAATATTTCAAGAATTACTAAACTACAGCATGGTGACAAGAAATAAAACTTAACCTGATGCAAGTCTTTCTCTCCATGGTTTAATAACTTCTAAAACTGAATCTTGCAATCAACTGTGAGAAAGAAAAAAGCAAACAAACAAAACACCAAAAACAAACCAAGAAAGTTAACATTTGGAGTGCTGGCTTTTTTTTTTTTTTTTTCCCAAACTTATAGACAGGCGAAAAAATCCCTAAAAATATAATATTTAACTATAAAGGACTTATTTGGATAATATACCACAGTAAAAAACATGTTTCCCAATCTCTGTGCCCATAAAATAACTTGGACACTACCCAACATACTTTTAAATTTCCCAAGAGCTTAAATCACTATTTCATTTTAAGTGTATTCATTACTGAAAAGAATCAGGTGCCTAATAGGAGGCTGAAAAGAAGAATTGCTAATAGAAGTAAAAACAACACAGAATGACACGTATAGCCACATCAGGGCATCCGCAGTGAATGCTGCGCCGATGTGGATGATGGGGAAGGAATAGCAGCTCTGGAAGCCAGGGAATGGACATGGGGGTTGCTGTGGAAGTGCTAATATCCCTTTTGGGTGTCTGGTCTGTTTGTGCTGCTCAGGCGAAAATTCTCTTTTCTGCATTTGCGGGTGGTGCTTCAGTACTTTGCTCTTACATCTACCTGGTGGAAACCGAAAAGAATCTACCTACCTGGTTTCCTGTTTGAGTGGGCGTTGCTGTGTAAACTCTTAGATCTGGTTCAAGTGCTTCAGAGCTACTTTGGTTCTCTTAGTCCTGAGTCCGATTTTCAGAAGAAGAAAGAATGTTAATATGTCATTTGTCAGCCTATTAAAAGTGAAGTATGGTACAGTGGAGGCAACAGGATTGCAGTGCGAGTTCTTGGATGCATCTGTTCAGGTTATTTTACCAGAGTCCCCAGCAATCTGGTGCTGATGTTGGATTGGATTAAGCCGCTTGATTTTGTATTTGGGAATTAGTGATAAAGGGACAAAAATCAGCTCCGGTGGTACTATTATGAAATGTTTGATGTTGTTGCCTCTCTTAGGCAGTGCCCTAACTTCTTATAAAAGCAGTGAATGAGCAATGCGCATTTAGCGGTTGTACTCTGAACTGTGTGTGTCTAGCTAACTTTTGAATGGACATATAATATTTTACTAGTTAGTACCATAGCTGCTTAGATTTTATTTTCCTGCAAGAAAAACGTATGAGGGGGGAAAAATTACATCTTATAAACTACCAGAATTAGAAGCCTGGGTTTCACAGAACAGTCTCCAGTAGGGGAAGATAAATTTTCCGATAATGGCAGCATACTTTGTTTCTATAGACAGCAAATTCAAAGAACGCTTTAGAGTAAATATCGAGCCATACAATACGTCTCTTGGGATAGACATTAATTTGAATCCTGAATGATGTATCACTCTAATAAAGTCAAAGTCAGAAGGAGCTGAATAAAGGATGTCCTTCACCTGCTGCTTGGCCTGTCACGCATTTTGGAGATGAAGTAGTGGATTACATTCACACAACTAATGAAAGGTCTTAACAAATGAGAGGATATGCTAAAGAGACAGAGCAGTAGGTCTTGCTTCAATAAGGAACCAACTGTTCCCAAAGTGCTTTTTTTTTTTTCCCCCCTTCCCCCCATGATTAATCTGTATTTGAGACTGTTGACCCGAGTGATCGTTCCCAAATGATCGTCTTTGATTTCACTCTGCCTAGTCACTGTTAAGCTAGAGCTGAAGGTCTGTGCTTTCCTAAGATAGTTTCACTTGTTCTGCTTGTCTCAATAGGTGTTTTTAGAAGACACGTATTTAATTAAACTTGGGAGCACTTCAGCTAATAGTTCCAGGGAGAGCTTTAGCATAAGGAACCAAGAACTGCTAAAGTTTAAATATTTGAAACACTTTGGCAGAAATAATAAAGTACATTCATTACATTTGCTAGGAAGGAGGAGTCTGGAATTCAACAAACTGAACAATGGCAAAGACTTAACACTTGGGTATAAGAACATTTTAGAAATAAATGTATAGGGTGGTGATTTTCCAAGTGGGACTGGAAGTAAAATTAAAATCAGATCAAGATGCATGAAAAGATATTGCATACCATTTTGGACTTGTGTTCTGTGATGCACTGACATTATTTTGGCAGTATGGAAAGTAGCGCTTTTATAAGTGAGTTCACACTCTCATACTAATTCCAGCCATAGAGCTACAACAACATAACTGCTGAAGAAAGATGAATATGATGGATTGGGTAGAGTGCATGGATTAATAGGTGTCAGAGCAGAGAAAAAATGTGCAACGAAGAGAAATGGGGCATGGGAGGAGAAGGAAAACAGGTGTTGTGGCTTACTGGAAGGTTTATGGAATTTGGCACAGAGCGTGATTCCATGTTCACTGATGCTGATGGCAAAGCTCCCATTAACTTTAATCATGCAGAATCCAGACATTTCCCAGGGTATCCAGAAGAAAGTAAGAAAGATTGCAGGGGAGCAAAATAATCATGAAAAGATGGGAACTTGGAGAACAGCAACACTGAAAAATACAAGCTTGTCAGGAGCCAGCCAACAGAATATGGTGATTTATTAATAATAACCTTATTCGATCTTATTGATTAAGTGAATGCAACTTCAAACATAGGTAGAACTGGTTTAAAGAATTCCTGTTCTGTCATCTGCATCTATCTAAATAAATGTCCAGATGCAACTCCTGTGAATTAGGATGGCTCAGAGCAGTATGTCTATTATTTGTTGATCGACTGTGATGATCCAGAAAGAGTCTGTACTATTCGGTGTAGGTGTTTCTAGCAATGATGAACGTGAGACACTAGTCGCTCGTTCTTTCTTAAGGAAGAATAGCTTGTCAGGCAGATGTACACTCTTCATTTTGTATGTTCAGCCTATTTGTGGGTCCTTAAATTTGGTCAATTCTCTTCCCCATCTAAATGGTCTTTTAAAGGTGACGGAAGGACATCTGGACAGGACTGGTGGGGTGCACTGTAAGACATCTGTTTTGAATACTGTCACTTCAGTAGGAGAACGACTTCAGTTGTCCTGCTGAAACCACAGTTCCCTCAGCCTATTCAAAGCCACCAGGCAGTGGGTCTTAAACTGTTGGTTTTGCCATGTATTGGTGAATGTGCTTTCAAGACATCTTTAGCTTCTGTCCCGTGTCTGAGAGTACTTGAAAGTTATAGACTGTAAATAATTTATACACATTATGCAGCAGTGAGGAAATCTCAAAAACAGCTTGAAAAGAAAGCAACCTGATTGGTACTTAAGCTATCACTCTCTTGTTTTCAGTAGAAAAATCTGAATCACAGAAAAAGTGGAAATAAAAAATATTCTGACTGGTATCTTCAGAGCTAGGACTGCTTAAAGGAAGGCTTTATGAATAGTGGAGAAAGTGGTATTGTCGTTACTGTTGCTACTTATTATGTGGTATAGCCACATTCAGTGGTATAAATGCTTTTCTTTATTGGATTGTATGATTCTGGAAGCAGTGATCTATGTTCAGAAAAAGTCTTGGATTAGTTTACTTCTACAATTCAATTGTCCATAGTCACAGCACTATAAACTGTTTATAATTATTTTTGAGAGGTACTTGGGAATAGGAAACAAGAATTTTTCACTGGCTGGGTTTTTAATTCTGAGCAGCAGTTCCCAGAGTGGTTTTCATGGTCTGTACCTAATAGTTCGGACGTAGGCTAAGGGTGTTATAACAAAAGTAATCTGTGCCATGGTATCTTTTTGTTCTATATCAGTTACAGGATGCACTTGGTGTATGCAAGCTTACAACCAGGGAGAATTCAGCATCATTACTGAATGAACTGTTGAGAGCTGAATTATTTCAGGCAGCGTAAATTTCTGCCTCTGGCACCTGGCTTTGCTGTTCATGAGAGCAGCCAGTGGATGCCAGGCCTGTTCAATGAATCCTGGTTTTGGCGGACACGTGGGAAGCCCTTTCCAGTCCCAGCACAGCTCTCTTGGTGGCACAGCCAAATGCTGCCGGCCGGGATGCTATCAGCAGCCCTGGCCTCCCTCTTCTGTATCAGAGAGTCGACAACTGGGCTTTTTTGACTGCCTGTCTTTGGTTTGCGGGTCATGTGTCAGGCCAGGATGTCTGCTGTCTCTGTTACCTGCTGGCACCTCCTCTCTCTCTGGTAAAGAGTGGGGTCTCACTACCCCTACTGACGGCTGTGATGTGGTACCCCTGGGGCTGGCCCTAAAGCGCATCCTCGTTCTTGGCATCTCTGGGAGGGACTCGGTGGCTGCCGCAGCTGTGGCAAGCAGCTGGTTCAGCCGAGGACCACCACAACTAAAAGGGCCATGTGTAAACATGGTAAAAAGAATTGGAAGGTTGCGGTTTTGGCAGCCCTGGCTTTTGAGTAGTATGAGATTATTTAGGGATAACTGCAGTTTGATTCTTAGCTGTCTTAGAACTTACAGTGTTGTATAATGGCTTGAGCCAGCTTGAGGAGCAAGGACACTGCACAATTAACCATAGCAAGAATGCACATATTTTGCATTAATATGTGTTCAGGATCAATGATTATATACATTTGTCTAATTATCATAATTACAATCCAGTTATTTCTCCCCACCTGAAAAACTGGTACTTCTTGGCTGAGGTATTACTTGAAAATCAAAGTACCCCGTCATCATCATCTTTAGAATGTATTAATTGCATATACTTCTCTCCTGTTCTGTGTCTGGTTTTTACATGCCCATTCGCATATATTCTTTATTGTGTGAAAAGTGCTTAATGTTATAGATTTTAAAGGCTGTTTTCTTAGAGGGAGATCACAGTATTTATGCAACCTAAAAGCAATGTAAAGCAAAGGACAGAGGCAGTGCGCACATCAGCACGGAGCTTGCTGAAGCTGTATTTGCTAAGGAGATGAACCACCCTGGGGGCAGGAGGACCTGTTGGTAGCCACGCACAGCACCGAGTTTGTGAGAAAGTGAGCACCGGACCAGAGTAATAACTTGCAGCACAAACCCGTTAACCCAGGCAATTATTGTTAGACTAATAAGAACCTTATTTGGTGTTTACTTATCCTTTTCCTGTCTCAGAATTTTTCTCTGTTTACAACTAAACACGAACTACTTCGGTCCCTAATTTAGGTAGATAGATACATCCATATTTAAATCTCCTTAAATGTTACTTTGTTAAGCACTTGACCTCATCAGTGCTGACAGAAGCTTCAGCTAGCTGAGTGCATCCCAGTACTGACAAGACACTGATTATGACCTTTGCTTATGAGTTCTAAATCGCAGATCATAACATATTGTCAATGTCTGGGGTTGTGTGTCTGGGTGTTTGATGACAATGCTTACTGTCCCCAGCGTATTCTATGGTCTAGCACTGGAACGCTCAGCAGGATGAATAAGAAAACTGCAAAATTCTGCAATCAAATGTGGATTATAGGTTTAATTCCGTGTTTCATTCTGACTGTCTTCAATTTAATTCCGTAAGGCTGCAGAACTTACCTTGTAAAAGTTTCTGTGATGAAATCTCAGTAATCTGCAGCACCCAGAATAGGTATTGGAATATAGGCTTCAACTTATCACTAAGAGAAGTCTCTTGATTGTAGTAGAGCACCGAGTTTCACATGATTTTGAGTGACACTTTATATGAACTATTGCATAGCTTTCTGCATAACTTCTTGACAAAACTGACAAGAAACCTACAGAAAGTTTGTCTCATTTGAAAATTCTAAAATGTCTATGGGATATAGATACCTGCATGTACAGAACCAAAGTAGTTTCATCTCTGTAGTAAATAACAAGGCTAAGCACTGGCATGTCACTCAATTAAAAATGACTCTATTAAGGTGCTTCTGACATATTGTGTGTAAATAACTTGGGACTATGCAGTATCTTCCCTCCTTCAGGAACACATCTGAAAATGTGCTGATGGCAGGTGTAACAGACCACTACTTAGAAAGTGCTACTCAAACACTTTGTGTTGTCTCTGCATCTCCATTTCAAAGTACATGCACTGTTTCTCCTCTGCCTGCCTCAGACTTTATTTCGCTGATCACAGTTGAAAAACGGAGTCCAATAACCTAAAATGACATTAAAGGGCAATACCTGTTGCTCTGAAGTGGCAGTAATTCTATCTTGTATTCAAGGTTTATGGCAGGGCAAACTTGCTTATTAACTTTGATTTCAGGGGAGCATTTAAATCTTTAGTATGAATGTCGGTAATCCAGAAACATTTTTGCTTTATATTACCTGCAATGCCTCATGCCAGCTGAGCAATTCCACCCTGCTGTGAGGATAAACATGTTACATCTGCATTCAGTGCAGTATTGAAAGATATCACAGGTAGTTCTGTATGAAAATAACAGTGTTCATACAGAAATGTTAAAAATGAGTCCCTGTGTGTTGTTATTATGCTCACTTCTGAGCTATTTTTCTTCTGCTGTCCCATCCATCTACTGGCAAATGACAGGTTTACAAACGTGCCTCTTGTTAGAATTATGATTCCTAAAGTCCCCAGCTTAGATTTGTGAGCTATTGTGCTAGGAGAAGCCAGTATTGCCGAAAATACTGGCTTCAAGGGAGTGAAATACACAGTCACACAAAAGCAGAAGGGAGGAAATATTATTATTCTAATCTCAGTATTAAGTAGATAAAGAACCAATCCACCGAAACTGAATGACTTGCCCCAATGTCATCCAAATTTCTTTGCAGTAAAGCCAATGAGATGATTTTGATTTCCCTAGTGCTTAACCCCACCCTTCCTTCACAATATCCTTTATTTTAAAACAATCCCTAAATCCCGTTCATATCAAGTGAGAGCAAAAGAAATTTTTGCATCTTGACACAGTCATACTATTAATTTGGAAAGAATGCCCAAAGCATCTACAGGAGAAATCCAGCAGCACCAAATAATTTGCTGATGTGTTCCTTGTCACCAGGGTCTTTTGATACAGATATTTTAAAGCATTTTTTTTCCTTTCTTCTTTTAATTACATGTAGAATGATACCTATATGTTAAAATGTTCAATCTGCTTGCTCATTATTGGCAAGAGAGACAAATTTTGAACCTCCTTCTGGCACATCTCTATCCCAAAATCTGCTGCACATTGCTGTTCTAACGTTTCCTTTTTTCTCCGGAGTAGGCACAATCACTCTTTGTCCTCTACAGAGCGGATCAGCGCACAGGGAAATCTCATCTCAGCCCTAGCACAACTTGACTCCCGTGGCGTTGCAGTACTGAATTCTGGCCATCTGTGTCTTACTGCTTCAGCAAGTTTCCCCTTAGTAGTGTCATTAAGCATTTTCTGCACGCAGCCTTTGCACTTGGAAATGAGCAATGTTGTGTTAATCTAATTCTAGTGCATCAGCTAGGCTCTGTAAATTTGTAGGGACGCGTTATTGGGACCAGAATACATATTTGCTTTCCATTAAGTACATATTTTCCCCCTTGCCACTCGTCTTCCCATTACTTTATATTCAGGTATCTGTCCTGTTGCAGACCACTAGTTACTTTACTCAGAAAAGAAACCCAGGCTTCCTCATGAATATAGTGCCTCTTTATTGTTGAAAATTATTCATCCCACCCTTTTCCATTATAAGACACAACACAAAGGTGTTTATGCAATAGTCACAAAGCAGTTTAATGTTCTTCGGCTTGGATCCCTGTCACCTGCTGGATATTATGGACATAATGTCCAGTTGTGTGAGAATATAAATGTGCTTTTGGAGGAGGAAAGCAATCTTCTTTTACAGTGACTTTTCTATTGCCATTCCACAAAGTTACATTATTTGTCTCATAGAGATCTTTTTTTTTTTTTTTATTTTAAAAAAAGCACACCACAAAAATAACCCACACAAAACAAAAAACCCAATAACACATTTCCTATTAAAAAATGAAAAGCAAGACTTCTTCTTTCTAATTAGCAATGAAGTAACAACCAGATGTCTCTGTAAGTGATGGGATACCTATTTCATTAGCTATTCTTCACAGCAACCAGATGGTTCCTGCCACAAAACACTAAACATCTAAATACGTGATGAAAAACTAGCAGATATGCCAGTCAGGAAATGCAAAGAAACTCTATACAAGAGGCACCGCGCGCACGACGTAGGTGGCTTGTATGCACAAACCAACGCGTGCCTTGGTTACCACCTCAGCTGCAATAAAAGTGGGGGAAGATGGAAGTGGACAGTTCAGCAAAGCAAATTGACAGCTTCTGTATAGACCAAAGCATCTCCTGGCTCAGCTTGACACGTGCAACTGAGAACGAGGGCTTTCGGGCACAGGCCCTCCACGTTTCCAGCGCTACAGGGTCCTGGAAACTTGCTGCAAATGCAGATACTTCCCGCTTCTGAAAAGCCAGTGGTCTGTCTTCCCTATATTATCCAACATATTTTCCTCTGTTTATTGAATTTGAGTTCAACAGAGGGGCCTTAACTATTCCAGAACCATAAACTCATCTCTCTTTGAGCTTGTGAAGCCAGGTCCAAGGAAAGACACACTGGTGAATGTGTTCATGCATTTCTTTTCTCTTACCTCTGGAGCACGCTTTATTTTGCGAAACTAAAATTTTGCAGAAACAGCGTGAGGGAGTCCACCACAGACTTTAACTGCCGTAAGGACAATTGGTGTTGTCTTAGTGTCGATGAAGACAGCTGCTGTCATACAGCTCTGCTGTCACATGCATCTTCCCAGCAGCTACCTGGGCTGGCAACTGTAGTTTTATATCTTTTCATCAGTGGTATAGATCCAGAAGATTATTTTATGGTTACTTAAAAAACAAGTTTTATTCAGTTTCATTGCCTTTGCTTGTCTTACTGACAGTTTTCCACGGCTCAGTTGCATGGTTAGGTTGGTAGGCTGCACGCTTTTTAGTAATTTGTGGACATGAGTTAATTCAAGTTGAATATTCAATAGGATTTTCCAACTGAAAATGGGGTTTTCCAACTGAGTACGATGTATAGATGCTGCTTATTTTGTTATTCATACTTGACAGTGACAGAGACCCCTGTGGTAATGAGCAAGCAATTTTTAGCCTTGTTTAATAGTTGTGTCATGTCTCTGCATCATGTAATAGGCTACACAACCCTACTGAAGAAGTAACTTGCTTAAAAAAAAATAAAGGGAAAGAAATAGCATCACAAGAAGGCCGTTCATAATGACCCGCGGGAGACTTCCGCAAAAGTGATTTAATCCGATATGGACAGTCCCTATTTTAAAAAAATGAATCATCTCAGATGAGTGGAAGAATTCCCCCTGATATCACTAGGTGTTGGATGAGGACATTCCTGGACGATTCCCAAAACTTGTTCAGATATTCGTAACTTGAGTAGTCTGTAAATCTCCCAAAATAGGAATTGAATCTCATTCTTTTTAATTATATTTCATGTCACATGAAGTGTGGGGTTTTTTTTTTGGTTGTTTTTTTTTTTTTTTTTTTTTTCCCATCTGAGGATGAATATAAGTGTCAGAAGAACTAAATTGGGCTTAATGGGTGCTCCACAGCAGCTGAAAGTCCTTGGGTGAAGGACTCCAACTGCTGGCTTGTGCTGTGGTCTGGCACCTGTGAGCCAAGTGTGGTGAGAGCCTTGGTTAATGAGAGAGGTTGATGAATGTAGGATTGTTGGAGAAAGACTTTTTTTTTTTCGTAACAGCACAGCAATTCTGAAAGTACACAAATGCATTTTAAACGTTCAGCTCAGGTTGTCAGGTTTATTATTCTTTTAGGTTACTGCAGATGGTAAATTCTTTTTAATCTTTCTTTTAATGTTCTGTACAGTTGTTTAGAAATTCCTTAACTCTGGGAACATCTGCATTTTGTTTTCCCCAGTATTATTAAAGTTGTCACATGCATCGGATTCTCTTTCAGAATATCATTATGTGCAGCAGTGCCACCAGATTAAAGAGATGATTATGATTATGAACTACCCGTACATTTACTTCTCAGTTTTATGCCAGTCTGTAAACTGGCTGAGTGGATCTGATTTGCAGCACGGCTTTTTTCTGCAATATGCAGATGATTAAGACCTATAATTAACTAATGATCTATACAGCAATTCAACAAATTCTTTTGCTCTGATTGCCTACTCCCTGCAGAAGCCTTTCTGTAGCTTCACAGAAATTTCCGCTCCTGGCTCCTCCAAACCTCAGCTATGAAACATCTTTTAATATATAAAGGGACTTAACATTCCACTTTAGAGTGGCAGAGGTGGCTGTGTGCAAACCTCGCAGCTTTGCATGGAGCATGAGCGGGGAAATAAAAAGCCGAAGAGCTTTTTACAGCTCTCCTTCAACTGCGGCCAGCAGCGGTGTCAGCCAGCCATCCTCCGCTAAAGGCGAAGTTATAAACACCACTTCTGAGGGCAGAGCGACCTGGCGTTGCTGAAGTAACCGTCAAAGTAACATCTCCTTTAAGTGACAACCTGAAACAATAATAGTGTTTAGGGAAACAATGGCCTGTTAAGAGCGAGCGATGTTGGAACATGGGGAGCGTTGGCCGTCCTTGACTTTCCGACAGCCCGGGAGCCGGTGAGGAAGCACAGATGGAGCCAGTCTGCATAGGCCTCTTCACACTCGCTTTTTTCCTTTTTTCAAACAGCAGGAAAATATTGAACAGTGCCAAAGTCCGAATGAGTCACTTCGCATACAATAGGAAAAATCATAGAGCACTGAAGACCACCTTAGAAGTGAGTTCAAAAGAAAAATGTGTATACACATCTTGCATGTATCGCTGATGTTCTTCCTTTAAATCCCCACTATGAATTTTCCAGGAAAACATGTGACAAACAACAAAGAGAAAGTTCTCTGATTTATATTGTATTCTAGACTGGTAGAAGGAAAAGTTGGAAAATAATCAGGGCGATGTTTAAAAAAAAAAAAAAAAAAACAAAACCAAAACCAAGGGCACATCTCAGAAAAAGTTGATTTAGAGCCCTATCAATCTCCTATTTAAATCAGTGGCAAAACTCCAAGTGGATTCAGAGGGAGAAGGATTCAGCATGGAGAAAACAGACTGTGAACATATTTTTTAGCTTAGTTCCCTGCAATCCCCCCCCCTTTAAATGACTGAAAATTTAAACCACATTTAATGCAACTGGTTCTCACAGGTAATATGGAAAGCACGCAGTGGTGTTGCAACTAAATATTTCTGCTTTGACAATACCAGAAACTACAATAACCCCCAAAAGAAAAGTATAATTACTATGAAGGATGGGTTTCAGCCACTAGAAGTAAACAAGAAAGCTCATATCCTCAATTAGAGGAAAGGTTTGGAAGAAAAAGTGGCTATGGAAGAACAGTATGAAAGGCAAGTAAGAAAACTGAGGTTAAAGTCAAAGACCATCTGCAAGAATGGCAAACAAAGACCTGAAGATCAGATTTCTTAGGGCAAATGAAACCTTTGACGTCAAAGGAGATGTGCTGATTGATTTCAGTGGCTTTGAATTGGGGCTTTGAATTGGATTGAAATTATTATACCACAACATACATAGCAGCAGAAGTCTAAAACTGCAAGCTGGTGGCCTAGTATGTGTGAGGAAGTAATGGTGGAATCAACAAATCGGGACATAGTTGTATTTATTCTGCACGTTGAATCATATTTTATGTTTTGGTCTCCAGACTGTTTTGTTACATCTTTGTACTCCCTCAGCATTGACTGAAAAGATATTCATGGTTCATAACAGTTGGGCAAAAATTGAATTCCATCTGTTTCTTCCATAATAAGTAACTGGAATGAAGGTCTTAGCAGAGAACTCCTCCTTGCTAAACATCACATCAATGCTTTTTGCGAGTTTATGTCTGAAGCTCTTGCTTAACGTATTTGCGCAAAGAAAAACTGCTTTCCTATGCAGAAGTCCATATGATCAGACAGCAGTGCCAGCTGATCATCCAATCTGGCAAAGAACCCACAGCCACTCCTGATGTGTAACAGCTCATGGATTTTTGACTGGTACCTCAAGATAATTTTAGTAGGATGAGAGTTTTCTATGGAAAATCAGATGAAAGAGAAATTCAGGTCTCTCTAACAAGCACTTTAATTGTGACAAATCCATCCAGAAATATGTATAGGTTTATTAAAATGTTTCTCATTCTTTCATAAGTTAGACTCTTTTAGGTTTCTATATGCAATTTTTTTCTTATTTTGTTTTAAATTGTGCTTACTGCAGATCTGAAAGCCAAGTAAAAATTCACGTTTTCTGCAAGGACCTAAACGTTAGGATTTGGATGTTGAAACCTATCTGTCATTAGAAACTCAGTCTAGTAACATAGTCAGTTCTGTCATTTGGACAGAATATAGATAGATGGTTAATACAGAAAATAAACCCAGAGAAACTATAGTCATAGGTATGGAATACCCGCAGCTCTGGTGACCTTTGGGGTCAGACAGGAAGTAGATCTGGGGTGTTTCAGAGGAAACAAAAAGGAAATTGGTAGTGAATATTACATTAAAATAGTTTTGTACATCTGATATAACCGAGGAGAATGTGAGCCGAGTCTTAAATGTTATTGCATTTCAGCAGCCTCACCACAACTTACTCTCTTATGTTATGAAGCTTACTCCCTAAGTTATGAAGAAATTGGCACAAATTCATCGACAGTTTGTTCAGAGTGATATTAGAAATGGATAAACAGTCCATAGGTATCTTAAAGTAAGCATTGGCAGTCCCTGTTGACACAGAACCCAGCAGTGCAGTTCTCATATCCCAGTCATTCCCTAATCATTGCCAGAGATACGTAGCTATCTCTAGAGCAAATATTAACTCTGCTGCTAGATGAGATGTTTGTCATTACAATAGATAAAACAGAAATTCAAGCTGAATATAGTTGTTCCTGATGAAAGGAACTAAAAAGTGGAGTCCGAGAGCTCTGCAATATGCTGTTTTATTCTTTTCCTGAGAAAATAATGGATTGGAAACTATCACGTATTAATGGTTTTTATTATATTTCCTTTCTATGTCCCTCTTATACATCCTTTCTGTCTAGTTTACGACTTCACATACAATTATAATCTAAAGGTGCAGGTCACCATGTTCAAAATGTTACGCCCGTTTCTGGCAACATCCTCATAACTAGCCTGGAGCATATGCTTCCTGTATCGTCCTCCTCTTGTAGGGAGAAAGGCTGTTATTGCTGATAACTAATCAGCTCTTCTGTGATTCATGGGAATAAAGAGCCAATACACTCCTAAACGTTTCTGTCTCACCCCCAGTCTTACCACTTGATACCGTGTCCTTAGTCAGGGCTTCCTAGAATGGTGTGGTCATCACCTCCTGGTGCTCTTTGGCACCAATGAAGTCTAAAATGCCCTTGGGTAAAATGACTTTACTTTTTGGAACAGAATTTTATTTCCTACGTCAGTAGTTTTCACTGATTCCATGGAAACTACTTGCAAGACCTCTTCTATTTTCTACTTGAATTTATGGGTGATTTGCCTTTCAGCATCGAAATTATTTTTCCAATCAAATGTTGTTTCTCCATGAGTGTGTATTTAAAAAAAAATAATCTTTTAACAAATGAACTCCTTATTGTCAGAGAGGTGATTAAAAAATAGGCTGTTTTCAAGAGCTAACTCCTCTGCAACAGCCGCCTCCTCAGACAGAGTGCTCTGGAGATCAAAAATAGTGAAGGAAAATGCTGTGTTTAAATCATTTGAAGCTCATGGAACGTGAAGGGCTCATCGGCTGAACTACTAAATGTTTCTTCAGAGAGATTTCATCTATGTAAGTTCTGCCCAGTGTTTTTTGTCGATCCTTCACAGCGCAAACTGGGTATTACAATGAAGATTTCTTTTGATTTTTGGCATAATCTCACAGGTTCAGGGCAACCCTTTAGAGCTGTCTTTGTTACAATTTTAATTTACTAATGCAAAGCAAATCACATTCTAGCTTATAGCATGTCACAGGTCTGTTTTTCAGCTAGAAAGCAGTACTGTTTAAACCTCTGCCCCCCTCCGCCCCCCTCCTCCCCGCAAAAAAATAAAACAAAAAGACCCAACAGTGAGTCTGATCTTGAAAAGATGCTAAAGAAAAAAGATCGTGACAAAAGTAGCATCAGACAATTATTTTAATCCTGTACTTAAAAACATCCTGTGAGCTCCTTCCCCTTTAGATTCAACCTAAATATCCAGTTTGAGAACCTGCACTGTCATTAATTGCTGCTTTCAAATAGAACTGGTATAATACCCTTGCATTTCTCGAGCCACTTAATTGAAAGATCAGCCTTACCTTCTGAAATAAATCCAAGGATCATTTCATAGCATGTTGCCACAATGGTTTCCATTTACAACTCTCTTTCTCTGTCTCTGTATATATATGTATGTGTATTTTAATGCAAAGCAGGCTGAGAAACCTAACTTCAGTGAAGGCAGAGTTTGAGAGGTCTGTGACCAGCTGCACTGGAATCGCTTATAGCCCATATAATCTCCTGCGTTTTGGTAGCTGATTTGCCGGGGTTTGTCTCCTGTTCTCACAAGCATGTCTTTGTAATTGTCTGCCTACGATGGATTAGTTAATATACATATTGCAAAGTCCATCTGAAACTGGTGGAATCTGAAGTCATGTAGCTTCTTACAAAAGATCAGACTTTTATACCAAAGACGTCGGGTCATCTGTAAATACGTTGTAGCTATGAAAATACCAGTACCTGAGAGGCAAGGTTGCTACTTTTTGCTTCAGATTTGTCTTTCCATATCATCTGGACTTGATTCTATTTAAAAATGTCAATGCAATGAAAAAAACCCAACAAAACAACCCAGGATCCTCAACTGTGAACCCAAGCAAGTTGTTAATAATTACCGATTTTTAACTTTTCTGCAGACAGAAGCATTTCTCCGTAAGGAATAAAAACTGGCAAATAGAAGCCCCATTTATATTCAATTTATCACATTCTCAACATTTTACTGTTTAATTAAAAGACCTCACCGTGTCCAATGGCACAATAAATTTAGCACATCTCGGAATGACTTTCTGAGCAGGATGCACTAACAACAGGGTTATTTTCTACCTTTCTCTGATAGTGATCCTACTTGCTGCATTATTTTTAGAAAGTTGTCTGTTGATAAAAAAACTCGGTAAGGATGACCTTTGAAGAAGCCAAGATGATACTTTTCCCCTCGTGCAATGGACTCTGTCTCCCCACCTCAAAGCGGACACTCTTGCTCCTTGATATTAAAGGGTGCTTCTTCACAAAGAGAAGTCCCTATCTGACTTGATACTGTCATTTTCAGTTTCCTAGGGATTATAGGAAACATCACACATTTTTTTGGTGTAGTATATTTTTCCGTTGTCTGCTTTGTCCCGCGGGTTTTTGGTTCTTTTCTGACAGGGAAGCTGATTTCCACACACCAGCGCTTCTGGGGCAGAGAATAATAAAGCCAAGAACCCCCTCTCTCCACTCAATTTAAAAGTAAGCTTTAAAAACCCCGAAGTAACCAGCAGGCTTTCTGCAGTGCATTAGTGACTTGATTTATTTATTTTTTAATGTTCATTTAAATATCCTCTCCTTACCTCCAGTGGGAGGGATTTGAAGCCCTACCTCAACAGTTATTGAGGTATCCAGTGGAGCAATGCAACCTTTTTCTTCCCACTGTACAACGAGGAAGAAGAGGACTCTAGGTGTCTGGTTGTGGAGATGGGTTCCTAGTTCCCCAGGCTCTCAGATCAGCAGGGTGAAGTGGGCAGGAGGCGTTGGCAAAGCCCAGAGATACGCTGGAAGTCATGGCAAGAGGAATCTGGTGTGCTGCTGCTGAGATGAAATAGGCTCTGTGGAGCAGCATATGGCTTCACAGTGGCTTCGGAGGATGGATAGCAGGATTACTTAGTAATTACCGTTCAGTCTGATCCTGGAAGGATCTGAGTGTGAATGTTTGTCCAAGCTTTCCACAAGATGCCTGAGCATTCAGCACCTCAAAGTGTCAGGGCCAGAAATGGGAAGAAAAGGGAAATGATTGCTTATGATGACTGCCAAAACTCTGTATTTGTACAAATCTGGCACTTTATAAATAGCATGCTATGTCCTCGTAAGAGTTTAATAAACTATAAACATTCATTACAATGTTTTCTAATCTAAATGTGATGATTAGTTGGGTTTTTTGTTGCTTTTTTTTTTTTTTTTTTCTTTTGAATGGGACGTTCATTTGCTAAAATCTTGATGGAAGTGGAGAACTATTTCCCTGCTTATCTCCCCTGGGAAACTGGCCCATCAATTTTTAGCTCCTATAAAAGGGGATAGAAGACAGTTCCCAGGGACTAGACTTGGAGAGCAGATTGTGGAGGTCCATCTCATCCTACTTAATGCAGTTCAGATGTAGGAGGCTCCACCTACTCTAAAAGATGGTTAGCTTCTAGTGATTTTCCATAACTAGCAGAATTAGATCATTTTTAATGCTGTACAGTGTCTGTCTGCAGTGAAATACTTATGGTGAAGGAACTGACACAGGTTGTATATCGCAGCATATGCATGCAAGATAATTTGGTTTTTGTCTTCCTATCTTAACCTCCCTCCTCCAAAAGTAAGTTTTCAGACACACCCAAATTTACATCGATCCTTAAAAACCAAGCAATTATTTTTAAAGGAACACAGAGAAGTCATTCCTTTTTCATCCAACTCTTCCACACAGAATACTAAGTTCTGAGGAGCTGTGGTGTGAGTAATTCCAGTAAGAAGATTTGTAATCACAGGCTGTGTATGCTGTTAGCTAATTTGGAGTACAGGAACCAAGTTTCATCAAAAGTTTGTAGCGGCAAAATGATTTGTCTCCCTTGGGCACCCAACCGAATGCTTAAGAGAATCTGAAATTCGAGAGTTAGAGTAGAAAGTGCGCCTGGCAGCCCTCGAGCGTTTGTTTGCCTCAGTATGCTTACCACACAGAGTCACCACAGGTTTTATTACCTCAAATTGATTGTGAAATGTTGCCATTGTGGAGTTTTGAGATTTCTTCACAATGTTTCCAATACACTAGTAAAGGGGCTTTCACGTGATTTTAATGCAATTTGATCTCCTTCTCAACTGGAGCTAGTGATGTGAAAATGATGATAGAAATTCTCCTTTTTTGTTTGGATGAAACATATCCTTTCAAAGTGAATCTTCTGGTGATCCTCTCCTTTCACTGCTTTTTGGTTCGTATTCGGGAGCACACGAGTTAGACTGCATTGCTTATCCAGTGTAGGCACCCCAAAACCTGTATAGCACCAATGGCAGGTCCTCAGTACTACTTGTCAATGTATAGATATCCTGTGTGCATACTGAATCACGTATTCACATAACAGCACGTACCCTGGAGCAGTTTTCCATTCTCCGTAATTATTTGGGGTTTAGTCGGGCAGGCTGGTGCACATCTAATTCGCTTAAAGCACCTTCCTTTTTGCAAGCGTGGAGGAGATGAAACGTCCGACTTTGAGCAAGCTGATGCCGTGTAGCGCACGGCGCGCTCTTCCCAAACCACGCTGGTGCTCTGTGTTCAAGTGGCATGGCAACTGCTGCTATGGAAACTGCTTCCACGATGACCAGTGTCACAACTCCCCTACTTTATCAGCAAGCTATCGCACTTTCAGAATATCAAGTCATGCGTTTGCCTCAATGAGTAGGAAGATGCGAGAAAGTCGCTAATTCAGCTTCTGTTAGTAAGTGTGACTTGTTCTTTTTCAGAGTGTACGTTAAAATTATTTTGCTGCTTCTTTCTTAGCTTATCTCCATTACATTCAGTTTGGCAAGTAGTTTCCCAAGTAATTTTTCCCCCTCTGTGATGCTCCTATTCGTATCACTCTGAGGTACCTTGGGGATATCATTGTGTGATTCTGGAGCCAGAGAACGAGGGACTGGTCACTTCAGTGGCTTGCTGTGTGACCCCGTATTGTTTCGCTTCTGTGTGACGTTATTCTTCCCCATCTAAATTTTGTTTAAAAATAAGGTTTTTGTAAAGGATTTCTGAAGCGTAACTAACAATTGCAAAGGATTTTGTTTCACACAAAAAAGCAATGTAACAACACCATGACATGACACTTATTACTTGGCTTTATGCATTTATTATTTATGTGCAAATAGCCTTTTGGCTCAAGCGAAGGGAGTGCTGGATGCAAAAATTCAGTGTCAGCAACTTCATATCCTCCCTATGGCTTTATTTACTTCTTTCTTGAAAAAATCGCACTTGTGTTCTTAAATTTACTGGGTGCTTGCTGATCAGTTTTCTCATTGCAGCAGATAAATGGTGCTCTGCAGACACTACTTTCACATTCGTTGGTGGCAGGGATGGAACCATGTTGTTTTTTCCAGATTGGCAGATGTAATCTAGGAGAACTTCAGTCTGTCTTCATAATCTCCGTTTTCCAATTATTCTTTCCTGCTTCCTTAACTGATTTTCAAAGAGCTACCTTTCCACACACTTTGCATTCTCTCTTTTTTTTGTTTATTTATCAGAATAAGTAAAACTAACATAAGAAGAATCTGGTGTAAGACTCTGTTCTGCTTGGTGGTGCTGTATCAGGGAATGAGAACGGTACGGCGCCCCCCTCAGAGAGGATGCTGCATCCCGTTGCCTCTGGGATACAGAGACACTCTGCAAAAGTCATTGGATGATTTTCAAAATACCAACAGCAATGTCTTAAAAGATCTGTCAAGTACAATGATTGGGGGGAGGTACAAAACACTGTTTCAGGACTACTGGAAATTTCCATGAAACATGGGGAGATGTAAAAAAAAAAAAACAAAACCAACCCCACCTGAAAAACACTGCAGGTTGTAAGCTAAATGTTTTAGTAATGATTTATGGATGTATAAGGATCACAGAAATTCGAGGAAAGCTTGCCACAGAAAGAGTATAAGATCAGGCTACAACAGCTGATGCCTGGAATATAAAAGAATCGGGATTTTCTATGCATAATTATTTATACACACATATGTCAACCTTCTATTGCATATCATGTGTTAAGTGTAAATTGAACAGCCTCCTTCATTCCAGATAAGAATTCGCTATATTTGAAATATGGTTGCAGCAAAGAAAAAAACTAAGAACAAACATAGGGTTTGGTTCTCCAGTAGAAAAAGGCTTTGTAAACCAATAGTAGTCCTTTGCTTAATGAGAAGCTAAGCAGAATATTTCTGCCAGCTCTGCTGGTGTAAGGGATTCAGAAGCAGTGTGTGGCCAAGGAACATAAGGAAGAGTGACCTTGGTATCTTTAAATCTGTTTCTTTTTCTTCTCTGTTTTGTGAAGCTGTGCTAAGTTTGGGAATTTGTCTTATTATGATCCAAATGAGAAATAATATACTAGCCGAAGCTGCAAAACAAAAATTAAGTACTCTTGAAGTTGTTCAAATTATTTAAAATACAGTTTTGAACATTTTTCTTAGTAGTTTTACCCTGAAGAATAAATCTTGAATATGGTTACGTTTTCAAAGCCACTTTAAAGATTTGATAATACTGTTTGTTCTGCTTACTCTCATCTGTCCTCATTTTTCTTTTTTTTTTCCTTTTTTTTTCTTTTTTTTGTTATGCTGGTGGGTTTTTTTTTCTGCTGTAATAATGTGACAGGCTATTTCTGTTCTCTGTTGCCTAAATGGCTTTTTATAGAATTTACTACTTGGTCATGCCTTCTGTTTTATTTTTGTTTCTTTCTCCTCTCAGTTTTACCTCTTTTTTCCCCTCCTATTCTTCTTTTTCTTCTTCTATCTTACATATTTATCCCTCTTTTCCAGTACTTATTTCTTTCCTCTTACCTGGGAACTCCTCAAATATAACTATTATTGTTTTACCTTTTAACCTCCATTTAAAAACATTTCATTAATCTTATGCCCACTTATCTAATTCTGTTTTAAGTGAAAAATTAAATAACTTCTTTTGTTGACATGATCAAGTTAATTGACATGATCTAACAGGGTCAAGCAGAGAGTTTGTTAGTACTTACAGTTTGCCTAGCAGAAGAACTGAATAGATTTTTTTGACATCCGGGACATTGGCTATTACTCCAGAAGGGCACAAAATAATAAAGTTAGTGTCTCTCTTGAAAGGGACTCAAAAGGAATTATTATCGATGACTCAGCTTTGCTTCAATGCATGGAAAAATACTGGAACTAAAAATCGAGCCAAGTATTTGTAAGTACTACAAAAAAAGGAGAGTAACAAAAGGAGATAACTTGTAGTCAACAAAGGCCTGTAAAAAAGATAGTAAATCTATTTAATTTCCACCCAGAACTGGTTAATACCCCTTGTCAGTAAAGAAAATTTATTAAATATTGTTACATTAGTAGATATTTTCATAAGCAGAGGAAATACGGTCTAGACACAAGATGGATTGTTAGAAGATGCATTCCGACTCAAAGACTATATTCAGCAATTTTCTGAGATCCACTGTCAACTCTTTTAATTAGCTAGCTGGATAGTAGCTTAGAGAGTGTTCTTATTATCTTTGTAGATGGCATCCTCCTGGGAGAGCCAGCGAGTGCTCTCAAGCAGGGGTTGGACTTTGCAACAAGCATTAGCGTTGAGGGCATCGCGGCATTGCGTCTCTCCCTCAGGGCACAGGACAGGACAACCCTCTTTCGCAGGAGTTCAGTTTGGCTGATGCTGATCACAAATGAACCTGGTTTACAGCTAATGTCATACTAAAATCTGCCAGTAGGGAGTGATGTAGGTGTGACAGGATATGTGATGGCTTCCACTCAGAGATACGAGAGCCTCGGAGCTGGTTTGCGGTGTCAGCCTTGGGGCACCGCTCTTTCCGGAGGGATGGAATCTTGGAGATGGTCATTGAGTGAGCAGCCAAATGATCAGAACCTATGAAACCTATGGGAAAGGACTGGGCTGATTAAGCCTCAGCTGAATCGAAAGGAGACAAGAAGGAAGCATGTTAAGTCTTCAAATACGTAAAATGTTTCTCCTAAAGCTGTCTGCTGTGGATAAAGCGAGAAGCAATGAATTAACCACAGCATGTGACAGCTAATTATGCGGTTAAACAAGTATTGGCATATATTCTTGCAAAAGGGTTTCGTTACCAAGGGCTTTAACAGTGAAGTTAGAGAAATATCTGTCAGGAACAGCTGACGTGCAGTTTGATCCTGCTTGGTGGAGGCAGAGAGCTTAATGAATGACCTTTTTTTATTTCTCTTCCAGCTTTATGTTTTAAGATTTTATGATCAGAAGAAAAGATTCCAGAGCAAAAAGGTAGCTTTATATTTCAGTCCTGCTGCTCACTGAGATTTTGGACATGGAGTGTTCTGAAGAGTTGAAAATCCCATTTTGAAAATAGACACATGTGAAGTTTGTTTGACAAGGCACAAGAAAATTTAAAGATGGGCCCATGCAACCTTTAGAAGACCTCTACCTCCTTTTCTGTAGTATGCTAGCAATTAGGGTGATTCTTCCTCTCCATCATGCCGCAGTGTCGTTTGATATATGGACTGGCTGATGTTTTTCAAAGATTCTCCCCCCACCCCCATCTATAAAAACAGCTCTCTTGGAGGCTTTTGATTAACATGGAACAAAGAAACATTATTTCACTTGTGAGAATATTTTTGTGGTACTAGAAATATTCTCAAGGGTGTGAACTTTATGGGGAGTGTTTAGCAGCACAGATTCCACCTATTTTCCCACGTTCGCTTTGTAATTTGAAGTCTGAGTTTAAAATTCAAGCTTTACCACTCAAAGTTTTCCCTAGTAAACCCCTATTAAAACCATATTTCTGAAGCAAAAATTACAGTATGACCAAAACAGTTGGAATGTTCTCACTAAGGCGTATCTACGACATTTGATAGCTATTGGCATTTTAGATTTATGAAGGGCCAGCTGTGAGATTTTCAGAAAAGAGAACTTTTGATTTCTTTATTATTAATAATAAGCAGAAGCATGCACTGGAAAACAAATGGCACCGTGTGACAGACTAACGAAATGGGTATTTCTACTCTAGTAAATTCCTTGTGCCAAACATGTGATTGTGCATTTGCATAACAACTTCATTCGCTCATAAGTGGTCAGAAAAATGCTCCCCCCAAGTACAAAATTATTTCTTGCTTTGATTTTTTTTTTAAGTTCACAAGATGAATAAACATGATGAAACTGCCTTTAAGCATATGCCAGACATTAGTTTTGTTGGTTGCTAGCAATCCACTGTCAGAAAGCCATCAACTCACCCATGTGATCTTTAACTTTGAAAAACACATTATTTTCTTTTTTTCAGATATGTGTAGCTAATTATTGTTTAATTGTTTACAGAACTGCCAGGAGAACTACTGAAATTTGTTCAGTTGTCCAAGACAGCTTGCCAGCTCATGCACAGATATAGACATCTGTCCAGTTTCCCACTCATAGGGAGTTTCCTTTCTATTTCTCACTTGTATTTAGTTCTACCAAATATCTACCTGACTCCTCATTGGGACTTATCTAAAAATGTAGCCATACTATTTTAATAAATCATTGTTTCGCTTTTTTTTTTTTTAATACATCTTTGGTTAGGATGAAAGGTTGGACTATTTTATAGCATACTTGTAATAGCCTATTTCTGTACATGGGAATACATTATTATTGGCAGTGTGGTGAAGCAAATAGTTTAAATATATGTAAGTTCACTTGCTTTAGGGAAGAACCATCTGGAAGACTGAAGTACTCATAGGTTTCTGGTTCTTGCATTGCCACTGGCTTATGTTGACATAGTTTCTATAATCAGATTTATCTTTTTTATTGAGGGAGAAGATATATCTGATCCAGCGCAATTCTATCAAAGTGCCAGGGGCCCAAAACACACATTATTGAATGTATAAAATGAATTCTATTGATTGACTGTAGTTTATATTCTTAGGCAATAAAAAAGTCCTCAGCATGTTTACATACTGTAAGCTATATGAATACTAGAACTGGATTAGATTTTCAAAATATCTTGTTTATTAGAGCGCACTGTTTGAGATTGTGATACTAAAGAATAATACTATAAATGAGTATTTTATCACATGGTATGAACCATCAGTAAGATTTTAAAATTAGTAATTAATAAAAAGTGCTGTAGATTTTAGTGGGATTTAAGAGAGTACTATTTCCTGCAGCAAATTTATCCCAAGCAATAGTCCTCCTGTTTCTTAACATTGGTGTCCAATGGCATGTTCTCTCATTCTTTTGTTGTGCTTCTGGTCTAAGTTTAGATTAAAAGTAGGAACCATGCTGAAATTATTTACATCGATGACACAGCTCCCTTTGGTGTCAATAAATCCATACTCCCTTATCCTTATATTTGTGTTTCAGCTCCCATGTGCACATATGACATTGTATAGGTAGTAATCTCACATAGGTCTGTGCTCGTCAACTATGGAAATCTAAGCTTACAACATAAGAGGTGCGTAACAAATACTTATTTGAAAAAAGTAAATTAGAACTATAGTCCTACAGGACCATCTTTTCAAAACTGGTTATCTAATTTGGCTTTCTACATTTGAACCTGCAACGTCAGTAAAAGAGTCAACAAGTGCTCATTCTGAGTCTTGTCCAAAACTATTTCCCTGAATGAAATGTACCTACTGAGATCGGTGGGCTTTGGTTCACACCCTGTCTCATGCCTATAGGGGCTGAGATATGTAAAATAAATGAATATGTAGTTTTAATGGGCAATTGGGTTAGAAAAATGTTTAAAAATTGTTACTATCCAGCTATGACTTTCTCACTTATGCTGTATTTAAGTCTCTCAAACCCTCATGGAAATGGCATGAAAGTTGCAGAGCTCTCCTTTCTGAGTGTTTCAGCAAAATGCTTAAATTGGGTAAAGCTGCACATATTGTCTGTCAGTTTTGAAGCCTGTCTAAAAATCTATGTATGAAATTATTTATTGATTTGCATGGCAACAGTCAAGGCCATTTACTGTAAAATGGACAGAAAAGTTAAATTTGACTTAAAAAGAAAGCTGACTCTTCAAGAAAGCAGGTAAAGAAGTAAATTCAACTCTATAGGATATATTTAGTAAGCATTCCTGAAAGTTAAATAAGCAAAGCAATCATAAACATTTAGTTTTGACTGTTTTTCAAAGTCTGATATCCCTGATATTTGGGGAAAAATGTACCAGGAATATTTTTGTGAAACTCATGTTCCTATTTCAGGCTTAATTTTTAATGTCTCTCATCTAGCAAAACTCTGAACTTCCTGCTTAACTTTAAAGATGAACAAATCAAAATGTCATTTATGATAAGGCTGAGAATATCCTGACAGCTTATTTGTCTGCCAATAAGAAACAGTTATCTTCCTAATACGGGCCGGATTCTGCACTAGTGATCAAATAAAAGCATGTGAGGACACTGATGTCATTTTTCAAAGACAAAATTGTAATAGAACTACAGATGAATATTTATCATAATAACTTTCCTGACATGATATCAATAGTCACATGAATCAGTTATTTCTCTAAATAAGGACCTAGTCAACTGCAAAGGCACTTGTGCTTGATTTCCCAAAATCTCGTCTCTCTCTTGTTATTTTTCTCCATTTCCCATCTTGTAAAAATCTGGTCTCAAACAGGTCTGTACTACTTCTATTCTATGCTGGCAGGCAAGGAATATTCTGGGCAGCAGGGTAAATCTCAGGTATTTGGAAACCTACCTTTGTAGACTCACTCCATCCTGAGTGAGGAACATCTTGATGCTTACTACTTGCTTGGAAATTATGGTAATCCACTATAAGATAAAATACAGATAAAAATACCTTATCACTTCATACATACTAAACAATATAATTTAAAAATTTTATTCAGATAAGTAACTAAGCGAAAGGAAACCCCACTATTACAATCTACTTAGTGACAGATCAAACCAAAAAGATGTCTCATGGGGTCTAGCTCTCTGCCAAATGATTTTGTGACTGTTTGGGGTTGGGATTCTCTCTCACTCTGTGGCTGCCTTCCACAGAAGCATCCTACTCCCCGTGAAATGCACTTCTTTTTATAGCCAAATTCTTTCTTGGAGCTCTCCAGGGATTCCATTCAGATCCAGATTTTCCTTCCTATGTATAGCCAAATTTTCAGTGGAAAGTTTTGATATACCTCCCATTGCATTGCAAAGAGCCTCCCCTTCCTTGGGATGTAAAAGTTATGCCTGCAGACCAGACTTCTTCCTACGTATTTGACTAGGTCGCAGATGACTCTGTGATTGGGAGGAAGGCTTCACCTTCCTGTCAGCGGCTGAGGGTATCTTCTCTCTCAAGGGAAAACTGATGTGAGAGGCTTTGGTTGTTTACCAGAACCATTCAGACAGGGCTTTCGCTTTGCTGTCATCTCAGTTACGGTTACAGCTGCTTGTGTGGGGTTGTTATAAAATAGATCCACAAAATAATTCAGGTTAAGAGTAAACTCCTCAGGGTGTTATTATTCAACGGTATTATTTCTTTATAAAGTGTGTATGTTTCAGTGCAAAGTGCCTCCGTTCTCCGAGACTTGTAATTAGTCACCTATAGACTATCAAGAATACTTCCTATTTATGACTAGATGAGATTAACGCATGTGCCCCACAACAGGCTGTTGACCGAGCCTAGATATTTTAGTAATTAAACACTTCAGGATCATAATGCGTGTGAGGCAACCACAGACAAAATCTATATTGGAGAAGGCCTTCAAGAATATTCTTTGCAAGTGAATTGTAACACTGATTACCTCTGTGATATAAGCCCCTAAGATCTATAAATATATGAAAGACCACATATCAAATAAATATGAATAAAATATAAATTATATTAGGTTCTCATTAATTTTGGTTTTGTTTTTCTTTTTTTTTTTTTACCATCAATTGCCTTTTCATCCAGATGTATAAATAACATAAAGAATGAAATCAAAGTACTGATAAGAAATCCCAGATCAAATTGCTTTCAGAGCCTGGATAAGTTTTCTGTATTGTTTGGAGGGTGGTTTTTATTTGTTTTTGTTTTTTGTTTGTTTTTTTTTTTCTGGTACACCCACGTATCTAATTCTCTCCAGCTTCCAAATCTTGTACAGTCTCAGAATAACGTCAAATCAATACACATCCAATACTCTTGCTTTTGCCTCAACAGAAAAGAGCTAATGGTGCTGACAGTCTTTGAAAAGCTTTCCAGTTGGCCCAATATGGAATAAATTATCCTGAAAAAGAAGTAGAACTCTTTTCCAGCTAAGCTATTATTGTAGTACATTCCATCAGCACTACCTTTAAGTGTTTAATAATACATTACTGCACAGAGAAAAGGCTAATGGAGGAATCTACCTATATTAGAGAAAAACTGGTGTATGATTTGTGTTTCCTGCTTTTTCTAAGAAAAGGACTCCTCAAAGAAGGAACTGTGATTTTTATATTGTAGCTTTAAGCATTGATTCTTTAAGGAGTGAACACTTTTAATGTAAAATGCCCATGTAATTTCTTTAGGAAGTAGTGTAGGAAGAAAAAGGAGTATAGCATTATGTTGCAATTTCTAAACATAGGTGCTAACCATGACTTTACTTCAAGAAGGTTCTTAAGCATGTGTCTCACTTTAATTCTGTAAATCTATTGATGCTATTATGACTTCTTATGTACTAGGACAACGCACACGTGTACTAAGGGATGTGCTCCTGCCACAAAAGGAGAAAGGATTTATTCTTGTGTATCATTTCTTCTTCCCTCCTCTCCTATTTTTTCTTTGCACATGTCCTTGCCTTTATATCCTCCTCCTCACAGATTTGACTTCATCTTCTGCCCTTCCGGTACTTATCTATCCACTTACTTCTCCAGAGAGGTCATCACACACATTTCGTTGATCAGAAGTATTAGATGCAGTAGTAGTTTGAGGAATCTCTGTTGCGTCACCACCATCCCCAACCCTCGCTGCGTTGCTACCTCTTCAGCAGTGACACCACCATTGTTTGTGGAGTTGTGCAGAAAAACACCTCAGGGTGAAAAAACACAAACAGGATTTAATAGGCAATTCTTGTTTCAGGTTATTCCTCTGGTTCATAGTGCAGTCTCAGACGTGGCTGGTTGGCACGACTGAGTTGCAGTCAACCGCAGTTAACCGCTGTACAGCGGTGGAAATAAACGGGCAGTCATGGAAAGGGTCAGGGCTGTCATGGGGTAGTGCTGAGGACGGTATTTCTGACAGTGCTTCATATCTCAGAATAAGGCCTGAGGGTGACACTGCTTTAAGGTCTTCCAGAAATGCAGGTGGCCTGATTTCCAGATGAGAAGTTGAAAAATCTGTGGGGTAACAGCTGTAGCGGTTGTAGTTGAGGACAGCCTGACCTCCTCCTTTTAGGAGGTAACTGTCTGTACAGCAGTTAAAAATCAAGAGGTTGTGTATACTGTGATCACAAATGCTTTAAAAAAAAATTACTAAATTCATAAGGCTGCAGGCTATAAACAATTGGAGTTTGCTTGTTTATAACATCTTTAAACTTTTGTCTATAAAAAGTTGAGATACATGCTGTACTTTTACAAATCACTTTTTGAGATCCCGTGTGAAGTCAAGCCTTGATATTGTGGTACAGAATTGCACTGAAAAGTCTGGGGGGCTGGCAGAGATACTGTAGATCTCATACGAGGGTGACACGATCATCCTATTCCCAAAACAAAAGTTTCACCCAAACTCAGCATCCTGAAGTTACAAAATAGCTGAAAAACACCAGCATTGATAAGTGATTTTGTGTGTGTATGCGGATCTTTAAACATGCAGGTTTTTTTCCTACTCTTTTTGTATTTTTTCGGATTGTATAGTGAGTCCATCTGAATGTGCATAATGGTATTCACCTGCAGCTTTTGGTAATAATACTGCCTGTGCCGGAGGATGATGGAAATTCCTCGTCTAACTTTTCAGAACATCTTTCAGAGTGAAACTCACCGGATAGTTATATAAAAAATATAAAAAATGGATTGTTCCTTGTTTGGAATCGGAAACTTTTCCCACCAAAATGTACAGTAATTTTTTAATAGGAACTGAGTTTTATTATTTGTATATTATCAACAAAAGGATTCTTTTCAAACTTCTATTTAGTTTGCATGTTATGAACAGAAAACATAAACAGTCACAGGATCAAGTATTTATTCTGGCTAATTTTCAGCTAGCATCATTCCATATATTTTTTTTAAACACAAAAAAGACTTTTGTAGATGTTCTGTTTTGTGTTTGTAAATGCTCTTGGCAGGAAGGATAGGCATAGAAAAGACATTTTACATGAAGCTCTTTGCTTTCAGATTTTACCATTTGTTCTTAACAAATAGATATACAGATTGGGAGAGTAAAAGAATAACAGGAAATTAAAAGAGAAAGAAACAACCACAACTAAACAAAAGCATCAAAAATCCTCTAACAGGATTGTCTGTGGGGGTTGTAGATCAGATGATTGACTACCATAAGCAAAGAGCTATTATTCTTTAGCAGTTAGTGGGCGGCAAATGTTCCATTTCCACTTATCTAGCATTGCTTTTGGTTTGCAACCAGACCATGGCTATGCTTTACAAGAGTAGAATTCACCTGGGTAATTATACTCTATTAGCAAGGTTAAAAGGGCAATGAGAAAGAGATAGAGTGGGAGAAATAAAAAAAGCATTGGTGGTGGTTTAGTACCAAAAATGGATGGGAAACTGTATGAACTTTACAGTGAAATTGGGATTTAGCCAGGGAGATGAAGAAATTATTCTTCCCCTTTTCCCTTATCTAGGATGAATATCCTTCTGTTGTGTTGTTGGATTTTAATTTTTTTTTTTTTTTTTTTTTTTTGTGAAAGAAGTCTGAACTGTAATAGCAAATTCCTCCACTCCAGTTTATGGGCATGTTATTGATTGTTGTGATATGACATGTTTCCTGATGTCATGGTGGTAATGTTCTCCACCAATTCCTCTATTTGTTGCCACACCAAAAAATTTTGTCATATGCTCATCATAAAAGAAACCCCATCAGATTGTCCATCTGTAGCAAATCCCAAATGCATTTGTATTCATTTTAAGAAATTCTGGTTTGTTGCACAAACCTCCACAGAGATGCTGAATACCTTCTATCAGCTGATTTTATTTCAAAGTTATTATCCAATATGACATCATACACTTATATATGCTATCCTCCTACATTGCAAGTAACTGGAATACATAAGACCTCAGACCCAGAGAAAATTTAATACCTTTCCCAATGTCAAATTGGAAAAGCTTGACTATTTCATATTTCGGTAAAAGGAGCTCTCTACAGTCTTGAGAGTTTTTTGATCAATTTAGCACATATCTAGCTTAAAAAAAAAAAAAAAAAAAGCCCTTCTTGCTTATGGAACCCATCACTGGAAGTAATACTGTATTAAGAATGAATGAGTGGACTGTCTAATATTAACAGTAGATATACATGGAAAATGCAGAGGTATTCTTCTATGATTCCCATTGCTGTGGTTATATATGATTATCACATAAATAGAGTCAAGACATTCATCTAGAGCTCTGGTTCTGTGTCTGCGTTGAAGTTGGAATTTATTTTTTGTAGAGCTGTGACCCTAAAAACTGCAAACACAGAGCAGGTTTCCCACAGTGCCCAGTCCTCTTCACACGCAGAAAGGGTGGCTCCTCTAATGAGCAAGTTGTAATTATCTGTTAGGGGCAGAAGATTGCTAGCTGAGATGCATAGAGGTCCAACGAACAGAAGATTCTAACTCTGTAATGAATCAAGTTTAAAAGTACCATATTTGAGATTTTCAAATTTGTATCTACATTTTGTCCAGTCGTTGGATTTATGAAGAATTCTGTTTCTACCAAGTGTATCTGTATACTTTCTCCTGAATTACATTAATTTACTTCAGTAAGCTACCTGCTTCTCAATTGCAAAATATATTTCCCATAGCACTTCTCATTCCTTCAATATTTTTTTAAAAGTTTCCTAAGCTTAGCATCTTATTATAGATGACAAAATTAAGGACACAAATTATTTTCATAGTGTTGCTTTTTATTTATCCATTCTGCTGTTTCCATAGTTCACGATAATTCCATTTATTCTTCCTGATGGCAAGTGCATTAATTAATTATTTACTTGGGTTGGTAGTGTATAGCAAGGAGGCATGAAAATGAAAGGATGGACATCTGAGGGAAGACTAGCTATACCTACTTGACCATCAGCCTGTGAATGACTAGAGCTCTGTATAATTTGTTGAAATACTTGGGAAAAATTTCTGCTCGACATTTTTTCTTATTATTTTGTTGAAATAAAAAAGAAACTACCTTTGACTAGCAACCAAAATCTGGCTATGAGTGGAAAGTAAGGAAAAGGAAAAGAAATAACTGGAGAGCTGGAAAAGAAGAGCTGGAAAAGCTGGAACAGAAGCAGTCTCTGAATTTTCTTACTCATGTGAAAGGCTCTCAGTTTCAGCTTTCCACCCCAATACTTCGTAGGGCTGCGATCATATTGTGTTTGCTAAGACATATGCTTGCCATTTTTCCTCCTTCTTTTCTTCTGCTGAACTGTTGATAGGAAGTACAACCCATCTCTGCTTTGGTGCTAAAGTGAAGTTGCAGATGTAGCTGACAGTTTATTGTTTAGCTTGGTGCTGATGGCTACCTTCCATTTCACCCAAGGGGAGTTCTACTCACTGTTTTGATAAATTACAGTTGTTGTCAATGGACGCTTTCCTTCCCTTTCTTCAATCCAGCTGTCTACAGAGTGCAGGGAAAATAGCGGACTGCCCAAGGTTAAAGCAAGAATGACATTTTGCTCTTGCCGGAAAGCTAACAGTGAGCAGAATAACTCTGCCTGAAGAAAAGGACTTATCCAAATATTCTTATTAAAAGATCTTTTCATTCCACTTGACATTCGTGCGTCTACTGATAGTAGTTATGTTGTTAGTGTATAACTCTCAAGCCAAGGCAATCATGACAGCAACTTTTTTTAAAGCAAATTAACTCTAGAGGAAACTCAACATTTTTCTGGCATTTTTGACATTGCTTTGAGGCATGTGCTTGCCTTTAACAGTAGCTATTAGACACCACCTTTTTTCAGGAAAGCAGGTTTTTGTTTAAGATGGGTACAGTTGAATCTCTTCTCTATAACAAACTGGTGTCTCACTATAAAGAAAGACAAATCTGACATTAATGCTCTTGAAACAAATCCGAAGTTTGATTCTGATCTAGTCTGTACTCGAGTTGAGGATCTTGTCATTAGAAGTCAGACTTTGAGAAACTGTAACTTCAGCATAAGCACTGAATAGAAACACTATTAGTTACAGACTCTAATTCGGACTGCAGTACCTCAAGACACTGATAGGTATGTTTTGAGTTGTAAGAAAGTCTGTAAAAATAATTATTTACATAGGAAAGAAAATTAAAGGGTCACCAAATACTTGCTCGATATTATTTCAGCTGGCGAATTTCTGGATGCTAAGCACTTGCGAGAAGTTTAATGTATTGTTAGTCTCGAAGAGTCTTGTCAAGAAAGCGATAAGCAGCCATTAACTGTCAGAGCAGTCAAGAGCCAAAGGAAAGATTCCTGTTGGCTCCTCACAGAGCTGCAAATACGAGCAGCCTCTCTTTGTGCCACTGGTTCAAACTACACCTTGCTGCTGGTCAGCTTAATGTAACTTTGATCTTCATTGATCTGTAGTCAGAACTTTCTGCTGAAGATGAAGAGAGCCAAGAAAGGTCAACTTTCTCACATTGCCAGAATGTTTTCCTGCATCAAACCTATTGAAGCAAGTTGCTTTAAAATCATTAGTTCTTTTAATGACCTTTCTACAAGTTCTTTGGTCTAAGATCTTAAAACATCTGCCAGAGCCTAACCACAAACATTTACAATCCCATATGACATTTTTCCATTCTCTTAATAAAAATACTAAAATGAAAAAATATTTTTGCTTAACTCTACTACTATCACATGCAGAAAGCGGGAGAAAAGTTAATGCAAAAAGGGAAAAGCATAAATGTAAAGAAAAGCTTTTTAGCTTGTGATTCAAGAGCACGCCAGTTAGTGAAACAAGGTATTGATATGGAAACAAGGCCAGAGAAATATTGATTTCTTGCAGTGAACTAAGAAACCTTTTCCCGCTCTCCCAGCGGCTTTGCATAAGGTTGATTTAAAAATTAGCATCCACCTCAAATTGAAATTTGATTCTAAAGTTACGCTTGAACTGGTGCCTGTGCTATTTGCTTGCTAGCGCTACACCTGAATTCAATCCCAAGTGACATATTAGTTGTAAAGACACACCTGAAATTACAGTCTTTGGAAAATAATTCTCAAACTTAGAAAGTGAATCAGGCCAGTATCCTTTTCTGTGTGGCTGTATCCTTCTCTGAACGCAGCTTGCTAAAGCTGAAGGATGACAAAGGTGATGATGGAGACTGGCTGTTACATGTAACACATAACTTTACACATAACTACATAACTATGGATGTTCCTTTTACAGATTGAAATCTAGTCGTCTAAGACTTTAAATTCTTGCCAGAGGGTAAAACACTAACCTAGGTATTTCACACATAATTGACGTTTAAGCGTAGTTCTAAATCAAAGCTGGTTGTTCAAAAATCCCTAAACAATGTTCTGTGGGACTGATAGTTTGTGTTAGGATCAAGCTTTCTGCCAGTAAGGTATTGTTTTTACTCATGCTCTTGATATTATTTGGGGCTGCTTCTGCATGGGGGATATATTTCCCTAAATTTCAGTTCAATTTCCATTAAGATTCAAAGAATTATTGTATGTCTTTTTCCTGTTGTTTCAGTGAACAATGGGCTAAGCACTAAAATTGTTGCTCTTGCATTGATGCAGTTGGATCATACTCAGGTTTCCCTCTGATTTTGAGTAGTAAATCCAAAAAATGTAAGACTGTACAACTCCTACAATTAAAAAAGGGTTCCTTTTGTATCTCATTATCATATTGCTTGGCTGAGATTTTAAAAAATAAGCCAGATTTAGCCAGAGAAGATTAAAGACTGAACTCTTACGCCGGAAGAGCTGTGTGCTACCCTTTGCAGTAGGATGCTCTACTTTGCCCCATAGCTATCTGTCTCCACTTAAATTACCTGCCAGTGAATACATGCAGTTCTCATTTGTTACCATGAAAATGTGAATAAATCTTAGGCATTGCTTAATTTCCATCACTCGCTTGAGGCTCAGCAGGCATATCACATTGCCACATGCCACTTTTCTTGACCTTGTATCCTGGAGAACTTTGAACATCTCAATATTTAAACATGAATGATGCATAGTAAGAACAAGTTGGTCAATCAAAAATCTGAAAATATTCTGAAAATAACTGTTGTGGATAATGAATCATCTTCATTTAGTAGTGTTGGCATTGATTTTCTGTAAACCAGCTGTTGCCAGTTTTACACGATCAAAGATTTCTGAGCAGTGAGCATGCTAATGGGGTTAAGCATGTAGCAGAATGACTAGGTACACTGTATTTTGGAAATGCAATTTTTAAAATGTGATAATGATTCTGTGAATCCTTAGATCATTATAGAGGCATAAAATACTATGGAGTCTGGCTGCCGGCAGTGAATTGTGACCCATGTACAGCTCTGGCCTGAGATGTGGGTAACTAGCTTAAAACTTGCATTACAATTTAAGAATTTAAAAGCTCAGTAGATGATTTCTCTCTCCTAGAGAAATAATAAGATAGCCTTCAGCAGTTTAAATGCAGAATCAATTTTCAAGGACAGAATTTACACAGTAAAACTGCTATTTGCTACCTTTAACAGAGAACTGTTTCCTCAAATGGGTACTGATGCCCAATGACCATTCTCTGGGCTGGTAAAGCCAGAGAGTTTTGCCTGCTCTCCACCCCTGCATTGGTATTTAAAAAAGATGTACAGCTAAAAGCAGAAAGAAAGTCTCATGCAGTGATAAAGAGCCTAGCAAGGTCTTGGACTCAGTTTATCCACCCAGGTCTTCTGGGTTCAGCACAAGTTGCCCTCAGTTGCTCTGTGCTGGTCTAGCCCATCCCCCAGCGTGACGGGATGGGCTTTTCCCTTGCCCTTTTCCCAAAGCATGGCTGTACTGCTGTCAGGCTCTACTTGCTTGCGTAGGACCTGCACCTGTCTCTCACCTCACTCACCAGTGCTGAGTTTGTGTGGAGCCATCACGGCCACCCCTGCACTTATGGGGTGGACATGGCAGAGGTGGCAAAGTGCTAAGGCACTCCAAGCAGCAAACTTAGAATCGTAGAATCATAGAATGGTTTAAGGTTGGAAGGGACCTTAAGGATCATCGAGTTCCAGCCCCGCTGCCATTGGCAGGGAAATGTTCCGCTAGACCAGGTTGCTCAACTCCCCATCCAATGTGGCCTTGAACACTTCCAGGGATGGGGCATCCACAGCTTCCCTGGGGAACCTGGTCCAGTGCCTCACCACCCTCTAAACTTCTAAAGGAGAAGCTTCATGAAAAGAATAAGTTAAAGTGAATATGTTTTAGCTATTTCTCTCTAAAGCCTTCTTAAAAATGTAAGTGCTTAGTATGAAATAGGGTTGCTATGATATATATATCGTCTCAAAAGGATTAATTATTGATGGGGAGTGTAAATTTTTGACATTAAAGTCTGAACGAACAAGAAACATATTAGGTGTGTGGAATTACAGAATTTCACTGCAGAAGCAGCAAGTATACTTGTACATTCAAGAAATGTTTGATTCTTTGTGCATTGAACATAAGTTTAGATAGAGCAAAATGTTAATCTAAGCCGGTGTGATTTGTTCTTCCGATTAAATTTAGTATCTTAGAAAATACCACTTTTGATACCTTTGTATTCCTTTGTATTTTCATGTGTTTTAAAAATAGTTCCTTAAGGAAGAAAATAATTTAAAAAAAACCCTCCAGTTACTTAATGATGCTTTCTGCATATCTTACCTTTATTCAGTACACTACAATAAAAGGGTTTAGGAAAATTCTTCCTTGTTTTTAAGTCCCAATGATGGTATAAAAAGCAGAACAATTGAACACATTGCTACTTAAATTTTAGTAAGTCAACTAATCTTTACTTGAAAAAAAGTTGCATCTAGACTTGATCATATATGATAGTTCAAGGGAGATACATAGCATTATTTTGTAGTCATGTAAAGAGACCTAGTATTTTTCAAAGGTGTCTGTATTGACAAAGTCAGCAATTTTAATAAGACCGTTCACAGAAAGCCGAAGTCATAAATGCTAAGTGAGCTCAGGCTTCTGCTTCAAATACCTTTTCACAAAGCTTTTTGTGCTGTTAATGCATCTTTACTCTGGACCTTAAGACTACTGCTCATGCCTTAGCTTTAATTAGCCTCTTGAAAAGAGGTGGGGGAGAAAGATCAGACTTTTCCTGCTGAGTGTACAGGCTTGACTCGTCTCTTTTCATCTTGCTACCTTTCACGGAACTGGCAGAAAGAATCCAAGCTGGTGAGGGAAAACAGGTTTTGATATTTCTGGGTACCATCTCCAGTGTTGTCTATGTTGTTCTTTCATCCAAGGCACTTTTATTTTCAAAATGAATAACTGTCGCCATAAAGAATCTTCACAAGTTTCTGAGAACATTATTTGCTCTCTTGAATGTCCTCAATGGTCTTGATTCAAATATCAAAAACTTTTCACAGAGTTGAGAAAGCTTTTTCATTCCCAAACCGGGGAAACAATTTTGGTGGTATAGCAATCGAGCCAGCTTTGCTTACAGGAAGGAATGCAGTTATCCAGTTGCTATAATGGAAAAAAATTACTAGTCGTTTCTGCTGTCGTTCCTGCTGTCGTTCTTGTGGCTGTGGTTTCTTTTTCATGGTTCTGTTTCAATCTCTGTGACCTTGCAGCTGCTGCAGCCACGTTGCTTGGTCTCAGAAATGAGGCTTTAGCATTTTTTTCCTTTATGCTGTGAAGACCGTGACCCGTTGACTTGTTATGATTTTTTAAAAGCTCTCCATAGAATTTAATCCAGTTGTTCACATCTGGAAAGTAGAAACAGAGCTGTCTGAAATTTTCTTTTCTTTTTTTCTTTTTTTCTTTTTTTTTTTTTTTTTCCAGTGGGGGGAATGAGGAGAGGAGGAGAGGTAAAGGGAAAGATGAAGATTTGAATTTTAGTTACTTCTACTGCTTGCTGAACTAGTGGTAGTGGTTTGTAGAAATTTAACCTACACGTTAACCTACACGTAACCTACAAGTTTTATTCTTCAGGCGATCGAAGTTTAACCCTGGCAAAATAGTTTTAAGATCGTTTTACCTGCTCAGATATGGAAGCACCCATGCAGAAAACAAAAGAAAAGGTAGCAGAAGATTCAGGGGCCAGACTGACCCTTCACGAGCAGTCAGCCCTGTTGTCCCCCCACGCACCCCTGACCCCGGGGCTGCGCAGCAGTGTCCCCTCAGTGGAGAGCATCCCTCTCTGCGATAGGGGTGTCACAGCCTTTCCAAGCCCCCTCTCTGCCATTTCCCAGGGGGGAAAGGTAATAGTCACTGCAGAGCTTATTTGATTAGGCTCAGCAGAGCACTTTATCTCTCCCATCAGTGTGCCTCAATGCTGCAGGGCAACAGATGAAGCAGGAGACGGTGTCCTGGTATCAGGAGCTGCTATCTAATCCAGGAGGCAAGCTGCATTTCAACCAAAAAATACAACAGGAAAGTTGACACCCAATTAGCCTACTGAAGCTCAGTGAAATTCAATGAAGATGAAAGATAGATACCCTTTAATAAATAAATCTTGAGGTTTCTTAAGTGGTTGAAATAACTTTACTGTACAAAAATCTCCATAGCAAGACACAATTATATGGCTGCCAGCGAAAAAGAAAATACCCCCACATTAAAATATGCCTGCATCCAGATTAAATACAACTTTTTGAGGTTACTAGGAGTTTCTGCTAAAATAAAATGACTCTCTCAAAAGTGGAACAAACATCTCCTTAGAAACCTTTGTTGGTGGGAATAGGTTTACATGGGCTCAGCCCCTCGGTGGCTGCACTCCAGCCAGTGAGCTCCTTCCAGCTTAGAATGGATACAGACAGATAGCAGAATAAAAGCTTTGGTGTTTGGGCTTCTTTTAATATTTTTTTTTATTAATTTGTCAGTATTATTTGAAATAATTTATTCGTTTAGCACTGATTTTTCCAATCCCTTCTCCCAGCCCCACACACTTCCCCCCATTTCTGGGGGGAAAATTTGTTGCAGTGGGAGCCAGTGAGCTGGACAGCAAGACCACATATTTTACGATCTAGATGTTTTCATTGTCCTAATTTGAATAGGACTTGTAATTGCATTGCTGATTGTCAGTGTGTTAACAGTACGGGACACCATCACACACTTCTCCGAGTATTACAAAAAGCAGATACAAGAGAGAAAGAAATGATTTACAAACTAGAAATCTCATGTGATGATTGATATTTATTGGCGCTATCTACAAGCTGACGCAACCTATAAATCTACAATGTTGATGGAAGTTTATTTATTACTGTGCAGTCAGTGAAATTAGTAATGTTCTGGACAGTAGTTTTCCTACTGAGGCAGTAAGAAAATTAGACGCTTTCACTGGCAAACAACCTGGAGCACTAGGGGGTTATACAATGAGATCTAGGAAATTTAACAATTTGTTGGTAGTATAGAACTGGTGGAGGTAACCTGGCAAAACAAAATTCACCAAAAATATTTCTAGTGAAAGAAAAATTTATGATTCAACATAAAGCTTAAAGACCTGAACTTTGGCAATGATAAGAAAAGAGAGTATTTATTTGGCTGCACCAATGAGGTGCTATTCATGCCTGTATAATTATATGTGATAGCATCCATGTGAATGTATTTGGTTCTGAACACCACAAAAGCAGAAGAAACACCTTAAGAAGTAAAGAGTATGGTCAAACATAAGGGTATTTGTAGGTATGGCTGGGTGGCAGATAAGGAAAGATTGGTACAGCTGCATGAAGAAACACACAGCCGAAGAGATAATATAGTCTATAATATCATAGAACTTTTCATCATCAAGTTGTCCTAATCCTCTGAAAATGAGTGAGTTGTGTTATTTCTTAGCAATAATAAAGTGGCATAATTCAAAGCAGTGAAAATAAATGGTGGGGAAAAATGTAATATTTTCAAAAGTTATAGTAAATGAATAAATGAAGTAATTGCAAGTATCTTTGGAACTACTGCGTGTGCATTAACTAAACTTATCTGTTAGATATGTAATTGCATATTTTGGCAATTTATTCACTGCGATAATTTCATAAGTCAATCTTCTCTGCTTTTCGGTTTTGTGGTAAGATTGCTCAACATGTTTTTGACTTGATAGTCTATATAACAAGGTCTGACCCCAAAATCTTCTACAAATTTATGTTGTAGGTATACTAAAGTGAGGCATTATGAAATATAACAGTTAGAATTTGTCAGATGTGTCATAAAGGCCGTTTCTAACCCTTTCTATGAGCTAGTTTTATATTTATTTCATTAATTCCTAATATTTTATCATCTGATTCTTTCCAAGACTTCTCTCATATTCATTCATTCATTCTGAAGATTAGAAAACTTATGGATAACTTGGATTTATTCTTACAAAAAAAAAAAAGTACTACATAAAAACCATTTTAGAGGGCCAGACACCGTGATCCTATGTTGATTATGGCTAAGGTAGAAATAAGGAACTATGCAGGTTCACTGTTTATTCCAGAACAATAAATATGAGATCCAAATATTATTAGTATAAAGGGTGAATAGAAGCAACTTTAGAAAGAAGGAGTTAAAGTAAATGGAAGGAAATTAAAAGCCAAAAATACTAATATTTTTTCTATTAATATATTTTTGTTCTCTTTGTGATGAAAAAAACTGTCACTAAATTTGATACCAAGCAGTGCATTCTATATGTTAACACTGTTAGATATTAATATTCAGTCTATTTGGACAAGGAAAACTCAAAAGTGATATTTCTACCCTGGCATTTCAAAATCATGTAAGGTTTTTGTTGATTTTTTTTTTTCTGGCAGTGTTCACTTTTTCCAGTAAGCTATACATCAAAAGTACTGTAGCTGCATAAACATGAGAAATACAAAGAAAATATTTGAATTTACTTTAAAATGTATCAATAAAAAGTGGGTTTCAGGATCTATTTGAATATATTTTAGTGGGTAATACTGGGAGCATGGATTAATTTGAGAGCACAAAATTTCTCAAGTGTACCATCTGTTATTTTTAGACGGTACCTTTATTAATGAGAAATTTGCTGAGTGAAGATCTTAAATAACACAGTCAAATGGGACTCCCATTCATGTACCAGTGGTAATAATAGCAGTTTGGGGTTTGGGGGTTGTTTTTTTTCTTTTTCTTCCCTGACTGGAAGTACACACAGTAACTCTATAAAAATACCGCTGTTGTCATAGGTATCTCTGAAACATCAGATGATCAGATATGAATAAATTTCTGATATTAAAGGCAGAAATACTTCCTCTAAAGCCAAGTTTGTGAATAGCCATTGTATCCTTAAAGGTCTGAATACTTTAAACTTGGAAGGAAATTAAAGACATTATCGGAATTGGAAGTTTTGGCTTATCGCTACTTCTTCATAACAGCAAATCCAGATTTAGTAAAATCATTTTGCTTAATAATAGCATGGAAAATGTCTTTGTCATTTCTGAGGCATTAGGATAAGAGCGAGCTGTGCTGCTGGTTGCAAAAGCTGTGCATTTGCTTTGTGTACGGTTGGAACACAAGCAACAAAACATTAACATCGTGTCTGTGATGTGATAAGAATAATAAGCGATTCTCCTTATTTCAGGTAGTTCTAGGTTATTACTGCCTACCAAAGAGAAAAGGTCATTGCAATTTCATTGGTATGGAGCCTGTCAGTGAAATTCAGTTGTTTGGGAAAGCATTTTGCTCTGCATTTGGTTTTGCTCAAAAATAATTGGGAACCGCCAATTCTAAAGGGAAAGTTCCTGCGTTCTTTTATCCACGATCCTCCATAATTTTATTTTAGTAAAGGAGTGAGTTAATGAGTGTTTTATGCAATCCACAGATGTGAAGTTAAAAATGAAACTCTAATCTAAAGTCTACAAAAGCACACACTGGCGGTTCAGTCCTTCAGACGAAAACTGTTATCACTGAAATGAAGAAAACTGAAATTACCGTCACTAGCATTATGACAGCTTTTTGCCCTTTGCGGGATTTCTAAAATATATACAATAAGGCAAACACATGCACAACATTTTCTGTATAAAACTCTAACAGCACTTTAAAACATATGCGTGACTCACACTGACCTTTTAATTTCCCACGCATATTGTAACCATGACTTAGATGAGCAAACTCAGATATACAGAGGGGGTTTGAGAATAGTGGTGGAAGTGGCCAGACAGGCAGGGTTTTGAACTGTCGGTGGCACTTGTGTCTTTCTGTCACTTTACAAGGAACATGGGTTTTGATTTTGCAGATTTTCGTGCAGAAGGGTTGGTGACGATGTTCTACTTCATATTGAAGGCGACTGCATTGTTAACACAAACAGTTAAACCCTATGTGTCACAGTCCTCCTAGAATGATCTGAAGTGCTTAAAAATGAGAAAAGATTTGCGATAGAAATATTTTAGTCTCTTTATTGACTCCTGGTTTTTTTGTTTTTTTTTTTTTTTTGTTTCATGGCTTTTAGGTTTTTCTCTTTAACTACGGGATCTAGGATTGGTGAGGGATATTTTTGCACACCCTCCCCCCCCCCTTCTTTTTTTTAATAAAATCTCAGATTCTGCCATGATTGCGAACTTCCTGAAGCTGTCTGTTTGCAAAATACTAACCGCTATTGTGACATGGCAACTCTGGCAGAAAGAGGAAACCCCCTGCTGGGAGGACCCTGTAGCCGGAGGAGGTGCTGAACACTATCTGGAGCTCTTCTCCAGCTGGGAATGAAAGTACTCCTCCATCACTGAAACAAGGGGAATATTCCTTCTAATAAACAGAAGGTGTTGCAGGAAACAAAGTGACATCTGAATCTTTTCGGTAGCACTGTTGTACACACATTTGACAGGCCTCCAAAAAGTAAAGCAAATGTTTCAGAAGTCTCACTGTACATGTTATCTGCTCCTGTATGGATGGAAGATGGATTAACTGAAATAAGCTCTTCCAGTTTGCAGTTGTCCCATGACTAGATAAATAACAATAATAAAATTAAAAGCAGTGCTGCCCTGGGGACAGTAAGTCTCTCAAGATTACTAGTTTGTATTTTTACTGCGTCAGCAAGGATGTAGATTTGTAAATATCCCAGACTACCCAAAAGGGCAATAAGTTATTCATCTTTTGTTGTTTTCTTACGTAATATACTTCCTTATTTTCAGTAGAGAAGGAAATATAATGCTGAGAACCAGTGCTAGAAGTTGCCTACTCAGAGTCTTTCTCATAAATACGAGTGAGTCAGAAGTTGCCAATTTGTTCAGGAAAAGCTATGTAACACCACCACGCAGAGATGAAAGAAATGTATTTTCTTAAGGACGCCTTGTACTACCAGAGTTTTAGAGCCTGATTAATTATAAAGGTCAGAAGTTAGTGTTTGTTTTCAGGATAAAAACTTTGCTTTGGGAAAAACTTGAGTCATTTACTGTAGATAGTGAAGGCTTGGATTACATTAATTTATAGTTTGTATTCTGCCATACATTGTTGTGAAAAATACTTCCGGAGTGCTATTACATTGAAATGATAGTGTCATAGGAAAGCACGGGTAATGAAGTTTGGGCTAAAGGATGTAGGTATCACTCTGGCCTCCTTAAAGTCAAAAGAGTTTTTACTGTTGACCTCAGTGAAGTTATGATTTCCACCCACCCCATCTCTACTAGACAGCTGCCAGGCTTAAACCGACAGATCGGGCTGGGGTTTCCAGTAAAATCTTTCTCAATTTCTAGCTAAATTCCTTCTTTATGTGTCTTATTTCTACCATGGTATCAGCTGTAGTATCCAGGAAGCTTTTCAGCTGACTGGCTGTTGAAATGCTTATTTTGTGCCTACAGGACTCTGTGGGCTCATTAAGTTGCCCAAACTTCCCCGTTTGGTGATGTTTGGACCGCTCTGATGTATGAGAAGTACTTGCGTAAATAAGGGAAGGTCTGGGTAAATGCAAGAATATATGTGAATTTAGTTCGATGAACCCTCAGCTAGAGATAGTTGCTAATGTACAAGGATATTAGAACACTATCCCACAAAAGTACGTAATTTCAGTAAAGCCTTTGTGTTTTATTCTGCCTTTTATAGTTTAGAGTCTTTCAAATATTTGTTTTGAAAGTACATTTTTCTTTTAAAAGGAACACAAGATATAGCAAAAAAAAAAGTTATTTAAAGTCCATACATAATATTGAATTGATGGAAGACAAATTCTGTTTTTAATTTTTTTAAAAATTAACTTAAAAAAATATCGACTTGGTTCCAGCCTGACCACGTTTCCCACACAGTATTCTTTAGTTCAGGGCCGGAATTAATATAAATCCGCCATTTGCTCAGCCCTTCACTCACGGCAATTACTACTTTCCCACACAAATATTATCACAAGGCGATTTCTTTTGGGGTAACTCTCTTCCACCTTCTTCCAATCTGAAGGAGTGATGAGATTTAAAACACACTGTTTTCCTTTGCCTCTTGTCAAGTTTGAAGAGAGTAGTTTGAGCCAGAGCATTGCCCCATAGCGTTGTCAGACCTCTGACTCCTCCCCAGCATTGCGTTAGTAGCCTGGGCTTCTGGCAAAGGGCTGTGGATTCCAGGGGGTGCTGGGTAGCCGAAAATTAAAAACAAATCCTCCGGTGATATTGAAGCTCTCATCTCGAATGTCTTTAGCTCCTACTCAGCTCTGAGCACTTGGGCTTTAACTAGGGGGAATGAGCCCTGTTGTCAGAAAGTGAACAGCGTGCTGGAATAAGCCTGCTGTAGATAATGACATTTCTTCTCATTTTATGGCCTTGGTGTGAAGTTCTGATGCCGTTTAGTAATAATTTTGCCATTAACTGAACAGATTCAAGATTTGTTCTTATTTTTCCTCTTGAAATTGGAGCTATGTCAGCTTATCTATATTGCCGTTATAGAAACTTTTGTCAGCCTTTTGCCAAGATAAATAATTCTCTTAGTAACATAAATTGAAAAGATATCATCTCATTCTGAGTCTAAACGATCTACTGATCTGTTTATCTAATCAGCCCACTTTCTTTCTAATCTATTACCTTGACATCTGAATTTGAGCCTGTTCTATGATAGATTAAACTTAAATAAACTGTCCTCTCACACTTTGGTATTCTTCCTAAACGTCCCTCTCTCTGTTTCTTGCCTACAAAAGATGTTTCAGCAGTGGAGTTTTAAATGATCCCAGACTGGCTTGTATTATTTTTTGGTATAAGCTGCAGGTTTCTAACCTGTGGCCCATTTTAAGCAAATTATGTCTTTAGGAAATATCTCTGAAAAATGAAGTTACATTTTGATCCGTGTTTTCAACTAGTGATGCTATTTTGTAGAAGTGCCAGCATTATTAAATATTATATCCAGAGGTTTATATTTAAAATCGTTCTTCTTATCTCATTGCTTTTATTTGCAAGAATCAGAAATATAGCGCTCAATTAAATCTTTTGGGGAGAGGCAAAGTTATAAAACAATAAAACAGAAAGAAACGTTTAGAGTAAAAAAGTTCTGTTTTCTCAGCGTAGTTTTACCATACGTTATTACACTTTCTCAGACTTTTAGCTAATGTATGTTAACTGACGTGACCTAGAGTTATCGTCCAATAGTTACAATCATTCTTATTGTCTCTTTCTTATTGTGTGTTCTATTTTGATGTGTTAGGTTAGACACGTCAGATTTCTTCTTTCTGCCTACTTTGCTATTCACCATGTTAGAGGGATTGTCCCCCTACAAGTTACTCACATAAGTAATCACAATTTAATCCTTCTAAATTGCTAGAATCCCATTATGTTAAAAAGTCTTCTGAATCTGTGGGGTTTATTCTAATTTTATTTTCTGAGGAAGTAAAATATCTCCACGAAGAAAGAATAGTTCTCTGATTATGATACAGTGTAAATATCACTGTAATTCATCTAGCGTCTGTAATACGCTCTTGCATCATCCTCAGCCAAATCTGGTTTTTTTTGGAAGAACTAGAAGATCTTTTTTCTGCTTTGAAAAAGAAAAGGTAAGGGCTTTGCATTCTTTTTTTCCAGTTTTCTGTGACTCCTCTGTAGGAGTCTGTATATCCTAGCTTCTAATCCCTTAGAAAAGGGGGAAACAATCCACTGAGGTAGTGGTAGTAACTTCAAAGACTAACTCCCTAGCACATTTTAACTGAGAAAACAATACTTTCTTTATTCATGCTTGAAAGAATTCGATCACAGCCTGGATACTCGTGGCTGTATTTACTATTGTTAGTGTGCCAGTATCTATTTTTTCCATATAAAAAGGAATGATGGCATTCACATGTAGGATTAATGTTAGTAAAAAATCACAAGATGAAAGATGTCATGGAACTGAAAAATGTTCTGAATGTATTTCCACAGTCCTGTTTTTGGTATTGTTGGTTTTTTTTTTTTTTTTTTTTTTTTGTTTTCCCTTTGGATATGAGAGAATTTCTCAACTAGATTGTAACTAGGTCAATGAGTAGATAATTTATTCACATGACTACAAGTATTTTTTAGAGTTGTTGATTTCACTGTTTTTCTTCTTGTTTATCAGTATATGTATTTAATGATATTGTGGTACGTTTAGCTAATTTCCATTGCCTACGGGATATGGTATGGTTAACTACCACGTGTACAGAAAACAGAGAGCAGGTCTTGCAAGGTGCTGTATGGTGTAAATTTTCCTTGACACCAGTAAAGCTCAGCACTTTGATTGCCTCCCAGGACTGTAATGGAAGATATGAAAATATTTTATTGCTCCATTTTAATATTTATAGTTTTGCCTTTCATGCGATGGGATTTGAAACCACACTACAAAGAGACAATGAAATTTGAAACTTCCAAGAGTTTGATTTTCATATTGAAGGCATCATGGTGTTCCTGTTGAGAAAAGTGGTAATGTGCTGCAATTAGTATCTGGGCTGCAGAGAAGAAGCAGAGTTTTTCTTCTGAATACAGAATACTCGTAAAAAATATACAGTCCAAGGAGTTTTTATTGGTTGGCAGCCACAGAACTTCGTTTTGCCTGGATCAGAACTCTGTTGGCTTTCTGGTGTTTTTTCTTAATACGCTCTAACAGTTTGGTTTAATTTAATTTTGATGTTTAATATTCCTTTGTTTAAATAGTATCTAGTTTTAAGCAAAATATTTTAAAGGGTATAATTGCACCCTCAGGTTTACATTAACATCCTGTGAAATAAGATACATGTTAAATTAGTACTGATCAGAAATTAACTACTACCATGAGGCCTCTGTGTTTCATCTTGCATAGTTAACCTGCAATAAGGGTGAAACTCAGGAAAATATCTAACTTCCACCTCTTCTTACCAACACAGAATTTGTAATACTTGCAGCAAACCTGATGCCATTTCAATGAAAAAAATGAAAAGGAATATTGTGTTTACTGCGATTAATAGCAGAATGAAATAATCTCCCATTGAAAAGCTACATGTGGAAGCAAAAAGCCTGCATTGTCAAAAGTACCGAATCTAGTACCCTTCTGTCCACCCTGTAGGATTTCTTCCTGGAATCTTAGTGCACCTTATGACAGGAATCTGAAGATTTAGATATCATGTGAAGAATCAGGCTCTAGTTTTGCGTCTGGTCACTTTATTCTGAGGCCACATAAGTCATCAATTAGCTTGTTTGCTACTGGCTATATATTTATATTCACAGCATATTCTCCCTCTCCCCTTCCCCTCATCCCCTAAACTAGATAATGCTCTCCCAGGAAGTTAGAAAACACTTTTTGAGTTTTTGGAGGAGAATTTTGGAGCCAAATAGGAAATATTGGAACTACTTTAGTTTTGTCAGAGAGACGTTTCAATTTTTTGCCTGAAATCAGACGGGGATTTAGGTGCCATTCACAAGGTAAGACATAAGATATGTTTATCTCCTGTAACTTGTTAGGCAGTATATAGGCCAGAGTAGATATGTGAACACGTGTGTAAGGGAGGCGTCCCAATTTCCAGAGTTTTGAGTAATACAACACTGCTGTTTCTTCTATTAGTATTATGCCACTATTCCGTGATTTAGAATTTGATTTTAGTTTGCTAAGAATGTGTCTTACCTTCCAAATTACTATCCTAACTGCTTTAATTCAAATTTGAATTAATGACAAACACTGTACCCTTTCCATAGGTGATGTTGTTAGATAAAGAAGTTTTATCTTGCCCTTCATCCTCTCCCAAAAATCTTTGGAAAGTGAATCATGCTAATGTGTTTTCCTGTATATTCATAACAAAAAAAAGAAAGAATGATCATCCAAGCCTGGATCTGTTTAGTAAATAGAATCAATGTTTTCCTTTCTGTGCCCTCAGAAAAGAACTATACTTTAAAAAAAAAAAAAAGTAGGCCGAGAGGCTGATTTTACATTCTTACACATGTGCAATTTCCATTGGAAACCATAATAATTTTTCATGTAATGGGGTTTAAAAACAAAATTAAAACCATTCAAAAGTAATTTCTCTATAGCAAGCTGTAAGTCCTCTACTTTTCCCACAATGTATAAGAAAATTCTTTGTAATTTTATATGAAATAAGCCCATTCAAACAAAGCTGTATTGTTTTTGATGTCATGTAAATTACATTATAATATGTTTTTAATTGGAGAAAGAAAGGTAATGGCAGACTTACTGTGTTATGCAAACCAGACCTTTTAAACATGCAGAATAATTTATAGTAACTTGAACTTTTAGAAATGTAAAAGGATACCTTGCTTTTTATTTGAGCTTATTGAAGAGGTCAACATTTGTAAAGCCTGTTATAGTGGACTAACTGCTCCTCTGGAAAGAAGAATTTTTTCCCTCATTTTTGGCCTCTCTTGTTTCATTAACTGGTCTCAGGCCTTGAAGCTGCATCTTTAACTCATAATAACACTTCTACATAGCAGCTCAATACGCTTCACAAACAATAAGTGATTTAGCCCTGCAGTATTTCAATGAGGAATGCAAGTGATGAGTAGGAATTGTGTTCAAGGAGACCTGGCGTAATCACTGAAGAACTGTGTGCGATCGTCTGGTGTAAGATGTAGGTCTCTCAAACCCCAGCCCTGTTCCTTAGCCACAGATGAAGGAAAGGATAAGAAGATGGTAGGTATTACGATGTGTTTACAGTGTTAGGATCCAGTAGGATGTAGAAGGTTGTACGTTAGAGTAGTGCAATGTCTATAGTTTTATAGGGATGTCTTCAACACTTTGGACACGATACTATAATAGTAGAAATATTCAGTGTGACTAATATTTATATTTTGTTCTGTGTTCTAATTTTCAACTTCATATCAGTCTCTTGACAAAGGCAGGTTTCTGCCTGACTTCATCTGAGAAACATAAGCAGGTACTTAATTCTTGTACTAACACAGACATATGGAAGGGTATTCGTATTAAATGTTTTGAAGATAAAAATTGCTGCAAGTGCATTTTTCCATCCCTACCTGATTTGCTCAGTGGCATATTCCACAGAGACTAAAATGCTAATTTTCTACATTACTCTTATAAAGTAATTTCTTGCTGTTTTAAAATAACACTGCTCTTGGTTTAAGTATTACTGACTCAAACAAACTGATGAAAATGAATTTGTCGTGGATACTCTGTTGCTAAACAGGCTAAGCTCTTTGTGAGTTCAAAGGCTAAACTATTGCCAGAATGAAATTTAAACTTGTCTCTGTTAAACATCTGTGCTCTCAGAGTTACCAGTGATGTGTCCCTTTGACCTGTTTCATTTGAACTTTGCTGGAAACGAATTTTCAAACTACTAAATCTAACTTTAGGGTGTGAATCACTGCTGGGTGATGATAGGTAATTGGATGGTGAACTCACAAGGGGCATGAGAGTACCGGCGCTCCTATGTTCTCAAAGGAAAGAAATCAAAATATTGTAAATGCAAGTTGGGAATGGGTGAGGGTGGAGTTTCTCTTCACTATAAAGAAAGCAGATTTTGCAGTGTGTTTGGTTTATGGCAGTTAGTTTTTATATAAACAGGTCAAGTGTTTTTACATATCGTAGTAATGTAAGTGATGATAACACAGAAACGCACTGGGGTGGATGAAACTTTCTTATTTGTAGCATGGAAATTAACCTATCTGAGCAGAAATTTTGAGCAGAATAAGCAGGAACTTATTTTGCTATTGCAGGTCTTGTAACATTCAAGAAGCATTAGGACTTCTGGATGGCTAGACCTTGCCCACAGGCTACTTGACATCTCATCAGTTCTTGTGTACTCAGTGGCTAAAATAGATCCTACCTTGACTAGCAGAGCGGGGAATAGATGATGTGGTATACACAGCCTCACCTTGCAAAGATGGGCTCTACTAGTTCTACTACCTTTATTTCTGTGCGAAAGAGACAGGATTTGCCTCTGTGTGTTTATGAAATCTGCTTGTAAAGTCATTCTTACTAGCACTAGCCAGTTCTACTAATGAAATTGGTTTCACCTATATTTTCTGAAACTTGGAAAAGCACACCAGCCTTGGGTTTTCCAGCATTATAGCCATTGTGTCAAATTCTCCTCTTGGTAACAGTCCTACTGACGTGATGGGTTTGCCGGTGTTTTGAAACATATACGTTATCTGCTATCTGCTGTACATGTTTGCAATCTTGTTTCCATCTGAAATGGCTCGTGTTAATTATTTTGTCCCTGATATGATACAACAGCCTTCTGCCGGGAATGTTTTATCAGTGTGTTTCTGTGTAGATGTAAGTTCTTAAGTAAAGTGTATATTGCTCCACAGGGAGAAAGATGGGTGAGAAGCGGGTGAAGTTTATTGTTGCAGTGAACTATACTAATGGGGATTCAAAACATAGCGGAAAAGGACACTTTGGGATTCATTTAACAACATTCATAACCTTGGCACCGATCCCAGTGTATCGGTGTTGAACTGAATAAAACAAATATTGGATTGCTGAACGGAGCTTTCTGAAGCGTCTTGCATGTGTTTCTGCTTTACACGGTAAATATTTGTGGATCTGTTTTTAGTTAATATTATTGACACAGATTAGGTGAGGAAAAGAGACCCAAACTCAAAAAACATTCAGAAGCTTGCTTAAACTATTAGTTTATCCCATCTAATGCTCTGTGGTACTACTTCAGTATGTATTTATTTCGGTAGAAATACCAGAGTGTCTGATGCGTTTTTCCTAACCCTAGCACATTTAATAGCACTTCTGAGAGAAAAGCTTACTCTATGATTGATATCATATTTTACTGAAGACATAATGAAAAACAAAAGGAACAAAAAGTAGCAAAATCCTTAATGTATCTTTGAATATTATTTCTTTAATCACGTGTATTGCATGATTAGAAGAACAGGAGGATGTGCAACGATTTTATGATTTTATGATTTTGTGTTGAAACTCCTTTTTAGAACTTTCTTTTCCCCCCCCGAAGAAGTCCATTGTGCTCTGGTTCCTGAATATTATGTCGGTGAAGGTTTTCCCATTATGGAAGCCCATCTGTACAGCTTTTCAGCCAGTAACTACGTGTTCTTTTCTAACTGAAACAAAATGGCTTCAGCAACGCCTCACTTTCTGTTACCTTCACCCACACACAGGCACGCTGGGCTGTGATAGCATCGGGCAGTTTTTCAGATGTTTCTCCATAATTACTTGTGCCTGTTTTCTTTCTTGTGTTTGCCTCTGTGAGAATGGCTTACAACTATGTTTGTAGGAACAATGCTCTGTAGAAAAGACCCCAAAATAACGTAAATGTTCTGTTACTAATTTATTAGCTGCTATTGTGAGTTTGGAGGTAGAGTTTTATTAGGAGCACTTGTGCAAATAGTCATGGTTCCTAATATGAAGCCTGAAACACAGTGTCGTTAAAGCCCCTAAACCTAAGCGGCACTAGTCAGCCTGTCACTGCAGACCATCCTTGGCAGGTCTGACAGCAAGCGGCTTTTAAAATTTTCTGACGGTGGACAGCAAGTAGGCTAATGAAAATACTCACCTCAGCCCATCCGGAAGTTGCACGCAATGTTGCCAGGACAGAAAAGCAAAGACAGCAAAAAATTTCCTCAACCGCTAAGCGGAGACCGGCATTCGGCGTGCCCTACCCCGCTTCCCTCAGCAGTCTCTCTGCAGCTGCGAAATCAGCACTGCTGGAGCAGTAGTCCCCCCTGGACACCACTGCCGGGAAAGGGTTCACAGGGAGATTTGCAAAAGGTAGAAGTAGACATCCCTTCTCTGTCTCTGGCTTTCTCTGCAGCAGCTGTTGTTGATAAGACACTGCTGTGTTCACGGAGGTCGAGCAAGCATTACAGGTGATGGCTGGACGTCTCTCTGGAGGGATGTACACAAGAGCAGTGTTGAAACATGACCCGTCCTATACCCCCTGTCTGAGAGTCTAAAAATAATCTCTTTTCAATCTCCTGTGTTGTGAAACGTGCAGTCAATACATGAGCTGGTCAGTGAGCCGCCAGACCATGTTTCCCTTCGATTGTTTCCTTGTAAATAAAAAAAGAAAATCACAAACCATCTAATCTTATGTCTCAAGTGGAAAGACCATTCCTTTTCTATTGGTGTCTCAGTTGAAAATATGCAGCGAAATATATAATACATAGAAATCAAAACAGCCTGAACACTTCTTTCTCTACCAAGAACATTGAGGCAGGTATATGGTAGAAGGAAGTCGTATTAGAAGGTACTCAAGAGTAAATATTGAATAGTAACCATATTTCCCTCTCCTGCCTTGCTAAAGCTGCTAATGAGAAATACCCGGTAAACTTCCATCCTGTTACATTCAGAATTCTTTGCTCTATATCTATATTTGACAAAATACGATGTTCTGAAGTTTACAGTCTAGAAACCAAGTGTCCTGGGAGACATGCATTTTTCTGGAACAGAACACAAGCAATAAATCACAAGCAAGCATGCCTCTGGAGTAGAAAAAGATAAAGCTTATGAGGAGAAACAAACAAATGTGGTAGGCATATGTAGCTATCTATACACATTCACAGAACTTAACCTTGTCAAACTTCGGTCTCCTTAGTGGAAAACTTGCTGAAATGAAAGCTAAATTTAAAGTTCAGTTGGATGTATGTGATATTGCACCTTTAAAAGATGAATATTTACTGTTTCGAAGGTTGATTAGTCTTTTAATGGCATTTGTGCATTCAACGTCAGCTAGGGCATACTAACGTTTTCTAGCCCTACTCAGGCTGTTATTATTGGCATATTCTTCCACCAGTACATAATCATTTTGGCAATCAGAGTGTGGCCAACAGTGATCCTGGCCAACGGGTGTAGCTACAAGAGTATGTAGAAAAAGTTCATCGGCTAGCTAAAGTCCTGTCAGAATTTCCATTACACATTATTTTGCTGGTAGGGTTTTAAATATCGGTCTTTAATAGTTCCTATTGGGCTGAAACCTGTACCTATACAGTCTGAATTCTTTTTCTTATAGGTACAGGTTTTGGTTTTGATTTGAAATTTGGTTGTCTGAAACCCACTTCAACAGGCAAAGGGAGTAATAATGACTTTCCTATTTTGTTTTGTTTTTTTTTTTCTTCTTCTTCTTCTTCTTTAAAACAAACCCAAAACCACCGAAAGTAATTGCAAGATCAAATTTGAAACCTCAGTAAATGCAGTTTCCAAGTGATTAGTGTATGAGAATGCCACCCATAAGAAAGATATTAGTCAAATGGAAGAGCTATGTGAGGAACAGTTTTCTTCTTGAGGTATCTTCCCTCATAAGGGGCAACAATAGTCAGTGAAAATCAGTATCCTTCTGTATGACAAGTAAGGAATATATCCTTTCCTTCCCTTGATGCTGTAGTCCCACAGCAGCAGTGAAGGTCCTTGCATGTCCCTCAGCTGGGCCTGAACCACACAGTGCTTGCCTTCAGTAGGCTGACCGGAACAGCAAGAGCTCAAGGATGTGTTTGGGGTGTATATCTTCGGCGCCTGCTGAGTCCTGCAAAGATTGGCAAGGCTGTGGGAGAGCTCAGGGAGTCCCTGAAAGTCCCATTTTACTAGCACAGGATCCAAACTCTGTGGCTGTGATTCTTTTGGCCATCAGTTTTCTTGTGACTCGCTTCTGAGGAGTGGGGTGGCAGGAAGGTGGCTTTCTACCAGTGGAAAAACGTATCTTCTGGTTCAGTGGTGAAATACCCAGAGACCCCTGGCTTTCGGGCTCTGATGTTGGCGTGTAAACCTCTAGCCCCAACACAAAGGATCATAGATGATGAGAAGCTGCATCTCTACCACAGGATCTCTTTGAAATTTTGAGCTGTACCCCACCACTGGCTTATATCCCTTGCCCTACGTGCCCTGTATGTGGCTTTCAGTTGTAGACTTGCACTGGCATTGTTCAAGTAGCTCGTGTGTGCCAGCTCTGCTGATGTCTTCTCATTTTGCTGCTTGGAAATTCTCCTAGAAGGAAGCCTATAGATGCAGGCATGGCCTTAGTACTGGGAGCCTGTTGGGTAGGATCCTGGTCTCTGGCATCATGGCACACGGTGCATGCAGGAGAGGGAGCCTGGTGGATGTGTCTTTTGGTTGCGTGCTGCTCCACTGGGATATGAAGTCAGGTCATGAAAGGGCATATCATACTACAAGACACACTGGCATCTTATGTCTGGGCAGGCTGGGAAAAAAATTGCAGCAGGTTGTGTTGATGGTTTCTATATATTTTGGACACCAGCACATACTGTCTTCTGGTTAACATCTGCATTTCGTTAACATGATACCACTGTATTTCCCCTTAGAGTAGAGTCCAGATGAAAAGTAATGGAAATGTATTGGGTGGCTGCGGGAGAAGGGCATGGGATGCTCTGCTATGACAGTGTAGGTGCAGCTGAAAGCTACTACAGCAGGTGGCAGCTGAACAGTGGTTTCCAGGTCAGCACTTGCTGGTTCATTTTTGCATCAGATGCTTAGGAAAAATTCATAGTTGCTAAATCAGTGAACTAAATTTCGCTGGCCATTTGGTCTTAAAGTGGAACAAATACCACATCAGTCAGTTTGACGCTAAGCGTTTGGGCCCACAGCATAACACAACAATCTAGCTGTGTCAGTGGGGCAGTCAGAGGTAACTAGCCTGCACGAAAAACATATGTGGCAGGCAGGAACACCAGGATACGCTTCTAGTACCAGAACAGCTCAGATAGATAGTCTCCCATAACAGCACGTGGTGCAGTGCAGATATACTCAAAGTGTCCAGGCCAGGGCAGGCACTCCCACTTCCAGCGTTTAGTAAACTAGGCCCTCTATGTTTTGACCAAGTGCAGGAGTACTTAAAATGCTATGGGTCTTTGGGAGTTTATCGAAATATTTAGTCTTGTAAAGGATGCTCATTGAAGGCAGGTATTGCTGTCATCACTACAGATGCAGTTCTCATCACTGCGTCACCGAACATTTCTCTCGGGACTAGTATCTGGACGCTTTGTCCTTAACTCTCTAAGCAGAGAGGAAACAGAATTCAAAACCCCTCGTTCTCATCTTTGTATCTTTAGACTCTTTGCCACCACATTTTTAACAACATCACATATAAACCAAACAGTCTTTGTGACAATTTTCTGATTTGCGTATTCCCAAGCTTAGATCACAGTGGGAGCTAACCTTGTACTTCAGAATCCAATCCATTTTAAATGTATTCCACAGTCTTATTTTTCTTGATCAGAAGCACCTAGCTGCTGCTGGAGGCATTTATAAATTATTCATAAAAACACATACAAAAATTATATTGGATCAATATTCACAAACCAGCAAGGTTTCAAATAACATGTAGGCATTTAGCTCTAAGCTATTAAAGTCTGTTCCAGTTTTGAAAGAACTATTACTTTTAAATCCTCATAAATCTGTGGGAAATGATAATATTGATCCTTTTATTTTTGTCTTGCTGCACATTCAATTTGTATCCCACAGAGTGCACTATGTAACTTTTCCTGAAGCAAAAGGGACAGCACCATCTATATAGAAAACAGCTATGATATATTGCATATATAAAATAACTTTATAGTTGGATAGTGATTAAAAATGAAATGTGCATTGAATTAATCTCATATTTCTGTGTTCCTACACATTGTCAAGAATCCCTGAGTAATGTGCTTATCAAGAATTGACAGAGTATTATGCAAACATTGACTTTTTATTGCAGCTTCACTCTGGATTTATGCCAAAGAACCTCTGTTATATTGTTATTTTGAGTAACAAGAGGCATTTATAACGCATTGAAGCATGAACAAATTTTGGAGGCAACTTTTATATCTCTCTGAGGTCTTTAGTATGCGGAGACCCTGCAGTTGAAGTCTTCCAGGCCCAAGGTTTTCTACAATAGTTAGATTTCAGATTTTTTTACGTATGAATTAGGGATTTTTCACTGTATGGAGACATATTTTAGGCACTCCCAGTCATTTTGAGAATCGTCTAGGATTCTAGACTGGTTCAAACCCAGAATCCCAATTTCCTGGAAAACTAAAAATTGTACACACATGCACATAAGACCCTTCTAAAGCAAAACTGTGGAATGAAGTGGTGAAATTTCAGATGGAGCAGAAGGTCCAAAATTTTCTTTTGAAGAAATCGTAGCATTTTTTTCAGCTGCTTTTACAAGCTCCCCACAATGTTGGGAAAACAGCAGCAGCATAGGAAGGGTTTGAACACTGGTCCTTCTGAGCATCTGTGGTGTTAGGGAGTCCGTTTGTTGAGCAGTTCTGAAGCCCCAAGCCTGAGAGCTGGTTTTCAGGCTTTCGAACCTTGAGCAATTTCCAGAGGAATTGCGGAGGAATTCATTTGGCAAGCTAGAGGGAAACCAGGTAAATTTATGATCAGACCTGTCTGGTTTTCATAGGAATTTTGTTGGAATTGCTATATTCCTGGGAAGCAGTTAATTTTCAAGGAACTGGCGTTTTTGTTTAGGAAAACATTCTCTCGGAAAATATAGAGCTATCTCTCTCACCGGGTTTGGCTGCCATCCTTAGGAATGGTCGGGGAAGATCTCAACATTTCCGTGCAGAGAACGTTACTGTTTTTCTTTGTAGATACGAGTTAAGCACTGCCACAGACAAAAGCTTCAGCCTCCTTTACAACGGTCTGCTTGGACAGCCGGGTCTCCTCTGTAGCTCACACACATGCATATGGAAAATACAATGTTCCCCACATCTGTTACAGGGAAGACAAGCATGTTGTTAGGCATTTATCTCATCATTTCAAGCAACAGCAGCAGTGGGGATTTTTTTTTCTTTTTTTTTTTTTAGCAGAAGAGGTGGATAACAGCTTATTCTTCCTCTCTGTATTTGTATAAATAGTTCCAGAGATGCTGATGGCTCTATGCCCTATAGAAATGACTGGTTTTGATTTTAAATCTGCTGTACAAATAGGGGCAAGGGCTACCCTCTTTTAACACAGTTCTAATTTTTAACAACAGCATTCTGAACAGAAAGAAAAGGAGTTTAGTATTGCTTCAATTTGAGCATAGGCTGGAAAGATAGGACGGCCTCTTTCTTTTCTTGGTGATTCTATTACCAGCTCAGTTGATGACTTACAGACATTGCTTTTTTCCTCAACACAGCTTTAATAATATATTGACAAATTTGCAATGATTTACACCAAAAATCATCTAACTTACCAGGATTTTAGGATAGGACCTATACAATTTTTGTGTGTACACACTGGGTGTACTTGCAACGTTCAAATAGAAAATAATGCATCCATCATGGTATGCAAGTGATGCATCTGTATGCAGCATCATAGCAGATTAGGAGTCAAAATTCAGTGTTCTCTTTTGAAAAAAAAAAACAAACAAACAAACCAGCATACATACTTTACTGCAGAGTGGACTGGTTACAAAATGAAGTTCTATACTTAATTCCTGTAAAAAGGCATAATGGTTTTCGGCACTGGAAATTCAAATTCCTGGCGGATGGACTGTGTTCAGTTTACAAGCAAAATGATGAGTATTTTCTTAATTGCTGTAGTGCAACTGAGGCTGGCACCTGAAATTCAGGAAGTGTATGTTTGGTCACGTGCTCGCCGTCATAAAGACGCTGCCCTTAGAATTAAAATAGGGAGGTAGATGTACAACTAGAAGGAAATCATTGCTTTCTGTTGCAATTAAGGAAACATTAATTGGTTTTCTTTGGTCTTATCATTGGTTTAAGTGAGAACTGAAATTCAAATGGTGAGGAGATCAACTGCTCAGTTTGATCAACGACCTGAGTGACTAGCGCCTTCTTTACATAGTCTTCTTTTTTTCACATTAGCATTGCATTGTGACACTGACATAGTCATCATTTCTAATTCTGCTGGTGGATTAAGTTGGTTTTCATAGCATCTCAGGAGCTTTTTCCTGATAGGAATAGATAAGGAATACTTCAGGCTAAATTAGATCTAGTTAAAAAAAGTAACCACATTTTTCTCACAGAATAGTACAAGCTTTTTTTGGAAATATCTTGTCCCTTGATAAGTACTGCTTTCAGTTCTTTTTTTTTTTAATGGGAAACTAATGTGCAGAAAGGAGTTTGGGTTTTTTTGAGTAGTTTTTTTTTTTTTTTTTTTTAAAGCCCTGCATCTCCAGTTGTGAATTTTGTTTTCCCTTTTCTCCCTCATTTGGCTACAGAATAAAAAAGTAAATGTATGTCATCTGGGACTTTCGTGTATCCATTGCCTTTTATTCAAACTTTTTCAAAACTTTGTCAAGCTCAGAAAATAATTATGAAAAAAAAGAAAAAGGTTTTGAAACTTTGCCACGGTGTACTTAAAGTATGGAGACACTTTGAAAAGGAAAAGGGAAGAGGGGAAATATGAACTTTATTAACTTTATTGTAGCTAGTATCAAAACAAACAGGGAATCAACACAAGTTTAAAGGTTCAATATTTAAATGTTTGCATTTTCAGTGCTTTGTAATTTTTTTTCTAACTCTTGTTTGAAAATGGTACATAGCTTTAAAATTTGCAAGTATTTGCTAAAAGGTTTTGCAGTAACTTAATGAGCTGTAGAAGAACAGGAACCATTTTAAGATCATTAGGTATGAGCTTAACTTGGTCACCTTCTCAGTGCTGTCAGCTCCAATTCTTCAAGGACCAGAAAGTACTCAGCAGCGACCACTCAGTAATGTAGCTCCATTTATATCAATTAAGCTGTAGGAATCTACCCCAGCTGCCGATCTGACCTACATTTAGTGCCTGCCACTAACAGCTATGAAAAGGTTTTATTCTTGCTATCACTGAAGAACCTCACAGTTTAACTAAATTAGTTGTAACATAGAACACCCAAGAAATGAAATGACTTCCATGACTGAAAACTTAGCCAAATAATGGCTTCTGAGCCATTAAATAAATTATATTTGGCTTCATAGCAGGACAGAACAAAGAAATAAATAATTTATATATATTTCTGCCAGACAGTCTCAAGAATTTTGAAGACACACTTTTTTTTTTTATTATTATAAGAGAAGACCACAAGGAACTGTGTAACTTGTCCATGTCTCTTTTTAAGCAGCCTATTAATGTGGTGTACTGACACTTGATACAGCTTTTGAAGTGGTGTTAGCTGCATACTTGGGAGGAGAAAAGCTTTTTCCGTCTTTTATTTCGTTTTACAAAATGCAAATTATTTTCACTGAGGAGTCAGAGACTGTTGTGTTTTGTTTTTCACAGAGATATGTTTGTTCATTTAACCTGACAAAAATCTATTTATTTATTTATTTTATTTCCATTTCTAAAGCTACTTCCTAACTAGTCTTAAAAGATTTCTATCCACCGTTAGGGATTGCAATTCTGAGCATGAGATTTGTGACACATTATTATGAACTTAAATGGAATATTAATGTGCATTGGGCAGAACTGACCACTGACGTAGTGCTCTGTTTTGAATAAAAAATGTTTCCCTTAAGACATTCAGAAATGAAAACATTATTGATATTATTGACATGTTTCCATCATAGTTTTAAGAAGTATGGATCAAAAGGTGAAAGCAGCCATAAAACTTATGCAAAATGGTAACGTCTTTCACAGAATTTCAATACCAGTAAACCTTATCTCTTCCTGCAGAACCCACCGGGGCCATCTTCCCATGCAGAGTTAGCTCCACTACGGTGCAAAATCAGTATTCTGTATATTTTAACTCCACCCCACGCTGAAGTCCCTTAGTACAGTATTCTTTGGCTGTCATTCACTAACCAGAAGCCAAGTCATCTGTGTTTGTGTAACTTGGTAAAAGAGAACTTTTAAAGTCTATTCAGTTTAAAGGAGCTTCTGCTTCTAGGTCAGAAAGACAATAACTCTTCTCTTTATTGTAAAGCCTTACATGCTGGATCAGTAATTCCAGGCCATCTGAACAATAATATCTGAATACTATGGTATCATTTATGTATTCCCAAGGAGCTAAAATGATTGCCTAAAGTATATTTTTCAGTCAGTCTTCAGTGAGGTCAGGTTTTTTTTTTTTCCTCAAATAATTCTCCCTTGAACATTTGAAGCAACATAAATGAATTGCATATGTAAAGACTCAGATTCACATGTCAACTTATCTCAGCAAACATTTAAATCTCTGCTCACTATCCAGCTCTGGATATACAAATGTAAGAATTCATTTTTCAGTGCAGATGACTCAGGAAAAAATGTGTTTACCATCTTGAAACTGTACATAACTATTTTTGCACTACATTTCTATAAGTAATAGGGATGTATATGATTCTTTCAGCAATCGCTTGCTAGCACTTCTAAATTAAATATTCACGTTTAATAAAACTTAGGTGTTCTTTACATCGTGCATGAAATAGATGGTCATCTCTTCCCATCAGAAATGTCTAGGTTATGCCTACTCTATACAGGAAAGGAGCTTTAAACCCCTAAGAATTCCATTCTTTTTTATCAACGATGTCAGTGATGTCAGTCTGGTATCTGATCAGGTTATGAAGCAGAAAATTGAGACCCAAAAGGTGATCACAACGTGTCTGTATCCATGTTATCGAAAAAGGTTTTCCACGGATTACATTTAACTGCCTTAAAATCTGCCCCTGATTGAACAACTAACAGCAGAGCTTTCGAACTTTGAGGTTGCAGGACAATCTGAGAACTTTTGTAGGAAAACTGAGATTCATCCGCTATTGGGATTTAAAGCACGTGCCCCAGGTTTTGCTACTTAAGAACAGGCACCCTAAACATACCACTAGAAAATAGGAAAAAATGATTCTGAAATATCTACCATCAATGCCTACGGAGAAAAAAAAAAAACAACCAAACAAGTATTTCAGATCTTGCAGTCATGTCTAGAGATGTAAAGCAGGTTTCCTAGTCCATTAAAATTTTGCTCAGATGTTTTTAGTCTGGACTGGATGGACGCCAGGAATTTTCAAATTTCTGGTGGAAATTAGCCACAAGCTCCAAGAAAACTTTGTTTTGGAAAGATCAGAGTATGCATGGTCTTCCCTAAAGGAAAGTTGTTGCATACTCTGGCTATCCAGCTATGTGCTGCAATTGCTCTATTAAACTGGCAGGCTTGTCTGCTTTATTTCTGTGGATGTCATTTTCAATGGGCAGTAGGAGAGGTCCTAAAATCTTTCACCTCAGGTCCTGGGTGACTTCATTCAAGGACAATTTGCAGGATGTCCATTGTCAAGCAAGAATTCTCACTCACCGTAGCTACAGAGCTTCAGGCTGGTCCTGGGTTTTCCAGACTCTGAATCTTAGCTCTGCAACAGGTAGCCCCAAGTGTAATAACCTGTGAAAAATAAAAGAAGGAAAGCTGTGAAGAAGCAGTGGGCTGCCCAAGGGCCAGAGCCCAGGAATAGGCTGGGCAAAGGTTTACTTGAGCCCTGTCCTGAATCCAGTGTCCCTTAAATCTTCAGAGTCCTGAACTTTAGTCCTGAAAAGTTGTGTGGTGGTTGTTTTTTTTTTTATTATTATTTATTTTTTTATTCATTGGTGGTTTTTAAAAATCTTTTTTTCTTTCTCTTTGAAAATTTCCGGCTAGCCCCCCTGTGGAGTGAATTAAATTTAGGTGATGCATGCTGGTCCTGTTAGTGTCTAGAGGCCAGTTTTCCTTGGATATTCTGTAAGCGCTTGAAAAGAATTTCTCTGAACCGAAAATTGATGTCCACCAGCGTGTTACCAAATGCTTGACCTCACTCAGGAAGATGGAGAAGAGTTAATCACTGACTTAAAAGTAACAGTTGACCATGTACTACTGACTGCATTTCATACAAATCAGTCCATATATTTTGAACTTTAAAAGGACCATTTTCCCCAAATTTAATGCCTTGTTGATGTAAGTGACAGGGACCATAAATTCAAAAGAGGAAATATTCGTGGAAACTGGCAACTGATTAGCAACCCACTGGATACTCAAAATGATACAATTTCATAGATGTAAAGAAGTTACGCTGGCCAGAAAATAGCTTGGCTGTAAGAAAATGTTAGAATAGTGCTACAAAATAGAATACAAAATCAAACAAGTTTTCTGATTAATTTAAATAATTAATGGCGATGAATATGAATTAAAAGTTTAAAAATGTGTCTGGCTATCAAGAAATGTAACGACAGATTAATACCAAGACAATCAGAATATGTTTTAAACACAAAGAACCAAATTGGGAATTCCATTTCGAGACGCAGATGGTAAAATCATGGACCATCAATGCAAAACAGGTAGAAATAGTCAATAGTTATTTTGATTCTGTATTTGGAACCAAGCTGCAGCTATCAAAAATTTATAGAATAGAATTACATTATAAAATAATTAGAAAATTTACCTCCTGTGGTAGAGGGGAAAATAAAACAGCATCTGTGTCCCCCACAGTCCCCTCGGATCAATAGACATAGATAACTAACTCTCAAAAACATTAAGAGAACTAACAGAGCCATATGACAGGCCGGTAGTGTTTGTTCGTTTCTTTACAAACCTTAGAAATTATTATACTATTATATGGTTTATCCTTTAGTCTAGTGCCTGATTCTACCTACTTACTTCTTTTGTAGGAGAAGTTACTGTAAAGAAATTTTATTGAGAGCTACAGAACATACTTATTTTATGGATATATCTATCCCATCCATTGAGGGATATTGCTCCACGTATTGAGGGGCTGATGGGTTGGGTAGGTCAGTTTCACGAGCTTTTCTTTCCTTTATCATCTTTCATGAATTTCCACATTCAGTTATTATTCTGTTCTAGTAGTATTTTGGAGGGGTATGAGACTATATTCATTTCTTTGGTTTGAAGCTGGAGCATTTCCTGCATCATTTCAGAGCTGAGACATTGAGTTCCATTGGCCGGTGGACTATAACCACTCAGCAGATGCCAAATCACAAACCTCTCTTATGAAAGCTGTGAAAGTGCTAAATTGGCAGAGATTGAGATGAAGTCGCTATATTTAACTGATGCTTTGCCATAACGTCCTTAAAGTCCATGATCAAACATATCCCAATGCATTATGCAGCTGCTCAAATATATCACTGCTTAGACAGCAGTATGTTTTTATTGGATTCAACCCATGCAAATACCCTTCCTCGGGGTAGCATTTTACACAAATTATATTAATTTCTTCCATGAGCTGTTAGGCTGGAAGTGAAGTCTCCTGTAGGAGAAATAAATATGATCTAAGGTCGCACTTTTTATTTATTGCATTTTAGTCAGGAAAAAAATTAAAAAGATGTTTATTGCATTACTGATTAAAATAAATAGCTTTATGAATATCAATGCCACAGGAGTCTCCTCTCCATTTTCTAGTCATTTCAACTAGAAATATCCCTGCCACATTGTGCTAAGGTCCTGACCTTCTTATATCTTATAATAAAAGGGTGTTCTTGCCATTGAACTCTCTATTCAGCATGAAGAACTACTGTTAAACTTTATTTCTACTGTAAAAGGCTTCGTTTCATGCCTGCCTGCCGTGTCCTTTTGAGCCACTGTGATATAGTCTGTAACCTCTCGTGGCTCACGCTTCTTCACCAGAAATAAAGCTGAAATAGCTCTTCACCTAATTTCGTCTGATAAATTTGGCTGCATTTCTCTGAGGTAAAGGGACGACAAGTTTTAGGTGAGGACTTTATAATGAGAAGCCTAAGCTGGTAAAGCCATTTATACTCAGTCATTAAAAGATTGTGAAGAGCTTTTTTCATGACGAAGAATAAAAATGAAATTGGATGGTGGGAGTGCCATGAGCTGGTAGGCAGATATGTCAGGCATGGAAGAGAAGCAAAGTTAAAGAGAATAAATATGCTTCCTCACTTGTTACACGCTCACCAGGTACAGTCACCTAGTGTAGGCTGCTGTGTGCCATCCCCAGCTTTGGCCATCTCCGTGTGGAGCACGTGAGCGTGACCCATGGCCACCGGCCTTCAGCTGTAGTGGTGCTTTGTGGACGGCTCGAAAACTGCTGCTTGCTTAAACAGGATTTGTGATAGGTTATGATTTCTGAGTGCTTCCAAGGCACCTCGCAGCTGCACTCACACAGAGTTGTAATTTTTGCATTCTTTCAGTCATGTTTTACAGTATGGTGTTACATGCCATGGCTTCGTCACAGGTGAGGAGTAGATAGTTGTAGGGCAGGAGAAGAAAATGAGCATCTGAAAATGAAGAATCAAAAGGTGTAACCTTGGCAAATGCTTGTACGAGCTCTGTTGCTGGAGAAATAATATCATGGAATTATACTCTGAACATGGAATTAAATGTAGCTGCAGGAGACTACCTTGAACACGGCTGGACTCCTATGACAGGAGTTCACCTGTAACCAGAAGCTCTACCTGCATGGGTGGGACTGTGATCTGCATGTAGGGCTGGATTATGGGAAAATGGAAGGCAGCAATGTCTTTTCCAACTGTAGAAGACATGTGCTCTCTTGCAAAAAGCTACTGTAAAGTTGAGAGACATTTTGCTGCAGGCAGGAATCTTATCAAATGCTTAGATATGACATAATATATAATTTGCTACCATGAAAGCAAATCGTGCTCAAACAAGCAATCTAATTTTGTTTTAAAAAAAAGAAAAAAAGTGGTCTGAAAGGACACTGGCACAATAAAAAGTTTGGTTGATTATTAAAAAGAAGAAGTTATTTTATTATCTTAGCTACCATTGGAGAATGTTGTAAGCATTATGATTTGGCTGGTTTAACGCTTCACTTTAAGAACTTTCCAACAGAGTCCCTTCCTGCCCAACACATTCAGCTGAGCCTCCCCTGGGTTTTTTGATTCATAAGTACAACCGCTTCTCTGACGCGCGTAATGTCCCTGGCCATAGGAAGCTTTGGCACTAGCAGGTACAATTCCCTTTGAAGCCCATGAGATATCCACTGAAGTTGAGAGCTGTTTTTTTTCCTAAACTGTAATAGGACCAAAAAGTTCCCCGTATAGTGCAGCTGAAAACACATTATATTTTGAATCTTTGTTCCCTTTTTAACTAGAAATCGTATTTGCAGCTTGCTGTGAATATGGTAGCATGGTACGGGGATATAATTGCAAAGGAAAACATGATGAATGACCTTGTGTGCTATCTTCACTACTGTTTAGCTTTGATGGGTTTACATGTGTTATTACTTTCTCTCTAACAATTTAATCTTGTATATTCGCCCTTGAATTTGACACTAATGTATACAACATTTGTTGTGGCTTTTTCTTCCCAGATGGGAAAAATCTTTGTTACAGAACAAAGAAAAAAAAAAATCCATTTCTTAAAAAAAAAACAACTTGGCTTTGATCCAGTTTGAAAAAAAAAAAAAAAGAGCTGCTGTCATTATTAGCAAACCCAAGGGGACCATAAAATTTTCACTGGTGCCCAGATGAAAACATTTGCTTTCCGCTCAGGCTGTTATTTTAAATCTGTCTAAAATTTAAATTTAAATAAGATATCTCTGAAAAAAATTGTTGAACTGATGTTTTATTTAGATATTCTTTATCTTCTCCTGAATAGAGCTTCTCCCTATAAATTATTCTTATGGGAAAGAGTTTGCTTTTGTCTCCAAGCTCTTTTGCATTTAGGACATAGAATAAAATCAGTATCAGTTCTCTTGCAAAATACCTGTTGCAACAGGGCCATGTTTTATTTTCTGCCAGTCCTGCCAACCAGTACTTTCAATATTTAAAAACAGATTTCTAACTTTAAAAAGGGATTAAGCCATTGCTAATAATTTAATGAAATCATTAGCCTTTCTATTTAACATTAGGAATTCGACATTATGCTTTTGAGAAAGCAACCTCAATATAAATTGGATCAGAAAAAGAACCAGAAATAGAAATTCTCTGGAAACAAAAAGCAGACAGTAGAGGATTTCTTTCTTGCTGAGCCAATTGCCAAAAAACCTAAAACAGGCTAATGAAGTTCACTAGATTAAAAAAAACCAACAAAACTAACCAAACCAAAACCAAACAACAGACTTAGATTAGCTTGAATATTCTCAATATTAATTACTTGCTTTTGACCCACAGAATATATCTGCTGTCCTTTTCTCCTTTCTCTGTCTACAGCATCTCAGTTTTTGCCTCTGCCTCTGTAAACTTCTCAAGCTGCTGCTTTCAGAAAATGTGCTTTTAGGGCATCTTTGCTTCCCTGGGCAGTTTCTCCCAATTGGGCTCTCCTGCCATTCTTCTGCTAATCTTGAAGACTCTGGACACATGTTCCCATACAGCAATTTTTTCTCCCTCAGACTTGGAAATTTCTTTCGGGTTGTTTGCATATTAAGCTTAACTAGAAGGACAGACAGATAAGGCGGCATATTATTTTGTTGTCAGGACACCATCAATCGAATGTCCAGTCTAGACCATGGAAGATGATACTATTTTTCTTCCTTCTACATTTTTCTCTTAAAATTTGCTCTGCAGAAGAGTTCCAACATTGATCAGATACGTGTTCAATGGGCGTCATGGCAAGGCTGGGAGTAATCTTCGATTAGGCACCCATTGAGAAACTATTTGTGGAGAATTCAGCCTTTTCATGTTTCAGCACAGGAAGTGAGTCTGTCTGCTGTCAGCAGAGAGCAGCTATGTAGAAGAAAGAAAGATTTTAATACCGGCTGCAGAGAGATTGTATCTATAGGGCCTGGATATTTTAGATGTTTAGCTCTGGGTTAATATAGTATCGTATATACAAGTAATTTCTGTAAAAGGCAACAGGTTTTATTTAAGTTAGAGCATATTCCTGAAAGCAAACCCATGCTTTTAAGTGATTTTGCAAGTAAAACCGTTTCCATGAATGAGGGTCTTAGAACGCAGGTCAGTAAACACCGTGGTTTTCCCTGCTGATGCCTCACTGCAGAAGGATGGCCAGAAGGGTCTTTCTTCAACCTCAGGGAGCGCTTAGTTATTCGTGCTTCCTTGCCATAGAGATGGATGTAGTTAGGAATCACAGTGATGTCCTGCTTCATGAGCTGGTACTTTCTCACAATTTCAACAGGCAGATTATTATTATGAAGACAGGTAACTAATACACATTATTTTTCAACGTGCTTAGAACTTGGAATTAATGTTGATCATACAGCTCCACTGGACAATAATTCAGTCACCGTACATAATTATTTTAGGTGATGACACATTTCCAGGGATATTTCCATGTTGCATGGCTGTTTTCCATAGGGCATCTTTGTAAGTGCTTGGGCTATTAAGTGGTGAAGATATTTTACAGAATACACATCATATGTGGTGTTTCTCGGACAGAGAAATTAAGCCTCTCTTGTTCTTATTGAATCGCCCGTTACTACATTTTAATAAGAGTTTTTGAGCAAAAGTCTTGTTTGAAATTACCACTTAATGAATTAATAAAGCTTGAGTCAACATTTCTAAATCCTGCCTTTAATTTAAAAAACTTCTAAATCTAATGTGATTTTCCAGAGGAAACTGAATACAATTATACAGCGTCCATGTTCCGCATGACTTTTTTTCATTATGGTCTTTGATGGCTATCAGGATTTTCTTTTGGTGATTACTAAAGCCAAAGCTTTAAATAAATCTTTTCAAATAAATAAGTATCTATTGTTACGTTCAAGTGCTTGTGTGGTTAAACCCTTCTCCTGAATAAACTTTGCTTAAATTTCTGTCACTTATTTATGTGGAATTTTAATCTGTTTGAATATTTGCATCTGATGTTTCCTCCTGCTCTGTCAAGTTTCAACAAGTACCAAAATTCCAGTACTAAGCACTTATAATTGTAACTTATAAATCAATCTGATGTGTGCAGAGACCAGATAAATGTACATCAGCTTAGGTTTCTCATCAGTGTTTCTGATGCTAGATATTGAGGCAGAACAACAAAATTAGCGTTGACTCGCAGCAATGGTGGCTTCGAAGGTCTTATTTTTCAACATGGATCCTCCTCGTATATACGATGAATCTCGTTTTAAAACCAAATATTTACTAAGTATACATGTTACAACAACTACTTTGGTGAGTGTAAATGCATTTTGAAAAGTTATGTTTTCATAGAGTTAAACTACATTCTGCCGGTGAAAGAAACTGCCCCAGTAAGAGCGCAAAATTGAGCCAGCACAAATGAGCCCGAATAAAAGCTTTTAAAAGGCACCTGCTAAATTAAAGTTCGCTGCTCTCCCCATCCCTGGGCAACCCAGGTCTGCTGGCAAAAATCGGTAGCATAAACATAGCCTGATATTAGTTCACACTGCACCGTTTTGCTGCTGCCAAAAGTTAGTTATTGTGTAATAGCCAGGAGGTAGGGGTCTACCAGCAATTTTCCAGATATACGTATTAGTTGCTTTATAACAATGCTGATGGTGAGCGCTAAGCTTAGCAAACTGTCTCCGTTCAAGAAGTTGGATCACTTCTTTTATTCTGATGTTATCCTATGACTTGGTTAAAACATACGGAGTTGGCTAATATTTTTCTAATATTTCTTACACTTCTGTAACTTTTAAGGTTTCACATGGATTTTTTTTTAAAGCCTATGGATGTAAATTATTATTGATTTGACAATTAGCACTTTCACGCAAGGGGATACTACAAACCCTTTCAGAAATTATCCAACTTACAAGAGCGGCTTTACAGGGGAGTTAGCAGAGAAGTTAGTAGGGTCGTTTGATGTTGCGGCAGAACATCTGGGTTTAGCACCAGCATAACCCTGTCATATGGAAGCAGTACATTTTCTTAAACTGCCATTTGGCTTTGTTTTACAGAATTCTGATTACAGTATTTATAGAAGATAATAAACATAAAATATCTTTACCCTACAGCTTAGTATAAAAACTTCTGTATGGTTTATTTCAGTGTTTAAATTTATTTTCTTGCTTGTTCTCAAGTGCTTTTAAAAGAACAAAGATACAAACCTCTGTATTCAAGCATTACTTAGATTTTTTTTTTTTTTAAAAAATTGACTGTCGATCAAAGTTGTAAATTGCCCACTGAAATCTTCCACTTGTGACTAAAGGGTCTTGGGAGTGACTGTCTTCAGGAGTCAGGCAAAATAGTCATCTGAGCATAGGCAGAAGATGAGTTTCCTCAGTGCCCTAAGGTGCTGTCAGTAGGAAGAAACATATATTGCAACATAAGGTGCACGGCCCGAGTCCAAACAGAAAGCCAGACTGCAAGGAGCAACTGAGCAAAGAAAACCTACTCCACTGATTTTTTTTTTAAAGGAACAAATGCTAGTGCAAGTTTGCTAGCAGAATCCTCTGTCTGAATTGTAAGAACTGAACGGCACTTTTCCACTTTCTCTCTTCATAGCCTCTGCTGTCCAACTACGATGTGCACTTACATACAAAAAAAGATGTACTAGTAAAGGTCTGTTACCCCTTAGATAGTGCCATGGTCATTAGGGCCCTCTCTGGATGTAGGAAAGGTTGCTCAAATTCTCTTCAAGTTTCTCTAGCTCAGAAAAAGGAACGAAACAAGAATTTTTACTGTTCTCAGAGAGCAACAGAATATTTGGGCAATCCATATTTCAGAGGCATTCTTTAGTGGTCCTGCAGTTTTGCTTGCGGACACAGGAAATTGGAAACTTAAAAGTCGTCCGAAGCTGAAAAGAGAATGTAGTATAACCAACCAGCAAAGGTGGCAAAACTTCCCTTTTATTTACAGTAGAGAGAGGTGGGCCACCTTCTTGGGTTGTTTTACAGGCATCTGGTTTTCATCTTCAAATTTCTTGTTCTTTTGTTTTTAAAAATACACTTAAAATGCCTCCTTTGGTGTGTGTAGGGGGCAGGTTCTGGGTTGCTTTAGTTAGGATCTTACATCATTTTTTTGCTCATCTGGTGGAAAAAAAAAAAAAAAGGGGTTTATTTGTTTGTTTCAGGCTGACCTAGGTTGTTTACAGTTTTCAGTCCAAACACTGGAACAAAAGTCCTCTCCCAACCTGCCCACACCCCCAGCCCTCTTTGTGTAACTTTACACTGGAACAGAACTACGAGCCAGTTTGTCTGGGCCATGTTCCCAAGGACAGTCTGATATTTTCAAGTATCTTCACATCAAACAAAACCAGTACCAAAAGAAAGGCATCTTTTCAGTTTTAATTCCAAATGAAGATAGAAGGAGGGAAAATGAAACCTGTGTGTGCTGAAGAGCAAAAACTGATAGGAGAGGTAAATAATATTCCAAGTTTGCATAGAGCAGAAACAAGGCATTATAATAGAATGATATATTTAAAAATATAGTTCCTTTAAACTTTTTGCTGACTTGAATTCCAGCTTCAGTGAGGCTTGAGATCTTGCTAAAGAAATGTCTTTTCCTCGTTCTTTGTGACAGGAGAAAACAGCACTATAAGTGACAAGGAATTATTAGGGAAATATCTTGGCATTTTTAATGTAAGAAAGGAAGCAAATCATGGTCATACGTATCTTTTGTCTGGCTCAGAATTATCTCTATCACGTTGGAAGTTTTTATTCGGAAGTCTGTGTTGACTCTCATGATTAGGGCCAGAAATCCTACAGCTGACAGGAAAGTGACCTATAAATAATGATCTATGATGGACTTGTCATATAGTCACTAAATGAAATATTCTAGTACCTGTTTCCTTTGTCTTGTTTCTCAGTTTCCGTCTTCTTTAAGGTTATTCCTTTTGACATATCCCGCTAGCTGTCTGGGAGGAATGGGTTTTCTTGGTCTTGTAAGTGTATTCCATTTTCACCAGAAAAGTACCATTGAACATATTATTTGAATTATTTTTGTGAACAAGAACTCCACTTGAATATGACTGGATACAGTTATTATCAGATTTCCAAGTTAAAGTTAAATAATTTTTTTAAAAAAAAAGGTTTATCAATACATGTATATGGATACATTGAAAAACAGGACTAGGAGGAGTTGCTTACGATGCAGTATGAATTCTGGAGTTTTGAGCAAATGAAAAAGTCAGAATTTAGTAAGAATATAAATTTACAACACATCAACTATACTATAGTAATTACCTGCATGTATTCTCTAACTACCACGCTGTATAAAGAAAATCAGGCAGCTCATGGTAATAGCCCATCTTCACTCTCTTAGCCAATAATAGAACAGTATTTCAGCAAGGAGTAAATTATTTCATTTCATTTGCTAATGGTGAAAAATGTGCATAGGGGATGATAATATCATGTAGCAGATGCTCTCTGATTTTGCATCCCAGTTTTTTGCGTGCTGACTTGTGTGGTCACGTCTTTAATTATATGAATCCAACACTTCCCTTGATACCTCTAATTGATAATTCCTAAAAGGATCTGTGCCAGGTCTGTCCGCAAAAAGGGGACGTTCTTGGTGTTGAGGTGGAGAAAGACATTAGGAGAGAGAAATCCTAGCACCACTATAGTCGATGTGAATTTTACCATTGAATTCACTGAATTCCAGATTTCACCCAAACTTGCAGTTCCGATCTCCCTTGTACTCTGAATAAAGAGGCCAACAGAAACACCCATGCCAAATGTGCTCGGTTAACATGCTTTCTGCAAGCCTGCCAAAAGGGAACTCCCCTTGCAATACAGTTCAGTAAGCACTATATATGTAGCATTAGCAGTTGCCACTGCTTAAAAGGCTGCAATATAACACTGCGTGAAAGAACCACTGTAAAAACTGGGTTTTGTGACATCTATATTTCTGTAAAACTTGCAGAATATTTATATTGGCAAATAAATTGGGGTAGGCTTGCTGACAAGCAATAATTCAGTAATTTTGACCTTTGTTTTGGTTTATAAGCTTACATCATCTCCGAGAAAAGATGGTATGACTTCAAGACCCCCATTGTTGTATCTGCCAGTCTCACCTTCCCTCTTTTTTGAAGCAAAGGTGATTTACTACAGGAAAAGGAATTATAAATTTGTCTAAGTGGCTTAGTAGACCAGATACTTCCTCTTGAGATTATGCCTTGTTGATGGAATAAGTCACAATATTATTTGTTTCTAGTTGAATCTCAAGGATAACTTTCCTCTCATGTATAATTCAGCTCACTGTGTTTGAGTAATTCAATACATACAATGTTCAGTCATCACTTGAATGCCAATTTTTTAGCCTGCATCATTTTCTGTTGACCTACAGTAGAAAATATGCTGTGATCTGTGCCATGGCCATTACTTGTAATGCCTATAAAACAATCGGGGTGACTAACACAGGCCTTTGAAGATGACTTACATATTCAAACTATGCTTATGATTTAATTTGCTTTAGCAAGACTGCACATCTGCTCATAAAAATGTCACTTCGTGGCCAAGCTGGAAATGATGTTTTTCAACTGCAGTGCTGCGGTTCTTCTGCTCATCTGGCTGGTCGCACACTAATCACGAAAAAGAGGAATCATAGTTCATAACTGGAGATGGAGCTATTCCACTCTTCTTTCCCTTTTGTTTAGCAAGCTTCAACAAATAAGGAGGTACAGCAGTAGATTGTGAAAGACATGTTTGTAACGGTGCTAATAGTAAAAGCCCTATAAATATCAATGGTGAATCAACTTTCTGTTTCTTTCCTTCTCTAACCAGCTGTACAGAACAGTCCTGGAGAATTATAGTACAGTAGCTGAAAGAAAGTGGACAGAAACACAGAACAGCTGATATAAACAGAGGGGCCATAAATGTGTACAGTGAGAGAACGCGTGGTTTCATACTTGTACTCCAAGCATTTGCTTTAATGGAGTTATGAATGGATGAAATCTGCTACGTTTCAGTCAAACTCTTCATACTGGGGCATTTACCCTTTGGATCCTATTTACATACTTATATTCATTAGAAAGCGTGTAGATTCCACACTACTACCCTGGTAGTCTGAATGGCATGTATGGTACTGGAAATAATATTAATATTGAAATAAGTCATGATCACTCTGTGATGGCAGGAGAATGAAAGCACATAAATATTCCCAATGCACCAAACATGTCCTTTCAGACTGGTCAGGTATCATCTGGACAACTAAAGGAGTCCACTGCAGTCAGCACCTCGTTTCTAACTCTTCATCCTGTGTAAAACAAACTTCACAATACGGCAACCTGCTTGCTATAGCGAAAGCATCCTAAAGGTATAGCTTCTCATCCAGACAGCTAGTGTTTGGTTGCTGCAAAGGAAACAGAAAATGTGACGTTAAGAGTACACCGCCTATAATGAAATGAGTGAGTGCATGCATACTTTAATCTGTAAAAAAACCCTTTACCTTAATAATAATTGAAGGAAGTAAAGCCTTTGGATTTATCACCATTTGCCTAGTTGAGAGGGCCTGAGTTTGTTCAAGCTTAGGCTCTCTAGCTTCCAGTATAGCAGCAAGCAATTCATTTTAATTTTAGGATACTTCTATGAGCACAGGACCCAAAACTTATATAGGAGTGCTAGGCCTGTTCTCCATCTGTTAGTAAACAACATATTATCTTTTCTCTTCCAAATGATGACTGGCCATTTCCTCATTTGCCCATCTGCTTTTGTAACCTTTTATAAAAGGATTAGAAAAGTCCCTGTTGTGTATGCTTAGCTAAGAAATCTGAGACTTTGAACCATTTTTCAGTCTCCTTTAGATGCACGATTTAAAACTATATCTAGTAAGCTGCTAGGGGTTAGTAGCACACCAGAAAGATGTAGGTTTTCAATGATGCAGGAAACAGAGTTTGAATTTCTTGCTCTTACTATTTCAGAGATTATTACTCAGCAGAAAACATTTCTTTGCAAAAAAGTTTTCTTCTCCAGATGTGGGTTTCAAGGTGGCATCAGTACAAAAGATTTGGAATGCTTTGCCTTTTTAGCAAAACAATTTTAGCAGATGATTTTCTGATTAACTTACAGCACTTGCCAAAGCTTTTGCAGAATTCTTCAGTTCCGATATATTTGACTGAATAGTAGCCTGCAGAGTAATGTCAAATAAATGCATATTTCAAACAAGAGCAGGGGGAAATGTAATTTTCCACCCACTAACAGGCTGACCATATATTCAGAAGTGGTATTTGGCAGGAGCTTGACTCAATAAGTTATGAATAGCCGCTGCCCACTGTTTTACAATACACCCCCTATACAGGGCTGCAGCGAGGACCTGCAAAGTCTACAATTGCAAAGGGGACCCAAATTCCAAGATTGTAGGAGTCTAATATTCGAGATCAGCAGGAGAACGACGAAGCTGGCAGTGAAGAAGGAAGAAGCAGAACTCTAATCAAGACTGAATTAATGCTGATGTGATGATTTGAAATCCAACTTTAAAAATAAAACAATAACAGATCTGGCTTTATACGGTCTGATATTGCCACCCAGCCTGAATTACTGTTGACAGCTCGTAACTTTATTGCACCAGCATGCCTGATTGCTGTCATTATGCCAGAGATTTGATACTTCTGAAATTCAAACTGGGAAGGAGAGAAGATTGTATCTGAAAATAAACAATCAAATGAAAATTTCTGTGGCAGAGGCTTGTTTACCACGTCTTCAGATGGGCAGCTGAGAGAGTCTGGAGGTTGCTGAGTATGGATTCCAGAAGAAAAGAATTATATGGTGCTATTAATACTTAGCAATTTCCGTCTGTAAATCTCTACAATGAAACTGAGCATTTTTCCTCTACCTTATGGGTTTAGAAACCAACATGTACAGCATTTAAGGAGAAATTTTGCAAAAGGTCATGAAAAAGGAGTTTGAATCTCAATTCCTTATTGTAGCAGAAGCCCAAGCTCACACAGGACTTGATCTAGAAAAAAACCAAAAACAAAACCCAAAACCACTGGAAAGTCTTCCCCTGATTCCAATTGGATTTGAAACAGACCTACAAGTCAGCTGCAGATCTCAGAGACAGAGAGGCATAACAGAGCCCCTCCTACATCCTTTAGCTAATGGCCAAAGCAAAGCTGCAATGTAACTCCTTCAGACAGGTATAACTTAAATCAAAGGAGTGATCTTCCATATAATTTTCTCCCTCGAGACACTACAAAATGTTCAAATGTAGTAAGAAATCTGAGCTGATTTTATATATTAAAAAAAAAAGTCCTTATATATATGACCTTTTAACCTTAATTAAAATGGATGCTGGGAGGATGCTGCTGGAGAGAAGCACATGCCACAGATATGAGCACAATGTGTTATATAGTGTGGGTTTCTCTCTTTGTGATGGGATATTGCTTAGTCGCAAGAGCAGCGCCTCTGCAACTTTGCTCAGTTGTTTTTGCAATGGCTTAATCTTGAGACCTGTTGCCAGTCTGTGCCAGCAGCGTTGGTCTGTGCGTGAAGCCTCCCATCATGGTGTTGCTCTGATATGTGCTATTGCGCTTTCCTTTTAATCTTTTATGCCCTTTGTGGTGTTTCAGTTTTTCTCCGCAGAAGGTACTGAAGGGTACAATACTCATGGGTCTGGTGGAGGACCCCAAACTGCAATACTTAATTTAACAGCACTTCATGAGTAAGGATGAGGTACTGCTTCCTTTATTATGTTCTACAGCACAGTATTTCACATCAGACTCAGGCCAGCAAAATCCACTGGAGGGCTATTTTCCCTCTCTACCTTGTGCAGAAGTGGAAAAATATCAATTAGGAAGTGTACCGATGCTTTCTGAATGGGACTTACGAGTGCAAAGTATGGTTCAAAAGACGCTGGGAGAAACACAGTTATAAAGAGCGTGGCAGAGAATAAGGTAACAGTACAATAGTGTGTGCCTATAGGCTGATTCATTGAAAGAAACATCTCACTAAAATGAGGCAGATTTTTATAACCAGTTATACTCCTTGTAGTTCTCAATTTTGACACTTTAGCCAATGAAACTGTCATTTTGGCTGGCATCAGTTTGGTTGCTAGCCTAGTGCAAGGCCATCTCCAATCCTCAGACACTGTCAGAAATATTTCCCTTTAAAACAAACTCCCATGAATTTACTTCTGCCTCTACAGGTTTAAGAACATCAGCACTGCACTGCTGATCTTTTAGGCTTTGGCAATACAATGAAACAATTACAAATTAGGTGGGGTTTCCCTTTTGCTTTAGAGATCTTGAGCACACCTACTTCCATGCTGACAGCAGCTACTTGACATTCAAACCACATGAGCGGCAGCTAATGTCGTAACAACAACTACAAATCCACCCAAAAACATTTTGGAAAAGCAAAGGACAGGCTCAAACTGCTTCAGCTGTGTTAGTCAAAAAGATCCCCCAAATCTACAAAACCTACATCTAGCCATGCCTTGGCCAATTGCTTCAAGACGCCAAGGCCCAGCCCATCAGTACTAGGTGCTTTGTTTATGTTTCTATGGTAGCACACGGTTCAATTGCCATACCAGTGTATTTATGGTAGGAACATGTAATAGAATTCAAACCGATGTGGCGTACCGTCACTTTAAAACTGAGGAAACTATATTGAAATCAGGGAGGTATTTGAGGCGGAACATGCTATTAAGACAGGGTAGCAGAAAAAGCTAGAGACAGGAATTTTCAAAAAATACTTTTTAAGACCAGCTTTCTTTCACTTGTCTTCGAATTCTTGGTAATGGTTTGGTTTGCTTTCTCTCCCTCCATGCCTCATAAGAATGACATCTGTTCTTACTGATAGCCTGCAAACTGCGCGTCTGCTATCAGAATTTCATATCGGATACCTTCTGTCTTCATCCAGGCTTCTTTGTTTATCTACTTAAGGTGATCCATTTGTTTTTGAATATATAAGCTCTTTGAAGCAGGAGTTTGTAGAAGATCACACAACCTTGGCGTGACCTGGCTCTGTACTTCAGGCCCTCCTACAGCCTTTCTCTGTAGCTCCTATGTTTGTATGCGTGTGTGTTTGTATATATAGTAAGTTTATAAGCAAGTTACAGAAGCTGAGTTGTGAGAAAAGGTAAATGAAATTAATTTAAGTTCATTTTGCATACTTAAATGGGCTGACTTGGGGCCTACAGGGAGCTTAAAGCCTGTGCCCTATTAAATCTGACTGTTCCTCATGTACAGCAGGTGGTTCAAAATAAAAATGCTCCTCTAGTACATTTTAGCTTTGGGCTGTCTATTTCCAGAGAGACGCATAAACTTTGTAAAACAGATGGCTACACTGACAACTTGCCAGAAACCTAGGGACCACACTTAGTCTACATAAAAACATGAACAAAATCACTATTTATTTCTATCCATAACACCTCTAATAACTGAGTTGAACTGAACTGCTGCTGTTTAAACCCAGCAGTGGTGGGGTTTATTGTAAAAAACTGGGGGGGTAAGTGGTGATGACAGTCCTGGTTTACGACCTTTCCAGGTAGCACCTTAGATAACCCGTTCTTCGTTCAAAAAAATGAGGGACCTTAGGAGAAACCATTTAATCTCGTATGCTGGCAATCCGTGTTTCAGTCCTCTGAAGCGAGGAAATGGGATTTCCTGACATAGTGTGCCAATGCAAAACGCGTTACGTGCTACTAAGGGAGCCCCTGGTCCACCCACTGCCAGGAGGCTCATTTAACAGTTTTGCTAACATGGTTTTCAGTGCAAGATACACCGCTTCTCTAGCTCCTTAACCTCTTCTGTGTTCTGGATATACTGGATACCAGGGAAAAATATGCTGCAGGCACGGGTGTACATACCAGGTATGACGAAGACCAATAGCTGCTTCTTTATTCAGCGAGTCAAGCAAAATGTAGAAGATGTAACAAACATTGCTTACTGTAGCTTTCTGCTGACATTCAAATGTGGAAAGGTTTTTGTCTTCAGTCTTTGAACTGTTGAGCTAACCTTGAGTATTACCAGGAAGAAATGTCACCTAAATCTCAGAGGCATATACATCAGAACATAGCATATTGTAGCTGCTGTTCTTCACAGGTTTTTGAGCAGCTGCTGAAGCTGAAGGAATGAAATATATATTAAACAAATGCAGCAATGCAGACCAAGAAGTTTTGTCCTAGAGGGAGGCTGAGTACACTTCGTATCGTACAGTATTTACTCCTTCTGCTTTCTCCTCTTGTTCAAACAGCAGGACATCACGGCAAACAGCCAAGCCTTCGCTGAGGCTGACTCCACAAGCCTGCCACCCTTTCACGGGCACTAGGCTATACATTTGCAGAGGAGAGCTTGCTTGATGCTTCAGTGTGATGAAGCATAAATTCAGTATTTGGACTCTACGTTTACTGGTAGCACAAAAAGACGAAAATTCCTTATTAGTGCCTTCTGAGCTGCGTGAAGCCTCATATGCAGCCTGACCTAGAGCTGACCCTGCACAGATCCAGTAGAGGTTTCTGGTTAGCTTGTTAGGCAGCAAAGGGATGTATCTGCAGGGTGAAGCTTGGGGCTCCTGTGCAAAGTACTGTAAGAGGAGGGGTCTTTGGTGAGCTCTTTCTTTAACTTTGAAATCCACGTGTGAGAGCTGCCTTTTAATGACTGATGGGATTTGCAAGGAATCCCATTGCTACCATCCTGGACGTGGATGCAGTCCTGGCCTGCTAAAATAGTTTTGGCTGCAAGGATGGAGTTGATGATAATCGCCTGGTTTTGCAGTGTACCACACAGCTTAGAGAGTGTTTTTTTTCCTCAGTCTCAATATTATAATAAGTCCTCTACAAGCCGAGACGAAATATCTCTGGGCGGTCTTCATAGGTGTCTGAGCCTGCACCGGAGAAACATTATTACTGTGTTGATGAGAATTGATTGGTCTGGGAATTATCTACCAGGTTTGCAATAACTATAGCTCCTGCCACAAGCGTTGCGACCCCTTAACTCCCATTGCCCTTTAAGCTTTATAAGTTTTATTGTTAAGGGATTTCCAGCCCATCCCTATTCATTACCTTGGAAACATAAACAGAAGCATTACTGAAAATGTCTAATAATGAATTTAGCCTAAGCACCCTACTGGGAGGCAGAGAAGCATTATTATCCCCATTTTACAATTGAAGAATAAGTTCCAGAGTTCAAGGCTGTCCACCAGATCTCCTTCTGCCAAGTCTGTCCTGCCTATGTGACTAGGCTATTAACTTGAATTCCTCTGCTGACCACTAATACAACAGAATCAACCATCAAGATAGGTGGTCTCTCATGTAATCACATTCGAAACCTTTGAGGCTCACTCTATATTAAAAACAACAGTTTAAATCCTACCCATAAACTTGCCGGCAGTCGCTACAGGTTGCTGCAGCATCAGTTTAATAGTCTCTCTGTGTGATACACTTCTTAATTAGAAGGTAGAACGCAGCTGCCAGAGCTTAAGCTTCTGTATCATCTCTACACGCGGCCCCTTTGCAAAGCCCAAACCTGACTGTGGCAGTTGCACTCAGAGACGTGTCCTCACTCTTTCACAATGGAGATGAAAAAATCATGGGTATCTCAGTTTTCCATGTAGCTGGCGGGACAGCCAACGAGATGCAGCATGCTTACTCTAAGCGTTGAGAAACCAAGACACTGGTTTAAAAATAATGAGATACTACAGTTTTGTTTCTCTGAATTTGTCTTCATGTTTTGTGCAGAGCGTATTCATGTTTTAAAGTATTTCTTCAAAACCAAAAGAACTTCAGGTTTGGTGGGTTTCTTCAATGAGGGAGAAAGTATTTGTATAAACTCTGGAATCCTATTGCGTGGATTCTACAAAACATAACAATTCTGATCAAGTTGCAAAGTACAGAAAAACCTCTCTTGCAAGCACCTGAAGTTCTGAGGATGTGGTCACAGAAAACCAGATATTGCCAATAGCATAGAAATTAAGAAAATATCTCATATGGGAGAATGGAGAAATTGCAAGTCTTGTTATAGTTGAAACTCTTTGGCAAAGTATAAGACAAGTGAGGCAAGTTCAAAGAATGCTCGACTCCGTGTGCTTAAGCAATGAATGCTAGGCAGAAAGAAAATATTTAAGGTAATGTTATTTTGTAAAATTTTGGTCTATTTAATACTTTTTTTGTTAACTCAGGCAGACAAAATGAGCTGTGAAGATAGAATACTGTACGCTGGGTAAAAAAAGCAAAGTGGAATGTAAAAGAGACATTTTGAAAGGATTGAAAAGAAAAATTCTATTCAGAGCCTATGCTTAATGTGAAGAAAGGTACAGCTATCAAAGGGATTCACAACATAAAGCTGAACTAAGCTTACTCTGACAATATGGGACTAGACTGTGCTCAGCATGGCAACCAACACAAGTTACGCAAGTCCGACATCTGGAAAAAGAAATGCACTGAATGCATTTTGTAAACCGGGTAATGTTCATCATGAACAAAAAAGACAATAATACCACTAACTTAGATGAACGCTTTGTAGCCGCAAGTAGATGAAGTTTCAGTGAAAGATGAGTTGACTACCAACCAAAAGCATGTAGGATAGCCTTTCCTTTAAAATAGAACATATAACATGACAGTGAAATGCTGGAAAAACCTCAAAAAGACAGACATAAATTAAAATTCAGGACACAAGGAGAAAAATTCCCACTAGAAGAGTATGTGAACCACTGATGACTAGGTATTAGCTCCGAAGGCACCTATAAAGGTGGTAAGGATAAGAGCATCCAGGGTTGGGTTAGAAGTCTATAAAGCCTTCGATGCTCACAGAAAGGGTATATGTGTTAGAGTGGCAGAAAAATGCAGTGGGTGAAAAGCCTTTGATCATGTCCTCCTGGGAAGAGGGTGATAATCAAGAACAGAACAGCAGACTTCAGGCTTCCCATACATTAAACTATCGGGGAAAAAAGAATTATGAAACCATTAATTAAAAAAGTAACACCTCTGCGAAGAAAAGAATCATATAAGAGAAGGAAGGGAATTGAGGATAAGGCAAACACCCCATATTTGTGTACACTTAATAAACCATTAGAGTTCTGGTGGGTACTACTTGAAAAAATGGGACTCATATTTGTCCATGTACCCCTTCTTAAATCTTTTAGTTTCTTACCCTGTCACTCGAGCAGCAAGGTGTTTCAAAGGGTTTCACAGAGAAAAAAAAAAATCAAGGCACTGGAAACGAGCTTCTCAGAGACAGGGAGAACCAAGCAAAGTGGTATAAAGAAGGACTATTTTGGAAAGAGTTTGAGCTGCTGCATAAACAACAAATCCAGGGTGCACTTCTAAGAAAAATTAAAACTTCAAGTTGCATAGTTAAGGCTGGCAAAACACACGGATTCTGTGGCTACTGAAAAGGGTTCAGTGGTAAACTATGCAAAACCAAACAAACCCCCCTGCTTGCTATACTTCCTCAAGAATAACCTTAGCGTGCTATTTGGAATAGATACCCAGAGTACACGAGAAACAATTCTTATTAAAGAGTTCAAGAAATGAGAGTTAATTAAGCTGCAGCCAGGAAGGATGTGGAATATGGCATAATTAACCTTACCCTATTACGCTTGTGCTGGCAGCTTGGTCCAGGAAGAAGGCTTAAAGTGAGCAGTACTGGACAGCTGTAGGAAACGAGAAGCTTGTCTCAACCTACTGCTTGCCTGAATCTGGGAGTTTGTATACAAGTGTCGGGATAGTCTATTGCAGCTGTGGGCTTGCCTGTGAAGAAAACCATTGGTTAGGCCAAATATTTATTTGAACCGTGCTCCTTTCAAAATATATCTTGAAGACTTGGCTTGGGGGGCTTGAACTCCTTGTTAGGGGCCAGAGCATAGCTGGAGTGGATGGGGGGTGAAGATTGGAACTTTGAAACAGCGAGCAATCATTTTGCTTTTCTATATAGTATTTTACAAAGTTCCTATACATTACAAGCAGGGCTGTAACATTTTTTCTCCAGCTTTCTGGTGATGTAGTAGAAATGAGCCGGAATTCTTTTGCGTGGAACTAGAAGCAAAGAGGGCCAGATTTGTAACCCTGATCCGTGGGCAAACTGTCCTCTGAGGAAAAGGACTCAGAAAGATGCGCCCAGGAAGGCATATCCTACCTGAAGTATCTGCTTCTGCTGTTTCAGCATTTGGAGGGCATAGTTGTTTCTAGTGTTCCAGTGATAAGAGAAACCCAACAGAAATGACATGCTGAGCTATAGATGGTTAGAAAAGCCAAGGAACTGTTGTCATTTACAGAGCTGTATACCTCATATATGAATACTACATCAACAGCATGAAATGTGTCCACTGAATAAATGTTCATGAAAAAAAAATAGAAACTCACCCCTGACAGCTCGCTGCCTTCATCACTTTATGCCGAATTCAGAGTAATAGCTTGCATCTGCTTTCAGCTGACTACCATGCTGCCGGGCACTCTGACGTGAGCTTTCCTCAGTCCCTCCTGCATGAGCTCTTTAAATCTGCTTTAAAGCTATAAATACTCGGATATACACGTGTCCATAGTGGGTAGGGCACCTGTTGAAGTGCTTCACTAGATGGCTAGTTACTTGGACAAACGAGAGTGCTGTTTTCTGTAGAGACCAAGAACGCCTGTAGCCACTGCAATCACTAGCACAGGTGGAAGCAACATCCCTCCCACCCCAGAGGTGAATGCTGAATCCTGACCTTCACCCACATCCAGAGCATTTACTTTAGCTTCTCTTACCCAACATCCAGAGGGCTAGCTTCTCTTCCTTTCTCTTCCAGAAATCTAGTTTCTATAAACCCAAAGCTTTTCTAGCTGAAATTTTTCAATAGATTAGATACAAACTGGTTAGACATTTTGGATGAACAAAAGTACATATTCTTGGCAAATGAACCATTTGTCAAAATTACCTGCCTAGATCTACGTGTGAATATCTTACTCATGTTTTCACCCACAAAGGCAATAATCAAAAGCTCCACAATAATGCTACTCATGAGGTAAACACCCTTACTCATGTTGGGTGGTAATCACAACATGGCTTTCAAAGCTGTTTCTTGGAAAGTTATGTCTAGCAAATAAGAAGTTCCTTCAAGCATTTGCAATCTAAAAGGACAAAAAAAAAAAAAAAAAAAAAACAAAGAAAAACCAACCCAAAAGTTGAGAATGCCAGTCTTTACTCCATTTGAACGTCACTGTTTTGTAGAAGTGTTCGGATATAAGACTCCTGGTAACAGGGAGTTTGGTGCACTGTAAAAGCTGTACTAGGAGAAATGAGGATGCATACTGGCAGATGACACAAAGTGAAAGGAATGGAAAGCTCATGGGAGGAAATGATGACAGATGGATTCAAGAGCAGGGCCGAAAATTTGGCACTTGAGGCAAAGCCTAAATGAATTGTGAAAGTCTCCTACAGTAAAGGATGCAGCTGTCTCATGTTATCCACCTAATCTTCCACCTCCAGGAGCAAAAGATCTTTAATGAATGGTGCCAAACTTGTTCTCCTTGTCTTGCATGTGTTGAACAGCACTCATAATATGGAATCTGTCCAGTATTTCTCTTTCTAAATATCCTAAGTCAGCCTTCTTCAGACTTCCTGTGGTCTTCCTCTGGGGGGAAGCTGTCCATTCACCATCCTCATCTTCACTGAGGAAGCTACACGCAGGTTAGGTCCACCATTATCCCTTACTGTTCTTACATTGTAATTAAAAATATCAAACCACTGATAATGCATAGTCTGTTCTTCTTAATTGCTTCAAGATCTTCTGTTTCTGCAATACCAATACCAGCTAAGACTGAACTTTGGATAAATCACTAACAGGGCTACAGTTGGGCCACATAAAATATTCACCACATTGTTTTGATAAAGTGATTAAAGGGGTGTAATTCAAGATCAGAGTTTTCATGGAGCTGAGGGTACTTTTCACAACACTGATCCAACTATCTTATACACTGGTAGCTGTGGGTATTCCTGCTGTTGTCAAGACAGAACATTTGCAATATTACATATGGTATGCTGATAACCAGCAGTTTATTAATCAGAGATAACGGACTGTCTTAAGCTGTACCAGAGAAATACACCATGTGTTTTCTTGTTCTTATTAGTAAATACTTGTCTGGATTCTGTCTGAACTCTTGGTCAATGCTTGGCTTAATGCTTGGTTCAAATGGAGGGAGGATGATGTCAAAGGCAAATGCCGTTGCCTGCAGCAAGTGCTTCTCCCTGAGCTTTGAAAACTTATCCCTTTCTTTTTTAAAAAATTAAATAGAAAACAGTCTCTTGACGGGATTTGGTTTTATCTAATTCAGTGATGACATAGCATATGCTATTAATATAGCTTTTAATTTTATGCATCTAATGCCTAGTCTCCTCTCTCTTGACCATGCACGCACTCGGTCTAGATATATTGAGGATACAAAAATAAAAATATTATCACAGGTGGTGATCTCCTTTTGGCCAGCATATTAAAGCTTCTTGCCTGGATAGGTAGGTAGCGAACTTGTGTGAGTAAATAGCACATTTATTTATCATCTTTGGTACTTGGAAAACCCCACATAAGACATGTAGCATTAGTCTCATTTTTCATGAAGACTCCCCAGGTCAGGAAAAGCTATGGCAACTCTGAACACTCATAGTAGAACCTTTAAATGACTAGCGGAATGTAAAACAAGTTACAAGTCTGCTTGTTTTGAGAGGAGGGTTGGCCAGAAAACAAGAATCCTATTTGCAAAGCTATTTGAGGTTTAAAATATCCAACAATTTTGCAATGGAACATTCATATGACCTTTTCGAATTTCCTATATGTATTAATTCATTCTGGCATAACTAATAACTTGTCGGGTAGAAAACTTTTCTTGGTCTAGGGGGGATTCCATACTGAAAGTCTCTTTCCTCTAGTATATAATGTTTTTCTTTTCTATCTTTCTTAATATTGGTATTTTTGATATATATGAAATGGACAAGATGGTACAGCTGTAACGGAACAGAAAAATTTGAGCCAGGCAGTAGATCGAGTCAGGAGTCTGAGTCACCCACAATGTTTTCAAGCAGTCAGGCTCTTTAACTATTTTGGACAAGGCTTTCTCATTTTGACCAGCAAGTCCATTCCAGACTGAAAAAAATCCAGCCAATAGTGCCGACCTTGAAACCTGTATGTTGATTTGATAAATTGTCAATACCTACAGAATTTTTAAATCTCTTGATCAACTTGGCATTGATTGTCTCCTGTAATCATAGTTAAGCTAGATTTAAGAAATTGCTAAGTTTTTAAGGTTTTTTAAAGAAAGTCAGTCTGTTTTCCTTCAAGTTTAACATACCTTGAAAAATATAGAGGGGACAGTTCTTGTCCAAGCACAAGACTTGTAATTACTGCAATCCCAGAACAGAAGTTGATTAAACTATGCTTACAAAGTGAGTATGAAAGTATATCATCCAAGACTTATAATATCTTTCCCTTCCTTGTTACACTCATGAAAGATTTCTTTCTGACTGTTGACTGGTATAAGTTTATTGCTGAGAGTGTGAGGAAAGAAAAGAACTACTTATTATAACCTGCATTAGCTTTATAGTTTAAAAATCCCTTTAAACACACTGTAAGCATTCAGTAGCCAAAATGCTGATATCTTCTGAAAAATTGTCTCCTAAAAAAAGAAAATATTGGTCCTTAATTGTGGGTGTGGAGTACTTTGCAGTTCTGGCTCTGACCTGAACTCCATTACACCTAGTGATACTCAAGCACTGACAGATGAATACACCCTCACATCAGCATCCTATTTCTATTTGGCCCAGTTAACTCTTAGAAAAACAAATATTTCTAAACCAGCACAATTTTCCTTGATTCTGGCATGAAATAACCGAGCCACAGCATCTGATGGTGCGAAAGCGCTCTGCTTTCCCTGCCTTGCCCATGTCAAGCGTCAGTCTTCCACATGTTTTCGTGACACAGTCTTGTAGGAGTCAGCAGAGTGCTATATAGACTTTGGCCCGAACAGCTGGATGACTGACTGAATCTGCTCACTGACTTCAAATCACATGTTATCAGTGAAACCTTTGCCGCTGTGTTTCCTTTCATTGTGTCCTTAAGCTGACCATTTCCTGCTCATGTCCTTTAAGCAGAGAATATACAGAAGATCAGGGTCAGCCCCGACGCTGCAAACGCTTCACTTATGGTTTGGGAAGATAAAGCTGTTGTTTTAATAAGGTTTGAACAAACATAAAAGTTGCCTACACTTCTTTTTTTTTTCTAATACAGTCGCAAAGAACTGATCATAAAAATTTCCTTCATCATCAATTTTTAGCCAATATTGAACTGATTTTTTTAAATGTGGTGTGTGGTTCCAGCTGTGATAAATGCAAACTATTGCAATCTGGTGGTGGAACCAGAATGTTTTTTAATGACCCTACACTGTAATCTAAGCCAAGCAAATATAATGATTCACCCAGGGAAGATAAATTATTGCCTGGAAAAATGCCAAAGCATTTTAATTTGTAACTCCAACATGTCTCTCTTGGAACCCATTGTAAAGTGTCTGGGATATGAAGTATTTTCCAAATTGTTATATAACTTCATAATTCACAGCGTTTTTCCCCCCTTCCTCATCCAGCACATGCATACATATGCTTAATTTAGACCAAAAAAAAATTGCTTTAAATAGCCACCTGAAAAGCCCTTTGCTATAAACCCAAGAGAAAAAAAAAAAAAATTAAAAAAATTACCTTACTTGTGGTTGTCAATAACATTCAAGATTTGAAGTTGGAGCTGCAGCAGGTGTCAGGGGGCCACTTGTCACCACAGCTTGGAAATGTGACAAATCGTCAGAACGGGTTGGATGTCCTAGGCTGTTATTAGCCATCTGTTCGCAGCTCTGGGCGGGTCAGCTGCCTGGACTTGACCAAAGCCACCCCTTAATTAAAGAATTTACAATTCTAGGCAATTTAGAGCTGATTTTATTTATTGTTTATATAAGGAAGATGCGTCACACGGTGCAGGGCACACTTGTTTCTGGGATTTTGTGGAAATTGTGGTATACAATTTAGGATTCTACTGTCGGAGTCTCCCCGGGGCACCAAGTGCCCGGGAGACTGTGCGCTGCTCCGACTACCTTCACTTTCTGTAACTTCTTTTCTAACATGTCAGGACTTTCAGCCGTGTAGGAGAAGCTGTTCTTTGCCTATTTATGTTCAGTGTTTGCTGTCTGTATAGACATAAGGTTTCAACACAACCAGACACGGGGTCACTCTTGCAGAACCCCTCCTCGGCTCCTGGTGCTCACAGGTGCTCATTTTTGTTCCCATAACAGTTCCGAGAGAAGTCATCCAGTCCTCAGAAATTTGCAAGGTCAGTGACTTAAGAAAGAGTAGGATACTCTCGTGTCTCATCCCTCCAGCAGAATATTAAAGTTTCACCAAGTTCCTCACATTTCCAAGGCCAAATAAGTACTTGAGAATAGGACAGAAAGAACTTTATTTTGATTGCTCTAGCAGGCTTTGCCTTTTTTTTCTGAAACACATTTGAAAATACTCTGTAGCTAATTGGAGCTACTCTGCATGCCAAGGGAAGTTCTGATGGGGTAAGGATAAGGTTGACCAAAAATAAATTATTTGATTGTATTGTATACTTTGTTAGCTGTCTAAAATATTTTCTGATATTCATTAGTACAGAAGGATATTAATAATTCCACTTATATATTTTTTAAAATTTCTTAGTGTACTAATGTGTCTTTTCAGAAATTAATAGCACACTTAAAAGTCCTGAAAAATCATGTAATCAATATTTTATTGTACTAGAACAGAAAAAAGTAAAATTCAGTTCATTTAATTCTTGCTTTTTGTGCTATTGGCTCTCTTCTTGGGAAGGAGTGTGGGCAGTGAAGATGATTAAATAAATTTTACATTTTTCTGTTGCTTATAATACACTTTCCCTATTAAATAATAAAATGGACAGGAACACGTGCTGTGCCTTGGAATGTGATTCAAGCTCGCTCTCACACCTCTTTCCCATAACTGGCCAGTGCTAGGGTTGAAAATAGCTATCACGAACTGAAATGACTCTTTACTGTCACCTCCTTCTGTGATTATAGTCTTCAGCGTTCTGTCATGGTATACTAATGCAATATGAATTGACGTTTGCTGTAATTTTGAACGGAAAATCAGGCAGGAGAAAGGTCTCCTATGCAGGAATGCTGTACAGGACACATTTCTAGAATCGCTCATTCTACTTCTACTTGTACTATAACACGCCTCTGGAGATCAGAGTCATAAAAGTTTTAAAAATCAATATAGTTTATATATTTTATATATGATATGTATCAAAATATAACATGGGCAATTCTGACTTCAGAGCGTATAGTTCCATGGAGAGTTTCTGCTAAGATCACGATACGAATCTTGAGCGGGTTGCACAGTTTAAAGTACGGTTAGATAGAACTCAGGACCCTTAGCTAAAGGTATCCAGCTTTTGCTTTGACAGTGAATGGATTAGACCTATATTGCGTGTACATGCATGGCTCTGAACGCATCCTACCTACCTCTCAGCGCAATTCTCGGTTTTGTGCAACTATATGCAAGACTTGGTGACCTTTTCTTCAGGGCTTGAAAGGCACAGATTTCTTTGAAGTGGTATTTTATTTTTTTTCCTCACTGAAGTTACTCTTGTTTCCCACCTCTTCCTGTGCAACTCATTTTCAGCTTCTTTAGCATTCACAGAAACAGGTGTTGGGAAATTTCCATGTGCCCGCACTATTAATGCTGTGGTAGCAGAGTGAGACCACTATGCTACCGCATATCAAGCCAGCCGGGTTTTCCTTGGAAGGCGAAGTGAACGGTGGTTTGAGGAGCAAAGGCTGCCCCAACAGCTGACCGCCTGCTCGCAGCCCAGCACCCGGAAGGCATCGCTTTACGCTGGGATGGAGAGCAGAGAGGCAGAAGCTGTTGCCCAAGGGGAGGAGAGATGAGTCTGGGCTTTGGCCCGTGGTGGACGAGGATAAATTTGGCAGCCAGCGGAGGAAGGAGGGAAAGGGCCAAGCTGGGCCGGCGTTGCGACTGCACTGTATTGTAGACATACCACGCAAGTCTGGGCTAAGCTGCCTGCTGTAAAACAGTGGCTGTCACGATGGCAGTTCTTGTCAGAGTGACAGTACACTGAACTGTACGCAGTGGATGAAGAATGATATGTTAAGTTGGTGTTCTAAATGCCCATGGCAGGGAGGGTGGAACTAGATGATCTTTAAGGTCCCTTCCAACCCAAACCATTCTGTGATTCTGTGATTCTATGGTAAAGTTCCCAACAAAATCCTATAGTTTCGTACTAATGCATTCTACAGCTTTCTACTAATATATGAGGTGAATGATAGCTTCCATCTCTAATCTTTTGTTCTATCTAGGTACTCTCAGCTTGTTCAAAATAGTAATGGAGAAAATCAGAGACGTATATAAAGCACATATAGTATTCAGATGCCTATGTAACAGTATTTGAATATCTTGGACCTTCCTGGGGAAACCAAGGAGGGAAAAAGTTTATTATAAGTATGTATCGGATCAGAAATAGTAAATGAATTCTCACTTGTATGACACTTGCTGAGAAGCTGAGATTGAATTGTTCAGTCTACATAACCTGTGTGACTCTCAAAAAAGTTCACAAAATTTTCGTAAATTTTAGTAAAGCTTATTTCAATGGAAACCAGACAAAAAGGAGTACATCACATATAACAAGTAACTGTCTTCTTGCCTCAGTGGTTATAGTGGCATACGTATGTGTTAATTCACAGGAATCCACAGCAGTACACTCACTTAAAATCAGCATGACTGATCAGAACTGTAATTGGATGGTTTTTTCCTTCTTTTCTAAATTAATAATACAAACTCATTTTTTCTGCTCTTCTGTTAGGGGTTGGAAAACAGTACAGAGGAAAGAGAAAATTAATATACACAGAGGAGGTGGGAGAGGTAAGTCCATCTTATGTGTGTATATGTATGTTAAACTCAGTGTCTTATTTAAAAATGAAAATTAAAAAATAATCTTTTTTGTTGTGTAGTAAGTAAAAGTTTGTCTGGTTTTAAAGATCTGTTTAGTAAAAGATTCTGACTTAATTGGAGCAAGGAGTGTCCAAAGTCTTCTTTTGTCTGTTGAAGGATAACTAATTTGTAATACACTCCCCTCAAAGGGAGGAGATTTATATTTCCTAGTAATAGCGGAATGTCTGGACCACAGAATGAGTCTTACAAGCCCTGTTTTGAAGAAACCACTGCCAGTACTGGATTGTCACAGTACTGTTTCCTTCTTCTTCTGTTTTTCATGCATTATTTGGAAGGGAGGATCACACGGCGTAGGGAACAGTGGTGTACCATAACCACCACTGAAATAACTACAGTCTGTGAAACTGTGAGCAGAAGGAAATGGAAGGTATTCAGGTTGGAATTACTGAGGATTTACCCTCCAAAGGCTGCATAAATGTTCATTTTCATTTTAGTCATACTGGGTTTCGAGTTTCTGCTGTGATCTTGCATCGCAGTTAGATGGATACTCATTGGATGCTGCTGGTCACTGGTTCTGCTTGAATGTTATCCAAACATAGCCAGTTAAGTACCTGTTATTACTTGTTCTTTTTATGTGCCAAAAACATAGCTTGATCTGCTAAAAGTCCATAAATATAAATATAAAATTTTAAGGCTTTTACTCTGAAATTCAGAGCTTTTAGACAGTGAAACAAATTTTCTTTTGAATCTTGGTCATCCAGTTTCAAATCTAAGTGTGAGGAACTTTTCTGGGGAAGAGCTAAGTTTCATTATTAAAAGCAACAAAGATTTCCTCTGTCAATCAAATTCAGCATCCTAGAAATCAATGAAATGCAAGAAATATGACAGTGTCAAACTATGCCACTGGTGTTAAGCGCCAATTGGCCTAATTTCTAAGTTATGACTTTTATTGTAACTTGGCTATGTCTGTCAGGTTGGGCTGAAACAATACTAAACGTGGCATGAATATGAAATCTCTGCTAGGAACTTATTGGTTTTTTTACTATGCTTAGCTGTTAAATTTACAGTAGTAAAAAAATTAAAGAGTAGAAGTTCATATTTCATAATTGCGTTCTCTCTTTCAGAAAAGATCCATATTGAAGTTTTCTAAGACTATTAACATCTGCCAATAATTTCAACTCTGTATGTATTGACCATAGCATAATAAAACAAATCAATGAGCAACAAAAGTAAAGTATTACAAATCTCTCCACGTGGTGACTATACTTACTAGGATATTTACATACGAATAGGTCTATCTGTATGCAAAAACATACCTTGAGCTGCACAAATTATTCACAAGTGCATTTTATGAATTGAACCTCATTACCCAAAATGATACTGATCCAAAGATATCTTGCGCTCTATTTTGCTATTACACCCTTGTACTTTGAATTTTTATATTTAACAACCATTGCACATGGCAATTAAGCACTTAAGCATTGGTAGCACCTCAGATCAGTATATATATTTTGGAGCTATGTGTGTTGTGCTACTCTTACATGATGGGGAAGGAGTTTCAGTCCTGAATGTCTTTCTTTTCATGAATTTGAGCTGGAGCATTCTCTGTATTCAAACACGGGGTCTTTTATTCTCCTTTTGTAGTTTAATTACAGTCTTCTCCCAAATATCTAATTTCATTGAAATTGTTAGTAATTCTATCTTGACATATGCAGATATATTGAGGAAAATACACTGAATGTCTGGACTTGTTAGTGAATTGGAAAACTGTTGTCAAATTCATCTTTTGAAAAGTGTGAATAGTGAGTTTAAAGTGTAAAAAGGATGACTTAAACTGTCTGGTTAATTCAAGTCCCTTGAACCAGTTCCAGTCATCTTGTCATTTTTAAAATCTTTGCTAAGATTAAAGGGTTTCCATTAAGAAATGCACTGGGCAAATTTTGCTTAAACTGTCAATAATAGCAGCTGCTTTTCCTTTATGAGTTGTCTGTTAATTAAGACATATTTCGGAGCTTTCAACAGAGAAGAAAACAGATTACTTGCTATAGTGGCAGGTTTTCCATTTCACTGTGTAGTGCCACTTAGGAGTCATCCTGTTGCCTCCCCAGAAACACGCTTGCACAACTGTTTAAGTGCAACATAATAGGACAGGGACTTTGGTATCCCTGTTTTGTCCGAGTGCGATGTAGCAGGTGAAATAAGAGTGTACTGGGTGACTAGCTGACTCTCTGTGGAGACAAAAAGTAATCTCTGGACCAGTTATGGGTTATAGGCCATGAAGTACTGAACAAAGGATGTGTTTGAGCTGGTCGCTTCAGCTAAGATTTAAGATTTCTGTCGAACTGTTTCGGCTAACTGTTCGCTGCCTAATATTTGTGGTCGCTGACCAGATGACTGAAGAAGGGAAATCAGAGGTTTGAGAAAGCCCTAATGAACATTCCTAGGCGTGAGCCTTTGTACAAGTACTCATGAGACTTCTTGTTTTCTGCAAGCGTTTTGGCTAAAAAAATACTCACATGTTTTCTGAAAATAAATACAAAAGGTCATAAATACCAGTGAGGTGAATTCATCGTTCGTAGTGTTATACATATCTCTGAGTACTTAGTTTGCAGTATTCACCCATGTCTGAAGAGTAACAAGGGAGCCCTTGGAACGCAAATGTTCTTTACCAGCAGGAGAACTAGCAACAAAATATATCTGTTGTAGAAGGGTTCATGCCTCTAGATCTGAATCTGCCACGTATGCAAAAACACAGAAAAACCGTTGAAGTAAAATTTCACTGTGCCTGGGAAAGGCTGCAGTAAAACAACATTAAAAGTAAATCACATTTAAACTCTGCAAAAAAAGGCTGTATACACTGCTAAATGCTACTGAGGGACTGGATGTGTTACAGCTGCAGCTGTTGATTTGTGATACCGGACCATGCAAATGTTCTTCTAGGGACAAATACACTATAGAACCAAAACATAACTAACCTTTAAAAAGTACGATGTAGCAAAGCTATCATTTGTCTCAGGTAGAAGCCTCAACTCTGCAAGGAGAATCATTAGAGAGGGATTTTTCACCTAACACTGCTGATGTTTGTGATCTTAGGAGATGATCTTCGGAAATGTTAGAATTGTTCAGAAATAGAAATTGTTGCTGTTGACAAGTTCCTATGTATATTTTAAATGATTCACCAGAGTGCTGCCAGCAGAACAGGCAAATAGGAGCTCTGGGGACTTCTTGGACCTCATTGTCTGAACACTGAACACCCAGTTTTTCTCCAATCTGCCAGATGCTTTGTACAGGCTGCTGAGCTGCTTCTAGAAATGAAATTAAATGGGAATTTTAGCAAACCTTTAGTTTTCATAATCAACTTACATTTCATAAGAGGCTGTTAATACATTTAGGTATCATAACTTAAGCAATCCTGTCTATAAATTAGTCTTTTTTTTTTCCTCTTTTTAAAAAAGAAATTAAAATGTAGTAATTATTCAGAAGAACTGCCTTGGTTTACAGAGGTGCGGAATGCCTGTAGCTCTTGTCTCCTTAACAAATTAAAAGTTCATAAGATTCTTCATAAATGCTTTTTATGAGAGCAGAGCAATTTAAAATTTGTAGAAAATATTTGACACAATGTACAAAATTGGGAATTTCATAGCATTGTGGAAGGCTAAGGACGTTATGCACAGAAATTATTATTCTCAGAAAAAGTCAGCTGTTGAATTTTTCAGAAGCTGACATAATATGGCATTCTTTCAGCTGCAGTCATATACTGGCCATAGATTAATTTTCTGAATCTCTCCTTAAAATTTACACTGAGTTGAAAAAAGTTAAAATTAAAAGTATCAGAGTGACATGGAGAAAATGATTTACACCTTGTATTAAGATAAGAGCAAAATAACTGTTTCCCTTTGACATTCTTACCATTTTTTCTTACTGTACTTATGGCCCGGGACATTCTTATTTGAACACCCTTTTAACACTACTTAGTATGTCCTTCAACACATGCACTATTGATATCAAAAGTTCATTGTTTTAGAAACATTTTATTAAGATTCATAGCCTTTGAACTTTGTATTGTTATCTGCTAAAACAAAATGACAATCAAATAATTCTCCCCCCCCTTTTTTTTCTGTCCTTCCCCTTTTTTCAACTTCCTTGCTTTGCGTTATTACTGTTACTCTGAAATGACTTTATCACAGTGGAACATAAACAAGAGATTAGGTATCTCATCTGGATTAGCTTCACAACCTCTCTCCTTTTCACCCCCAAAAGCTCAATGACCTGCTAAAATACGGCATCAGCTGAGTTTTCTTTGGCCAGCTTGGTTCACTTGACTTGACACTAGCAAGATCAAACTACAGCAGACTGTCAGCATAAGGGATATCCTTTGAAAAACAGAAGTTTTTCTTCTTTCGAGTCAGACTTTTTTCCTAACTCTTTTCTCCATTGTATTTTGGATTCCCCTTCCCATCTTCACAGAAGGAAAAAAAGTCTTTGTGTATCTACAATTGGCCTCACAGCGTTGCTGTGCACTACAGTACAGAAATTATATATTGAACACTTGCGCTGAAATTATAAATCTATTTCAAAGATAACAAGAAACAGTTTTTTAAAATTCAGATCTCGAAGTAAATTGTGCTTTTCAGTTTGCAGCATGTTTAAGTAACTGAAAGATAACTCCTGAAAATTATGCTAGCTTCAAATTCTGATATTGACATTACCTTTTTCTTAACTTCATTATAGAAAGGAGTAATTAATTAACTGTTAAATATTACAGTGCTAATAAAACTCGATAAAAACGTGTATGGAAAAGCTTTTCCCAGCGGAAAACGAGACTATTGGGGAAAGCCTGTAGTTACACAACACGTATCTGTCTTTTCACATACATTCAGAAAAAAAAAATGTTTGCACAGTTAATGATTACATTTGCTGTGATAATGACAAGCACAGTAAAGTTCTGTCCCTGCATCGAGGATATTATCTTTCCCCCTTATAAACATGTGTCTAAATATTGTTTGGTCCTGAGGGCATCATGAATTCTGAATGGCTTTCCAGTCAATTAATTCATTCTGCTGGTGCTACTGCAATGATATCAAAGGGTTTTAGGGGAGAGCTTAGTTTGTGGAAGCTGACTGCGAGGAAGGTTTGCAAACCTATTCCACAAAGTTCACGAGGAATTTTATTATGACCCAGTAATTTTTTTTTTTTTCCAATTAATCTAGAAATGAAACTGTGCTGTTATGGGCCACGGGACTGTATGGTGGTAAGATATAAGACTCGTTGAAACAGAGATAGCACTACAGTCCAGAAATTCAGGGTTAGAAGAATCAAAATTAGAAATAGAGGTTAAATGCCTTTTGCTGGTTTAGGCAATTCACATAGATTTCATGCAGCTGCATAGATTGCATGGGAATCCAATGGAATTAGTAAAAATGGAATATTTTGATTTGAGCTTTCCTGGATGAAAACAGAAAACCGTTTCTATTTTGTGCTATTTTCATTGTGATCCTGCAAGGTATACTAGCTTTTTCTGTATGCTTTGCAAGTCTACAGGAGAATGAGTTGGATACAAAAGGAAGACCTATAAATAAACATGTAGCCTGACAAGCTCAGCAGGGTGTCAAAGAATATGTTGACCCACTAATAAGTGAGGGGTATGAATTTTACAGCTGTGACGTCTATGAAATCTCTTCAGTGAACTGTGCATGACACTATCATGTAACAGTTATAAAATATTCAAGTTCTAGCCTTTGGAAACGTTATAGGTTACTGAAAATTAGCTTAAAAATAACAGTTATTTTAGATTAGTAGACAGCAAGATAGCTGGAAACAATATTGCTACAAAAGAAATTTTAATCATAGAAACATAATACAAAAAGCTGCAATATATAAATACAGGAAAATATGTCTATACTAGCTGAATTCATATGTCGTATGTCTATGCAATTCCAAAGGCAATGTTATATGAACCCATTTTTTGCTTGTAGGAGACTTTTTTTTTGTTTATAATGACATTTCCAGCAGATATTATCAGCCCTTAAGTCTGAGGCCTGGTGATAGTGCGTGTAGACATTAGATACTACGGCATATAAAATTTCAGTGAGTTGCAACCACTGAAACAAGTTCCTACTTCTGAATGCTTTCTGTAACGCTGTTGTAATAGAGTCACTTCGTGACAACTCTACATACAGGTGAAGAAGAAGAAAACTGGGCAAAAGCTAATAGTTATCGAGCCTGCCAACAAACCTATTAACCAAAGCTCCTGCCTCAAGCCACAGCATCAACAGGCAGGCAGCAGTGGTTGTCTTGTAAATGCCTTGGGCTCAGCCCCTTGTTCTAAGCTCTCGATCCTTCATCCGTAGCCCCGCTCTTAGGGGGCGTTATTTCTATCCAGCGGACCACCTAGGCTGGCTTTGCTGCAGGCCCGCGTACGCTTTCTCAGTGACTCCTGGCTGAATTCCCTCCTTGCCTGCCGTGGGGTTGTGCTCTTGACTTGCTCTCCTGGGGCACATGGACTTCCTGCCTTAACCTCTTGACAGGACCCTTGTTTTGCCTTCTCACTCCAGTTTTTCACCTTAGTTTTCTGGGAGCATAGCACCTAACTCTTGAGTTACCTGGAATCCGGCCCACGCTTAGCCGCTAGGTCTACCTGCCCATGTGCTGCTGTAAAAAGCCCTGTCCTCACAGTAAATGCCAAAACCAGTCTTGAACTCGCTCCTTAGTGGCTCCCTCTCACAATAGAAGAAACTTTTACACAGGAAATTGATGTGTGATGGGAACCACACAGACCATCTTTGCATTTATTTTTCTTAAATAAAACAAAAAAAAAATTGCTCTGTTCTTTTTTTTCATCAAAGTTGGTGCACAGCCCGACCACAGAAAGGAGCTGGAACCAGACGTTCCACTTTACTCAGCATAAAGGATCCCAACGTTGCCCAGGCAGATGGAATATGTGCTTCTCTGCACAATATGTGTCTTTGTCAGCAGGCATTTGCATCATTTTAAAAGCAATTTAAAATGCATTTTCATATTAAATTTGTTGCCAAAACTTGTATTAGAGATGTTTGTTTTCCTTCACGTAGACTCCAGACACATCTTTCTCTTTTTGAGATAACTAATACTGGGTGTGAACTGCTAATGTATAATGATGAGTTGCATTTTGCTAGTCATATCATTATAGCTAATCCAATAAACACTGAAGGGGCTTCATTTGGCTACAGTATGCTGCATGCACAGAAAACAACACTTTAAGGGAATAATACATTTTGAAGGGATTCTGTCTGTTTAGTGTCTCCTCTGAAGAGGCAGCCTACCGAACCAACAGTCGTTAAGATGACATACCTCTTAGTTTTAATTTATTTTTTAATTTTAACCTCTGTAAACTTATTGCAAAGTGCAGATAAGCACGCTTACTTGTGTACAACTTTCACAGCTATACAGACTGACTGGTAACAAGGACAGAAAATCTCCGTCTCGTAGGTTATTGCTTCTTAATCTGATCTTGGAAAAGAAGCTACTGCATTAAGACTGTTAGACTACCTTGCTTTAAGAGGAGAGGAAAAACCCTGCTATGAGTCACCAGCTACGGCGTGATAGTCACATATACCTTTCAGGTGGACAAGAGCTGAAGAAGGTAATACATTCATTTTTAATATGTTCAGTTTGGGAGCTTCACTATTAAGCCAAAAAGAGAGTCATCCAATTCATTCTTGTTGCCCGTACTACAGAATGAAGCCCTGGCATAAGGTGGCCAGCAGTTGCATGCTAGAACAAGCCAAATAAAGTCATATTTTGGAGTCTTTATGAAAAGAGATATAGTGTAGTTCAGATTTGGGGAGAATATTTTCACTAAATTGCTCTTGGCGAGTAAAAACTAAAGCTTACACCATAGATGATAGCAAAAATATAGGTAAATTTCACTTACTTTTGATAAACTCTTAGATTTGGCCCAAGATCTGAGTATTTCAAGAAATTTTTTATTACAAATAATGCAGACAAGTGGTGATCAGATACTCCAGATGTTTTCCAAAGTGATAACGCAGCCCATAAGCCGCATATGTTTTAAGATGGCAGCATCTAGGGAAAAGTGATCCTTTTTTACAGAAATAAAAAGAATAAAATCTTATTCACTACTGGGGACTATGGACAATGAAAAAAATTAACAGAGGCATTCATTTGGTTAGGGGGATTGATCTAATAGGAGTTCTCTAATACCCAGAGCTGGAGCTACCCATGAGAATAACTTTGCAAAATACAATCTCTGCTGTGGACAGGTGATATTCTGTTCTCTATTAAAACTTGAATGGAGTTAAGATTTCACCCTCACTTGACAGGAAAAGATACTAGAATGAGAAAAAAAAGATTACTACACCTTAAAAACCCCAGACATTCTCAGATACTCAGGGAATAAGGACACTATTATACATGAAAACAAAATATGGCAGAGAAAAGAGATCAACTATTTGCTTAATCTCTGATTTCTGTGGAACTGAGCCTTTAAAATAAGCTTTCTCACTAGGCTGAGCTATCTACTGGTGGTGCCCACAGGTGATAAAATTATATCCTTCTCCCTTTTTCAGCCAAGTCTGTTATGGTTACAGAAAACAATGCTGAAGACACAATTTCTAAAAATATAATTTGATCACAAAGGCAGACGGTTTCATTTGTTCCATTCAGCCACTGCTATCTTCATACATTTTATTTATTCCCTATTAAATGAATGGAACTAAACCAGACATACAAAAGGAGTAGCTTCCTGGATGACAGTTATCCCAGGCTCTGATGAAGCTACTTATTTTCCAAAAATACCTCATAGATGAGCAGATTCTGAGGCTCTTAGATTAATAGTATGTATCTAATAAGGGCTGATTTTACTGAATTCGTGACACTTTGGTAGTGTAAGTTGATAAAGGGAAGGAAGAGAATCCCATTTGAAGCAAAAGTACTTTTAATAAACACTGGAAAGTCTAGAAATGTACTTATTGAACTTGAAATAGTCAAAATGATGTAGGGATGTTTGGTATGTTACTGATTCAATGCAGTTTCTTCTTATTGTCAAGTTCTCAAATTGAATATGCAAATGGTGATAAACGTGTAAAATCTGCAGATAAGAAAGTGAAATGTTCCTGATGCAGAGTACCTTTAAAAATTACTATAAGCCTTTTACTCATACAGTAGTAAGCACAGGATCGCAATTTGTACAGCAATGTAACATTAGGCTTAATTATATTCTAGATGCTTTTGCACACAGGGTACTAGTATCTCCCAGTTCTGTGTACTTGTATAATGACTTTTTAAAACTATAAAATAAAAGTAAGCCTTAATTTCATTTGTTGCTGTTCTTTACTATATCCATATGTAAAAGGGAAGGCATATTTCTTGTTATAATAGTCTCCACTTCTTACAGCAGTGTTGATGCTCCAAAGCCTCTATTGCAGATAGAGCTGGCGGGTCACTGGGTGCTGGAGATCCTTCTGTCTAATCCATTTTTCCCTTGAGCATAGCACGGTGTCAGCCATGCAACTGCTTAAAACTGGTTGCTTGAGCTGAATGCACTTTCTTTTTCTTCCTTATAATTCTTGAACGTGTTTCTGAGAAAAAACCCAAACTTTCAGTTGTCAGCGAAATCATTGTACTTACACCAGAGGACCAGATCTAATCCCAAAGTCGTTCGTTTGCTTATTCTGCCTTTAAGAAGCTGCTGGGGATAACAATGGGTTGTAAAAAGCCAATTTCCTGCTGTTGTCTGTTTGAGTCTGGTCTCTAACGTTGGGCTGTACCTCTGCAGGCCCTAGCATGGCCCCTCGCTAGGCAAGACTTTATCTTACAGACCTGTCCGAATGTTTCTAGGTGTATTTACAGAACAGGTTTTCCGGTGAAACCTTTGCTGCATTTAGAAAAGAAGGAAAGGGTAAGCAGGGTTCATTTACCTACAACGAGCACATGTTATTTGTGGACGGTTTCCTTGGCTGGGTACATTTCTGATGGTAAGGAAAAAGCCAACGAGGACAAATATGTAGTTGTGAGAGAGCTGAAGAGTCACTCTTGCCTTCAATTCTGCCCCACTTTCTAACGTGACCTTTTTCTCTGTATTACAGAATCTCTATAATCAGAGACAATTTCTTAATGTTTAAGACAAGTGGGGAAATGATATTCGGAGGAAGAAGCAAGCATGTCTTGAGGCTCTTCTCTGCTGGAAGAAGGAAAAGACAGAATTGGGATTCGGAAATGTCAAACAAGATCTGTGCATACAGGGCTAAAAATGAAGAAATAGTATAAAATACTGGTTCGGGATTTTAAAGAGCTGCCTGGCTGTTCTCAGACCAAACATGCATGCATGCTTTGAAAGCAGGGATTTGCTAGTTGTGGAATATTTTCTTTTTAGTTCAATATGGCTCCACCTAATGGGTCTACAAGATATACCTCCATGCATTGCCATTTTGAAATTACAGAAGGGGACATATCTTGCCGATATGTTTTCCATCCCTAAGCGTTAGCGCCCCAGCTGAAAGCACGGCCGCTCTCATTGTGGTCAGCCTTGTGGCCACCCTTCTTTCTCTTTTTTCTCCCATTTCCTTTCTATTGTGGAACAACACAATAGAAGGTTCACAAAGAGGAAAGTACTTGTAGTATTTAGGGTGGACCAAACACTAATTCAAGACCAAAGAGGACATTCATACAAATAGCAAGATACAAAAATTATGCTCTTAACTAAAAATATCTTTGCTTGCCCTAGATGTACCATGTAGCAATAGTCTATGCTAATTCTTTTTCCCAAGTTAAATTATTCATTATAAACGATCACAGACATTCTAAAAAATATTTGAAAATGTAACAATGTAGCAGGCTGCTGTTTACGACACCATCTCCTGTTTTACCTTTCTCTCCCTTCTTTTTTCACTCTAATCACAGGTTGCACCCAGACACCGAACAGTAGAAAACATTTGCCCAGAAGCAACAATGGAAGACATGGGCTGAAAGCCTCATTTTCTCAGCAGCTTTGCTAACTGTTTTTCAGGTGCCTTTGCTCAGTCTGAGCAAGGTGTTTAGGTTATGTGGAAATGCTATAGTGGTCTAGAGGTAGGCTGCAATGGCTAGCTAAGATATTTTGCTAAACTACTTACTATTTTCAAGGTATTTAATTTAAAATTATTTGGGGCATCTCTGTGCTGCAATGCAGAAAACACCAGGGACGAAATCATATTAGTCATCTCTAGAATTATTTTGCTGATTCTAAGGCATGCATGAGCATTGAAAGCTTGGATAAAGGGGTCTTCCACAAACCTCTTCTGAGACAAGCTTTGGGTTTTGGTACTAAGATGACTTGCTCAGACTTTTTTTCCTTATGTAAGTGTGTGCGTTAGCCTCTAATGAAGTGTGAAATCTCACTGACTCTATGAGAAAATCATGAGGAATCCATCATATGTAATAAAGACAGGGCCCCTGGCTGCAAGAATATATCAGTACAACAGCAATATAGGAAGAAGACGCAGATGTGATTTGGTGTGGAGTCGGGGTAGCTGCAGGGGACTCAGATATTTAGGTCATGCGAGGAACAAGAATTTTGCTGTAGGTAAACAGGACCTTAATCTCTTCCCAGCTAATGGCAGAGTTACTTTGATGCACAGGCAATGATTATATGGGGAAATTATACATTACAATCCTTCTTACCTACTCGTGTATGCTCCTACAAGTTTTGTTCATTCGTTTGTAAACAGCTGAATGGTCCCATTGTAGGTGCCACTATGGGAAAGAACATGTGTGAGTTAATTAGAACAAGCTTTATAAGCCCCAGCTCCTATTGCTGTTGCTGCTGTGATCCAAACAGCAAAAATACTGGTTTTAGAAGTATTAGTGAGTCAATATTTCAATTTAATTCAATGAGATCCTCCTTTTTAAAAAAAAAAAAAAATATTTTGTCTTTCTCTTTCTTCTTCCTGTAAAGAAAGTGTGTGTCTTTGCGGTTCCCTGTGAGTTCTAACAAGGATCCTAGGAAAAACTAAGACTGTGTTAAATAAATATCCATTTAGAAAGAACTGTAGGGACCCCAACAACACGTATCATCCAGCACCCCAACAGCCATCAGATTGCTACTACCATCAGTGATTCTCACCCCCTAATGCTTCAAAACATTTTCAACATTTTTTTCCCTTTTGCTTAAAAATCACCTTAAACTTAATTCTGTCTTTAAAAACCTCTAAAAATTAAAAAGGAATTTTAATAGGACCTTGAAACACCCAATAATATCCAAAACAGTGTCAATTTTTAAGATTGTTGCGTTCAAATAAAAGCTGAAACATTCAGGAACTGAAGCATTAACCGGTTTAAGATCACTTAATTGAAAAGGAAAAGGATTCTACTTCAGGGTAACAGCTGGGTTTGCTCTGATGGCTACATATTTTTTATAGTTCGCGGGAAAGATTTTATTGTTTTTTGCTGTAAGAATTTTGTAGGTGGGCAGCTGACAATTTAATAGAGCAAAAGGAGCTGTTGGACTGGTGCAGTGTCAGAACTGAGCTGTACTCATCTGCTAATCCACAATGAGCTCATTTTATAGCACAGGCCAAAGCAATGCCAAAGCTATTTTATAATCTAACAACAAATGTGGAAAGAAGACGTGAAATAGATAGAAAATGAACCCTGAAATAATATAAAATAAATGCTGAAAATTAACTGTCTTTTAATTAAAGACAGAGAATAAAATGTGCCTGAGATTTGACAAAATGTACAGCTGGCAGAGCGCTAAAATGAAAACAGTTTCTTTAACATCTAAGGTTTAATATATGGCATAGGTCATTGTATAAATTAGTTTGCAAAAGTCAAAGTTAAACTTGCACATTAAATTTAAAAAGCATTTGTTTGGTGGATCTAGATATAGTGAGAGGGGTCGAGAAACCTTTTTCTCAATGTGAGTGCATTATCAGGCAAACCTATATTGCCCCATGCTGTGATAGGAAAGCAGATAAGGTCTTTGCCATCTGTTCTGAAGGTCCCGAGTTTAATTCTCCATGGGAGTTAGTACATGGTGCTGGTAGGAGGGGAGGAATTCATTTGGGAAACTGTTTATCTTTCCTTTGGAGAAAAAATATTTTTTACATGATATTATTTTAATCAGAAGAGATTTCAGTTAATTTCTCTGCTTTCCTGAGGTTTCCCAGTGAATTGTAAACTAGTGATTCTTGTAAGAAATAAATGACTATAGGAGAGAATGATATTTATTAAAAGTGCACTTCTATTTTATTGGGGCTTAAAAGCAATGTACAAATATCCTGTTTATACCATATTCATGTTCACAAATTTTACATATGTACTACTTTCTAGAACTTAATGGTGTCAAGATGATTAAGCTCCATTCACACAAAAATAATAATGTTCTGATGTCTGAAAGAGCAAACTGTTAATATACAGCAACTGCAATATTCTGTAATATTTTTTTTCTTGCTTGTTTAACTTTTTCCCCAAGTAGCAAACAAATTTTCAACCCGTTGGTCAGCAGAAGAGCTCTTTACTCCTGGTACTTTTCTTCTAAATAACAAACAAATGTAGGACACTATACTCATCAAGTCTTTTCTTTCTTATCTTTCCCTACCAAAGATATTTTAAACAGATGATCATAGGCGCCAGTCATTTAGTAGGGCTACCACCTGCTGAGTTCTTCAAGTGGGTCACGTAGGGTTCAGTTAAAGCTATGCCAAAGACCCTGTTTTGTTATTATATTTCTACCTTCATCATGGTGGGCACAGGCATATCTTTATGAAATACATGTATGTGATACAGGTTTTGCACCCAGGTGCAAGGGCTTGGCACTGGCCGGATGTTTTAGAGGCTTTTTTATAACAACATTCTTCTTTTTCAGCCAAAGTTAACATAGTCAGAAAGCCTCGTTAATATAAAGTGAGCTGAATTTGCGATAACTGGTTCTCCCTCAGTCTCTTGAGTTTCATGACTTTTGGCTATGGGATTGATTACGGGGGGAAGTGATAATGGTATACGAGCCAGTAAGTGTTTCTATCTTGCCTGTTGATCTTCTCTGACAAGACACCTTCAGAAGAGAGGAAGGAAAGCAATGTGGATGCGTTCTTGGAGGAAGGGGAGACGCAGTTGCAAAGCCCTCCAAGTCCAGAGTTACACAGCTGTTCCATTCAAGCTGGGAATACGGAGATCAAAGGAGCTCTGCACTGCTAAACAGGGTCTCTGGAGGGTGGGAAGGAGACAGTGAGGACAGAGGGACGCAAGCAGGAACTATGCTTCTGCTGTTCTTGCTGACAGGGACAGATGTGAGACATGGACGTAGATCCCAGGGGGTGCAACGTGAAGCAATTGGAGTGTTTCCCCAGCTTCTGGGGAATAGTGAACCACAGGGAATGATAGACAGGGAATAAGTGTTGGGCTGTTTCAAAGTTCTCTTTTCTTGTAGGTACTTCTAATTGGGTGATGCTTTGATCCAAGGAGGCTGCCAGGTGCCAGTGGCAAACATCCTACAGGGACCAGGAACTAACCTTAAGCCGCTGCCACTGGGATAGTTGTCACTGGAAGCAGCGGTCTGCAGGTACAGCTTCACTTCTGGGTGGATGGACTGCGCAATTGCACCCCAAGAGAAGTGACAGCTCCAGTTATGAGGTAAGTTGTAGGGAAAATGAAGTTATTTGGCATTGTTGCCAATTAGCACTATAAAGACTTTCTTTCAGGAGACAATGAGAAAACATCCCAGAAGAAAGACAGACCTATAAAGGGAGATCTAAAATCTCACATTGTGTATATATAGAGAGAGTTATTAATCTGGTTTCATTATGCTACATTTTCACTTAAGAAAATATGTCTATTTTCTAGGGTACATGTGTGCAGAGTGGCTGAAAATTTATTACTTTAACAAGATATTAAAAAGCTCTTGGAATGACTTTTTAAGGTGTGTTTTCTATTAAGTAACTTTTAAATATTATGTTGGGTTTGGTCTTAAATAAAGAATAATAGTTCGGTGATTGTAACGGTATTCAGGTTTACAAATTTACGCAAAGTTTTTGTTTACATAAAAAAACCAAAGGTCCAGATCCTTACCGTTAAAAGGCATAAATTGAAATAAAGGACCAATGACTTTTTAGTCCATCAGCAAGATCTGTTCTTGTAATCAGGAATGACTTTGGATAGAAAGAGCTTCCAGAAGCCAAGAAAACTTAAATGTTTTGGTTCTCATCTGGGTTTAAAGTCATGGGATTTATGATTCTAGCTTATTTAAGTGCTTATAAAAATTTTGCCTTTGTGTATTAAAAAATGTGATCACGGGCCAAATACACTCAAAGTTTAGATACGTCCCTAAGTCTTTGATTTCAAGGCAAATTGAGGGCCTAGAGGCTTTTGAAAATTCATTTAAGCACCTAGTTCAGCTCAAAAGCTGAAGCCCAAATTTGAAACTTGTGACAGAGTTGTATATAAAGAATCAATGCAAACATTATGGACCTGGACCTTTGGATACTTTCATATCTATAATATTAACTACCTGTCAATGCTGAATAGAGTTTCTTTTGAGATGACACAGATATTAGTACTACTGGTACTATTTTTTTCTAAAAACATGCCTTTTACTTTATATCAGGATAAAGAATTGATTCATTGAAGTTAGCAGGATAAGTAACATGATGGACTTAAATATTAATTTTCAATAACCAGGTTTTCAGCCTGTATCATTTCTGTTATGTACTCTGGCAGTATGGAATCACAGAATCATAGAATCACAGAATTGTCTGGGTTGGAAGGGAATATTATCAAGCCCAACCATCAATCTAATACTGCCAAAACCACCACTAAACCATGTCCCTAAGCACCACATCTACCCGTCTCTTAAATACCTCCAGGGATGGCGATTCCACCACTGCCCTGGGCAGCCTGTTCCAATGCTTGACAACCCTTTCAGTGAAGATTATTTTCCTAATATCCAATCTAAACCTCTCCTGGCTCAACTTGAATTGTAATGATTTAATTTTTAGTACATTTCAATATATTATTAATGTGACATGAGATTGAAAAGCTGTGATCTAATTTGTATAACTCAAGAAAAAAAACAATGGCTTCATCTAGATTGCCAGGCACCTCTACTTACGTTGCTTTAATTTGTACAGTTAAGGAAGGCAAAAGATAAGGTAGCAGAGGGAAGCTGTGGTGGTGTGGGCAGTGTACCTGCGTGTCCACGTTTGCAGCTACGCTCATAGATGGATTTATTTACACTTTCTTTCATGGCTGATGAGTGTGGAAGTAGGACGTGATGTAACTAAACGATACTACAGATGCCTGAAGATGAGATGGGGAGACTGACTGCATGGTTTGGGTGTGGAAGGAGTTGAAAATTTTCATATTAAAATTTTCTTATAAATGACTTTAAATAAGAAAGCAGGTAGTGATGGCAAGAATCTTTGGTGATCAGTTTTGGGGCTGGGTTTTCTGAAATAGCCGTTGTCATTTCTTATTCACAAATGCAAACAAACTCATAAATTGGATCCAATATGGCAAATATTCTCAGTTATAATGACATTTTGGAAACATCCAAATTGTTTTGTCTGCACACTTAAGAAAGCTAGCTTGGCATGCTCAAGGAAGTGGTCCTCCTGTAAGTCCGAGTGCCAGCATGCTTATTTGGGGTGCATGAAGAGGGTCTGCATTCCCCTCTCAGCCTGGTAAGAAGAAAGTTTTCTCATCTTCCAGGCAAATGCCTTAAGCCAGGGTCTGTCTGGCATTTTGAAATGGATATGTCCTGGCAAGAGGCTCATCAGGCCGATGGAAGGACTGATTCTATAGCTGTGTTATAGTATGAATAGTACCTTATAAAAATCAAGTATCTTATCTGTTTCAGTTCTGTGTCTCTGGACTGACGTCAGGCCATTTGTCCTTCTGTTCCCTAACTCATCTTGCATGACCTTTTGAATAACAGCAAAAGAATATTGGTACTGCTCCAGTTTTCTGACGTTGACTCAAGTTATTAAAAAGTCTCAGTCAGAAAATAAAAACAATCCGTTGAAATCCTCTCAGGAACTCTTCTGGGAGTCCTGTGTGGAATTTAAAAACATTTAACTCTAGTTAGCATACGTTTTTTTGACATACTCTGTAGTTACTTGTCCACGCTGAAGAAGTGCATTCTCCCTGTAAGATGGAGTATCTCATCCTTCTTCCCAGATAGAAAACAGCAGTGTACAGAATAAGCCTTTTCATCCATCTGTACTATTAAACATTTTATTTTTGCTTTAGTCACTGCCAAATACACATACTTTCTCGATCTTCTCAGTTTTCTTTATCAATTTTGCCTAGGTTATTTATTTTTATTTATGTAGTTTATTTCTCTTTCTCCTGTTGTAAAAGTAGTACTTTTCTAAATCACAGCGGAGCGGCTTTGTGCAGAGGTATGAGAGCTGCCTTATAACCTGATGGTTGGAATATCCTCTTGGGAGAGTGGGACCCTAATCCAAATCAGATTGACCGAGCACATGAGCTGCAGGTAACCTTCGGCTACCAGATATAGCCACAGCAGTTTCCGGACGCGCCGGTTAGCTGTCTCCCCGACTAACCTCTGCCCAAGTCCCAGCATGTGGAGCAGAAGGCCAAACAGAAGGGCTTTGGCTGGCAAATCCCCGTGATATTTGGACTAGAAGATGAATCTTCCTTCCTGCTGACGGTCACTTGCAAGATGTTGCCTGACATCAATACTCGCCTGTTTTGTTTTGCAGAGTTGGGCCTCTGCCCTCCCAAATTCTCTCCCTCAGTCTGCTCTCCCCCTCAATCCATGTGCCCTTTCATGTGATGGCACCGGTATTTTATAGTCAACTTCCTTTGTGTGATTATGTTTTATACAATGGGTCAATAAGGAGTTTTGAATTTACTGGAAAGAGTGCACACATTTCAGCGTGCCATTTGCAGGAAAGGACAGTCAGCACATTTAGGTCTCCATCCATGCTCAAATCTGCGATCCGTGCTTTCCTCGCAAGCTCTGGCTACTATCAGTTACTGCGCAGATGAAATACACCCTGGTGTCAGCCTCTTTATGCAAATCACTTTATCGTTCTCTGGTTTACGGCAACAAAATAAAACCAAGGCAGAAAGTGCCCAAAATAATAGTGGTATATGTGCATATCATACTAGACCAAAAAAAAAAGAAACTCTTTATTGCTCGTGCAGAACTAACAGTGATTTTGATGGTTTTCTAGAAACAGGCATCAATAGTATATGATAAAGCTAGAGATAGTGTTTCATTTGGTGGGATCAGGAAGTGCTTTGAAAGTGGAAATATTCAGCATGGAAGAGAGCAGATATTAAATGAATGGATTTTTATTGTACAGCTGGCTTTGTAAAACGGCTTTGTAGTTTATTGGTTAGTGCCGTGCGGCCCGTTTCTGGCACTTTCTCCAGATACTCCGGAGAGCTGTGTTCTCAAGTATCCTCACGTATTAATGACAGTTTGTATTGTTTTAGGGGGGAGCCCATCAAGGAGAGGACCACAAGCAGGGCTTGTGGCAGCCTGCGTTACGTCGAAGGAAGGAGTCCAGAAAAAGATATTTGTTAGATATGAAAGGAAAGCCATCAAAAGAAACCCGATACAGTAAGGTTTTACATATTCACAGTTAGAGACCTAAATGGAGAAAAGCGCAAAACACACTGTCTTGTCCTTTCAATCGCAGAGCTGTATTATGGAAGTTGTCTGAACATATACTTCTGCCAGGAAAAAAATGAGCTCAAATCTACTATGCATTGTTGAGCTGTTGTATTTTCAGGTTTTATGTTGGGATTTGGTTGCAAGTTTGGAATTTGGTTATTCTCTTTTTATTACTTGAGACAGTGAAGGGAAGGGGCCGAGGTGTTTGCCCTGAAAACTTCTGATGTCTAGTTGCTAGGATACCACTTTTTTTTAGTCTTTTATCAAGGAAAATGGAATAGAATACTCTTTATTTTTTATTCTATCGTGGATTTTGCATCAAAACACTTACAGTCATGAAAAGTGGCGAAGATTTCTTTAAATTCTGCTCTTTTATTGACTTGATGAAGCGCTCTGAGCAGTTCAAACTCAGTACCTGAACATAAAACAATGGCTATGTTTCAGCCAAAATTTAATTGTTTGTTGCTATTTATATTTAGCAGACTGCATTTTTATATATATGAAAAATAATTTGATATATTCTGTTCATACTTTCTAGGACCTTCTATAACTCAAATGCACACTGTATAAGTACCAGACATGCATTTCAAAATTCATACAACTATTTTCTAAGTATTGAATAACTTCGGGGGAGGGGAGAAGCTTACAATTTGTGCACATTTAACAAATGTTTATAATATTAAAACAATTATCTCTTTAAAGAAAATTGTTTCTTGAATTTAAATGTATAAAATGAGTTGAAGTGATGGATAATAATTATAATTGTCAAAATATATATAAGCAAGCATGACCATAATCTAAAATCTGTTATGTTTCAAGATAGGTCAAGAGAGTAGAATCACAGAATCACAGAATGATTTGGGTTGGAAGGGACCTTCATCATTAAAATATCTTCTGTGCTTCATGCATAACTAAAGTTTTGAACTGTTTCGGTATTGTATTTCATTTGAGTTTGTATGAGTGCTTTCTAATTAGAATTACAGTCCAATGACTTGAAAATTCTCCCCAGAGCAGCCTCTGCACCCGAAAGAGGACCACCTATTTTTTAGAGATTTTAGTCCTATCTTGTAACATCAGAAAAATCTTTTAGCAAAACCAGTGGTGATGAAGCTGATCGTTCTTCTTGCTCTAGGCCAAAGCTTTGCATGAAAAGAGATGTTGCTCCCAATCTGCTAAACCACGTTAATGAACTCACCTCACACGCTGAATGTTTTTGAAAAGTCCATATAAAGGGTTCCTTTTAGCACTGGCTGAATGAATTACTAAATGCATGTTTATGAATTTTAGTCATCTTCTCCCTTAGAAAGCCCAGAGTGCTTTGCTATGTATCTTGGCTTTTAGTGAAAATATACAAAAATATGTTACTATTTTGGAAAAAGTCCCCTGGAGTTAATGAAGAGATGTAAAAATGCTACGATGAGCATACTTATACACCCAGCATAATTTATTTCATGTAAGCAGTCAAACCTTGCATCTTTAACAGCTTGTTTTAACAACCTAATTAAGGTTGGATTTTCCTGTATTTGGATAGCTGTCCAAGTACAGTCACATAAGTCATAACACTACTTTGTTCACTCTGTGGTCTGAAAAGCATTTAGACGGTGTTAGCAGGGGACCGTGTCTAAGCTTGTAAATCCTGCTTGGATGCGCTTCATAGAGAGGTTGAGAGGGTCAGCTTCTGAATCTCTGAAGAACTGTGGGACCGGAAAACCTTGTGAGAGTGTGCGTGGAGCTAGCTCGTGGCTGTCCGCATCTGACTGTGCGCACCTGGGAGAGTACAGCAAGCAACGTTGGCAGTGCAGTCAGCAGAGGACCCCGGTGCTGTACTACCGTTACCCCAAGATGATGTCGATCAACTGTGTTTCTGGATGCAATTCCTTGTTATAACGGGGGAACACAGAAGATTTTTGGTGTAACTGTATTTGTTTGATTCTCACAATATATCTGTACTGCTCTGAATGCTCAGTGCATCTGAAGTGCAGTGTCACATGGCACCAATAGGCCCAGTGATGGTCTTTCACACTGAGAGTTTTCTGACTGCTTTAAAGACATTTTTGGTTCCCAAGTAGGGAAAAAGGAGCCAAACCACAACTGAGAATATGACCTGCTACCTTTTGTGTCAGAAGTGATCCAAGACACAACCACGTTTTCTGATGTGAAAGCTTGTATGGCACTCCAAGGAAAGGTGTCCTGGCAAAACTCATGAAACAGCACCCGAGTATGCCCCAAGGTTCAAGTGGTTACGGCACCGTTTTTCACCATTTGTGCCACATTGTTTTGTTGTGCGGCTGTGCTAGTCACCACCTGTGCTTCACCCTAGATAAACTGTGTAGAAGCTGATGACAGTCTTCCTATTTTGCTTCGCAAAACTGTGATAAGCTTTAACTAGATCATGTTTGCAAGGTATTTTGTGGCTCTGGATAAAAAAAACATCCTTTAGAAATTGAGAGCAGTGACATACCTTTCTTCACTGAAACCTTCAGTTGTGAGTGCCTCAACTACAGTAGCAGCTTGTATTTATATGACTTGTATGTGCACATTTAAACAAGACATTATTTTCAATACTGCTGGACATTATTCTTAATTTAATAAATTACTGTAACCGCGTACGATCTTCACACCAACAACATCAGAGACATTTGTTGAACCCCCGTGATGTGCCTGTATGGTGCAACACAGAGCTCACTAACTAAGGAAAAGAGGGGTCTTCAATGCTCTCTGGGTCCTCCTAGTTCAGAGGCTCTCAAAGGACTCAAGGCATCCTTAGACTTAGAAATGGTTCTTGGAAATGGAGTTCCAAGCACATATGTTGGAAAAACCTGCAGGAGTGAGGAACAAAAGTTTTTACATCCTTTATGGTCTGTTGACTCTTGTTCCCAACATTAATGAGTTCAACTAGAGTTGAGGAACTTGTCCAACATTGCAGTCCCCAGAAGTTTACATTTCAACAAACATAAAATATGAACAAAGGAGACAAACAAAAAGAACAGAGAAAGGAAGGATATGGCTTCAAACAAATGAAGCCAATATAAGTCAAAATACAACTAAAGAAAGAGAGGAAGAGTAAATCCTTTAAATAAGCAATATTAGCCACAAAGTCCCAAATGAATATGGGAAAAAAAGAACAAACGGGAATTATTCATAGAAGCTCACACCCTCCTCTGGAGGTTGCAAACTGCAAACTACTGAATGTGCTGAGGCTGTGCAGACCCTGCTTTTCTTAACTGTACCCCCAACACTAACCCTAACGCTTGTCATGCCCTGAGCGCACTAATAGGCATTAACAGCCCTGAGCAGCCTCACCTGGGACCCCCATCCACACACCCTCTGCCCACGGGCCCTGGGGCTCCATTTAAGTTCAGACCTGAGCCTTTAGTTCCTTTCTAAGCTATGCTGGGTCTGTCTGTCTCTCTGCTCATCCCTGCCTCCCTTGTTGGACCTTGGACTTGCGTTGCAGGTAGCCTGTTGCCAGCCCTATCTCTTGGGTGGACCCTTCTCATTCGTGCTGTGGCCTTGCCTCCATCTTGTCTCCAGCTGCTCTCTACTGGAGCACCTGGATGGACTCTTTTTCCAGTGTCCTGTTCTGCCCGTGGTGTTCACATGCTGTGGGACTGTACCCTAGCCAGTGTGGGCATGGCCTTTGCTGAGGTTGCCCTGGGCTCCTGGCTTGGCCCCCACTTGTAGAGCAGCCCTGCCTGTGCTGTTCCCTGACAGCACTAAGCATAACAGGCCTGGCACGCGGAGACAGAAAGCGTGAGGCGTGATAGTCCCAAATCTGTTTCCCTGGAGCTTCAAAACAAAGTGCTTTCAGGGTCTAGAGTTTCAGGGACAAGGAACGTTTTTTCAAAAAAGATCAGTCTTACTGTGGGATGGCTGTCAGGGCTTGCAGAAGATCCAGCTCTTGGAAAGGGACAACTAATAACGAACACCCGGTTCAGGGTTTCAGCTTGAAAACAAGTTGTACACATACCAGAGACTTGTGCTTGGAGGGGGGGGGGGGAGAGGGGGGGGAATGGTGTCCACTTGGAGAGAGTTAGAAGCTTAACGCATCTAAGTTAGAACTCTCACAAGTTAAATTTCCTTTAGAATGAAATTACCGTTCTGTGTCTGACTCGACAGAGCACTCGGCAGAGAAATGGCAAGGCCGGGAGCGGGGTCTGCGGGATCTCTGTGTTTGTCAGGTAAGCTGTTGGCCTGGGGAATGTGGATGGACTCATCAGCATCCTTCTGGAGTGAGCGAGTATGCGAGCTGGTGGGAATCAGAAGGCAGGATTTGAAAACAGTTTAATCTGGCAGAATTTCATTAAAATTGAAACATCTCTGGGAAACATTTAAACATTAATGGATAGGCAAATTGAGAATAGAAAAATGTTAAATAAAAATAGCAGTGTTGTTGTTTTCCCCTCCAGTTGGCTCTACTGGTAATTCTTCTTGCATACCATATAGTAGTAGTTGATGTTGTTCCATGTGGCTGTTTTTTTGGCTTGGGGTTTTTGGTTATTTTTAAATGTCTTTGTTCAGAACTGTTGATGGTTATATTCAGAAAACAATTTTAAAGTAACTTGCAGCCTTAATCACTCAAGAGTTAAGAAATAGAATTAAGACTGTTGAGGCCATTATAGTTCAATCCCCATGTACATTATGAGATAGTCTTTAATTACATGATCTCATTCTTTGTTTTCCCACAGGACCCTGCCTCATTCAGTGTGCAGGATGAACAGTGCTTGGAATGAATCAGCACAACACAGTGAAAGAGTCTGTTGTTTGCAAGACTCATCTCAGTTGTTGAGGAAGTTGGGATATGTGTTTTGAATGAGTTGGGATGTCAAGAAAAGAAAGGATGGTCTTGTAGCTGAGGAAACTGTATGTTGCCCTGGAGAATGAGTTTCTGTCATTGTCTTTGCCAAAAAGACCCTGTGAGGTACTGTTTTGGGGGAGAAAAAGCAAAAAACTTTTCTCAGGTATCCATTAACTGTGAACACCTAATTTTGCTAGAAATCTGAGGGAATGGGTCCACGTTTTTTATGACCAATATAAAAAAAAAATGTTGAATTCGGCAAGCACTGTTCATTCTTGCACTTTGGGCAAAACGTAGTGTGCAATCATAATTAAGAGATGTTTTGCAAAGGAGTTGTATAAACGTGTCTTGTGCTTTCAATACTTCATATTCTGCACTCTTACTATAGCTATTTGATGTATTAATAACAAAGGTATCTGTATACACTGTATACACATACCTAACATCTAGTTTTCTATTTAACAGTCAACTAAAAAAAGTGACTAATATTAAGTTAGCCTTTGGTATATATTGATATAAAATACTAGTGCAAACTACCTAACATCTTAATTACAGATTTCTTAATTTTTGATGACTGTTTCATCTTTGACACTCAGCTGGATATCCTACTATAGTAGCTGCAAACTGTCTGTGAAGGTCTTATTTTCTTTTGCAATCTTTTGAAATGATCCAGTTGATTTTCAGTTGTAAGGTATTCTTTTAAAATCTGGGCCCAAAGTCAGCTCTTACATACTTGACTCGCATCTAGTCTGTTCTCCACGTAACTCACTGTGGTTTCTCTTTCCATTTCCATTTTAACACCTATTTTGAGGCATCTATTTAGCCAATGCTAGAGTGATGTGGCCAGAATTAATTTGTCCTTATTCTAGAACAAAGTAGAAGTAATCCAGTTGGCCTCTGTTCCTGCATGACCGGGTCTTACTTCAGAAGGGCCTAATCAGTGAAGAGTAAGAGCCACACTGTACTCAGGAGCTGGACTGCACAGGCCAGTCTGCTCAGATGAATTATTGCTAAAATGTGAATATTTTATCTATAAATCATAGTGTCATAAGACCTCCAAATTTTTTTTTTATTATCTCTGACTTCCTCAAACTCTATCACATTCAGTAATACAAACAGGGTCTCTATGCCATTGCTCATAAGGAAATTCTAAAATTTCCAAGATATTACGGGTTTCTAGTCAGCATGCTTTGAAGTAACTGAACATGACTGCGCTATTTCACACTCGAGAAAACAACCTGAAATTCCAAAATTTTTATTTTTATTTTCTAAGTGGTTGATCACTTAGCAAATTATCCCATTTTCTCTTCACCTATTACATGATGAAATGTAATGGCAGTACATTAGTAGTCTAAAAATGTTTCTTTGTGTGTGAGCACTTAGCCAGTCTATCACTATTCTGCATTTTAGCAGTTTGTTTTAAGGATTTGAACGTTAAAATCTTTTTTTCAGTGAGAGTTTGAATTTTAGATTTGGTGTTTCTTACAGAAAACAGTAAAGGGCGAGGTAACAAAAAGGGAGATCACTCTGATAGTTCTGCTGGCTTCCAACATATTTTTTTTAGACTCATAAAAGGTTATCTTGCTTTTTAATTAGCTATTCATCATAGAAGCTCGGTAAAATCATAAACTCATATCAGATGTTTTAATTTGAGTTTTTATTCGCAGCAATCAACCCTAGTCCAGGATAATAAAAACTGAGCTTTATGAGATTATTCCAGGGTTGAGGAGGGTCCGGATGTGGCTGTGATTGTAAGCATGGAAGTGTGTGTACTCAGCACAGACGGGAAGGGGAATATCGCTGCCACTGCGGCACAAGTACCCTGAGCCACAGAGGAGTCAATTCAGCTGAGTAAGTGAGGCTTCCAGCCAGGGGTGCTCTCACAAAAGCACAGCCGTGCTGTGTGCCACACTGTAAGACGTAGCTTATATCAGAGTCATCCAAAGCAAAGAGGACAGAGGATGACTTTGAGAAGGCCAGTTAAGTCATAGAGCTTATTCTGTTGGGCTTATGCCTTATAGTACACGCAACTGTGAACCTTCCAATATAACCTTCTGAATTACAGTCGGGGGGGGGGGGGGGGGGGGGGGGGGAAGGTATAATTTAGGGCTCGTCTACCTCATCTCCAGCTTCTTTTATTTAGTAACAATAATAACTATGGGTCGTTTCAAATGGTTGGAGCCGTCTGTTTCCTTAAATGTTCCTTTGGATAGAGTCTGAGAAATGCTACTTTGATTTTTCCTATTTCCTGTATCAACTATAGCAATCTGATGTAATTCAGGTGGAGGACAGTATTTCTAAATCTGTCATGACAATAGAACTGTGTTCAAATAAATGAATGCAAAAATAATACTTAACCTTTTTGGCCCAGTGTTGCCCAGAGATGTACAAAAGCAGAGACTGTGACAGATCAGGTGACATCAGTTTTTCCTTAACACTAATATTAGCAGCAAGCCTGGGGATATAGAAAGCACTGTGCAATTCATTGCCTTCTTTTTGAATGATCAAATCTCTTTGTATGAGAAAGGCTATAAATACTCTCTTTGTTTATTCTGCAGCCCAAGGGCGAATCTATGATAGAGACAAGATTCTGCAGCCGCAGAGTTATAGAAAACTCAGCGTTGTCCTGTGCCATTAATAGGAGCCTCTAAGTACTTTTGAGATGACCTAAAAATAAGTCAGTGCAGCTCCTCTGGTTTATAGACAAATTTATTAGAGAGGGTGGGAGGGGGTGAGAGAAGACAAAAATGTATACATAAACAGATCTTCAGAAGCAATGCGTTCTAAAGAGTGTTATGCAAATATGAAGGTAAAACTTGCACTTATGTACACGCCCAATGGGAAATCCACATCTCAATTAATATGCAATAACTTGAAAATGTTGGTTGTGAGCCAGCCAACACTGAGAAGGCTCTGTCATCAAGGTGCTTGTTGCCTGTGGTGAAGAAGGATCATTCTAGTCTAAATAGACTCTGAGGCTACTCATCTTTCATGAGAAATCTCTCATCTGGTCCATCTCACTTACAAATAGACCAACCAAAACTGCCCACAATCAATGGCTGTAAGTAGCACTTGACTTTATCAATAGATAATGGTATAGCACCAAAGACAGACCTTCATTTAAACCTGTAATGCAAATGAAAACTTGAGCTACTGGGACCTCCCTGGGATGTGGACTCGAGAATGCTCTTAAACCAGACAGGTTTTTAACTCTCTTTTTAACTCCCTTTGAAAATAAGATGGGATTTCCTCTTCGCTATTCCTCCTGGGTGGCTGTGTCAGAACGTCACTCCCAATTTTAATGTCATTCTTGAGCATTTTGTAGCCATTTTCCCCTTGTGCTGATGCTGATTTTGTTAGGTAGTTAACTTGTTTCCCACTACTTTTATAAGAAGCTAAAGTATCCCTTCACGTGATTTTGAAGTGCTCTCTTAATAGCCTGCTGGAAGAGAGGTTCTCCATTCCCTTTATCAAAAGAACGGTCAGGATTATATGTGCTCTTTCAAATAATGTTCATACGTACTTGGGCTTGGAATAATGTCATCAATGTTGCTCTTTCTTTTTACCGGAAATATCTTGCCTCGTAGATGCTTGGATTGTATTTCTTTTTCATGGGTATAGGAGCTTGATAATCATTTTGTCTCACTACTTAATCCATATCTGTCTTCGATCGCTCTTTATGCCCGAGATCCCAGAAAGAATTCTTGTTGTTACCCTTTGTTTGTGACCTTGCACTCTATACAATTGATTTTCATCCAATTACCATTACTTTGGCTCCCAAGGTCATTCACTTCTAGTATGATAGTACAGTTCCCTTCTGCATGGATAATTCATCAACAGATCTCAGTGGCATACTTTTATTTTGTGTGGTAAGTTTATGAATGAAAGTATTATGAAATATTTGCCTTATGGTCGCTCTTTGAGGACTCTACCTAGAAAATGTGAAGAACTTCTTCTGGTTCAGTGTTCCTCTACGGTCTGTGGGAAAGAAGGTAGACTGACAGTTTACTTAGCGTCACTGAGTTGTTGCTCCTTGTGATGTTTGAGAAATATTTGCAAATGTTACATGAACCTTGTGTTTACATCAATAAGGGTGATATTTATACAGAAAGTAACTGGAATGGAATAAAAATGTTTTAGAACTGAAAACAGGTGCACAGGAAAACAAAGTAGGCTTTTTTTGAACACTTACTTTACTTGCACCTACACGATGTAGTATTAAATCTCTTAGTCTGAAATGGGTAGTAAAAGACAAACTTAGAGCAGAAAAATTATCTTTCATTTGGAAAATGACAAGTCTGTGTTTCTTCTTTCTTTGAGAAGAAAAAAATACAGTTCTCTACAACAATATAAAGCAATGCTGACACCTACAGAGAATGTATGTAAATATCAACTTAGAATTTTCATTTTCTGTGAGAATTTTCAGAATTATATGGTAAAAGAACAAATGATTTAAAGCTCTTATAACTGCTAAGAAAAAATAAATCTTAATCTTCTGCTTAAATCAATCCTTGGTAAATCAGATAAAACTTTGAACATAAACCATATGCTTTAAAAATTATGTAATTTACTTTCAGGAACGTACAATTCCAATTGCATAAAAATATTTCTTTGACAAATTGATTCATATCGCTATGGAGGACCCAATAGCCATGAACCAAGCCATCAACATGACATACATTGGTGCACAGGACCAGCTTCACCGCCTCTGATGGGCTGTTTCCCCTTCCCTCCCTCACTGTGATACAACAGGATCATATTATTATTACCGGGGTTTGAAACTCCTGTGCTAAGCCAAGCGGGCCTATAAAAACTTGTGTGCAACAGAGTGCCCATATGTGGAGCAAAGTTAAAGAAAAATTAGCCTAACGTATTGAGGAGAGATTACATAGAAGAGACTTTTATTGAGTATTTGTTCACCAATATTATGGGTTACGCAAGCTGTGATCACCACCACACTGGTGCAGAAAGGTGGACTCCTCCTTTCCTTCAAAGCATATGATACATAAGACTTTTAAATACATAGAAGAGGTATAACCAACACTGAATTCTCTGCGCTAGTCATTTTCTCAGAGGCAATTTATAGGCTTGACAGTACCTTGCTTACAACGGTGATTTAGAAAAGTGACCAAGGCGTAGGAGGCACTTAAGCCATTTAAAAGAAGCTTTGGAAAAAACGGGAGATGGCAATTGTGGGCTTGTCCGACATTCATGTTATTCACGCTCCCATTGTGCAAGTGTTTGGGAGAACTTCAAACACCTAGGAGAATTTCAATTCCCAAAGAAAATTGCTTGAGAAAGTTCAAAGTAGATTTTCAGATCCGAACTGCTGAAGATGTTTGAAATTTTTAGTTTTGATTCTAAGTATGGCTTGGACCCAGCTCAACTTGTAAGCAAATGGAAACTAGGAAGATTGAATAACCAGAAAGCTTGCCTTTGAGTTTAGGGTTGGTTGGTTTGTTTTTTTACCACAGAGAGCTACAAATCAGAAGGCAATACTATTTGTTAAAGGCAAGTCATAATTATTTTGATGTAAAAGGCTGAATAAAAAGCCCTTATTCTAGGCTCTTACTGCTTCTTTGGAAATGAATATACTACAAGATATTAATATGTGTCTTTGAAAACTGGGTACGCTTCATATCCTGGAATCGTGTCGTTTGATAGATAATAGGTCTTTACCAGTCAGGCTCTCAAGATCTTTCCATTGAAAAACTGAACTATTTGTGTTAGTTAATGTGTATTTTATTTTCTATTGGACAATCACAATATTAAAGTTCTGGCATGTTTATTTTTAGCTTTAGGTAGAATTGTTTGTTTTATTAATAAAATCGTAGGAATGAAAACAGCAGACTGGTCCCTTTCATACTATAACTGTGGCCCTAAAAGTGTATGTACACTGTGTCTAAGTGCATAAAACAGTTTTATATAAAATGTTATGTGTATATACAAACACACATTCCGGTGCGTGTCTATGAATACCAAGTTGATCTTAGTTGAGGGAACTAAACCAAGTTGAGAAAAGCCCTTTCCTCCTCAATAATTGCATGTTTACATTTTCAGCTTTTAATTCTCGTATGTGTTTAGAAACAGAATCATTGTTTGAAACTCCATTGTTCTGCGGGATCTGCGCACGGTGACAACGGCCAAAAGCTTAGCTTGCAGCTTCGGAGGCTGCGAGATTAACTTCTCACCGATGTTCTCCTAACACCAGCAGGCAAACAAATATTGTTTCCATATTGATTGGCGTTATTTGCAAAGGGTTAGGCCTTACACGCATGTAGTTAGGTAGAAAAGCTCACTGAAGCGTAGCTGGCAATTTTATTTGTTTCCTTTTTTTTTTTTTTTTTCTTTTTTGGTAGTATGTAGAAGACAGATGCTGCCTCTCACCTCTCCCTCCCTCGCCATGAGAGTTTGCCCAAACAGCAGCTTTTTGTGCAGCTGCCATACAATCGGCGCATTGTTCCAGAGCGACCCAAAGGCAAGGCGGTAGCATGTTTTCCTTGCGGCGTTTCAGTCGGTTAATGGGGGAAACGGAAATCCCTAGAGGTCTGTTTTGCCCGTGACCTGGAAACAGTCCGTGCCTTGGGAGAGCCTGGCGGCGATGGCAGCCCCGGGGCGCCCCGACCCCGCGGGGAGCGGGACCGGGACCGGGACCCGGGGAGGAGGAGGCGGAGGCGGTGGTGGTGGCCGTGGCCCGGCCGCCCCGGGCTCTCACTAGGGGTCGCAGGATGCCAGAAAATCGCAACCTGCTCGCCAGGGCGAGGATGGCAGACCTCCTCCCTGCGAGCCGGTTGCCTTCGGTGCCACCGCTTGCGGGCGGGGGGTGACCCTTGGGAGAAGAGGCAAATGGCCCCGTGGCGGGGCCGCGGGCTGCCCTCTCTCTCCTGCCGGCTCTGCTGGCTTGCTAAAAACGAGGTTTGTCCAGGACGAGAGGCTTGAGGCTGGGAAGAAGACGGCCATCTAATTATTAGTAAATACATGTGGTCGGGTAATCCGTAAGAAAGGCCTAATGCTGGTACAGGTGACATTATTTTTGCTGCAGAGCTTAATCTGGATATTAACTGGAGGCTCAGCCTCCAGTTAATATGTTTTCTGTGTTATGCTCATTAAATGCTCACTGTTGAAAATGAACAATAAATTCTATTTGTAAGTACCAGACTCTTCTTCCACGGTGAAGTCCTTGAGCTGCTCCTGGCGTTTCAGCACTTCGCCAGCAAACTACCTGATTAACTTAATTATGGCTACACTATCTGAAGGAGTACCTTAAAAATGTAGGCTACATCAACAATATTCCTTGTGAAAGTTTTGATACTAAAATATAATCACAGGTTGGGTTTCAGAAGAGAGCTTGCTCATCCAGCTTGCCACTGCTTTTTAAACCAAACCTCAGGCATGTTCCTATGTCTTTATTTCCCAAACAAACAAATATTCTGTTACTGTGGTGACAGTGAGGATGGAAGTTAGAGGAAGGAATGTAACAAGCGATAACAACAAAAGATCCAAATTTACCAATGGAGACAATTGGCAAACTGATCTGCTCATTAAAGTAAATGGAATCTGGACAGGAGTGGGGAACTCATTACAAATACATCAAGCAGCCTTACTCTGAGTTGACTGAAATATGCAAATATTAAAAATTGTATTCAATAAATAGTTTGACATGACACCAATTGAAATGATTTCTTAGAAAGATAAGAATAAAACTGCACGGACAGTATCGATTTCTAAAGAGAGCTGAGTGACCAAGTAATGGCTTTCAGCATGTTTATGTATGTATGCAGAGAGAAGAAAACAGGCTTAGGAAGGGAGTAGTAGTAGAAGAGCCTTTCACAAATTGAAGACTATTCGAATCATTTAGAAGTCATGAGCTATCACTTCACTAAAGTTAACTCTTAAACCGGGGTGATTTCTGACTGTTTTCACTGTTAACATTTTGTGCAAAATTTCAGGGTTTATGTTACAAATTTTTCTAGTACAATCATTTTGATAATATGTCTCGTTGCATTTATCTACAATGTCTGCCCTACGACCACGTCACTTGCTGAAAAAGAGGATCCACACAGATACAAATTGGGTTATGGCAGACTGAGTTAGGGTTTTTTTAGTTGCTGGGAACTAAGTGGAGTTTTTATATGGTAAGTGCAATTTTTAACTGCACATGCACACACATACTTAAAAAAAAAAAAAATCTTACCTGTTGTGGCAGTTCTACATACTAATAAACACAAGTATGAACATACACCTTGATTCTTATGCTCCGTACTTGAAGATTCTGACTTGTTCGTATGTGCGATGTTTTAAGCCTGTACTCAATAAAGTAAAGGCTTTGGTGCCGAATCTGAAAAGGGCACTCCTGCCAGCACATGGGAAACCCCAACCTTGGTGCTTGGAGTGTGTATAGTAAATCTGACTCTTTGGATCTGCAGTGCGTGCAGAAAGTAAATCTATACCGCTTTTGCAGTGAGACTGGACTCTGTATTATATGCAACACAACCATGCCTGTACAAATGGTGCCTGGGACGTCTTTCACCCTTTTCTTGGAAGGATGAAAATTTTATGTAAATGGTGGTTCCATGTTCTGGGTTGATTTTGGAAGTGTTTTGATCTCAGACTTCAGTTTGGGTCCATTATGTTGTGAACGAGTGTGTGTATACGCATATAGGTGCACACAATTGCCAACAACTGTCCCAGATGACGGACTAGAGACACCTCTAGTATTGCAAATTGTATAGCTTTGAGGGGAGGGGGCAAAAAATGAATTGCAAGGACGTAGTGCTCTAACTGTCCTGAAGGAAAACTCTGCTGAAATGGCTGCAAGTTGAGCTGAAATTGTAATGCATAGGTATATTCTGCATATATGTGCAATTACTGTAAAATATGTATTATTTACAGCAAATATTGATTAGTGTTTGCACAAAACTATCACCTTGGTAAGTGAAAGAGCATCCATCTTTAAAACACAATATAATCCCTGAATCCCCCAGACAGAAGTTATTAATTACTGCTGCATGGGGCATCAGTGTTTCTTTTAAAAGAAGTTTATGCTGCATAGTGTAGGAAAATGTTCTATTTTGATAAAGAAGAATTGATAATAAGGACAGTACAAATAATTTTGGACAGAGACGGATAATGTGAATGCAATTAAATGAATTTTGCCATAGACATTTATGATCTTATGCCACTGGGTATTAGAAAACGGTACTAGCTAAGCCAGTTTAGGTATATGAGGGTTGTTTTTTTTTTTTTGATAGCTGCACTGCAAAATTCAGTAGCTATGATACTACCTGTATTAATGAAACAGACGTTAGACAATGTTGAAAGGGGTAGAAGTTCTCTGCTGTCTAGACAACTTATGTAAATATTACCACAAATAAAACAAGGCTAGTAACTACAGGACAATATTGCTCTCATTGATAGTGTTTGTATCATAGTTTCTTGCTGCTTTCTGCAAGACACTTGCCATTCTTCCTCCTGGGAGTTGGCCTTATTTATTCGCAGTGATCCGGAGTTAGAAGAATATACTGTGCCTACGCAGAAAACCCAGTAAGGGCAGGGTTCCTCTGTTTGCTTTGATTCCTTACCTCCAGTCTCAGTGTTACATGCAAGTGCCAGAGAGGTTATCATAAGTGATAAATTACGATGTAAACTAAACCAGAGGATTTTCATCTGAGTGGCACATGGCTCAAAACAGCGAATCCTGTTCTGCAAAGTGCTGAGCTGCTTCATCTTCTAGGAATGAATGGAAGATCAAAATGCTCAGCAGTCACTCAAGATCAGGCTCATCAGGGGCTCTTTTTCTGTCAAAAACTGGCCACTGACTCCCAGCTATGTGACAGTATGCTGAATACTGGGGGGTAAGATTAACCCTGTACGCCTAGTCAGTCTAATAACAAATGTCACTTCTCAGTCTAACTGCATTTACTCATAGGTGAAGGGTGAACAGATTATAGTGTATTAAAATTACATTGTTACAGTTTATTAAAATTATATTGTTACAGTTTATTAAAATTACATTATTGCATAATTGCCAGAGAAACTATATTCACCAGCTACCAATGTCTGGAACGATGACTGCAAGTCAAACGCAAGTTTGCTGTCGACTTTGACAAGGAGCAGCCTCATGCGAAGTTGAGAATTGAATCCTCAATGCTTTACCAACTTGTAAAAATAAACTACTAACTTCAAAACAAACAGCTTTTAGCTGGTTGGTTTTTTGTTTTTTTTTTTTGCATGCTAGACAATAAAGTAAACCAAACAAAATCAAGCTGTCAAACATTTAGATGTCAGTTTTTCATCTGGCAGTCTCTATCTATCTTCTGAAGAACTGCAAGCTAAGCTCTGCTAAGCTCAAAGCTCATAGACTTTGTTTTTTAATTAAGAGGAGGGCAGGATGCCTCCTAATACTTGGAATGCAGCTGGTTTCAGACAAGTGAATATTTAATATGACCTCCTATACTAACCCCTTATACCTTCTAGCTTTGAACATTGCTTTAACAATTAAGCTCTTCTGGCCCTGTGTTTAAATAGCTGTCCACAGCTACTGCAAATTGATTTATTACTTGATGAGGATCAGGGATGCTGAGCAAACACAGAACAGTTTCTAATTTAAGTGGTCCACCACTGCTTTTGTTGTTGTTGCTTGATTACTTGTTTTAACATCAGTGTGTGTTCTCGATGTAGTTTTATGCTCTTCTGCAGTTTTTAGAGTGTTAAAAATGGAGAGGGCAAAATACCATGATGTTATAAACAGAGTCTGGTTGGGTATCTAATATTAAAATTTCCTGACGCTGTCTGCTGATAGATGTTGTTTAAGGTGCTTACATACCTTTGCTTAATTGTAAAGATTTGGTATGACATTTGCAGCAGGCTGCAAGCTGAGTTTCAGTTTTATTTTTTTTGTTCTTCAACACTTATTTTGAACTATTAGCTCGAATTATCCAGGTGTTTGCAAATCAAACTTGCAAATATATGGGTTCACTCCTAATTAAAAATCACAGCAGTATTTTTGGAAGGGCTTCACTATGCTCAGCCTGTAGGAAACGTAGTTAAATCTTGAGCAGAACAGAAAGGAGGAGAGCATCAGACCTTTTGCCAAGGGATGTATCCTTTTTATTTTCCTTTAACATTACTGTGGACTTAAGCATCACCGCAATCAGCCTTGAATACATGTGGTTTTAGCAGCTCTCTTACTCGAGTGTCTCACCTGCCGTGGCATTTTACATGATCATTTTGAGCCGTGCCTTGCTTGGATCTGGAACTTAATGGAGAAGTGATGATTTCACATCCTTAATGCACCTCTGTGGGATGAGAAGGGGAAGGCTGTCTGACTTGCGTGGACAAGAAGAACTGATCTCGCAGCATGCTAAAGTTGGAACAAAGCTCCTGAGAAAGAACGAGGGATGCGATTAGGAGAAATCAGCAATGGGAATGCTGGACGTATTTTGGGACGATGGAATTGTTTGCAAAAGGGGACCGGACCTGAGAAGGAACGGGGTGAAAGTAAAGAGGTAGATGGAGGGTTGCAGACAAGCAAAACTGCCTGAACAGCAAGGTGTAAGGGCTGCAGCTAGGATAACTCCGTAACCAGGAAATAAGGTCAAGGAGCAAGACCAACCTTGTGGTGCATACCTGGAGCAAAGAACGGACCGGGAGGGTGAATGTCAACATAGCTAGAAGTCAAATCAGGTGAGAAGGCCTAAGAAAAGGATCAACTAGATAATGGGAGTGAAAACAAAACAACAAAAACCAACCCTGCACAGCCGAAGAGGAATCTGAGAGTGAGGAGTCCCAGAAAAAAAAAAAAAAAAAAGATTAAAGAAAAGTGCAACTAGGACAGCTGGAACTGGGATGAGAATCAAACACGAACATTAACTAGATAAGAAAAACAAAATTGGGATGAACGGCCAAGACTGAAGAGAGAATGAAGACAGGTTAGAAATAACGAGCCAAGATAAGGCGAAATACGGACATGGGAAGCAAGCAGATGGGAGTGTGCTGTTAAAAAACACCCTCTCCCAGAGCTTGGAAGGGATCCCAAGATTCGCTGTCCCTCTTCTGCCAGTAATAACTGTGGAATCCAGTGGTGAAGAGAGACGCATCTTTTCAAATGCTGGGCCAAACACGGGGTTACCTACTCGTGCTAACAGGTACTGCGTGGAAGAGCAAAAGATTCAAAGAGGTGGATGAATTATGTGGGTGTCATTAATGACGGGGCTCTTGCTGGCAGGAGTCTGGTCATGCTTATTCTAGAAACTGAAGGAAGTAATGAAGAAAAGGAATTATGGGAAGAGAAATGGTGTCTAAAGTCTTCAGAGAGCTGAACGGCTTGAAATTTGAGTCTTAGCCCTTGCCTCTGCCACAGAGTTCCTTGATAAAGCTGTTCGAGGCCCTTAAATTACACTTCTTGCTTCTCATTTTCAGATGCCTGAAAACTCCAGGGTTTGATTAGAAGTAGTTCTGGATACTCGGTGAGTAAAATTACTGCAACTGAAACCAGGGGGAACCAGGCCTTGAAGAAATAAGGTTTTCTGTAGCGCCAAGTAAGTCCTGACCAGGTCTACAACATATCAAACCAGGCCACCTGGAGCTGTTTCCCGGGTGTACTATTCATAGCCCATCACAAGATCCGCTCATCTGAGGGGTGCATTATGAAACTAAACTAATTAATATTTTTGAAGCACAGGAATACTGTAGCAGCAAGCGCCATAAAAAGCCCATGAGGAAATTAATAACTCTGTATGCAGAGTAGGATCTGAGTAAGCGTGTAATGAATAAAGCATGGGGCATACTTTCAAAAATAAAACAGAAAACATAACATTGAAGGGCTTCTTGTTAATTACCAGAGAGATCTGTAGAAAAAAAATTGTATGTGAGCGTGCAATGAACAACTTTCATAATACATGAGTAGATGTGGGAGAGAATGGAGAAATAAGGTTTCGCAGGTGAGCTCACTGCTGTTAAGATCACGAGTGCTTGATTTTTAACTTCAAAAGTTTATATAGTTTACTCAGTGTATATTTATGATTGTGCGTATGTCTGTTTGTTACTGTAGATGGTCTATTTGCTACAATGCACTCTCAGCTTCAGTATATCCCTACAGAACAGCAATTTGGGGAATTGGGAACGACTTAAGCATCGTTTCAGCTGCTTCAGAAGTGCCCTAGGTACGTCAGAGACAAGGAATGGGTTTATCGGGAGACCAAAGCAGGAAGGTAACCAGCTCCCACTGAACTTCACTCTGTGTGTGAGCCTCCTGAAAAATCCCACCAGTCCCAGTCCCAAGGAGCTGACCGGCCATGGTCTTCAGCCTTCAAAGCCTTAGGCATGTGCTGAGCTTGATGTTTGTGAATAAGCCCATTGTGTCCACCCACCTAAAACTCCACACGAGATGGAGGCCTAAGCAGGAGACAGATAGCCGAAGAATGAGGAGGAGGTGTGAGCAACGATGTTTCAGATGTGTTTTTTTAGTTCTGTGATTGTGTCTGTCTTTCTTACAGACTTGTCCTTTTTTTTAAAGTTCTTTTTTTTTTTTCTGTGTAGGAAGAGCAGAAAAGCCTCCAGCTTCCCGGATTAAAAAAAAAAAAAGATATATATAAAAATACCACCACCACTTTTAACATAACTGCATTTACCATTATCTGTGTCCCTGTAATATACCCCCAAACCAGGAAATTTAAGGGAAAAGGGAAAATGCTTGGAGTTTTGTTGTTGCTGTTGTTGTGTTCCTTTGGTTGGTTCTCTTCCAGCTTAAGCATTCTGTCTTCCTGGCTATGTCTTCGTTTCTTTGGAAACGGCTGTAGGATGGATTTTTGATTGACTGTGTTGTCAGATGGATTATCAGAGTTGTGAGCTTTTTGGAATGGTAGACATGAATGTGTGATAAGAAAAAAATATTTTGTACTTAAAATGTTTCAAAATTTTGCATCATGAAAGAAGCTAGATTGAATATTTAACAGGTTACTTAGGGAAAAAGTTTGTGATTTTTTTCTTTTAAATGTCAACCGGCTTGGTTACTAGGAAAAAAATTCTCTTAATATGAGGAAAGGTTTTTTTTACTAATGTGACTGATGGGAATATTAATACTTAAGCAACGTAGACTAGTTTCTGCAGAGCTGCAGCCCTTATTTTAAACAGTAATTCTACCATGTAGCTGCTCTGGATTACCAGCAGAAAACAGCTTTTCCCCTGACTTATATGCACATTTATTTGTTACAGCACTTGTGTGCCCAGATTTCTGCGTGATTCCCATGTAGCATTTCTGAGTTGGTTTCCTGTCTTAGTCAGGGCTCGGCAAGGCCAGCTGTCCTCCGGGCTGCGAGCGGTCGGTGCTGCTCTGCTGGTGCTGGTGATGCTGGGGTCGGGGGCAGATTGCCGGCTGGAGGCTGAGGGTGACGTCAGTGCCTACCTTGCTGGGAGAGTTAATCTCCCGCTGGAGAGACACTCTGATATAATCTCCTCGCTGGGGAGACTGGCGTGTTAAGGATCGCACGTTGTACGTTCCTCTTCTGGGACTGTAAAGCAATCAGCAAAGTCAGTGTTTCTAAAGCTTTATTGACAAACGCGTCCTCGTTAGACAGAGGCTGCTTCTTTGTGGGGGTTGAGGTACATAGGCGCAGGAAAAAAATTAACTTTTTAAAGGTGTGCACGTATGAAACAAGACCGAGCAGAATAACAAAACCAGGTTAGGGAGGTCCAGTATGTGAAATAAGCACGTAATTAACGACACTGTGAGATAAACACGTAATTAATGACACTGTGAGATAAACTATCTCATTTGTGGGCATATATAACAGAAACTAAATTTCTGATTGGATCAAACTGGCTGCTTTAGCAAAACACAGCCCACCAAACCATGATGCTGTGCAAGCAAAGGTAGCCATCGGCCCCGACACTGCTCCGATGAGTTGACAGGGAAGGGTCGCTAATAACTTCCTTGGAGTCGGTCCCAAATGTCTGGGGTGGCCGGTCCCAGAAATTGCCTCGAGGAAGAGGGGAAAGGAAAAGGCCACAAGTTTCTCAGGCTTTTCTGTGATCTGGTGCGAGGCGCTTTTTGCAGGCCTTGTGACACACGGCAAATTCAACTGCTGGGACAGGGCACAGCGATTCCTTACTTGAAGGCTGCAGCCTTTACAGTTGCAGCTCCTCCTTCCTTGGCTTTCAACGTTGGAGCAACAAGATCGAGTTGGGAGTAATGTGGGCAACAACCCACATGCCAAAAACGTAAGGAAGCACAACGCAGGGACGCTTCAAAGACACTGACGTTACTGGGCGCTCGACTCCTTAATATGCTCTGTTATTAAGCTGTTATTAGCTTTGTCTTAACCGACCTTTCCAGTTTTAAACGGCATGAACTGCTGAGACTACCTATCTATAGCAACACTCACCCTTCATTCGCGGGAGGGCAGGGGCAGACGGGGCGACCTGGGGCAGGCAGCAGAGCTTTTGTCTCGCCTTGCCTCTCCTCCCCCCCAGCCCCAACGTTTTGGGGAGCAGCTCGGCCTCGATAGCGGCGATAGCGAGCTGTGCCTTCCCCCCCACCCCCCACCCCCCCGCACACACCGCGATAGCGGCGATAGCAAGCTGTGCCTACCCGGAGTTTGCGTAACTGCCTTTACACCGCGCCGGCGCGGTACCTCCGCGGCGGTACCTGGGGCGGCGCGGTCGGGCCGCGGCCGCGGAGGGAAGGAAGGGGCGCGCAGGGCGGGTGGGGGGCGCTGCGCTCCGAGGCGGCGGTGAGGGGCGCGCCGCGCCGCCGTCCGCTGCCGCCTGCGCTCCTGGCACAGCCCGGGGGGGGGGGGGGAAGGGACTATCTCCGGATTTCCACCCCTGCGACAGGGAAGGAGGGGGGAAGGCGACCGGGGAAGTGCTGCGGGGAGAGGCAGCCTGTGCGGGCTGGGGCGTGAGAGAAAGGCGCAGGCACTTCTTCGCGGCAGCCCTTTCAAAAGTCCGTGTTAAATGTGACACCCCGGCGAAACGGGAGCGGGAGGAACTCCCCGCTCCCCACCCCTCGCCCACCCCCCCCCCCCCCCCCCGCCCTTTTCCATGGAAACTCGTAAAAGGAGGAGGAGTAGAGTTTGCTACGGAAAAGTCTCACCTTGGTCTGAAACAGTTTCAGGCGTTTCTGCAGGATCGGAGCTGCCCGTCTCGGGGGAGGGGAAGAGGCAGGCAGGCAGGCAGGGAGATCTTTAGCTACCTAGATATACATATATATACATATTTTTCCGCTTGATCTTATTTTATTCCAGCAGCGCGTATCTCCACCCCTCCTCCCTCCTCCTCCTCCTCCTCCCCCCCCCGCCCCCCCCCCCCTCCTCCTCCAGGTTGATCGGCTGAAATGAGGCTTTGCGCGCTGATCCCTTCTCGGGCTTTAAAACAAAACCCGTCCCCGCGCAGGCGGCAGCGGCTCGGGGCGCCCCGGCGCTGAGGCGGCCGAGCGGGACAGCGCGGAGCGGAGCGGCGGCGCCCGCGGAAACTTCGCTTGGGAAAGAAACCTCCACCACTTTCCTGGAGATCCACGTGAGAACGGGAAAGCCCGACCGCAAGATCTCGGCGCTGCTGCCTGCTGCAATTTTACTTTTTGTTTGCCTTGATTATTATTATTGTTATTTTTTTTTTTTTCGGTTTGATTGTTTGTTCTTACTTTCATTTTGGAACCGGTTCCCAGCTGCTTGGCTGAACTTCTGGAGACCGATGGACCTTTTATATTGCCTTCCTCTGTTTTAAACAAACTATGGACGCTTAAACTTTTCTCTTTCCCCCTCCCCCTCGCTCCTTAACCCCCACCCGTCAGCTCATGGGGCTATCGCTGCAAAGCAGCCGCGGCAGAGGGAGAAATACACAGCCACTGATTTATTTTCCCGTCTCCTAAATTGCAGTTAATTCCTCTCATCGTCCCCCTCATCACCCATTCTCTCGAGCTTTTTTGGCTGCCGGGTGTCGATCTGTGCATTGTTTTATCTGATTGCGATTCTTTTGTTGTTGTTTAAATGCCATGCACTGCTTATCTAGAGAGAAAGCTATATGGAGATAGAGGCATATAGTGAATGTGCGTGTGTTTCCATAAGACTATCAAGGGAGCAGATCAGAAGCAGCCCGGATCCTGACCCTGACTGTATGAATAAGTAAGCAGGATGCTGACGACTGTGTGTTAGTTGCCTGTAAGGTTTTCGTAAGTTAAAGGGGGACTGAGGGGGGGGCGGGGGGGACACACGACAGACCAGAAACAGAGCGTAGAGTAAGTGTTTGTGCGGAGGGGGGGGGGAAGCTCTGACACTTTTCTCTGCTCCCTCCGGCATAGCTGCTGCCTCCCATCACTGGGGCTCCGCGGTTTGCTCTAGTGCACCCCCACCCCCCGCTCCCTTTTCTTTCCTTCCTTCCTTCCTTCCTTCTTTCTTTCTTTCTCTTTCCCCCCCTCCCCGTGGTAGTTTGCTGATGTGCAGCCCGGATCCATCTTCTGGCAGCAGCAGCGGGACCGGGCGCGGAGCGGGACGCGGGCAGCGGCCGCCGCCGCCTCCTCCTCCTCCTCCTCCTCCTCCGCGGGAAGTTTGTCTGGGGTTTGACAGAGGCGAGGGGACGCCCTGACAGACAGGATCTCCCGGCCTGAGTCCACCCCCTGCGCCCACCCACACACACAGCGACTTCTCCCCGGCGAGGTGGCGGGCTGGGGGCAGGAGGGGCAGCGGCGCTCGATGCTCCTCACTCCGTATTGCACCCGTCTGACCGGGGCTACCTAAGGAGCACCTTCTCCCGGAGGAGCCTCCAGGTGGAGAAGGGGGAAAAAAACCCCAAACAAACCCAACCCCAGTCCCCCCAAACCCTGTGGTTCCTCCATCCCGTATCCTCCTTTCCCAAGCCGGCGTGGACAGCTGAACCGGCTGCCTAATTCATCTGCACCCTGCCCGCCACCTCTCTGCCCGAGGGAGGATGAAGATGCTTTGCTGGAGGATGGCACTATGGCTGGCCGGGTGGACTGTCTGTGGGAAGCCTTCCTCCTGCGCTGGCCTCGATTATGACTACACTTACGATTTCACTGAAGAGGATAAAGCTGAGGCGATAGATTATAAGGACCCTTGCAAAGCCGGTAAGTGACTTCCACGTCTAATACAGCTCCCCACCCCCTCCCCAGATGGTGACTTTGTCTGGGCTTTACTCGCGGCGGTGTGCGTGGGGAGGGGGTGGCGGGAGAGGGGGGAGTCCCGGGCTCACCTGCTCCCTCCCGGGGCAGCGGCGACAAGCGGAGCCGGAGCTTCCCCTCACCTGGGGAAGGTACCCGGGAACCTGCTTTTCTGGGACATCCCCGTTCCCTAGCGCTCCCCGGCTGAGGCGGGAGAGGGGCGCGGCGGCGGCGGGGCAGGGCTGGACCGGCCGCCTCCCGCTCCCGCGTCCCCGGCGGCGTCGGTCCGGAGGGCTCCGCGGCCGGCACGACGCCGCCGGGGACGTGGAAGTTGCAGAGGGCATTTCGGCGCGGCTCAAAGGTTTCGAGGCGGGACCGTACCGCGCAGCACAAGCCGGGGGAGTCCGGAGAAGCCCGGCCGGGTCGGGTCGGGTCGGGTCGGGTCCCGCAGGCGGCGCCGGAGGGTGGCGGCTCCTCCCGGGTCCCTGCCCGCCCCCGCGGCGGGAACCGGGGGCCGCCCCTCGCCTCTTCCTCCGCCTCAACCTGTCGCCCCCGGTCCGCGGGGCGGGCCCTGGGCACCGGCTGCCCTGTGCATATGTGTGTGGTTAAATGCGCAGCCCCGAGCCGGGAGGGGAGGGGAGGGCGAGGCGCGGGGGGGGGGGGCCGCCCGACGGCGGGGTTTTCAGCCCTGCGAGTCCACGCGTGAGCATCTCACGAACCCAAACTAGTACGTGGGGCGGTTCGGTGGGGCCGCTGCCGTGCCCCCTCCCCTGCTGCTCGCTCCGTGCCGGACCGACCCCTTTCTTAACTGTGTAGGAAGAGTTGTGTTATCGCCGCTTCTCACCTTGCGGAGCAGCTGAGTACTCTTCTAGAACGTTTATCTTACCGATTTAGGGCTTAATACCACCTCCTCATCCGTTGAAGTTATCACCGACCTTCTCACTGACCTCCGCACCCGGGTTCACTGGTGTTTCAGTAGACGAGTGTATCTCGATGATGTTGTTTCCCCCCAAAATGTGTTATGAACAACAGTGGTGGTCCATTCCCGACAGCTCTATTGTTAAATAAGTGCTCAAATTTTCCAGCAGCCTCCTTTGCATTAATTAGTTATTTTATATTCTGAAAACTAGTTCAGCCAAAGGTTGTGTTCACTATGTCTGTGTGGTTTTGTTTAATTTATTGAGGAGAATGTGGTGAACATATATGCCAAATATGCAGACACTGTGTTTTTCTAATCACAAAAATATTTTGTTCCTAAGTGTGAATTGTTAGGTCTTACTTGCTTACAGCTGAGGAGCACTCAAGTTCAAAAAGAGCAGAAGCAACTGGAAACAAAATATTATTTTTTCCGAGTTAGCACTCAACAAATAAATGTATGTAAGTGAGTGGTCATAGTTAACTTGAGCTCTTTTCTTCTGGTCTGTCATTGTTTAGGAAGATTCATATGCATAATCTTATATAATAAGAAATACGTGTATTTATTTGGTTTGCTGTGGGATTTTTTGGGTACTTATTTCATAGTGGGAGCAATTAGAAATTATGATTCACGACAGTAAGTGTTTTAAGGTTATACAGGAGAGAAAGACAACACTGAGAGGCTGTGCAATGTGATCAGCGTTGACACTTCTCTGCTATCATTTTGTTTTGTTTGGATAAAGAAACATGTGCTTCTAAAGTTTGGCCCATTTAAATATTTTATGGAAGCTTTTGCTGCTGCTTCTTCACAAGGTGCTTAGATGCTACTGTGACGAGAAACAGGTAGATGCGTGAAGAGTAAGTTGCGTGTAGTTCCCATTAGTCTTAAAAGCAATCGCTTTGAGTTTTTTTAGTCAGTAAACAGCCCAGTCATTATTTTCCTTTAGTGTATAGTTCTTCAGAAATGAAAATGTACGTCACCGCTGCACACTGGGTTTGATCTACGTACCAATTGTTTTTAACAAAAATCAGAAAGTTCTATATGTATCAGTGAAACCGATCCTCTGACAGTATTTCCCAAATACTTTTCCTGCCAAACTTTCCTTAAAGACTACATTAGTCTTAGCCTGTGAAGTACTGATACTTGATCAAAGGTGATGGGGATAGCGGGTGCTCAGCCTCTTTTAGCAGCATAACCCAAACGCATGTTCTCGCTAGGTCAGTCTTACCGTCTGGGGCGGGTTTTGGACTCCCAGGAGTAATTTTACTGATACCTGCCATTAGGGTGGCTTCTTCCACAGCGAGGCCCCAAAGAAGGACAAAGCTGGGCTTCACGCTCAGCGGTGTGAATTGTTCACGCTCGAATTTGTATGGTCGCTCTGTGCATGAGATAACGGGATAAAACAAGATAATCCGTGCTGAGATTGTGTTCAGTGTATGTAAACTTTGTATCTTAGATATAATTAACACCTGTTTTTACTGCATCTCAAGGGCCTACAACTGAGGCTGTAAAAGTGCTCTTTTTCTAACTGTGCAGGCTGGTAACAGCTGGGCCCCAGATACCGTGAATTTCTGCGACTTGACCAAACGGGGGAATACCCAAAGTCAGTCTAGGGTTTTACCTACTGACATACTTTAAAAACTCCAATGAGTTCCATGAAGATTTTAGGGACGACTTAGAATAATTTGGCCCTACCATAATTTCTAAGCAAATAAAATGCTTTGAAACCAGCCAATACTAAGATCGCCCCAAGAGGCTGATGCAGGATGGATTCACCTGTATTTTAAAAGTTATTTGCATTCTGCTTTTCTCCAGTGCATAGTGCTTGCTGCTTAGTTTTTATTCTGTAGACCACATGAGAAAACATTTGTGATCTTGTGATGGAAAGCACAGTACACGAGGCCCCAGATCCATAGTTAGGTACAGTTATAATTCTATATAGGTAACTCCTTACAGTGGTAGTCCTAACTCTGTTGAATTGGTCTTCTTTTGGTAGGTTCCTTTTCCCCCGTTTTTCCCTTTTGTGGAAGAGCTGGAGAAATTTGCCAGAACCAGAACGCAAACAACCTCTGGGACATTGTTTATAGGTATTCTGTGGGGTTATTTATGGGTATTCTGTGTGTATATTAAGATTTTCATAAGGAAGAGGTCGTTTTAATGAGCATGCTTAGGATCACCCTGTTGCTTGAACTTAAAATTCCCAGAAGTATCGCAGTGCAGGATGCTATAGAGGCTGAAAAGTACAGTTTCTGACCAAGTTTCCAGCTTTGAGAAAAATCTACTGATAACAGGAGTCTGACAGCTGCACAGTAGGGTTAGGTGGTGTTTCTGGAACTGATATTTCCGATTGCATCTAAACCAGCAGCTGTTTTATGCAGCAGCCCCAAAGTTCAGTCTCAGCAGTGAAGCCAGCACCTCGTGAGCCCTGGAGCAAGGGCTCCAGGGAAGAGAAGAGCCCGGGGAAATGTTGTGATGGTGTTGAGTAGACGAGCAGTGGTAAGGGAGCTCTTGACATTGTGCAGATGAACTTGATGAGCTGTGTGGTTTCCTGTGTGTTTGTCTGCAGACCTTTAACCTACGTATGAATTTTGGGTCATGCTACTTCTCCTTACAACAAGTATCCTGGCGTGCTGTAACAGCGGGATGTGATGTAACACAGTTTCTGTGCTTCTGATGTCTCGGATATTTCCTCGTGTCTCTCTGCAGGATATTACTCTCGCTGTTTACCATTGCGAAGTTCAAGTGTAAGGCATTCTTAGTTCATCTTCAAGATCTAATTTGCCAGAAGATGTGAAACTGGGAATGCCATACTCATCGCAATGTCAGGCTTTAAGGAATCTAAGAACATAGATCAGCATTTCTATAAATAAGGTATTACTCCAAAAATTAAAATGCTTAGATTTAAGTGGATACTGTCAAGCTTTTCAGATGGCAGCACGCATCTATATTTATCTGTGGGTTCCCAAAGTGTTTGGTGTGGTTTTTTTTTTTTTTTTTTTTTTTTTTTCTATTATTGCTATCTTCTTAATGTATTAAGGGTAGCTGTTGAGAACCATACAGAGTGAGATGGGCAGGAAAAGAATTTGCCGTTCTGTAATACTTGTTCATAGTGTGTACTTAGTTGACATTAAAGGTTTTTTGAAGGCTTCTCCCCCCCCCCCCCCCCCCCCCTTAAAACAAAATAAACACACACACACACAAAAAAAAAAAAAACAACACAGAAGAGAAAGAGAGAGTTACTCTGGTGTGATCTTCCAATTCAAATACTGTGAACTAAGATTAGGCAACAAGTTTTGTTTGGAGGTCAGTTAGCTTGCTGTTGTTTGACTAAGAAAAATTCTGTATGTATGTGTGCCTGCTTGAGAATAAGAGAAAAGTAAGAAAGGCGCTCCTCGTTGTGTCTGTTTCTCCTGTGAGAATCTAAGGAACTCACTTGGTTTCTTTGCACCTTTATAAAGAATAATAAAAAAAAGTTTGGACTGTCCCTAACAGGGATGTTGTTATTTCCCACCTCACTCAGATGTGAAACTGAATTATGCATTTTATTTGTAAAGTATCTGAACACGAAAATTTTATGGTAAATGTTAAGTATAATTATTATACGGTGTCATCTGTAACTGCAATGTGACTTTTGTCTATTGGTGTTGTGGCAGCAGCCTTCTATACCGCTAGGTTGCTTTTTTTTTTTTAGTTTGTGTCTTGTATTCTGGGACATTTGTTTTCAGCTGTAAGCATGCTAGTTGTGCCGTCTGGTAACATGAAAATTCTTAAAACATGTATGATAATACATTTTGAATCTGTTGCGCGGTTTGGGTAGTTGAAACCTTTCACCTTTATATTTCAGTCAGGCAGTAAACTCTAAAAGATCCATTAGTACAAAGTGCGCAATATAGAGGTGGTACTGCTAATACCACTTGCCAGATTGACAGAACTGTGACTCTTCATGTAGTAAATGCATAGTGTAGGCAGCTGAAACAGAAACAAGCTTTGCTGAATAGTCGGTCCCAAATGGCCTCCATCCTGCTGTGGATAAACTTATAGGGTAAATCAGGCTACTGGGAAACTTAGCTTTTAAGTCATATTTCTTTTTCGGGAGTCTCCATCATTAGTTTTATCTGTGATGCCCTTTAATGTGGTATCTCAACAACTTTGAAGGAAATTTTTGTGAACGTAAAGTTCCTTTGCTCCTTGGCTTCATTGAAAAGATTAATTCAGTAGTGAAACTCTGGGAAAACTTTATGAAATGAATATATTTGATGTTCTAACTTTGTCAATATCCTTCCATACCAAAGGCTCAGTTTCATGTCCAGACTGCTTTCTGTAGGGATCTGTTTTTGAATATATTTCCGGTGTGTCGAATGAGTGACCTGCAAGGAGCAGTATTACATCACTGCAAAACAAGCCTAATTGACAAATCTAATGGAGCTTGGAATCAGGTCCCCCAGGCAAGCTCGGAAACATTCACCACACCTGGATGTCTGCCTTATGTCATTCTTATTGCCCCTCTGGAAAACAGGGTTGATAGGCTTATGACATAATTCCATTCACTTCTTTTTGGAGAGAAATGGTCATGTCTGTGGTGCATGGTATTGACAGAAGAGCTGTAAAATGGAAGAGTCAACTTCTGGTTTTTACAGGCGCAGGGGACCTTGCGGAGGAAAACAGACTTTTTTTTTTTTTTTTTTTTTCTTCTTCCTGGATGCATTACAGAACTCTGAATTTTATAACAGTGAATAAACTAAACAAGGGTAGAAATTTCTATTCGTTGTTTAGACAATGTGTGTTTATCCTGAAACTTAAATAGGTTTTTATGGTCTAGGTTTAGACTCATGAAAAATGTTATGGTTATACTACATTCTCTCTCTTCATTATTATTTTTTTTTTTTTAAATATATCAGAAGGAAAGATAGAAAAGATGATTCTAAAAGTATTCCAGAGGAAAACTAAGCTTTGGGCTTTTAAAGCATTCAGTAGGATGGGCAGAATTTCGTAGTGTTTTTCAGACTTTTCTCAGCCTCCTTAAGATTTTTCTAACCTACTTGTTCCAGTCATTATTGAATGCAGCCCGTTCTTTCCATTCCTGACCACAGACAACTTCTGTCCACCTCCCTACTACATCCCTTCAGAGCTATAGCAACTGCAAGTGTGACGAGAGAAATCTTTGGGTATTTTTAATTCTCTCTTGTCAGGATATTTTTCTTGGCTAAGAGGAAGCTAATGGCTAATCTGTTAATGTGTTTTAATGCATCTTCATTCTTCGTGTCTGGTGCTCATTTTCTACTTCTTTCCCCGTCACCCCTTTCATTGTTCCTATGACAAGTTTCCTTGTTTCCGGATTCCCCTTCTCCACTGAATGCACTTTCTACTTGCTTTTCAGCTTTGCCCTGTGTCACCTAGTTCCTCTTCTCTTGGTTTTTTCCCTTGACGTATTCTTCTCTTGCTTACAATTAGCAGTTGTTCCCTCCAAATATAATTTCCGTCTCGTCATCAGGCTTTCTGTGAGATTGTCCTCTAGTGCTTTGACAGTTCTGTAGCGAAGAAACCGGGCACCTGTGCCCACAGCTGGAACCGAGGAGGAGGAGAAGGCCGGGTGGGCTGTGCATGACCAGCATGTTCTCAGAGGCCTCGCACTGGGGTGCTTAGTGGGCTGCCAGTGATCTGTTAAACACCGCGCGTCAGACCCTGAAATATCCAGCTATAAATATTTATACGCAACGCATACACGGACCTTCTGTCTCGGTTGGACTCATGTGCCTAAATATGAAGATCTGATGTGAAGACTGTCCTCGCTGAACAATAGAAATAAGAGTACTAGAAGTACTTGAAGTGTAAAACTTGTATAAATAGTAATGCACCAGAACAGGTTGAGCTGGGGCGTGTGAAGGTGGAGGCTGTGCCGTGGACATATGTAGAGTGTCTGGGTGCGACCCCGAAGAGGTGCGCAACCCGTGTGAGTGGCTGCTCTTGCAGAGTGCCTCGGGGGCAGTTCTTACTCATACGGGTGCTCTCGGATGACTTTTATTGGGATTTTTGCCTGAATAATGGTCTGCAAGTGCAAATTTTGAGTGACTGTAAATCTGTGAGCGTCAAATGTTTGAGAATATTTGAGCATAGTCAGATAGCTCTTACGGAGTGATAATGCGCCAAAATGTAGGTTTGTGGGTTTTCCCTTCAATATTTAAAACCAGAGATTGTACACCAAAAAATCAATTGTGTTCTAAAATAACTCCTAATTTCTTTTCTTGAGGTGTGTGAAATATGATGCCTAATGGGATATGCAGTGTGTATTTAACCAGTTTCTTTGCTATATATACTTTATTGAGACAAAGTCTATCAATAATTGACTAGGGATTGATTGACAGTTATAAATTATATTGCAGAACAATATGCCCGGTCTGAAGTATCCTTTTAGTAATGTAAAGCATATGAATGTTCTTAGCAACAATTTCTGTTATGTGAAACACTTAAAATGAGAATTTTGCTTGAATTTTGTGTAAATTACACGGGAGTTTTAATTTTAAAATAGTCATAAATCCTGCTTTAAAAGTTGGTGACACCCAGCAAAATAAGTTCAGCTGTGTTGGGACTGTCACTGTCAGTCTAATGGCACATCTTGTCAGGATTCAAACTTTCAGAGGTTTCTAGATTGGTGTTCTCATACGTCATTGACAAAATATCAAATTTTTAATATTATATGAAAGAATAGTAAGTATTAGAATTCTATCTCATCAACAATATCAGGACACAAAAATGGAAATGAAAGTGTTTATTTTAAAACTTATTTTCAGTGCATTTAAATCTGAATTTAGAAGTTATCTGTCTTGCTGTCCTGATGAACTTCATCCCTTTTCCTACAAAAATCGAATAACAGAAATGCATTGCTGCATTTGAAAGGTGCCAGTATCTCACCAGCCCCATTGTGCTCCTTAAATATTGTAAACGGTGTGGTGGAGTTCAAATACCAGCTCTTGGAAGAAGTGAGGGGCCGTGGACATCAGCTGAGAGGGGTATATCTAAAGAGCTGTGCAGATGGGTTACGTTACTCTTATGCTGGTAGCAGCAGTTAAACATATTCCCAATAATAACTCTAATTGTTATTAAACAAAAATGAATCCATTTTATTGGTGTCTGACATTTTAATAGGTGCTAGTTAGGTCCATGCTTGCTGTTGTGGGCATTGTTTCACTCGAGACCTTCAACATTTTTCCGCTTCCCCAATAAAGTAGAAAGAATTTTGAATAGGGCATAGTGATTCTAGAAAGAGTGGCCAAGAGGCAGAGCTTCTCTGTTTCCAGATGATGTACTCAGAGAAGTAAAGAAAATAATTTCAGATGGTTCTTATATAATATCAAGATTTATTTAAACAGTTTACTTGCACAGCCAATTATATTTGCTTTCACGAAGAGTAGTTTTAGAACAACTCTGCGGGTGTGAGAACATGACGATGAACTGCCCAATTTCTCCATCTGGTAAAATGTCCTTATATTTATAACAAATTTGCATACATCTTCATTTTTGCTTGTACTCGCTTTTTTCCCCTTACTCAACATTACTCTTACGATTGTGCTCTTTTTATTTGCAGGTGGGTTAAGCTTCACCACTTGACAACTGTTTCCATACTTATAATTGTTTATTTCATCCCTTGTAAAGCTGTATATGCATATAGGCAAATTGATAAATGAGGTATTTTGTGTTCAGGAAATCCACTTAGCCCCTTTCTGACTAAGAACATAGCGTGTTTCCCTGCAAAACTGCCAGTGTCACGATGATGGTACGTTACCCAGCTTTTTGTGATCTTCATGTTAGTACCAGGATCTCCGATCAGTCCTTCCTTTTGTCATCATATAAACTGCTCAGTCTATCTCTAACTATGCAGCTATTCAAGACGATTGGTTCAGGACTAAATTCTGGAATCCTCACTCTGTTGTTACTGATATGCTGTAATGGCATCACATTCTGAAAACTAATATAGATTAATCTTTCATGCCTGGAAAAGAAATTATTAAAAAAAATCCCCACAAACCAACAACAAAGCCGTAGGGAAAAAAAAATAAATTCAAGCCTATAAATAGGTAAGGAACCAGATTCATGCAGATAAGTGTTTTATTACACAAAGGTTCGATTATTGGAAAAATTAATGAAAACAGGGTAAGCAGATGTTCAAGTTAGAAAACAGAAAAGGAAAGAGAAGGGACGTGATAAACACGTACAATTTAAGAAATTATACAAGAAGATAAAAAAGGAGTTTTGTTTCTATTCCTATTAGTCTGGTAAAATCTGAAGTGCTAAATTCAGAACTGAGACAAGGAGATACGTGGGGTTTTTATACAACTTTTTTTAGATTGAAGTCTGCTAAAGGATTCCACTGAGGCAGTATTCGGATACATGATATGACATTTACATAGATAGCAGGGGTATGTGGAGCACTGAGAATTAATAATGACAACATTTTCAAGAGGATATTATACCTCAGGCTTCAGAGTTCAAGCCAGTCTTTAGTAGCTGGAAACCAGGATGAACCCTAACGTGTGGCGAGATTATCCTTGTCTACCTACTGCAGATTCTTGGTTTTTTTTTTTTTTTTTCTGTGAAGCAGCTGGTGGTGACTGCTGTCAGAGACAGGACCTTGGATCTCATCCAGTCTTGCAGTTCCTTTGTTCCTTGGCCCTCCCTACATGCTATTTCAAAAACTCATGTCTCGTAGCACACCTAAAAGATAAATCCAATTTAGCTCTTTTGGGAAGTGAATGGATTTCAGAGCTCAGTGTGACTGTAAATGCATTGACCAACTGTATTTGATGAGAAAGAATGTATACAAGAAGAAAACTGCATTTACCTAATGTGTATAGATTCTCATTATGGGTCCAGTGGAGCACTTTTGTACATGCTTATCTTTAAACACGTGTGCACATGCTCACCTGATTACCTAAGGTGCCACTGAAGCACAGATGCCTGTAGAAGTTTCTCTACAGGATCTTTAAAGTTGTGTGTAAAGGTCGTGTGGGTGCCTTTTTTCTTTCTTTTTTTTTTTTTTTTTTTTTTCCCCCCACTGGGAAACGCCACGTCAATCTGTGTGTTAAACCTGATCTAGAGGCTATTGAACTCAGTGGGAATGTTTCCAGTTACTTTAGAGATAATATTTATAGGTGAATAAGTAATAAAGTGCAGAGCTGACTAATTTAGTCTTATGTACTTGGGCTATGGCTTGCTTGTATTCATGTGCTCACATGCTTTGCAGGCACATTAATGAAGGCAGTTGGATTTTTGCCCCAGTTTCTGTAGTTGTCATCACTAACACAAGACTATCGTGAAATCTTACATTCAGTGACCTTGTGATTGCAGGTTCTTTCTTGCTGGACTGGGGTGTGAAAAAAATCCAGCAATCTTGCAAGAGCATCTGATTTTTTTTTTTTTATTATTTTTTTTTTTCCCCCTCAAAAGAAGCCCCAGGATAAGACTGGATTTAGATTACTGCAATAATTTCTCAGCCTTTAGAGATAGGTTTCTTCTTGTCATAGCTAAATACTTTATTAATTGTTCAATCTGATGAATGGCTAAAGATGCTGACGAACATGATGGTTGCAGTTGCGTGTACAGTTCCTTATCTATGTAATTTCAAGAAATGTAAAGTCAAAGATAATAAGCCATTCGTTACAAAATACAGCAGGCATGTGAAACTGGTGTCAATGTAGTTTGTAATAATATCAGAAAAATCATGTACCATTAGCTGAAGTTTGACAAGCACTGAAAGTCTCTTCAGTAATTTACAATATCCCCAAATTAAAACGTTTCCTATCCCAGAGGCTGCTAGAAGCTAAAGAGATCTTGGAAAACTAGGAGGAACAGGTGTACTACTATCCTGACGTATTTAATAAGTTGAAGAATTAGTTAAATAGTAAAATAAAAACAGAGCAGCTAGTGTGTTTTGTTTTTTGGTTTTTTTTTTTGTTTGTTTTTTGTTTTTAAAGCTACGTGTAGCTTGGACGGATTGCAAAAACTCTAGATTGTAACATAGACCTAAATATCCTTATGACATAGTCTAACTCAGTGCAGATCTTGCGTTTAACCACACAGTTTGTTACTTTAGAGTTTCACAAACTTCTGTTGTCTTTCTGATGTTGTTTTTTCAGTGTGTTGAACTTTAATCATGGCCTGAGTTAGAACGGCAGGTGATAAATGAGTCTAGATTTGACTGAGGATTCTTGTTTGAAGGAAGTCCTCTACTTGGCTTTAGTTACGGAGTTTTCTGGAGTTAGTTGGCAGGGGGAGGACGGAAGGAGAAAAATCTTTTCCCATCATGTAAAGATTCTCTTTTTACAGTTTGTAGAACCTTTGATCCCTGACTTGAAGGTGGGGTGGAGAGCAGAGAGTGTCGGAGAGGGCTTTCCTTCTTTTTTTTTTTTTGGTGTTTTTTTTGTTTTTGTTTTTCAGTCCTTTGTCAGCATTCTTAAGGATGAAACCCTTTCACACATGAAGTACAGGTGAAAATATAGAAACCCAGTTCAGGTCTTTTGAATGTTTTCATTCATAATACCTTTACATTGGAAGAAGCTGAATTAAGCAGGAATTGTAGCACTGATGGATCACAGTCGGTGTGTCTACAGAAGTGAAACTTGGCTAAAGAGAACTTATACCGTAGGCTCCCTTTTGCGTTACGGAAGAGAGCCAAATACAGAGATGCTTCCTTGATCGGTAACTGTGTTTATGGAGATGTGCAGATCTTGATAGGGCTAAAACTAAAATGGTAGAGTGAAATGCAAGCTATTCTATGGTGATTTAAGTCAACAATGTGTAGACCTAGCTAAAGTCATGATAAATTTTTCAACTTAGGCAAAATTAATTTTTCTTGGCTATTTTTTTTAGATTTTAAAAAAGTGTCTGTTAGATTTATTTGGAGTATGGTACAGCATTCCATCACATATAATGTATTTTTGCTGATTCATTGACCTAGTCATTCTAGAAAGACTTGAATATAAAAGTAAACCTTTTGTTTGTCTTCCCTAATGATGAACAAGCTCAAACTAAAGAATGGCCCCAAGGAAAAAAAATCAACAAAAATTAACATGAATAGTAATAGTTCTAACTACATAATTTTATAGAAGAAGAAAAATTATTTGACCCTTGGTTTCTGCTCACATACTCTGGCTTGGCTTCAATGAGCTAAGATGTCGCAGGTCTTGTCAGTGGAGAAATTCTCCTGTCCCCTCCTTCTGACAAGCAGATGATGTATCACGGGAATCAGCAAAGAGCTAGATAAGATTTGGAATCCACTTGCAGGTGCTAAAGAACCGAGTTAACATCCCCATTCTTATGTGCTAATCAGTTCTGATTCCTTTTAGTTCTTTATGGCTGTTCTGGTGTCACGATAAACGCTTGCTACAGCTGGCTGTCCTCTGGGAAGGAGCACGCACGAGACTTGCTCCTGCACTGGTGGAGCTGCAGGGACTTCTGTCTTGCCAGGACACTGCCAAACAGGCACTGCACCGTTCCTCCCTTCCCTCTTCATAGTCGGTTTTGGTTTTGCTTTTGTTTTCCTTCCTCTTTGTTGTCTGAAGAGTCACAGGTATCTGTTTAAGGTTGGATAGGTGCTTAGAGAAGTCATAGGGAATAAATCGACGTCGCACAGTCCCACATGGTTTATTTGCCAGGGGAAGCCAGGGAACCAGGTGAAAACTGACGGGCGAATGCGAGGTGAATTCCCACGTGCTGAGCCCTCTGCAGCTGTAGGCGGGCGATTTCCAGCAGAAACTTCTGTGAGTGCATTTTGACTGCAGATCAAACTACTCTCTTTATTCAGCTGCTGCTAAGGTAGTTAACTTAATTAAAACAATGATACACATATCAAAATTCCTAGTGGTATTTTGTTCCAGCATGCCATTCAGTTAAATATGGATGAGTTGGTCTCGCACAGAGCTTCTGGTTTTGCTTCTGCACACTGCTGTGGATTGTTCGCTGGCTCTTCCACCTGGTAAAATGCCAGGATTGCGTGTCTGGAAGTTTGTTCGACTTTTTCTGTCTGTAAAGTTGCTCTAAGAAAAGATAGCTACTTTCCTTGCGAACTTGAGTTTCATCTCTTTGGGCTGTTGTAGCTACAGTAACACTGCCTCGTATCCTGCCATGGGATACAGCAGATCCCGTGGGTGGGATGTGGAAGAGCCCGCATTAAGGATGCGGTACCGCCCCTGGATTGTGTTAGGTGGGCCACGGTGTGGACTGTGCAGTAGGGAATTATGCCCAGGGCAAGGACCCACAGCAACCAATGAAGCTTGTAGTTTTTGGCTTTTTTTTTTTTTTTTAGCCTTTATCATAAAGTAATGTCTTCATTTTTTATCTGATTTGTATTTCCTGGCACGTTTATGCAGGAATACTAAATGTTTATGTCGTGCAAGTTACAAGGCTGAATTCTTCACCCAGACTGCAGTCCCTTTCAGGGTCTCTTGTTACTTTTAATGACATGAATGCCATGGGGACACTCACCTTAAAGAGGTCAGAAATTGAACTTGAGAAAAAATTATATTTAGGGCCACTTTGCTGAGACTTACTGGAGGCGTGTTTTTTTCAACAGTCCTTTACAATGGAGGCAAGATGTAACCAGATAATTGCAGTGTAGTTAGCTTTTTGGTGTTCTGTGAAGTTTTAAGAGAGAGATATATACGTAGGCATTGCAACGGAGGAATCTTTCTGAAGTGGCATTACGCTATTTCAAGTGTAAATAACTGTTTTGAAGAAACAATTAGTTGCTGTTCATACACCGTACAGAAGCAGATAATCCGTGTGATTTACCTGGGCCCTTTGCATTGCGTGCAAAGGAAAACTCGGTTAAAATGCTTTTGTTGCTGTTCCCCCCCTGCAGTGGGGGAAATTATATAGAGAGAAGATGTTGTAGCGAGGGCGAGCATAGAGGAACTGTTCCGCGCTGCGAGCCAAAGGACATCATTAGGAACACTCCTATTATCTGGAAGCCTGACTTCCTGTCTCAGTTTCCTCGTGGGTCTCAATGAATGGCAGAAGAAATGGAACACTTTCCTGCTTGGCCAAAAACTCCTCTAAATGACTCCTCTGGCTGCATGCCACACCGCGCTCGGGAATAAATCCTGCAGCTCCCCCCTGAGTCTGGAGGGCACTTGCTGCAGTTTCCAGGGGTCAGCTGAGCACATTTTAGAAAGCTTGTGGTGGCAAGGCAGACCCAACCTTCCTGCCGATGCCATAACGCTTTAGATGTCCTCTTGTACATTTTGAGGTTGGGTTTTTTTCATGATGGAGAGTGGTAGACGCGTTGACGTTTGTTAATGTAAACTTACATGAGAGTTAAGGGATGCTAAAGAACTGAAGGAAGTTATAATTTTACTACAATAAAAATAGTATAGTGTGCCTTACAAAAAGTACCAAAGACGTGTTTGAAATAAAAATACTTTTACGTATCCATTCAGTTCAACAACTAATTTTCTGTGGTTTTTTTTTTGTTTTGTTTTTTTTTTTTGGTTTTTTTTTTCCCAAAAGTTTTACCATTTATATAAGTACTGACGTTCTAAACATTGGTTGTAGTGTAACGTATAAAAATAGTGTAATAAAACTTTTTGTATGCCTCTTAAGAAAGAATGAAACGTGAGTTGCAGACATCCTATTAAGTGTTATTTCTGTATATGATGCATCTGTCCTCTTCTATGTACAGAAGAAGATTTTTCAATAATTTTTGTCTTTTTTTTATCTGTTGTCTTTGGTACCTTTTCTCTAACATACGTATTAAACCCCAAAATGTTCAGAATCCTTTCTTAGCTCTGATTTAAATTAAAGCCACAGCACCAAACTTTTGGTTCAGTTGTTACTGTCAGCTTCTATACTTCTATTTTAACTACATTTGGCACGTAAGAAACTCACAGCTGACTCAAAGGAAACTTGGCGAAATGTACACCATTTCCCAAAAGCCTGTCTCTATAATAGAAGAGATACTGGGACAGTGTTTAATAATTTTTGGCTTGTTTTGCTGTATGTATCCAGGAGGAAAAATGTTCTTGATTCACTGGAGACAGCAAACACTCACCATAGTTAGCCCTCTGTATGTGTCATCTTTCAAAGGACTCATTCTTCAGCAGCTGTCCAGCTGGAAATTTTGGGGATACATGGAAAAAAGTACAGAAAAGACTTCATAGCTTGTGTTGTTTTTTTGTTGTTGTTGTTTTTTCCCCGGTAGTTTCTCTCACAGTTTATACTGTGTATCCCTCATTCAGACTTTCCAGAATTTGAATGTAAACTTAATTGGTGTGACTTTTCATGGAGTACCATGATGTGATTTGATGGTGATGTGAACCAGCATTTCTCCCACTGAAAGAGCTGTCAGCTTTCCAGCCTGCGTGGATGCAGTCGTGCTGTGCAGGCCCGATGTCGAGGTCGCTGATTGCTTTGAGGGAAGCAGGACCGTTGGGTCATGCCCATCTTGTCAACCGGTCCTTTGGTCTGTCTTCAGTCGCCTTTGTAAAGGCAGCTAAGTGCTCTCTGACAGGAGCTCCCCTTGGCTGAGAAGCAGTGCTCCCCGTGTTGTTTGAGACTTGGCACTAGGGGAGACAGAGCGGATGGCATTTTCTGAGAGTTGGCTACAGGAGGAAAGTGGAGATTGCCGTTTTTTATGGCAGTTTTTGGATATTAAGATCCTGACTTTTTATAAGGGCATGTAGTGATAGGATGAGGGGGAAATGGCTTCAAAGTGGAAGAGGGGAGATTTAGATTAGATATTAGGAAGAAATTTTTCACTGTGAGGGTGGTGAGGCACTGGAACAGGTTGCCCAGAGAAGTTGTGGATGCCCCATCCCCGGAGGTGTTCAAGGCCAGGCTGGATGGGGCTATGAGTGACCTGGTCTAGTGGGAGGTGTCCCTGCCCATGGCAGGGGGGTTGGAACTACATGATCTTCAAGGTCCCTTCCAACCTAAACCATTCTAGGATATTGAAAGCTGAAAGTCGGGGAGTCTCATTTATACCCATTGCTCCCCCTCTCCCCTTCCCAGCAATGCTGCTTTGCCCTTTCTGTTGCCCCTAAGGGTCAGTTCTCTCCCAGAAATCCTTTTCCATATTTCCTCCTGAGTCAGAGGAAGAGGGAGAAGAGGCTCCTGTGCCTACCTGCTGTTCCCAGGGGACACTGGTGAGATGCCAACAACTGTTCCTCATCCTTTGTGCATAGGGCAAAAAATGTAAGATTTTTAACGAACATATTGGATAAATGTTGATGTGTTCTGTTAATGTGCCTGCATTGTCAGTGTCTGCAGTTAAGAATTTCTGGTTATTTTAAAAATGTCTCATATGGTTCCACATAATAAATGAGAAAAAAAAAAAAAAAATCACTTTTTTGGGCCTCCAGAGAGAGGGAACACTAACTGGCACAGAGGGCAGTGTGAATATATGTCTGCATATAACACAACTGTATGTATATGGTTTTAAAAGGGTGTGTGAGAATGAGGTACACACAAACTGAATTTTAAGGATACTTGTATCGTCAGATAGTAAATTTGATCAGTAATTAAACATAAAAAATTCAAGTTCAGTTCAATGTTGATATATTTTATAATCAATTACAACAAAATAATATTAAAAGCTAGTATTTGATTTAGTTAAGACTGCTGCTCAGAGAAGAATAAGAAAATTAGTCTTTTGGTAATAGACATGGAAATATATTTATGCCAAATATAAATCTACTGATTGGATAGCACACAAAATATTACTTTGAAGTATACACAGCACAAGCGTCCAAAGTCCGAGTACTTATGCAGAAGCAAACTAGCTGTTACGGGAAGAGTCAAAATCAGCTTCATTATAAGGCTAGGCAAAATCTGTTGTCTTCAATTGAAATCTGCCCCTGGTTTTACCCAAAGGGCTAGGTTTGGTTAACAAGCATAATATATTGTCAGTGGTTCTAATAATTTGTTGTGTAGTCAATTTTTAACTTAAATGCTAACTGATAGAGAATTTTAAGCTTGGTAATGTTTTTTTGTAGCAAGGACTACTTTGCTTCCATGTTGTAGGGTCGTGTCATGTACACCGCCCCCCCTCGCTGCCCCATAGTTATATTTTTACGTGAGAGAGGCTGTTCTCACCACTTGTGATCTAAATGAATTCCTGCAGTTAGATGCAGATGTTTTTTTCTGGAAGAAAAATGCAAACCAACAAATTCTGCTATTGCATGAACAAGCAGGGCAAAAATGTCTCGACTAGTTACATTATTTTCATCTTGACTTTTGAAGCAAGGATTTGGGTCCATTATTGGATGTTTAGCTTTCAGCCAGGTAAGCGATCTCTGGCCTATTATGTTTTACTAACGTTGCACGTCATCATATTATTTAGCTGTTTAATTTCTGTATTCCATGTGTCATATTTATCTTACGATATTATAGCACATCTATAGTTCACCTTAGAGGGTTTTGCTTTGCTGAGTTTGTGGTTCTTTTCAGAGAAGTTGCTAATTCTTTGTGAAGTAAAGCTTGCACTGAGGATCTTTATGTCAATTTTCTTACATTCATGTAGGAAGAAATAGGTATTTAGTAGACACACAGTACTGCGAGTTTGTGAGAGGGAGTAGTGCAGCTGTACGTAGACTGGCCTATGGATTGATTGGTTTTGATTTTTTGGACTATAGCTAGTAATAAACTGTGATATTTATTGATGCATCCAGTGACACGTCTGTGAGGAAAGTTTGTCAGTGCATCACAAGCTTGTAGAAGTGTAATGGAGATAAAAATATTCCTAAGGAGGACTGCCTGGGGGAGATTGTTGAAGTTTGCCCTGACGGGAGTTGTCAAGTTTCTGTCCAACAGAGAAGTTAAGAGAGTAGTAAGAAACTGGGTAACTCTGAAATTATTATTCCAGTTGTTGCTTATATAAATGACATTGCATTTTAGTTCTTATGCGTATGGGTAGCTGTGGCAGTTTGGCATTTTTTTAGGTCATCGGCTTAGACTTAGGATACTCATTGTACTAAAACACTTGCAAGTTTCAGATGTAAAATATCCGCTTCATGTATGCTATTGAAATGATCATACAAGGTTACAAAGTGAGACCTCACTCTTTTTCAGTGAGCTCCATTAAGGTCAATTAAAACCGAGGATGTTGGGACATTTAGCTGGAGTGTATGTTGACACGGAGACAGTTGGATAGATAAACTGTAACCTGAATAAGTGCACGAACTTGAGTTTTAATTGTGAAGATTTTATGGAATTTGGTAATATAATTGAAAAATGGGAAATTGCTGTCATTATTTGTTCTAGATAAAATCTTGCAGAGGCATTTGCCAGCCACTTCACTGGTTTACAGAACAGGTTAATATTAAAATAAGAGTTGTAAAATCTGCTTGGGGAACACTTTTGTGTTTGAAGATGACTTGCTTTAAAAGCTTACTCTTCTATGTGGTATGCGTATTTTTCCTGGAAACCAAGTATGTCTTTATTTTGATCCAGTTACTGTACTTGCAGAAATATGTTTGTGGTGGAGGAGCTCGTTTTAGGGCAAAACAAACCATACTGAAGTGAACTGCAAGTACATAGTGAAAATGTTGATAAAAGCAACGAGAACATTAAATAAGTTGCTTTGTCTCCTAAATATACTGCTTCACGCCTGTTTCTCGCAGAGAGAAAATAAACTCTCTGCACTCAGTGGCTGTACCAGTTAACATTTTGTCTGTTGCTTAAGGGCTGAGTTTTGTCCTCAGTTAAGTCAGTGGGAACTGACTTAACATCCACTGGCAAATCTGTCTTGGAACTCTCTTACGTTAAAAGTTTGGATGAGATTGAGTTGACTGCAAGGGAAAAATGAGCTGTCAGCCATATCTCATCCAAACATAAAACATGTTCATCTAGTAATAAAAAAAAAGGGTAGTATTGAGCTAATGCAGTGGTGGACTATTTTTGTGGGAGAACGAAAGCAAATTCTCCAGTGAAGTGCAGTGTACTGCTGCCTTCAAAACCACATTTTTATTTATCAGTAGGAATGTGTCTGTGCCAAATTGTCTGTCCCCAAATTGTAATCACTAGTTCAGATTTTGAAGGCGCTTGGTGTGTGTATTCGTTTTTGTTTTGCCTTTTTTTCCAAAGCACACTACTTATGTACGCATTACAAAGGCAGCCTCTTTAACTATATATGAAGTATTGCCCTCACTATATACAATCTTTGCTTCTGCTTTAAAGTGGCAGACAAGCACGTTATCGAGGTCACTTTCAGCGAACCCTTGCGTGCACTCCAGTGTTAAATATTCACTTCGGGCTGCCCAAAAGTCATCCTCTCCAGTTGGGCCTTCTGTTTACGGCTAAAACCCATTTCCAGTTGCTTGGTGTTGTGCAACGTAAAGCAATGAAGCAGCTGGTTGTTTCTGTGTCCTATCTGTCATCTAGGGTCTTACTTTCGGATCTGGCTGCACGGTTCTTAGCTTTCGTCGGCAGCAAGCAAAATGCTTGCGCTGCCTGCTGCCAGCGGCCAGTGCGAGTACTCGCTCTCTGGGGACTCGGATTCCCCGACAAACGGTGGTTAAGATGGACTGGGAAGAAAGCAGGTTAAAGCTGGGGCTTGTGGGGGGCTCCGAGCGCTTAGCGCCGTGGGAAGACAATTCCTCTCGTTCAGCCTCTCGACGCTTGGGCATGGGAAGAGCAGCGAGGACTGAGCAGCGCGTTGGGACCAGCTGGAGGAGGGAGAGGCGCTGGGCGGGAGGGGGGGAAAAGAAGGGACGCCTTTGCCGTGCAGTTGTCAGGTAATTCCTGAAGAAGCTAAAATTCATTATAGCCCAGTTAAATGTTCCCTACGCGGCTGGTCGTTCTTTTTGCATGTCAGCGGCAGGTTTTGGTACAAACGCCGTATTCTAAAACATACAGGTCTCTTGTGAAGGTTTGATTGCTTTTCCAGATAGTTTTTTTAGGTTCAAAAGGGAGTGTTACAGTTCCTCACTTTCAAAGATGCATATCTTGTCTTCTTCCACACTGGTCCTCCTTCTTCCCACTCAGGACAATATGTAGGTTTAGTTTTTGTTGTTGTGTTTTTTTTTTTTTCTTTTTTTTTTTTTAAATGAAAAAACGCTTTGTGTATAGAGCCTTTTTAGATCTGCCTGTAAAAATACTCAGCAGAGGTCCTTAACGAATCCCAGGGTTTCTGTCCCCTTCTCTCCTAGGGATAAAGTGCCAGAACTCAGTCTCTTATTTTTACATTTGGTGAATGGAAATTTGGAGAGAGCCGTTTTTTTGATCGGGCATGCTCATTCCCGAACAGTCCCTGAAAGCTTTTATTGTCCTCTCATCCCATCACAGACACCTTTCCCAGGAGTGCACCTCGTGGAGCCAGACTGTTGTGCACCAGTAGTCTGCAACAGGACATCACCTTTCAGTTTGCCCAAGAGGCAGGTTGTTAATAGAAACCCCGGCAATAAAAACTTGAACCCTGACTTCTGAATAATCAGCTGAAGTTGCTTTAGTGTAGGCCTGACCTTTGCCTTCCATCAGCACAACAAACACTCCATAAAACCATAAGAGATAAGTAACTTTCATCTTACAAGCCACGCTTATCTCCGTGAAACAAAATTGCTGTGTAGCATCTCCCCTTTATATCAAGTATTTTTATTTTTTTTTATTGTTTTTTTTTTTTTGCAAATGGACTTCCCTTCCAGAGCTTGTAAGTTATAAGGTTGTTTCTGGTTTTGTTGGATATATTTAGAAAGTTCCTATTATGCTTTTCTTTTCTTTTATTGTTTATACTGGCTAGAAGAACACAATTAAAATTTTCATCCCAGGTTGAAGCATAATTTGGTGTGATTGCTCAGCTTCTGATCTCACTACCAAGAATGTCTTGTTTTAGGAGTTGATAAAAATATTTGGCTCTGTTTCACCTCAGTCACTCTTGGCAGTTCTTCATCTGCTCTTCTGGGGTTTCCATCTGCTCTTTTATTCTGCAGTTTCTTCGTTAGGCCCCAATTCAGCACCAATAATTGCAAGTAAGTGAAAAACTCACTGATTTTCTGAGGGTATGGGGTTGGATGCAGGTGCTATTCTGCATCTTGGTCAGAATCTTCCAGTAGTTTATCTCACTGCTGAAATGGAGAATATGGCTATTCCCTGCGGCTTTGAGTGTTCCTTTGTTCTTCCTTCCTCACAGGTGTCCAATGATTTAACCTAGAGCTGTATACATTACTTAAAAAAAACCCCAAACCAGCAGATCTGTAAAATTAAATGTGTCACAAGGGCTAAGGGAATTTTTTTTTTTATCTGATGAACTTTTCAAATTAAAGTCCTTTTAGTTACAGAACAAAGCTTATGAAGCGCTTATGAACACATGTGAAATTAGATTTATTAAAAAAATTGTTAATTTCTCTTCAGTAATTTCATACTTGTCCTGTTACTTAAGCACTTCTAATTTAAAAAAAAAAAATATTCACAACTCATAATAGGGGTTATTGATGCTGAATAATCATTTGGTTTCAGCTGATTAAGCTGCTAACCAGCACATTGCATTATATAGAAAAAAAAAATCACACATATACGTGACTGTCTGCTTACTTATGTATTTCACTTTCAAATGTGCTTTTAATTTCACATCTTCTTTTTAACCTCTTTTTAATGGATTTTTTTACAGAAAGCACTATCAAAGTTTCCTTTATCATCTAGCTAGTGAAAATGTAATTGTAGTTGTGTAGTGCTTGTGTGTTGAAAGATATTATGTCATAGTGAAAACCATATATTCGTTACCTGTAGGAGACAGCTTGTCTGACTAAATGTAAAGCTTAACCGGAAGGCTCAGAAGGTGAAGTAACAGAAGAAGGAAGAACTTGGTAGTGAATAGATGCATAATGAATGAATTAATTCACTGCTTTTCTCATAGGTTTTTTTTTTTTCACATGCTCTTATAATGTACATTTTAACATACTGAGAATATACTTAATTGTAAAGAAAAAAAAAATAATACTCCAGTACCTGCCTACTACTGACATTTATGACAGCCTCCTATTGAGTTAGCGGATTTTTTTTGCCATATAGAATGCTGACAGCTTATCATGTAAAAGCTTTTCAATAACTTTACTAGTGAAAAAGATTATTGAACAAAAGAAGTGATGTAATATGCTGAAAAATGAAAATCTTTACGTTATCTGTTTAATGAAGCATGCTATCTGCACAAGCTCTTGTTTTCCTTTCAAACAACCATTTCTTATATTCTGCTAGTACTTTTTTCTCTCTCCTATCTATTGTGTAAACTGGAGAGATTTACAGCAGACTCATATGTGGAAGATTTCTATTTTTTAATTTTATCTCCCTTTAATTTTCAAAAATAACCATGAACACAAAAATGTTTTCCTTTGATTACTAGAACCATTATTATGGAATATTCCATTGCCTCTACTGGAGAGAAAGTCTAGAGAGCCTAAAAAAAATCTTTTACGCTTTAGAAAAACATAAAGAGTACTAACAGGTATTAGCAAATCAGCTATTCAGGGTGTTTCCAGGCATAGTGATGCGATCACAGCAGACAAAATCCAGGGAGAAGTATTGCACTGATTCATCTTTCATTCCTAACCCCCCGAATCTGCCTGAGCCAGCTTTTAGTGTTTCCCACCGTCTCTGAGAGTTGGAGGCAGCTGGTTATTGCTCTCCCAGGTAACTGTGCCCAGTGTGCCTGGGGCAGCTGCTGGAAGAAAATTCTCATCCTGTAACTCCTGGCAGACTGAGCAGGAGTGCAGGTGGGGGCACCGCATCAGCACCCAACGGGGTTTGCAGACCTGCTGGCTACTACCGTGAGCATCTTAGCCAGTGCAATCTCTTCTCTCTCTCTCTCTCTCTCTCTCTCTGTATCTTGCTGCCTAAATATACCTTCTTCCTTCTCTCCATTTTTAGAGTGTAAAAGAAGGTACCTGGTATATGGAAGCTGTCTGGCATGCTGCCTCTGTCATATTTTCCAAAAACAGAAGGAGAAAACTAATTCTTCCTTTATCAGAGGGGAAACTTGTTCCCCGACTTAAGCCCTGAGGGTTTAAATTAATCTTGGCAACACCTGATGAACCCTTTGTCACAAGAGTCAATTGCATGCCCCTACTGCGTTTTCTTCTGTATTCGGAAGCGACCCAGTTTCTACATAACTGGTCATGCCATAAACAGAATGTTGCAGACAGGTGCTTACCATTGCTGCCACCAGGGAGTCCTGAAAGACCACCGCCTGCTGGTGTCATGACCAGTAAAGGCTGGTGGATGGTCTGTTATCTGCATTGCCATGAGGAACCCCTGACAGGTAGGGAAGCCAACAGGATGACAGCTTTCCCATGCTGGTGGCAGGGAAGAATAGGTGAAACAAAAAGATTTGTTTCCTTTCTTGGTTTTGGAGAAAGTGTGGAAATAACAGATTTGGGGAGTTTCTGGGGACAAGAACTGTTTCTGAGTAAGGAAGAAGTTTTTGAGGAAGGCGCTCAAGTAAAAACTGACTGGTTTGTGTTACAGTTTAATGTGGTAAAACTATACAAATGGCTTGGTGAAGCAGAAGCACTGGTCAGAGGTCCGTTTACTACTTCGCTTTTACTCTTTGCTTAAAAACTTGGAGAAATTTTGCTATTGGCTTCTATACAGCCCAAATTTGTCCTTTGACTCTTTTGTTTTACTTACAACTAATGAATCGTTGTCCTAAATAGTTTTGTTCTTACTCAGTATAAAAATTTATGATGGTCAACACCAGTGTTTGTGATACACTGGGTGTCATTGGATTGCAGTGTGAATCATTATAGGCATACATATATAATACTGCCAAAAAGACTTCGCTAGGCAGGTGGCAAAGTATATCAGCGGAGTTGGTTTTTGTTGCGCTTTTAACTAACTTTGCGGCTGGACAGCAGCTATTTATAACTTCACAGTTACGTCTGCCTTGAGTCCAAGAACTCCACTATAACGGGTAAAATAATAAGATTAAGAAGGTGCTTGCTTGGATAAGATTTGAAGGCCCAAAGGGAGAAAACCAGCCTTCCCATGGCTCCTTTTTTGCTGTGACGTACTTCGTGTATAGTCTTATCCTAGCCATTTATTCTACCTTATTCACCCCGATACAAGGATAAAAGTAGGATATCTTTAAAATGGTTTTTGTTTCTAAAGTACCTGATGGCTCAAATCAAATGTATCTTGCACTCTATCTGAAAAAAAAAAGATCTCTTGCAAATTTTGCCCAGTCGAATTCTGTATTCATATGGATGGATGCCTGGCCTGGGAGATTATCTGCGGTGACTCAGTGCATATGCTGATATGTTGCAATTGACAAAAATGGAAGTTCTGGTGCACGCAACAAATTTCTTTCAGTGTTAGGAGCTGCCTTGGGAGCTCTGGCCCTATGAGCGCAAAGGATTTTTGCAGTTCTTGCAGCAGTATTCCAGCATTGGTTCTAGGTGGGAAACCAAGCTTCTATGAACGATGTCACTATTGATGTATACTTTATTCTAAAAATCTTCGCTTTCACTGCCATCCGAAAATACGGCATATACCCTGATGTTCACACAGATACTCAGGTCTCTGATACAGGGCAGAGCTATGTCACAAGTTAGGTTGGTCTTATGGGCAGGTGTATTGGCTGGAAAAAAATAAAGGAAAAGACCAACAAGTCTCTCATAAGAAAATAATATGTTTCTGTAAAATTGATGTTAATAATAGCTTTTCAGTTGGTTTCACGAAGTAAATGGAGCTCACGTACAAATGCTGTGGTTTTCTGCTTTTATATGTTTGTCTTTTTAGAAAGATATGTTCTGCACGTTACAGAGCAGGGTTTGGATTTCTTAGTTTCTTTTAGTCCTTCCATAACTGTGATATTTATCGAATATTCCTGAAATTACTTCCTGAGTGGCTCAAAGCTTCCTTGTCCTCCTCCTCGTTTCTCAGAACCCCCACTCCCAGTCTACCTCAGCTCTGAACTCTGCTCGAGAACCAGCTTTGCGCAACAAAAAACCCCCGTCTAACTACATGCAGACACAGAATATTGTCACAAAAGAAAACAACGTGCCACATGTGTGAAATCAAGTGTGAAAGCAAGAAAGTCTGTTCCTGCCTAGCCCCTTGGCCTGTTTAGGGCATGATGTGCTTATCTGTAGAGTGCCTTGCCCATGTATGGCAAGAGATCAGGTCAAATAAATAAATAATAGTCCAAACTCTCGAGTTCTTTACTCTGGCAGTAAATTAAAGTAAATGAGAGTTTGCTTATGTAAAAAGCTAAGTGAGTATGTCAGAGCAATAATAATACGATGGAAAATACTTTATCCAAATACCCTAGTACTGAAGAGCTGTAGAAGGTCGACGCCAAACCCTGGATCAAACTGAACGCCCACGACCACGGCTGACACCAGCGGCGGGTGTGGAGTTCAGAGAGAGCCAAAAGCGAGCTGGGATTTTTCCCTCTAGCAAAAGGACTGTATTTTGCATGTGTGCTTTATAAATCAAATCACACAGGGGGTAACGAAACTTCTACTACCTTTTCATCTTCTTGCAGAAGTTTGTTGGTTGTCTCAGCTGTAAGGGGTAGTCTGCAGATAGCAAGGAGAAGATTTCCCAGCCACACCAGGAAGGTATCGATAGCATGGTATCTCTGAGCTCTGCCAGTGACACAGCCGCCAGGGTTGGGTTGATGTAGGGTAAGATGGCAAAATAGGAAGACTTGGGGAAAATTATGTCAGATCCTTTGGAAATCTCTTTGGCATAAAAACGTCCCTGAATACTGAGGCCGGCTGTTGTGGAGTAGCCAGTGCCTGTGCTAGTAAATTTTGGCTCTTTCCAACAATTGTGACTGTATCCGAGCTGTCTGCTCTTGGCTGTGGGCTAAGGGTTCTTTCAACTGCCCTATCCATCCTGGGAGCTGCTCAGGCACAGTGCTGGTTGGGATGGACTGATTTCACAGCAGGAAATTTTCCAACGGTTTGCTAGTATGCCCTCTATCACTTTGGAACTCTTCCACGCTTTAATTTACAGATCTGTATGCAATTTACACGTACCTATAGATGAGTCTGTGTAATCTGTAATTTAGGTAGATGTTGTCCAAGTGTCCCAGGTAGCTTCATTTTCTGGTTGTTACATCTTCCTTTCTTCTGATGCAGGTCACTTTTAGAAACAAAGACAAATGAGGCAGCCATGACACACAGAAAACACTACATATGTCGTGTATTAATGCTTTAGAAGAAAAATGTGAGGGTTTTGCCTAGGTTTTTTTAAATGTTCAGTTTTCATGTAGAGCCAAGTAAAGTACTGATGTATACTAGAGGAAATTGTGTCTTGCCTCTGAGAAATCTCTGTTGGAAACCGAAAGAGAAGAGGCACGTAAGGCAGGAATGTACTTTGTTAATTATTGGTGTGATCTGGTATTGCAAAAAGAATTGGGATTTGTGCCCATGTCTAACTTGTGCAGGTGCTCAACTGTATTTTAAGCGTCTCCTTACACCTAAATCAGTGTCTTGTTTCCTGGGTGAAGAAAGGAGGCTCCCCTCTGATGTCAGGGAATTGAGATGGTTGTTATTGATTACCAGGCGAGGAAGGTGAGGTGAGAGGGGAAAAACCAAAGGCAGGGGAGAAAAATCAGAGAGAGAACAGACGCAGGGATGGGAGGTATAAAATAGGAAAAAAGGAGAGAAAAATCTCACTTTGCCATTTATCAATCTGGAAGTGAAACTAAAAGTAAGGGAATAGAATAGTGAGGGAGAAACCCATAGATTAATGAAGCCATTTCTCATATTGTATGCAAGTATAAAAATCTGAAGAAGCTATACAAGGGATTGGAAAGGAGGGTATAGGGCTGCCTGGAAGCAAACGCTGTGAGATTCAAAAAGCGAAGAAACTAGAGACCTCCCAAGGGGCAAATTACACAGGAAGGAGGTGTATAGAGTCCTTTACAAGCCATACGGGTTGTCCAGTGGCTGGCGAGGATAGCGTTAACTCTCCCCGGAGGAGAGGGGAAGGCACAGCTGCATGCCCTCGGCACAAGGATCCTCAGGCACCTGTCAGTGGAGGAAGTGAGGTGGGGCACAGCCTCACTGAATTATGGTTTTCTCCCAAGGCGTTATGACAGGAGCGTGCGCGCCGTCATCCGCATAAGCTTTGATTAGGCGGAGAAAGGCAAGTGCTACTGGAGAAAAGCTCGTTATGCAGATTGCTTGTACGTGAAATTTGCTTTCACAAAGATACTCTTTTGTTCGTTTTGCTTAGGCATAGACTGTGGCAAATGAAATCCCTTTTGCTGAGTGTAAATTTTTTGGCTGAGTAACGCCTTTATTTTTTTCCATCTGTGTGGGTGTTCATGCGGTGCCTGCATAGATTTTGGAAAAAATATTAGTCTATCCAGCCGTAGCTTGCCTAAGTTATAATGTTGTAGTTTATTGTGGTGGCAAAATGGGTATCAATTTCTTCTCATCCTACACGCAGGATGGTTAAAAATCTCTTCCTCCTTGTCATGCAAATTTAACTGTCCTAACAGCTGTTAGTATAGGGCAAGCCCCTTAGGGGGGAATAGTCAAACAAAGCCTTGTGTACCTAAACTGCAGTTCCTTTTGGGTGCGTGATCCATTAGGCATTCTTCTCTCAGTATCCTTGAAGCCTACACCTTTTCAAGAGGCTGTGGTAACGCAAAGGCCTCGTGTACACAAGAAAAGTGTAGTGATTAAATTAAGTAGGTTTAGATATCAGTTTAGTTAAACGAGGCATTGCCTTCTTTAGACATTCTTGCTTCAGTTTAAGCACACCTTATGCTAATGTTCTGAAGTTAGATCAACATAAACCATTCTCAAAGCAAAAAGCGCCAGCAAACTTGGTGGGTAAACAGCATTAATTAGTCAAATCAGTTGCTAAAACAACCCTTTCGGATACAATTGAAGGTTCTTCTGTGAAGTTTCTTCTCCTTAATGCTTTATTGTTGACACAGTAGAAAATTATAGATTAAGATAGGGTTGTTAGTTTTACCCTGATAATACAACTAAGAATAGATTTGGCATGGAGAAAAAAAAAAGGTTGCTCGCCCATCTCCCCCTCACCTGTCAGTGGTGCCAAATGCTGAATCAATCTTTGCGCATTTATGTTCTGCGGGGCTCTGTGTAGGATGATGGGAAGACAAAGCGTCTTAAATGTTAATAGGAATGTTGATAATAAACTGGTTACCACTTAGTAGCTTCAGCTGAGACATGAAGAAGTATGTAATCAAATTTTATTTTAGCCTGTTTGGTTTGGAAGTTTATTGCTCTGCACTCCTGTGAAACAGTAGGTCAATGTAGTGCAATCGCAGTGACCTGATAGGTAGAATGTTTTCTGATAGGTTTTTCTGAAGTAGTGTTTATGGAGAAATACATTCATTTTTGTCTACCCAGTTGAATTAAAAAGTAGCTCTTACCAAGTATGTATGAGTAATTGCATGTCTTAATACCTAATTTACTACAAGCATTTAGCTGTATGAATTTTTTCCGTTTTAGAAGATACGAACAGTAAAATGCATACTGAAAATCCATTGGTGTGATTTGTGAGACACGGCTCTTGGGTGAGCTTTAAAATATTTGAGAATATACCTACCTACCATTTAGCACAAATAGTTTTTAGAGGATAAGCCAAGAGAAAGACTGACTGAATGCTGCCATTGAGGTGACCCGATTTGGCAGAGTAGGGAACAGGCTAACACAGATAGTAGGTCTACTGAAATTTAAATTAGTTTGTTTTAGATGGAATTAAAGTCTGCTTTATAAAGAGTGCTTCTCAGAATGGGGATATTTTGAAAGCATGCTTACTAAACACTGATCTGAGCTTCTGTCTAGGTGTCTGATTTCTATCAGTGGTGTTTCTGTGTTTGGAATAACAGGAAACCCGAATAAGGTAGAGTGTGTGAAATGCTAATGAGGCTGAATTGATTAGACAAATTCAGAGAAAGATTGCAAAAAGCAGCCAAAGTGATCTGTGTTTTTTTTTTTTTTTTTTAATTATGAAAGTATCTCACTTCATAAAAACTGCAAGCATGTGCTTTAAGTTAAATCTGTTATTCTGTAGATAATAAAAACAAGTCTAATTCTTTAAATTACGTGGGTGCTCTCAGTAAGCCACTTAATTTTTACAGTGAAGACTCTTGTTTGTCAAATGTTATTTGGTCCAGTTTAGCTGACAAAACAAGTCTTTTGCTTGAATAAGGGCCTGGTGAGATAAGAGGTTTCAAAAATTCCTGTTGCTATAAAGAAGTTAATTTTTGTATGTTTACTAAACCAGAAAGATAATAGCTTGCACTTGTGACTTGAACTATTCTCCCACTTGCTCTGCAGCTGTGGTCAAATCATCTGAGTAGCTAAGGTGGGTCTGGCGAGTGCTGTTGAGCAGAAGTGGTGTAGGCATGGTCCAGTTCCCCTGACTTTCTAAGCACATTATCAATAAAGATAAGCAGAGTTCTGTCTTGTGGGCACTTAGCATAAGTCAATAAGTAGAGCTTCTGTTGACATCCTTGGCCAGTTCCATCGGATGTTCTTGTAACTAAATATTTGCAGGATCAGAATTTATCTCAATACATTAGTTGGATGTGCAGTGTTTGGTTCAAATAGAGATTACGCATCCCTCTCTCTGTTATGCTTCTGAGATCAAGCTTGAAGTTATCTTTGTTTCAGAACCTCTGATTAACAGCTTGTGGAACAAACTTCTGCAGCTAGTGGAATTGTAAAATAAATATTTATGTGACCAAATTCTTAATTTGTGCTTTGTAGGTGTCTAATTTGTGCTTTGTAGGTGTATATAGAGATCACTTTTTCTGCATATTTAGAGGATAAAAATACAGTGAAATTATTTTAATATGTGCAAATTTCATCCTTGTAATCCTGTTTTGTTTGTTTGCTCTTTTTTAACCTGAGACTAAGCAGTGATTTGCAATGTCAGGTGTTATGTGCTGTAAATAACTCCCCAGGTTAGATGTATTTACACAGTGAATATAAAATGTAGGTTGCAATACTTAGAACAACGTAAACAGAATTGCTATTCTTACGTGGTTTGGAAGGCAACTACTGAGTTAAAATATGAATCTACAAATGGTTGTAAAATTGTATGTACTTATCTTTCAAATTTCACTGAGGATCTGCCTCAGAAGAATTTGGCCCTTTCTGTGTCTCTTCCTGTATGCTACTCTGATTAGGTATTCACTGAGGGATAAACTTGAAAGGATTACTGGTGAACAGGCTAGTGGATAAATTTTTTCTCTTGGATCCACATGATGGATTTTGGCACTGATAATCTGCACACGTGATTTCTAAGAATATTTTTTTCAGATTTAGAAATTGCTGATCAGCTGTGATACTGGCGTTTTTGTGCATCTAAGAGGAGAAATATTAATAATTTATAGTCAAGAAAATAAATGTATTTTACCTTTTGGTGAATTTGGATGAATGTATTTTCTGTAATTATGTTTTGTTTTTCTTCACATAAAATAGTCTCTTAAATACCAGCTGGCGGAGAAGTTGCCAGTTGCCTTTTGCAGAACAGATGATTTTTCACAGCAGTTACTTGAATCATTCCATAGCTGTCATTTTTCAAAGAACAGATTACAGCAAACATTCCTAAAAGTACGGATTTTCCTCTTGACCCTTATCAACACTGAGTTTGAAATGATGGAAACTCACGGAGCTTTTTGCCCACTATGGAAGAGTTTCTGATTTCCAGTCCCTTTTGTTTATCGCTCATGATACTGTTTGGGTTAGAGCCCATCTTTTCCCCTCTGCTCCTTTCTATTCCCCTTTAAAATGCATGATTAAATCCCCAAGACACGGAGAGCTTTCCTTGTGCTCGAAACTGCCATTTCTCTCTGATATATGGTTTTTTTTTTTTTTTTTTTCTTCCTCCCCAGCTCTTTTCTCTCACGCAGCTGCTGTCCCCATCACCGCGTTGTGCGTTAATTGCGAGGGAGCCTGCGCCCCTCGCTATGCATGCCTTCCTCCCATTGACGCTAATGGGACTTAATCACTCCTATCCAAGGGGAAATAAACCACGGAGGGCCTGGGCCATCCCTTCCCCAGTGTACCTGATTGGCATGGGATTTTGTGGCTTGCCCCTGAATGCCTGCCTTTCTGCGCAGAGAGGGAACTTGGTGTCAATTTTGCTAATATTGAAGGGGGGTGTGTGTGTGTGTGATCCTTTTTATGCTGAGCTTCACGACCGCATCTTGTGCTTTCTCAGTTTTGACTAGCTACAATCTAGATGCATCTCGCTTTGTAAATTCCTTGGAGTGGTGGTTTTCTGGTCTGTTTGGTTTTATTTGATTTTTGGGGTGGTTTTTGTTGGGGGGTGTTTGTTTGTTTGTTTGTTTGGGGGTTTTTGTTTGGTTGGTTTTGGCCGTTGTTTTTTATGTCTTTTAATTCTCTCGTTCCTGGAGCAGCAAGGATGCTTTGTTTCTTTAAGGTGCTAGAGATGATACCTAGCTGTCCTGATTTTGGTGTTACCGGTTCTTTAAACATTAGTCCTTTTGTCAATTATGCATTAGTCTATTTGCCTTTCATCTTGACTGTTTCTTTTCAGGGATTTACAATACTGTTGAGTTAAGGATTCTCACAGTAGATGGTAATGGAGAAATACTCTTAAGTAAGTTTGTCTAAGAGTGCTGATTAAGTAAATGTTTCTAAGTCTATTGCCTTAAGGCAACGTTTAAAGGGGTTTTCTTTTCCTTCTTGTAGTAGAAAATGTAGTTTTAATGAACTTGGGTTTTATTTGTCAAGCACTAGGCTTTTTCTACTTGATACGGTTAAGAAAAAAATGTAGTGATACCCTCATTGTTCTTAATAAAATGGATTATTAAATTATAAGAGGATTAAGCATTTTAGCTTCTGGCCTTTACACTTAATTTCAGAATACCCTTCTGGAGCCAAAAACCCTGATATGGCAGTGTTTCATGCTCTGCTTTGAAGTACTGCAGTTCTGGAGATAGTATCCAGGTATACTAAATGATTCTCACCTACAAGAGCGTGCCATTTGAAAATCTGTCTTCCATTAATGGGGGAGTGAATGATTCTTCCTTGTATTTAGGCAAATCAGTAGTTTAGTGGGTAGGTAAAGTTATTCTCTAAATTGAAGTCATTGAAGTTTTGCCAATTAAGACTTTGTGCGATACCATAATTTACATGAGATCTCTCTTTCCTTCCAAGGACCTTAAAACATTTTTCTAAATGTTAAGTTGGCTGTGCAGTTTTTCTCTGAAACTTATAGCCCATATTTCAGAAATACAAACTAGTACTGAGATGTCAAATGATGCTTTTGAGATTAATAAGAAATACCGATGAATCTTGAGCCCTGCTCACACTTTGAGATAGGACAAATTGATGATTGCGGTTGTGTGTGTTCTTATTGGTTCAAAGTATCTACATAGTGCAAGGGCTGTGCTGCGGCCCACTGAAGTGATGGTTTTTGTAGCATGAGATGAAGGGTATATGTAGGTATACGTTGCCTGCCCTGTGGCGTGTCAGGAGAGGACAGGTGAGCCTCTCGGGAGCTGAGCTGGTGGGATCTGAACGCTTGCAGTTTTGTTGGGAAACGGTCCCTGGAGCGAACTGCATTTAAGACTGCGCTTAAATTTTGTCTTGCAAACAGCAAGCTGGAACGGTTCAAAACAGAGCGAGGGAATGAACTAACAGCTAGGGAGTACAAATGACCACATGCCCTGTGCTCAAATTTGTTTGCTGTCTTTATTTCGCAGTGTAAGACCAGGATGTACACGAGAGAGCCATTTTTAAAATTTATCTGAACCTATGGGGGTAACTGATAAAAGTTTTGGTGACAGGGCCTTAGGACAAACTTGTCTCATGGACAGAGCTTTAGGTATGGCTTAATTAATGCCCAGAGAGGTGGTAGATGCCCCACCCCTGGGAACATTCAAGGTCAGGCTGAAAGGGGCTCTGAGCAGCCTGATCTAGTTGAAAACATCCCTGCTTATTGCAGGGGGGTTGGGCTAGATGACCTTTAAAGGTCCCTTCCAACCCCAACTATTCTATGATTCTAATTCAATTACTTTTATTCCATTTTCTGTAATTGCTTTTAAACAAAGTTCTGTGTAGGGTTTGTTTTAAGCCCACCTCTTGATTCCCAATTTGAGTTAATTCTGACATTAATTGTGCTTTTTTTAGATCTTTTTTTCTTTTCAAGTTTGTAATTGTTTGGTCTTTTACTCCTTAGGTAATTAGTCTGAGAAACTACAGGGAAGATTCTGTCCCATGTCCAATGTGGAACTTTGCTGCCAAAATTACTAATTACTCACAAAAGTTATTTCGGGGGACTGTGCAATTTTTGACAAAGATTATGACATAATTTTGGCAAGTACCCTTAGGTATTCAGGTTACTGAGTAGTAACAGTAATTATTAAGGCACATACTTATTATGCAAAAAAAACCCCCAAACAAACAACAAACCAAAGACAAAAAAGAAAGAAAAGCATGTGAAGTTACTGATTTGTCTCCTCAGTTGTAGTTCACTGTTATGTTAATATGTCAAGTCCTGGAAACACTGTCTAAACAAGGGAAACAGAGGTAACTATTGTATCTTAAATTATGCCAAATCCTTTAATAGGATCTTAATGCAGTGCTTTTTTTTTTTTTCTCAAAACCATTATTTTTGCATATTTTTTCTTTTCTTTTTTTTTTAAATCACCTGCTCATGTACATACAGTGTTGTATTTTCTGAATTGCCCGCACACCACACTTAACTGGGGCATGCAAGGTCAGTTACATTGCCACTGCCTCTTTTGCCTTTACTGAAGAGTATAATTATGCTGAAATAAAGAAGGAACAGAGTTGCGTATCTGTTTTCTGTGTTGCGTCTGAAAAATACCGGGAAGGAAATGTGCTGAAGCATTAGAAACACTTAAGATAGCATTTGTCTCCCTTAAGGTTAGCGTTCTGAAAGACAGGTGTTTAGTTTAAGCTGGTCATCCCTCATCCTGCTATAATGAGTTGAAAGAGAGGGCTGGCCTTATCAGTCACTAGATTTGCCTATTTTAGATACCTGTGTTAGACAGGGGTGTATGGCCTTGGCCTGAGGTGCCTGTTTTTCCCTTCATTCTTTCCGGCAGGGTGAGTATAGGTGCCTTGGATCAAATGAGGTGCAATCTGAGTACTCCTGAATTCAGAGGAAATACCTAGACTTCCAAAATAAGTAATCGGGTATTCTGTTTCATTAAAACTGTCTGTGCAAATGCCTGTTTACCATGGGAATTCACATAGCTGGTGTTTGATTTAGTAGTTTTCTATGCAGACATACAATTTTTCTGAGTAAAAATTCTTCTTGTAAAGCACAGCCTGTTGGAGGCACAATTTCTGTGCACTGCATGTTTCTTCACCACTGCGAGCTTTTAATTAGTGAGCATTTTTTCTGGCTTTCACTTTTTCCTGCTTCTGTATGTTCATAGAACCGTTACGGCTGGAAAAGACCTTTAAGATCATCAAGTCCAACTGTTTTCTAACTCTGTCAGGCCCACTTCTAAACCATGTCCCTGAGCACCATATCTAGACGGCTTTTAAATACATCCAAGGATGGCAATTCAACCACTTCCCCGGGCAGCCTGTTCCAGTCTTTGATAACCCTTTCAGTGTAGAAGTTTTTCCTAACGTCTAACCTATGTTTGGTAGGTCTTGATATGTTCACATTGAAAAATGGGTTCTAAGACAAAAAAATGGCATTGAAGCACCTTTTCCAAAGATTTCCCGGTCTGTAAAATGCCCGTTTTGAGTCTCAAGTCCTTCATCAATGGCTGAGATAAACTACTGCGTAACTGCACAGGTACATTGAAGTTTGCCCAGTTACTGGGATCCATATAAACAGAGAAGAGATCTTCAAATATAACTATTGAGGCGTACCTGAAGGTGTTTCCTTTTCTTTCTCTACTCCCCTTTCAGTACGTCATCAGATCTCTAGCATTAGTCCCTGAGACTTTTAAAAGATGTTCTTAACTCAGTGGAGGGATGGCCTGGCTCATGTACTCCACAGCCACAATCACTTCTGAAAAATAAATATATTCCTTTTTAGAAACAGGTAACGCTGTTAAAGAAAACATTACAAATTTATTCCTCAATAATTCTCCTTCATATTATGTATTTCTTCTGGTACCTGGCACTAACTTCATCCTCTTAGCAAAAGTAAACATGCTATGGCAAGAGCTAAACTCTTCCTTCCAAAGAAAGGATGGCTGAAAAACAAGAACTCCTTTTCATAACAACAGTCAACATTTTATGCCAAAGAAGAGAAAACCCAAGACTCTTGAAAAAAGTAATGCTGAAATCCTGAAAAAGATGGGAAGGAAAGAGCTCTTTGAAACAGTTGGCGACCTCCTGTGGTCTGTAAGGTGTTTGGTGATGTGGTTGGTGAGGTGGGACTGTGGGGAGTGCTCTTTGTATTCAGTGCAGTGGAAGCGACGGAAGACATAAATCACTATGGTAGCTCCAGAATCCATCTTGCCTAAACCATAGAAAGCAAGTAACAGGGAAAACTGTATATTATTCTTTTTTGGTTGGTGAGTGCTCAGGTTTTGTATGTATAGACAATAGAAGAAGTTTTCAAAAAAGGCTTCCTCAATGTGTATGGGAACCTTAGATAACTTTGACATTTTTTTTTTTTCCTGTGAACTTTACTTTTCCATATTGTCATTATATGCTTCCTGGAAGTTAGTTTTTGATCAACGCTTCATGCCATTTTTGTGTAACAGCTAGAAACTACTGTTTTCTTTTATTTAAAATTTGTTTTGGATTTAAGATGTTTATTTTGATAGCTAATCAAATATGTAGGTGTTTATATATTTTCAAATCATTAAAGAAACCTAGTGTTCACTTCCAGAGGTCCAGAATAAAGAATGGATGGAAGAACAGAAATGAGGCATAAAATTAAAATTGTATGGAAAAACAAAACTGAGCTTGCGCAAAACAAGTGTGAGGACATAATGGCAGTTGAGGAAGGACTGCATGCCAATTACAGTCCTAATTTGGATTTGCATGGTATTTCTTTCGCTCTTCTCTGGGCATTCATAGCCACATGCCTATCTGGCTGTCTGTTCATCCATCCACTTACTTGGAAGAATCACTCTGGGCAACAAAGACAAATCTGTAAACTCCGTGTGAATCTACAAACACTCTGTAAATCACCAACTGTACTTTACAGTTAGCATTTAGAAGAGAGCAAGCCCAAGGTAGAAATTATGTTTACATTGTAATTTGTAGCTCAAGTAAATGGCAAATTGTTTACAAAGTTTTTGCTGCTATCAATCAAATAAGTATGAATGAACCCACCTCATTTCCTCAGCAATTTTGTACAAGATTTCTCATTGATAAAATGTAAATTACACTATTTTTCCAGGCTACATACACAAAATATATGGACACAAACCATTTTATGACTGTACTTTTGCTGTTTGTTTGTTTTTTTATTATAGGTGTTAGGCACAGCGTGAAGTGCCGTACGTGGCAATTCGAGGCTGTTGCAGTCATGTTGTGATGAAGGCTCTGATGAACCTGCCACGCAAACCTGCTTCTCAAACACACTTTGGATAGGCTTCCTCATAGTAAAATAGTAATGTCCATTGATCACAACAGGTTCTAAACTGGATTTCAGCTGCTGGTTTCAGAATAAAATTGGGCTTTGCTGCTGAAGAGGTTTCCCTTGCACTGTTAAGTGCCCTTCTCTTTGTTACAGAATTTGTCCATTTTGCCCTCTGTGCCTTATCGTAGACTTAAAGAATGAGGCTCAAAGTCTTCAAATGCAAATTCCTGCAAGTGCACTATCTATAATTTTATAATTGGAGTGGATTACTACACTTGTTTCTAGACTGTATATTGCGTTGGGTATTTTAAGATTCTTTTGACTTTTAGGGGAGTATGGGATAGAGAAAAGCTATTACAGTGCAGATCTTTGATATCTGGAAGAGAAAGGGCCCTAGGACTATAAAAACACCTTTTCTTAATCCCATCCAATTTTGTTCAGATTTAGTTGAGTTTAAACAGTTCAGACACACCATTTCCCTTCACTTGCTTATTTTTCTCAGGAAAATGGTGTTAACCCGCCAAATTAATGCCTGACCACGGCTGTTCCAGGGAGGTAGTCCCAGGCTGCCACCGAAGCATTAGATCACTTTATGCTGGGAGCTGACAGAGCAGATGGAGCATTGCGAGTTGGAAGGAAGCGAGTTAGCGAAGTCCTACCTCCTGTCCTTAACTACATCCCCACAGCCTCTCAGAATACCTCTTGGGAGAAAAAGTTCTCACAATTCCTGGGAAACTTGGAGAGGCAGACAGCCTGGCCAGGCTTAGTCCATAAAACCATAGGCTCAGCAACCCTTCTCCCTCCTTTGGGGGCACAAATATGTGGCACAGATCCCACCTCCAGGGTGGGAGAAAAGAGACGGATAAATTGGGCCAGGGCTCCCCTGACCGCCGCTGGAGTTAGTGCTTAACTCCAGGGGCCGTTTCCCTCTCTGGGATAAAAGCTTTCCTCTATTGCCAGTTAATGTCCTGCATCTCATCTGACAGGAGTCTGTGCTACAATTTCAGGTTACAAACCCTGATGATGGATGTATGGTCCTTGTTGCTGTCCATATCAGAAACTAACTTTTCGCTGTTTAAAGCAAAAGCTAGGAAATTGCTTTAAAATAGGTTTTATGTTTTGTAACAATAAGTAGTGGAAGTGTATTTTATGCCACAATGCTTAATGATGCAGCAAATTATTTTGTCTTTAAAAATAGTTCTATAACAGAAAAGATTTAAAGTGGCTGTATACCTGCTGTTTCTGAATTTAGATTCTTTTTATGCTTGTTCTCATGTAACTAGTGTAGAAAAATCTTTTTTTTTTTTTTTTTTTTTTCCTAATCATAATACATCAAAATACAAAGCCCCAAATAAGAAGCACAGTGCAGTACTTTATTTTGTGGGAAAACTTACCTTTCTTTCAAGGTATCGACTTATGTGAAATATGGGAGAGCCTGAAGAGGAGAGCCTACGCCAGTGTGCAGGCTTCAGCTCCTCCAAAGGGTTTGTTTCGAATGTGCACTGCAAACTTAAACCAGAGTTCATGTAAAAGGTAAAAGGAAACCTAAACATTACCGTGAACATGGTTGTATTTGCAAAATAGCCATACTGTTATATCTGTTTCTTGAATTCATTAGTTAAGGTCTGTTGGCAGACCTTATTCAGAAAGTTGTACTAGTGGGATAGTCTTACATTTTATAGCGATGAAACATCTAACAATGGCTAGATACTTACCATTTTACAGAAAATTGCCTTAATGAGTTATGCTCTTTTTTTTTTTCAGAAGGAGTAGTTTTTAAATTAAATTTTATCTAAATGAAAGGTCATCTTAGCATACAATTCAGATTAGTTTTTCTTCCAAACAAAATACCATTAAATTTTAGTACTGGCAGGTATTCCTGTCCATGTTATTGTGAGGAAAGACGCGATGTGACTATTTGGCTGTTAGCTTATCTGATATCATCTTTTCTATTAAAGAGCAGAATGCACATTGCCAACCTTTTGTTATCTAGTTTCCCGACTGCAGTACGGTATCAGATTCTGCCAAACTGGCTTACGTTTTGCAAGCACTCACCATTGACTTTAGTTATCTTTTCCTGGTAGTCTGCATCCTGCCACTTCGCTGTAAATGTCACACACACTTCTTCATTCATGCTTCCTACTAAGAGTTATTTTTATTGAAACTGTATGCAGAAATATGCAAGTATGCAGGAGAAAAATAATTACATTTATTCTAGACATAGGTACCGTTGAAAACACTTTCATTGGGAAAAACTGAAAATACCATTTTTCATGCTTGTACACTGTCTGGTGCTTGGAAAAAATGGGAAAAGATGCATAATAAATGTCAGGATCTAGAAGATTTAAAAAAATTATTCTAATACCTAAAGCACATTTCAGTGTAGACTAGGTTTTTTCCAGTTGTATTTGCGTAACGTACCTAAATTTAGCTTTCATATTTTACCTGCAGGTGTTGATTTTTCAGATGTAATCTGCCCCTTTCTGCTTTAATTAAAAAGAGAGGACAGAAATAATAGAAATGGAACAGAAGTCAGTATATGAAATGCCAAAAATTATTGCCATTTAACTGGTTGCAGTATATGTTTCTTGTAAGTGTCTGATAGGGTGATCTGCTGACAGATTAAAACTATGGCGTGAAATGCACCATGAAACCACCTCCTTGCTGCTTCTGAATAGTATTTTACTATACATCTCCAACAGAGTTTTGCTTTTTCAGGCGTTTCACTGCAAGTAAAATCTTGTTCTATAATATATATTCTTGTTTCAAAACTAACGGAAAGAGCATTTTATACTGCTTGCATAGCAGGGAACAAATTCCGTGTGCTCTTAAGGAAAAAAATAGTTTTCTCGGAAAAGCACACTGCCTTTACATTATGCTAAAGGGTTTCAAAGCCATAGTATCCAACAGCATAATGTATATACATTCAATAACAGTGTACTATTGACTGTTATAGAAGCAAGAAGTGTTAGATGCAAGTGCTGGAAAAGGTATGTACGTGGCTGTACGCTATATGTGTATACCAGTGTACTCTGATTCTTACTGGTAGGAAATTAATCATTTATCTTACACAATTTCTGTTACGGGTTTTGTTTTCTTTCCTTTTCTTTTTTCCTCGTCCCAAACGCAAGCTACATTGTCTTCCAAACAAATCGGACAGAAGACTCAGTCATGTGCTTTCTCTTTTCCCTGCTGAGTGCTGACATGGGATTTTTGCTTTGTTGTAGTATTTCTCTGCTGAAGATGAGGGTGCTTCTGGGAGTTGCATTTTCGGTAAATACCTTCTTCAGTGGTGCGTTATTAATACCATTTGTACAGTGCTCCATGTTAAATTTCACCTCATTGATTATCATAATACAGAATTCCTTCAAAAGTTTAGTTCTGCCCCAGTGGAAAATACCAAAGATGCCATTCTTGAAAGCTGCTTTTGCTTCACTGACAGATGACTTTACCAGATCAAATAGGTTGACAGGAAAAATACAAGTGAGCAGATCAAAACTGTTCATTTGTGTGTCCATCATGTATAGCCAAGAGACTTTTGCTTTTCAGATAACTTTACCGCAAGTCAATTCTTGTTATGTGTCTCTCTTTTGTGATTACTCTAAACTCAAGGATCATGAGATTACTGTGAATCTTTACTGTCATTTCCTGTGCCATTCAGAAAAATAATGCATATTTCTGTCAAGGCATCTGAACCAGCTGAAACCAGGTGCTAAGAACTTACCCTGTCTTTTTAATTCAGGATTTATACAGGTTTTGGGGGGTACTCTGAAGGTCCAAAGTAGAAAGTGGTGGGAAGTATGCTGATCTTAACAGGAAAAAGTCATTCCAGCTGATACCAAACCTGGTCAGAAGTGGAGTGGCCACATCTTGTGACGACAGCTTTTGTTGTCAGCCGCAGCGTGCTCGCGGACTAGCTGATTGCCAGAAATACCATGACAAGTTTTTGGGTGAAGCTAAGTTCTTCTGCAAAATGTCAGGCACCAAGGACAGCCAACAGAAGCCAGATCAGCGAAACGTGGTCTGTCTGCTTGTTGTGTTTATCCTGACCTCTCACTAAGCGGTGAGAATGAAAATGTTCTGTCAGTCGGTGTGTGCTGATTAAATCATCCTATGAAACTGTCTTTTGTGACCTCTGGGATTCATTTGCTACGTTTGTTAACCATCATAGAAAGTTTTACCAGAGTTTGGCGTAAATGCTATGGACAGTAAAGAGCAGGTTTTCTGAAAGCACAGGAAGGTGTATATTTGAGCTTAATATTGGAAAAAAAATCTCTTGATTCGGTCAAATTTATGCTCCGAAAGAGATGAGAGAGATTCCACGTTGTCTTCAGAGATGAAGATTATTAAAGCAGTCTGTTATTCTAATTGCCCATGATAGGTACGTGTTTTATCTCCAGCTTTCTTGAAATTGAGATGATTTGCTCTTCCAGAGCATAATAATGCTACTATTTTCTTTGATCAAGAACATACTTAACTTTTGCTGGCTGCTACTTCTGATAAACTGCTATAAGAGTTATTTTCTGTTCTCATGGTCTCTTTTCCAGATCCTGGCTCCCTTGTACTGCCTGTAAGGAGAGGCTTTGCTCTTCTGTGGGGTCTGTAGAGCAATGACAGTTGTTTCTCTTCCCTTCATATCTGGGGATTAGTTTGTTTCAAACACAGTGGTTTGGACTAGAGTTAAGTAGGCCATAAAGGGAGTATTTTCAATTAGCAATTCCCTTTTGTGATTGTCACATCAAGCACTTATCCTTCCTTCTAACCGCCTACTTCATGTCCTTTCTTTCTGTCGTCTCAAGATGGCGCAGGGCCTACTGGCACCTTTTCTTTTTTCCTAGAAATACAGAATACAGTTCCATTTTTAGTGAACTTTAGGAATCAAGTTGTTAATACGTAAATTAATAAAACCAGTAATAATGCAGGATAGATCAGTAGCTGTACCTTTTTTTCTGACTGAAAAAACCCAGTGAATTGGCAGAGAACTTCCTTTCAAAAAAAGTAATTCAAAGAAAAAAGATAATCAGAAGTATTTAACTTATGATCGATGGTGTTTTGTAAACGTCTTCCCAGCTCAGTTGTGCATTATTCCATAATGGTGTGTTATGTCCAGTTTGAATTTTTCTGTTATCAATTACTCTCCATTTGCTTTGTCTTTTGTCAGCTGGACTAAGAATAGTCACACGGTGAATAAACTTTTTCTCATGACAATATTTTACTGATGATTGAATCATTTAACATTGTTTCTCTTAAGTTATATATACGGAGTTCCTCAGGGCTCTCGCTATGCTCATGAAAAATCATTTGCATGAATGCTTTCTGAACCTGTTCCAGTCTGTCGGCATTCTGTTGAGAATCACGTAGTTCAAAGTATCTCAAAGCTGAACTGACTGTTCTGCCAATGGCCTCTTAAGTTTGTTTACCAGGTGAAATACTTACTGTGCTTATACATCATCCCTCCATTAAAATAAGTTACAATTTTTTGAGCCATGATAGTGCACTGAATATCGTGTTTACCAGGTTATTCTCTATCTTGCACATTCCATGTCCAGTCTGTAAGTGGGTCATTAGCAGTTTCTATTGTTTCTATCCAGCTGCATCCCCAGTGTACCCTGGGCTTTTCCCCAGCTCCCTCCCACGTGGTTTTCCATGGCTTGCCAGCTTGATAAGAAACCAAGCAGGCTCTGTCTGACCCGTGTGCCTAATGCTTCTCTGATGAGGTGGCCAGAGGTACGCACAGTCTGACGAGGTAGCCAAGAACTGCCTCTCACTTGCCAGTCAAGTCAAAAGTCATGCACTGCTTCTTGGCTGCTGTTGGACCAAACCATTGGTTTTGAAGTTGCATATCATGCACGCCCAAAGTCCTTTCGGGGCATCTGTTTTCTAGGATACTTTCTGGCTTCCCGTAATGTGTCCTACGTTCTTCATAGGTACGCGCACGTGTGCACACACATGTTCTAAACCCATGAACTTCTTAACATCCACCGGAGTTTGATGTTGTTTTGGGCTGTTGTGGATTCAGTTTAACAAGAAGTCCAGGTCACTCTGCATATGTGACCTGTATTTCTCACTCCGTACATTTACAGTAACCCTCTGCCATTTGCTGTTTTTTCATAAACGTTTCTGTATATTTTTCTAGTTGAATAGTAGTTGTATAGCTTTAAGCTAAGATGTAATTCTTGCAAGCAAAAAGATGCAGCAGAATGATAATTCATTGTACTTATGCCTTCTTTTGTCAAAAGGTCATTTTAATCAATTTAATGCAACTGATTTTGACTAATGCTTGTAATATGGAGATAATTGTTTCCAGTCAGTTTATCAATCTTATATTAACCTACAGATTTGAAAGTCTTAAAGCAATTCTTTTTATCTCTCAGTGTAAAGTTTGTCTGATAAGTTAACTCCTGCTGTCATTGTGCCTTTCTTTAAGAATCCACTTATCTTCATTACTTAGCTAGTAATTTTAAGCTATAGCTGTCTGTATCTTGCTGTAGGGCTCAAGCAGTAGGGCTTCAATCATTTTGATTTAACATTATTATTATTTGGTAACTCGAAGTATGTTATCAGTTAAATGCTCTCACAGAATTTTATTGCACTGTAGGAATGCTGTCAGAAAATTGTACTCTCTGACTCGATATATTTTAAACTCTTACAGTGGCCTCTACATTTGCATTTGTGGTATTGGTTTATGTAAATTGAGTGGTGGTGTTAACAGATTTTTCAAAAAATAAAAGTCTAAAGCCAAGTAAGCAAGGTCAGCTTCAAATTGGAAGTGTCACAGAAAAAGTTTTCAGTAGGACTAGTGAAGGGAACACGCTGTTTTTAAAATGATTCTTGATAAATTATGTGAAGTTGCATATGATAAAGTTGATGGTGCCAGCAGGGTTCTGACCGGTTATATATTTCTATGTTAACAAAACTGCAGAGTGAAATATTTTTACTGCATTACTAAATGCTGTGTTGTTAAAACAATGAATTTCTGGGTATTCCATGAAAATTTTCATTAGATATATGATCATACTTCTAATTTGGATACCGTTGGACAGAGAAGTTGGAAACTAACATGGAAAAAATAACAGGTATATTAGTTCATAAGTTATGTTGTCATGTTTTATGATTTCTGATTTCACCCACTCGGTATTTATGTTTTGGGAGTTAAATAAAAGGAAAACCCAATAAGATAAATTAACCAAAACCAGTGACTTTAGTTTTCGTTCTATTTTTGAAACACGGAGAGCAGGAAAAATCCATTTACCAACTGGAAAACTATGGAATTGTTAGGAAGAAAGGTTATTTTTGTACTCCCATGCCGGAACTAATAACATTCGATTCTGTACTTGATGAAAACATATTTGTTGATCTAGTGACAACAGTCCAGCATATTAGTGTTTTCATGCTTGCGCATGAAGCTTCGCTGAGACTAGGGGTTAGGGGCGCTCTTCGTAGGGTGTCACCACCCAGAAAATCCCCTGGGGCAGCTTTCTGACGGGTGGCATGTGAGATGCTGTGCCAAAGCGTATGCAGCCCTGTGCTCGGGCCTGGGAGACAGAGCGTGGGCTAGTTATCGCCATTAATTAACCAGTAGTTAGCACTACTCTTTGTTCAGTACAGCTTGTGGAATGAGAGCAACGGCAGCTGCATTTTGCTTTTCAGGATTTTTGTTAGTACTAAAAGTACTCCTGTGGAGTTGGCTGAGTACGTTATTTCCCCGAGATGTTTGTCTCGCTTTATCAAGATAATTTGTCTTAGTGCAAATCCAATAAATAACCTTTGAGGCACTGCAAATTGCCACAAATAAATTGGATCAGCCCAGTCATTTGGGCATAGGACTGGGAATATAAGTATTGGTTTTAGCGGCTCAGAAGTTTTTTGGTGTTTTCCTCAAATGGATGGAGTTGTTGCAGGTGGTATAATACTGCTGCTTGTTTTGCAGGGTTTTGTTTTAATCTTAAAACCTACACTCCACAGGTCTTTAATCTACTATGCTTTCTCAAGATTTGAAGGAACCTTGCAATCCATTCCATCTAGTTTAGGATTTGAAGGTTCTACCCCATTTTCTCTAAGTCCCAGAAATGTGATGTACCCCTTTGCCAAAGCCAAATAAGCAATCAAAAAAAAAACCAACAAACCCAAAACAAAACAAAAAAAACCAACCCCCAAATCCTTCCTGCTAACTTCAGCTCTGATGCCTTAAAAAGCTCCAGCATCCTTTCCTGTCCTGCCAGATGTTCCTCCCATGTTTTATGAAAACAAATGAAGTCATTTTAGCACATGAAGATGTCTTCTGTTCTCAAACTTTGGCTTAGGTCATTTACTGCTCTCTGAAGTGTCCCTGGTGCATTCATGGATTTCTAAGACATTCATCAAAATTAAAAGAGTTTTTGGGATGCCACAAAGACAATTTTCTGGTATATTCACAATTTAGAGCTAGGTTTCTTCCTTTTGTCTGCCACAAAAAAAAAAAAAATAAAAATCTTAAGTCCTATAGTGCAGGATTTTCTTTTTGTTTTTCTTTCTCACTGTCTTGTAGATTACATGACAGTTTTCTGTCTCTATTCTGCCATCTACCTTTTTAGATATTTGTCAGTTCTAAGATTAATGTCAGTTCTGCAGTTGAAAATGAGTATGAAATTTCTGAAATAATCTGCTTATCTGTTTCTACTGATTGTATTGAAAAGCTGGATATCTTTGGGCTTTTTTCCTCTTAAGGTATAGAAATAAATGTACTTTGAGAACTACACAAGCGCAAGATTAATTTATAAACCGCAAATGTCAGTGATTTTCACATCTGTGAAGGTGCTTCTAATTGACACTTTTAGAGATGAATTTTTATAAGGCATTTGAATGAATTCTCCACTTGGGTGTATTTATACCAGAAACAGCAAAGTTATGATAAAATTCTTTTCTTTTTGGGAGTCGCGTTCTTGAGGAATAACTTGGAGCTGAAAGGCAATGACTTTCACAATAGGAGTGTAATATTACAGCTCTCTAATACTTGAAGCAGTATTGATGCTACCAATCCACAATCTGAAATATTGTCTTATAGTCCTTCCTAGAAGACCTTCAAACGGATAAATTTCTATAAAATATCAGTCTGTGGATATTTTAGTTGTGAACAGAAAATTTAAAGTTTAGGTGACTGGTATTCCTTTCCAAACCTTGGGAGTGGCCCAGGGTCATTCATTTGAAATCTTATCTGTCCCAGAATACACTGTATTATTTGAGCACTCTCCTATCCAAAGACCAATGAGTTGGCTGGCTTAAACAGCACCGCTGCAGAGCACCGGAAAAGCAAACCTTTCTGTTTTGTCCTTTACTAGGAATTCTGTTTTCAATTACTCTTGTGTTAACTCAGGGAAATACTTAAAACGAGTATGTGTACTGCTGCAATTTTTATGTGAGAAATGTGGATATTTAGCATTATGACTTGCAGACTAGGATTTATATGATAAGAGATGGCGGGTATAATAAAGTGTATGTTTTGTATGTTTTGGGTTTTGTTTTTTTTTTTCTCTCCCATATGTAGAGCAGAAGTCTCTCAAATATTTACAGGAGTAAGCCTTTTGGTAATACAGGATTTTTCATTTAACATTTGGACATCGCACCAGAGAGAATGTTTTATAATGACAGTAATAATACATATGATCTACTCAGGGAGTAAGTGATACAGCAACATGTTTTCTGAGCGCCCAAGTTTTACTTGGTCAGCTGCTTTTCCTGTGGTTTTCTGTGTATTCATGTCTATTTCTGAATAGCTTGTTTTGAAAGCGTGAAAGAATATAGACCATCTAGAAGTTAAGGAGCCTATTAAAATTTTCTGTTTCCTAAAATCTTAATAGTCAAGGAATTTTGAAATATTAAACCCTAAATGCCGCAGGCTAAATAGCAGTCCTCTGAGAAGGGTAATATTTAATTTGGCATATTTGTTCTGAATGTTAGCTGTATCAAATATTTGTAATTTCTCTGAACTTGAAGGAAGCTTAGTATTTGCAGTGTCTTGTGTAATTCCTATTTCCAGAGATATATTAAGAGGTTATTTGAGGCCATCACTGTGTTGCTGTCAAAAGACACACCCCTCGTGGCCAGCAGACCATGCCAGCCCAGGGTGAGCTGGCTAGAAACATCGTGCTTGGCTCACATCCTTTGTTCCAGCTGCTGAATTACATTAAAAGACATCTAAAAATACTCAGAGACTAATTTAGGCGGTAACGTCGTCATTAATTAAAACCCGAAGACATTAAAACCATCGAATGCTTAGTATCTCTGTCCTCCGTATTCATGCAAACAACAGCTGTAAGTAAGAGCGTTGCAGTTGCAACGGGAGAAGCGGTGTCTGCGAGTGGGATGGCAAATGGACCACACGACGCCGTTCCTGCTAACATATGGGCTGCTATTATAAAGCCGTTTAAGAAATCTGGTGGTAAGCAGTACAGAAGGAGCTGCAGTGGCTTAATGCAGGCAAGGAAAGAAGAATAACAGACGCGGAGAAAAAGTCAGGCTCTGTTATTTGGATTGGCCCTTTAGTGTTTCTGTTTGACATACAAACTAAAATGCCGTATAAAATGAGGATCGGCGTGAGGCTGATTTTCTGGGTTTGGGAAGCTTAACCAAGGCATAACTATTTGCTTTCTTTGAAGATTTGTGAAATTCTTGAACTTTTACATAGCTACCATTTTACACCACAAGATTGTCTGTAATAAAATCCATAGGTGTTTCTTGTTGTTGGATTGCTTTTTCCTTTATTTGCTTTTAGTACATTAGTCTGATAATCAGTTGCTGACAAGCAGCAAACTCTTAAGTCCTTATGTAAAATACCACTGTAATTGTACACAATTTAACCTAGTCAATTTTGTGGCAGCTTGGGGGCGGCAACAGTGGTTGCAGCCTCCCAAGTTTGGGGAGAAAGGCAGTCTTGCAAAGAAACTGTAGGGACAGGAAAAAGTTGAAGTTGTGTTTTTTATTTTGTGTGGTTGTTTCTTTGTGTGTTTTTTTTTTTTTTTTTCTTTTTTTAAATCACTCTCCCCTACCTCCCCCGCTTAAGTTCCGTTGATGATACGTGAGTTACCAACAGTGCCAAAACCTAGGAAGTGAGTAAGTTTGGACTGCATGCGACTTGTATAATTCTCTTCAGAATGGGGTGGAGATTCCGCTGGCTTGCAGCAGAGTGCTCACAAAAGGCTAATGCTCTTTACCATTAAAAAACACGGATTTAAAAAAGCTTCCAGCAGCTACGCAGCACAGGGTCTCTGTAGCAGAAGAGTTTTTCAAGAGGGGACAAATGCAAAACTGAGACGAGGTTCCATTATATCTATCAAGAAGCAAAGTATTAGAATGATTGCATAAATTCTGTCTCAAGTGCTATCATGGCTAAAATTGCTCAGAATATTAAGCTAGATAAGAGTCAGATTTATGGAGCATTAAATTCTAACTAATAACTTGATATTAGGCATTAGGTAACATCAATGATTTTCCACTTACTGTCGCCTCACTAACTCTGAGGATATTTTTTCAGTTTCTGTTTTACTTGCTGTGTCCAAAAAAATAATCGGCAGCTGTGCAGAGTCTCCATGGGAAAAAAAAAATCCAGCCCTTTAAATTACAAATGCTGAAAAAAAAAAAATCAGTATTCAGTAAAAAGCAAGCAAAATAGTTGTGACGAATGGGACTCATCATTTCTATTTTAAACCATGACGTGAATTGAATGATAGAAAGTAAAACAATTGTGCTTCAACATTTAGCTGTATGGACTAGAATTTGTACTCTGGTAACAAAAAAATATGGTAGAAGACATCTGCTGAATATGTGGACAAGAATATAGAATTACGTTGGTCCAAGACCCAGACCTTGTTGTATTAAGCACAGGATCACTGCCAAAAAAAGCAGCATTAAGAGCTGTTTAGTCCCTTTCCTTGTCTTTTCCACAGAGCCAGGTCACAGAATGATGTGCTAAAAACTGAGATGGAGTGACTTAAGTGAAGTTCATGACAAAAACGACTGAAACAGGAAGCTGCAGCTGATAATCGAAATCACTTCTGAAGCCTGAATAAGGGTTTATTTATATACAGTTTAATAATTCTCCATGTTTAAATTTAAAATGGTGCAAATGGAGCAACATTCATTTCATGTGGTATGATGAGGACCTTGATCCTGAATGCCAGATAATCCCTCAGATATGCACTTTCCTGTCTGTGCCATTTGGCTTTCTGTATAAATCTTTGGTTGCATTTAATGATTATTCAGGGATTTTCTGTTTTAGAGGTACTACTTTAGCCTACTTGGAATTTTATGCCTGTGAGAAAAAGAAATGCATATTTTCATTTCCCAAAGATGAGGAAAAGGTACAGAAGGAGAGGATTTCCACATAGATCAGTGCTGCTACACTATAACATTAATGTGACGTGTTTATTATATTCTAATGCCAAGTTTTAATGGAAGTGTTACTGTATAAATACGTGGCCCCTTATAGTATAACAAAATTACTAACGGAGTTATCCCATTTATTACTGAGTTAATTACAATGTATCAACCTGAGTCCAACCTAACACCAGAGGGAAGGACGTTATGGTTGTGAAATTTCGTGGAGACTGGAATTTCCAAAGTAAGATATCTTAGCTAAACAGTAATTCCTGATGTTTTTTTTTTTTTTGTAAATTAGCCTTTTTCTCCGTTGCCCTCCAAATCCCCAGCCAGCTACTGCTGCTCCCCCCTCAAAGCTGCTGTGCAGTGCTTGTGCTCTGCTGGCTCCGGCCACCCTTGTGCCGAGCTCAGTCGCTCCGGTCCGTGCACCAGACCTCTCCCAGGGCACCGTTCATATCTGACTTTGCCTGAGTGTCTTCAGAAGCGGCAAAACCCCAGGAAAACCTGCTTCCAGGGGCTCAAGACCTGGGAACCACTCATCTTAAATACACCTTCTCCTGTAGCGTATATAAATCTATTCCTTCAGCTTATCACGAGCAGTAACTTTTGACCCCGTAACTTTGTCACTGAAAGGCACGGATATTAAATTGAAGTTGTGACCAAAACTGTTTTGCCCCACACCCTCAGTAGTCTATTTAGCTGAATTTTGACTGTTTTGTTGTTTTTGTTCTTCCTCCTCAAATAGGATGAATAGGATTTTATTCTCTGAAATCCTTTCTATTCATTAATATCTCAATTCCAAGGACTGGGTTGGAACTTAACTTTTTTGTTTTAAGGTGTGGAAAGTGGAAAATCATATAGAGAATTCTACCTCTGTCCTCTGAGATACAAACATTTAGACAAAATCCAAAATTATCTTGATTTTTCCGACACTTCCACCTCACTAACAATTTTCTCTCTCAAAAAACCAAAACCAAAACCAACCAACCAACCAACCAAAATTAATTGTAGATAGCTAAAATTAAATACTGTTTGCTTTTTGCATGCTAACAGTCTTCCTAGTAGTCACATTCTTTCACCTCTGTTTCTGCACTTTGTAGCTCTCTTCCATTGTGCTTCATTTAATTTCATTTCCTTGCTTCATTCAACCTCTGTTGCTTGAACCTGCATGCCTTTTCTTAAAGATGGGCAAGGAAGCATGGACCGGATTTGTAGTCCTGGCGGTCTTTGCTCAAAAATGGGCATCTCACAACTTCCACTTAACGTTGGTTTGTTCCTCTGGTACCTTTTCTGTATAACAGTCATGTGGTGAAATTTTCCATGCTTGTTGACTGATCAGGGTGCGGATGCTCAACTCCAAGCTCTTTGAAAGTTTTCCATTTGTAGCTACCTAGCCTGTAAAGTGCCACTGTCTTCACTGGGTCACTGGAATTTTTGTTTAAGTGAGCTTTACTAGTGACATCGAAGCCCCATTTGCTCTTCCCAAGTTACGCTAATATGCATTGGGCTGAATACCACAAGAGCTGAAAAACTCCAGGAAACAAAATGAACTTCATTTCCAGTGTCTGATGGTTTGTTTGATAACTCTGCTGCAGTTTCCAGTCTTCAGACGGTGCTGTTACCTTCCTTCTCTTCTGAGGCTTCAAGATTGATGCATCAAAGTCATCAAACTAGGAATTGATTTGTGTTTTGAACGGGGAGTACTACACAATAACACTTCCCCTGGCCCCAAATGCATGCATGTGGGAAAATCTATACATGTCATTTTCTAGCTCCTTTTTTACCTTCTGGTTAGAAAGAAGATAATATTTCAAAACTGCCAAGTAAAACTAGAATACGATTCCTCCTTTAATAACCATGCTGAACTGGCTGAATTAAGTTTCTGGGACAAAGAGCTAGTACTGTGCGTAAGTGGTACACGGTTGATGCTGAAAGTATTATTTTAATTTAAAAAAATATATAAGTCTGCTCTGAGCAAAAATATGTTCTTAATCATGTGGATAAAGTTATGAAAGGTATGGTACTTCACTTATAAAATGTAGTTTATTTTGTGAACCTAGAGAAGCTATCTTGACCTCAAGTTTCGGCTGTGTGACGGGGAGGGGGGGAAAGTTGTAAAACATCAGCTGTGTTATACAAAATTCTGTACCAGGTAGGTGGAGTTTATTCACATGGGTGTAATGGCAAAGAATAAAATAGTTTATTTAATCCTTTGGCTTGTGCCATGCATTATCAGTCAGCTTGGTAATTCACTTGATTTGGTGGTGGCGTTCTGTTTTCATGGTATTCAAATGAAAATGTGTAAGGCTTGCATCTTTGGGGAGGCATTGTAGCAGCTGCTGTGTCTGTCTCAGCCCCAACAGCTGTTTCATGTAGGTGGCATGCTCAGACTGACAACTTTCTTTCCGACGAGGGGTTTTCTTCATTCTTCCATTTGCAACTTTAAAAATAAGTTATCAATTTTTTCATTCTTTAAGGAATAGAATTATTTCAATTATCTTCTTGATTTCTATCCTTACTTTTAAAACAATTAGATTTGTTCTTTCTAGTTTTATACGTGTATGTATTTGATATATTTTTAAAAAAGATTTCATTTTAAGAGTGATAATTTTGCCTCATGGAGCCTGTTCTTTCCGCTGTGAGAAAGCTTAGTCACGTAATTAACTTTGTAGATCTTGACCCTAAGGCTATTCACAGGATAATGGAGTTTCAAAGTGAAATGAAGATGAATCTTATAGCATCATAGTGGTCATACAGGTCTAACTGGGGTAATTATGACTGTTGTGATATTACAGACCCGAATTTCCCCCTGGTGTATTTTTCTAGCTTCCTTAATAAAACTAGCTACAGCAGAAGTAATCAGCATTTGCAAGTGACTGGGGACAGCAAAAAAACCCTCTTTCCTTATGCCAGAAACCACAGTGTCTTATCACTAAATGAAAGGTCGGCAATACTGGGGCAGTGGCTTCTGCTAGTGGTGATACGCACCCTTCCCAGGAGGAGGGAGAAATATTTCCCTCATTGCCTCTGTTATCCTGAGGGCAGGAGGAGTGACAGACCCAAGAAACGATGGTACTCTTGCATGTGGTTTCATATAAAGCAGGTCAGCCTTTGTTGTGGTAAGAAAAATTAGCTGTGATTGCCCTATATTTTTGGCAATCATTGGTCTTTCTGAGAGCCACTTGGTTTCTCGGTGCGGCTTTCCTTTCAAAGTGGTTTATAGCTGCTCTTAAGAAAGGCTTGTGCTTCAATTTATTTTTTTTTTTTATTTATTTTTTTGCCTCTTTCTGCAGTCTAAAAACTAGAAACAGTAGAAAATAATAATACTAAAGGTTAATAGCAGGATGGGTAAATGGATCTCTTTCAGAGTATTTCTCTGTAGGATTGTTTTGCTGATATCTGGCCTGATGCAGTGATCAGTGATGAAGAAAGTTCTTACAGTAGCTAATTCCTTTGCCAGCATAGCGTGCAGACACCTTTGCTGTTTGCTCAGCAGTGTCCTCTGCATTCAGTTCAGCGGTTAACCCATCACATGAGGAATAGATTTTACCAGTAACAAAATATTCGTGGTGTTGATGATGATCTTGTATAAAAAAAAAGAAAATAGTTACTGAAAGTCAGGAAACTTGCCAGGTTGAAGAGTTTAACCAAGAACCAAACCTTTCACAGAGGAGTTGTTGCATTGTTAAAGAGATGGTCCTCAAAATACCATTCAGGAAGTTTAGGAGTAAAGCTTATCCTTTTACCTAAGATTGCAACTTCTGTCAAAGTATTCTTTGCTTTCTTGAAGATTTTTTGTTTGTTTGTTTCATACTTATTTTAAAGGGATACGAAAACTGTCCCTCAAAAAAGGAAACAGAAAAAAGTGGAATTGAAAAAGTCACTACATCTGTAGTACATCTACATGTAGGACATCTGTAAATCAAGATTTATGCTGTATCATGGAGAAACATCTCTAGCACATTAGTATCCCCTTTCACAAAGATCAAGCTCTATAAATGCCTCTTTTGGTACGTGAAGATTTTACCCTGATAAAGGCTTTCACAAATACTCAATTTTCCTTGAGAGGATTGCCTTGCACTGGAGATGTTTTCTGCCTTGAAAGACTTGGAACATGCCCCAGTGCTGCACGCCACTTAACCCGTAGCCCATCTGTGCTACGATCTGATTGCTGTGTGCCTGGGAGGGATGTCTGGAACCAGCTGGCTCTAAAGGATGGGGATGCGTCTCCAGAAATTATTTCTCTTCTCCTGCTTTGGTTCTACGGCTGTTTTTTGTGTCCACAGTCAGGTCATACCTGGTTGCTTTTCTGCCCTACTTGGGTCGGTTTGGTAATAATTTCCTGCAGAGTTTGGAGAACAGTGTGAAGGAACTGCAGTGAAATGCTACATACCACAGATGCGGCTCCACAAGTGTAACTTGGCCCCAACAGGGATGTTGCCTTGCCAGCACCCTACCTATAAAAGTGAACGCATGGTGAAAGGAAGGAAGGAAGCTAAAAACACTGTGTGGAGAACACGGGGGAAGTTTCTAAGAGTGGGTAATATGAGACAAGTATGATTTGCAGGTAGTGATCATGTCAACAGGGAAACTGTGTCACTGAAGATTTGAGTAAATGGCATTAAAATTTGTGCTTCTAAGGCTACATTATTGCCGTATGCAAGCTAGCTGAATTCAGGACAGCTTTAGGTATGCCTGTGTGAGCTGTTTGACTGCCAAGAGATGCCACATTTAAAAGAATGGAGGAATGTATTTCTAACTGGTATACAGTCTGGAGATGTTCGAAGAATTCCACCATCATTATTTTCTTTTCCGAAAGAAGCAGCAATGGTACATTCTTTAGGGAAAATGGGGGCTTTCTGGTTAGGAGTTTGAAGCAAGAGTCTTGAAAAATAGAATTGGTATGAGTATTGATGAACTTGCTATTTTACATCATTTACTTTCACAGTAAGTACGAACATGGAAGGAGCCAGTCAGATGTTTTCTATCCCTTTTCAGGTGTGTCTATGTGAGCTTTTTCAAGTAAATCAAGAGGTTTCACTAATGCTTGCTCAGTCATGCGCAAATTTGAAAATGCCACATGCTGAAATTAACGAAGTAGCTAATTTATTGTTTTGGTGTGTCTGTGAAAATCGGCTACCTTGGTCTTCTATTTAATGTTCTTAAAGTTTTAGAATCATAGAATGGTTTAGGTTCGAAAGGACCTTGAAGATCATCGAGTTCCAACCCCCCTGCCATAGGCAGGGACACCTCCCACTAGACCAGGTTGCCCAAGGCCACGTCCAGCCTGGCCTTGAACACCTCCAGGGATGGAGCCTCAACAACCTCTCTGGGCAACCTGTTCCAGTGCCTTACCACCCTCACAGTGAAAAAAACTTCTTCCTAATGTTTAATCTGAACCTGCCCTCTTCCAGTTTAAAGCCATTCCCCCTCGTCCTATCACTACATGCCCTAGTAAAAAGTCCTTCCCCAGCTCTCCTGTAGGCCCCCGTTAGGTACTGGAAGGCCGCAATAAGATCTCCCCGGAGCCTTCTCTTCTCCAGGCTGAACAGCCCCAACTCTTTCAGCCTCTCCTCATAGAGGAGGGGCTCTGGCCCCTGGATCATCCTTGTGGCTCTCCTCTGGACATGCTCCAGCAGGTCCATGTCCTTCTTCTGTTGGGGACTCCAGAGCTGGATGCAGTACTCCAGGTGGGGTCTCCCGAGAGTGGAGTAGAGGGGCAGAATCACCTCCTTTGACCTGCTGGCCACACTTCTTTTGATGCAGCCCAGGATACAGTTGGCCTTCTGGGCTGCGATTGCACATTGCTGGCTCATGTTGAGCTTCTTGTCAATCAGTACACCCAGGTCCTTCTCCTCAGGGCTGCTCTCCAGCCATTCCCCGCCGAGCCTGTATTTGTGCTTGGGATTGCCCTGACCCAGATGTAGGACCTTGCACTTGGCCTTGTTGAACTGCATGAGGTTGTCTTGGTCCCACTTCTCCAGCCTGTCCAGGTCCCTCTGGATGGCATCCCTCCCCTCCAGCGTGTCTACCTTGCCAAAGAACTTGGTATCATTGGCAAACTTGCTGAGGGTGCACTCGACCCCACTGTCCATGTTGCCGACAAAGGTGTTGAACAGTACAGGCCCCAGTACCGACCCCTGAGGAACGCCCCTCATCACTGTTCTCCACTTGGACATTGAGCCATTGATCGCAACTCTTGGAGTGTGACCGTCCAGCCAGTTCTTTATCCACTGAGTGGCCCATTTGTCGAATCCATGTCTCTTCAATTTAGAGACCAGGATATCGTGTGGGACAGTGTCAAACGCTTTGCACAAGTCCAGGTAGATGACATCAGTTGGTCTTCACTTGTCCACTGCCACTGTAACCTCTTTGTAGAAGGCCACCAAATTTGTCAGGCATGACTTGCCCTTGGTGAAGCCATGCTGGCTGTCGCCAATCACCTCCTTGTTTTCTATGTGCCTCAGCAGAGTTTCCAGGAGGATCTGCTCCACGATCTTGCCAGGCACAGAGGTGATACTGACTGGCCTGTAGTTCGCTGGGTCTTCCTTATTTCCCTTGTTGAAAATAGGGGTTATGTTTCCCCTTTTCCAGTCAGCAGGAACCTCACCAGGCTGCCATGACTTCTCAAATATGATGGCTAGTGGCTTAGCGACTTGATCTGCCAGTTCCCTTAGGACCCGTGGATGTATCTCATCAGGTCCCATGGACTTGTGCACCTTCAGGTTCCTCACGTGGTCTCACACTTGATCTTCACCTACAGTGGGCGGTTCTCCATTTTCCCAATCCTCATGTTTGTGTTCTGCGTCATGGGCAGTGTGGCTGCAGTCCTTGCCAGTGAAGACTGAGGCAAAAAAGTCATTGAGTACCTCAGCTCTGTCTCTGTCCAGGTAACCAGTTCTTGCGTTTTCTTCTGGAGATGGCCCACATTTTCCCTAGTCTTTCTTTTCTCGCTGACATATTTAAAGAAGGATTTTTTGTTTGTCTTAATGTCCCTGGCCAGATTTAGTTCTATCTAGGCTTTAGGTTGTCTAACCCGATCCCTGGCTGCCCTAAAGTTTTATTTAACTTTTTTCTGTCGTATTTTTGTTCAATAAAAGATCAAACTGATTTGGATAATTATCAAACACTTGATTAAATTAACTTCAATTCATAAAGTTCTTTTGAAAGTTCTGTGAACTGTATATGGTAACATGGAAATTTATCACACTGTTATGGCTGAAGGTAGCACTCATGACAAATAATGACAGAAAGAGTTCAGGGTATGACATGCAATCTTATGCTTGTGGTTGCGTGTGAGAACTATTTATTTTGCTATTTATTTGCCCTGTCTGGTTCTTATTTTAATGATTTCTAAGAAAAGTGTGTTGCACCTGAAAGTCTTAGAAAGGCTGAGCTGATTTGAAGACAGTGGGAATACAAAATCAGGTTAATTATAGTAGCATATGTTGTCTTCCCAGTAATGAGGTGAAATTGTTTTTACTTATTTAGCTCAAACTTTTTCTACTTAGAGTTGGAGGCAGTTATGTAAGCTGTGAATGGATTGTATGGAACAAAATGACTCACTAAGATAGACTATAGTGCATGTAGCTGTGTTGTTACAGGGAAGTACTCAATGACTCAGCTATAGAAGAGGCTGCTAAGTGGAACCGCTGCACATGTGGGTTTAGATGAATATCTACCCTGGACCTGGGCCAACACACTTTTTGGCACTTCTTGCTGCATGAATTAGTGGTCGGATTTGGAAAAGTGCTGGGTGTCCCACCTCCCATTGAAGGACATTAAAGGAGCTCTTCAAGTTTCAATTTTGCCTTGCAGTTAACTCTAATATTTTTGCTGTCCCTTCTTGGCAACTTCTATGGAGGGCACGAAGCGCAAACTTACTGTGCTTTCCACTCCCAGTAGCACACCAAACCCTGAGGCTTTGCTTTTAAAATGCCTTCTACTATTGCCTTAATCCTTTCAGTGGTACCTTCTCAGTACAGGATTCATCTCCCTGTCACAGCTCCGCGTCTGCTCGTAGAACAAGAGAATACCTGTGTGGCTGATGACGATTTACATCTCAGTTTGAGCAAGTCAAAGAATTTCGTTGGTCTTATTTCCGCAAGCTTTCCAAACGTGGGAAAGCTGTGCCCGAGGTGGACATCTTTCTGGCCTGCGTGGTCATCGGAACAAATGCCGTCAGGAGCGTGGTGCCGGGCCGGGAGCGGGCCCCGGCGGCGTGGGGCTCTCAGAGCTGTCCGTGGTAGCCGGGGGCTCCTGCCTCATGCCCGGGTGCAGCTGGGTGTCCTCTGCTGCGCCGCTGCCGCTCTAGGGCCAAACGCGAGCAACCGTTGCTTAACCCCATTTTGTACTTTGTTACTAATATCACCAGGAATACTGTCAGGGGTAGATTTTATTAGAAAAGGGCTGGTTTTGATTTGAGTTTCAACAATTAATAATCGTAGGAGAAATTGTGAAGGGGGTTTGATGCAGATAATTTTGTTGTTGGCAGTTATAAGGATTCTACCCCTGTATATATTTTGCAGACTTACACTCTAATTGATATTTCAAATCTCAGAATGATCCATCCTACCGCATATCGCAGCGCCATGGATTTAACCATGATTTCTTTCTTTTTCCATGGGCTTCCGACCATCATCTATAAAGTCGTGAAAGCCTTTTTTGTCCTTATGCTAATTGATTCATACCATGTGTGTACATCCATATACTTAAAATAGTTCTCCTCTCTTTTTTTTTAAAAACATTTATTTATTTATTTATTTATTTCTATCCTTAGTAGCATATTTTATTCCTTTAGAATACTGGATATTTGATGCGGTGATGGTCTTGTTGGAAGAGAGTAGATTAGCAAAGAGAGCTTTGCAGATGAATCTTAATTATTTATGATAAAATAGTAGTTCCTTTTACAAGTAGTAGAATGTAGCTGTTGTTCCTGTGCTTGATCTGTATTTTATAGCTCACCTTATTTTTCCTTTTCAATCATATTACTTGTGTGGTAATATTAAGGTGTGTTTCTTTGGATGGCAGATGTCTCTTACATCCTACTTATTTTCCTGTTTGTTTTCATGCTTGTGAGCTGACTGTTTACATGTAGCAAACTTAGCTGCTTTACATGGCAATGTTTTGTCTTTTATCAAAATAAGAACCTTTTTGAAGGTGATGTTTGGCTGAGGGCTTTGAGTGTCTGAAAGCAGAACTGCATCTGCTGGTGAAGAGTATTTTCTGTTTTAACAGCTCCATATAAATCCTTCTCCACTGTTACAGGAAAATATACTTTTACTGTGTAATGTTTGTGTCCATCTTTCTAAAATTGATGCACGTGTTGTCTCTGTTGAATTTGTGTAAATGCATAAAGTAGTGGCCATATAAAACATAACACCCCCCCCCTAAAAACAAAGCTGCATGAAATTCAATATAACAGCGTGTTTATCAAGTCTATTTATCAAGCATTGGACAAAACCATCCATTTTCTTTTTTATTAAGAACCTACATATAATAAAAGATAGCTGAAATACCTTCCCCCTATAATAAACGAGGTCTCAGATTTTCAACAAAATTTTCCTAAGCTTATTGTCAATTTTGCATTTTCAAATTAAATGAAAAAGCTGCCTGTAAACATCAAGTTTTCATGATGACAGAATAGATAGATAGGATAAGAGATAATAAGAAGCAACCTGAAATAAGTAGAGTTATGTTAAAGTTCTGTTTGGATCATTTTGAAAGTTCTTCCATCCTTTTGTTTAATCTTTTTTTTTTTTTCATCCTAAGTTAATTGGTTATTGGATTCTTGTTAATTTTATGAATTAAACTTATGAACCAAATAGCTGTGAAAACTGAGGGCGGTGCAGAGCTGAACAGGTCAATTCTGTCAGAAGTTCCTTAGAGGGAGCTAATAAAGCTCTTAATCCTGACATGCTCTTAGCAAAGTCTTTAACATCATGCCTTGCATACCCAAACAGTCCTCTGCTTGCTTTCTGTAGGGTTGAGATTGGTGTGTGACAGGATGAAGTGTACAGAGTGACTTCTTCAGATAGTTTCAGGCCATAAAAATTTTAAGGCAGGAGATAAAAATACGGTGTTCTCTAGTTACAAAGTAGTTTGACACTTACAGAGGCATTCCAAAAAATTAAAGGATACTTCTAACAGTTGTGGGAGATACCTGTTTTTTTTTTTTTTAATTTTTTTTTTGGATAATTCAGGTGGAGTTGTGCTTCAGGCTTTGAAGGGCAGAATCTATATTCAGTGCAGACCTTTTATTGGAAAAAAGGTGTCTTTTTTTTTTTTTTTAAAGCAGTTATCAGCTCCATTTTTTGGTCTAAGTTGCTGATTCTTTGGACTATATTGAGATTCAGTAGCATGCAGTGAACTGTTGTTCCTTCTGCTAGGTATATATCTTCCCAGTTGCACTGAAATTAATTCAGAAAATCACTGGTTTAGTTCAGAAAAAGTAAAGTGGCAATTATTAAATTGTTACTAAAGTCAAATGAGTTAATTCTGTCATGTTCTATCATTCTGCCTTTCATCATGTTTGTCTTTTACATGTTTGACTTTTTCTGTGAAACAGAATTTCCTTGCATCACAAAAAATAGTGGCCCGAAGAAAGCTCCAAACTTTCCATTATACTTTTAAACAATCGTATATATTTCTTTCTTCAGTGTTAACTTATATTTAGCTCATACATTAGAGAACCTACCTCCTATTGGTCACGCAGATTACTTGTTTACAATTACGTCAAACTTGCATCAGCACTTATTGTTACATTACCATGGTTATATTATCGTTAAACTTAACCTTGTGCTTGGTTGCTAATCAAAAGATAGCTAGCAGTCCAGATGTTGAACAAAAATAGCATAGCTTTGTTTTCCTTTCTAACCCAACAGACAAAATTACTATACCTTGCCTGAACAGTGAGGTATATTTTAGATATGTGCACACAAATTCAATGCATTTACATCAGGCAAATTCACAGGGTTTAGTCTTTGCTATTTGTATTTTCATGGAAAAGTGAATGTTAGCACAGCAAAGTGACAAATATGCATCATCAAGACTAGGGAGGATATTTTTCCACCATTTTTTTTTTCTACTTTATTATTTTTCTGAAGTTCGATTTGCCTTGGGATTTCATATTTATACATCGGTATTATGGAGTGAAACCAAAGTGATTTCTGCTAATGCCTTTCTGTCAGTGAGTTATTTTTTGTGTCATGTATTGTTAATTCAGAACCTTCCTTTTGTTAACTCTCAATATTACCAGGAAAGCAAAATGGGCTTGCTGTTAAGCTTTAGCACTTCGTTGAGCCTGGCATGGACAACCTCTGTGACCGCTGCTGGGGCACATCGTGTCTTTGTAGAAAGAACTGATACTAGTTTCTTCCTCTTACTGTTTTATGTTCTCTTTATTAAAGTTTCCAATCTTTCATGTGCTTATACAGTGACTCCTGTTATGAATGACATCAAAGAGAAAAGTCTAGAAGGTGTTTATAATAATAATAATAATTAATATTTAACTCGAGTCAGATGGAGACTACTGATTTTCTCCCCTCACTGTTCAAAACCCTGACAATTTGAGATCTTTTTTCTACAAGTTTAAGGGAAAAAACCCATCTAGAGATGCCACTAGCTCTGTCTTTTGACCTGGTGGTAAAAACCAGAGAGCAGGCTAGCCAGAGTAAAGATGTTCCCAGTGTGTCCAATGTGGACATAAGGAAATAGTGACCACTGGAAGGAGAGTGTTCAAAAACATGTTAGAAGTGACCAAACAGTTTCAGAAATGGTCTCAAATTCTTGTTGTTTCTAAGAAACATTATCTTGTGTAAAAATTATATACATGGAAATATCTATATTTAGGCAAGACATAAGGTGTTGGTTATGTTTTTAACTGAAAAGTTTCATTTTCATTTTGGAAATCTGCATAGTTGATCTGTTTGGTTTTTTTTAAGGTATTTTACAAGGCAGACCAAAGGCATTTTCAATGTGATTTATCCTAGTTGTATGCGTTCAAGAAAAATGGTGGAGATAGGAGGAAGTAATGTTATATCCGGGAGTTCTTTAGAAATACATATCTTTTTGCTTAAGTAAAGTTTGTTTTTTATATGGATTTGATTAAATAGTAATGAATGTGAGCATCAATAAATAAGAAAAAAGTGACGTTTGCAGCAACATGAAACTATTGAGAATATTATCTGATGAATGATCTCTACAACACGATATAAAGAACAGACAGAGAAAAAGAATCCTAGTTAACAATAACGTTTAGGATCAGTTTGAATGGAAGTAGACCAGAGAGAACGATACGGTAGCAGCTGGATTTTGGGCTAGGTTTTGGTTGTATGGAAGCGAAGAAAGCAATTTGCTGTGGAACCGTATAACAAACAACCAAGCAGAGTTAGTGATGTCTTCCTGGATGGGGGAAAGAAGGGAAAGAGTTGAAGATGACACCAAGATTGAACCCAGGGGTTTTGTGACTCTGAGGGGACAAATAATAGAGCTATTGAGAGAGGCAGTGAAGAAAGGGAAAAGGAAAGAATTTGGATAAAGATAATAAACAACCACTTCAGCTCATGTTAATTGGCATATGCACTGTTGGCTTCATTCACAGCAGTTGAGGATATGGCCCGTTGAGTTCAGCTTTAATGATAAGTTTGAGTTGGCAGGGAAATTTCAGGTTAAAATCTCAGCAAAAATAGGCAGAGATGAAAGACTGAGGTTACAGATCCCAAATTTTTGCAAGTGGGCCCATATCTTGGTTCATTGAGTTGTGATGGCAGATCAGGGAAGATAAGTTAGCTATGCAAAAGTTGAACAGAAAAAACCTGATAGCCTTGAAAGAGAACAGGAAAAGAGAGAAGAAACCCACCAAAAAGACAAAAGAAAGATTAAAAAGGAGGAGGAGACCGGAGCTTTGAAAAGCAAAGTTATTTGAAAGAATCTTAATAGTGAGATGAACTATAAAAGGAAAGCATACAAATAAACCAAGAGGAAAATAAAAAATAAAGTGTTGTTTTTTTTTTTTTTCACTTAGTTTAGCAGAAAACAAACATGTTAATTCTCTGAGGCAAGAATAATGTAATATAGAAATTGATTGGATCATAAAAAATACTTCAAATAATTCTCATTGTCAGGAAGATGTTAGGACATGTAAAGACTATTTTTTCAGTGCTGTATCTTTTTGACTTCATATTTCAAATGTTAACATGTTTCAGTGTCTTCTATTCTTTGTTGTATTTACTTACAGAAAACAACACATGCTGTAAATTTCTTAATAGATTGACATTATCTTTAAATGATTGCATTTAGGCAATGTGTAAAGACATTAAAAAGACTTAGAGTTTAGGAGAATACCGAAACAAATTATTTGTTTTGTTTTATTTGTTTTGTTTTATTTGTTTTAACAAATTATTTGTTTTATTATCTTTTTCTAGGTAGTTTTCTTTCTTTGTGTAAAAATATAGATCAGGAAGCAAATGTATGTGATATATGTATATATTTGTCTTGTATTTTCCCAAGGGGTGTAACATGGCATTATAGTCTTCAGATTGGTTTTAATGTCTAAATAAATTCTTTAATTAAATTGAGCTCTTTTTTATTTAAAGCTGTCTTTTGGGGAGATATTGCCTTAGATGATGAAGACTTAAAAATCTTTCAAATTGACAGGACGATTGACCTTACGCAGCACTCCAACGAAAGACTTGGCCATAACACAGGTATGATATTTCAAGCTTGCTTTTAACTTATTTTTCCTGTTATTTACTTCTGCATAGAAGGCAATCTCTGCTTTAAATGTAGAAAGTCACTCTAATGTTCTGAGTAATATTAGTTTACATTTTAAAAGGTTATTAAACAATGAGTATAACTTTGGGTTTGGAAAAGAAAGAGAAAAAGCTAAAACATTAATTTTATTCCGGGATTTCTGATTGAAAATATCTTTTTGAACTGAAGAGCAAAAGCCAGTAGGAACCGTAAGTCCACTCTGCAGGTGGTCATGTGGGAAAGGAAGTTGTACAAAGCTTTGATTTCATCGCTAAAAGTTCCTGATAGCAGAGCCCAAATGCCCTATGGAGAATACAAGTGAAATCCTGGAGGCGAGACTGGGCGTCTTGGATTACAGCCCCTCCTTTTGCTCTGTTTTCAATTCCATCCAGATCTGTACCCAGATCTAGAAGCAACACAAGAAGATGCCATCCTTGCTAGAATGTGCCTTGTCTAAAAAGTAACCATTAATCTGTCAAATTTTAATATGTTCGCTTGCTGTTGTTAACATATAGTGCAGTAGTGCCAGAAGCTGCAATCTGATTAACACAGGCAGTTGGATATTCAGACAGATAGATAAAGAGATATTATTTATGCGTAAATAAATATATCAGTGTGTGAGAGAAAACATAATCCATTCTGAATGGATGTCTGTCTAATGTCTAAAACTATCTATGCTTTCAGGCTTTGATTTGTAAATTCCTAACAGCAATTTGTAAACTTCTGGGTTGTGGTACGAAGAAAGCCGAGATACTTAGGAAAAGTGTGGGAAAAAATGCTATTAGAAAAAGTATATATGCGTAATTGAAATTTATTTTCAGTTAAGCATGTTCTATATGCTCCTGAACTGAGCTGCTATTAACTTGATGGTTCCTGGTATGTGGAAGTAAAGATCACTTGGAGTAATGATCAGAAAGGAGTTTTTCAGATCAAAGAAAGAATTTGCAATTTGAGATTTCAATATTGATATATTTGAAATATTTTTACGCTTCCTAGTTAAGTGTCATGATTAGACTATTTCTATAACAACTTGAAAAATTATTTTATCCCCTTTTATAGCCACTTGTTCTTTCAAGGCGGGAACGCCTTTGATCATGTCTAGATCAAGACTGGATTTTAAAATGTTAATAGAGTCAGTGGTTTCCCTGCCCCCCTTTTCCCCAGACAAATAGTTTTAATTGGCTTTGAAGGTATTTCAGGCGCTGGTTTTGCTGACAAAACGTAGAGAGAAAGGTCGGTCATTTCCCCTTTAAGTGGATGCAGTCGAGTGATTTCTTTGGCCGGCTGACTTTCCATTTTCTTCTTGCTTTTCTATTTTTAATTTTGAACTGCACAACTATTTTTTTTTTCTGTCAATTGCCACAGAAAGAATATACCTTTCTAAACTGTTTTTTAATAATATTTACTATTCTATTATTTAATTTTCTTTCCTTACCTGTCTTGGAATTGTGCATTATCTTTTCCTGTGGACAGTACCCTATTCAGGACATTGAGTCATCTTATTGAGGATTACTAATGCGTTTGGGTCAAATTTTTCTACCTTTATTACACAAGAGGAATCAAGGCACCTGCAACGGTCAGTGGGACTGGACTTTGGAGAACAAACCGCAGAAGTTAATGATTTTGTAATGGTTCTCAGTGAACCCTCAACATTCTTGATTTTTTTCTAAAAACAGGGTTGCAGAACTCAAATTTACACTTTACATATGTAATTATTTTTCTAAATTTACAGCATTTCGATGCATAAACTAGGAATTTAGCCCGTTTTTGCAAACTGCACAGCCTAATGTGCTTTTTTCCCCCTCTAATTTCCAAAAGAGTAAATTGCCAACAACTAATGAGTTGATATTAGGTAGCAACAGGAAAAGGAACTGAAATGTCTGTAAAATAGAAATCAAATTCATATTTTACCTTAGTTGCAGACACAATGACAATTAATTAGAAGCTTGATTTCTGAGAACTTCGTGGTGTTGACCTTCGCAAGCTGAAGGTGATATCAGGTAGAAAGGTCAGATACTTGGGTGTACACTGGCAAGATGGAGTTGCAGAGTCACATTTTTCGTTGCAACTCCTAATTAAAAATCCTGGGGCTCACAGGCTCTGACTCACATTATGTGACTACTCCTTTCGGTGAGGATTATCTGCCTGATTTGCAGGGTCAGATACTTAATCCGTGAGCCTTCTCAGAGTGTGACTCTGTCATTTTATTTGTCATTTTGTCCAAGCAACGCGCATAATCATCGTAAACAGAAACAACAGTAAAGCTGATAAAATTTTTATGTATGAGTCCAAACTGCTGAAAGTATCCTCCTCTTCCTGCCTGAAGTATGAGAAGATGCATCGAATATAATTATTTTTTTTAAACATTTTTAGGCTGTGGCTTGGCAAGGCTATATATTATTGATATAGGACAGATCAGCTATGTGAGATACTTTTTCTTCTTTAGTTTTTCACTGAAATGGAATACGTAGGCTGTGTTAACACAGAAATGATAGTTTAAAATGTTTTTCTAGAAATAATTATAGTATAATAGTTTCTTTAATAAATAACAGATTCTTTGTTTCTTCTGTTATGTCTGTGACAGTTAATGCTTTTACGGTATTTTTAATATTTGTTTGGAATCTTTAGCTTTATGCCTTTTTTATAAGATGAATGTTAACATGAGAGAAAATCACATTAATGATAATCAATACAAGGAATGGAATTGTTATATTCTCTGTAGTCCATATTATAGTGTTGGAAAGGAATGTGTTGAACTATTACCTCATCTATCTAAAATGTTTTAAAAAATTTGGAAAATTTTTCTCAAGGGAGCTAGCAACTATGTGACAGTGCAATCCAAATAATTAGGCACATTGTTATTCACTGAGCAGCCACACAAACTCACTTTCCTTATATGGAACTTTCTCATCTGTAATATGATTTTGAGTTGTTGTTTAATAAATATATTTTCCTCATATATATTGAAAGTTTTTATGGCAAGGTCTTTTTAGTGGTGGTAGGGAGGTTTCAGTGGTCGTTTTATTTCTATCTTTTTACTTTTTGCTGTTGTAAAAGTAGTTTGAAAGCTCTCTTGTCCTATGACAATTTTAAAATACAACCTATTACAAACTCACGAAGATCACAAAACTTTCTGAACAATTCTGAATGATTTATTGACTCGTGCAGTATTATCAGTGTTCTTTCTTCTGGTTTACTGGTTGGTTGCAAAGGCACTTGCAGCCACAAAAGGATTACAGGTGAAAAGAGTATGTGGCAGATGCATCAAATGTACACATTTTGTAATGTGTTGCATTTCTGTAAATGGCACGGTAAATGTTAAAATCAATTACTTATTAGCTTAATTTTTCTTGCTCATTGATTACTGAAATGACACAGACATATATGCCTGTGAGGTCTTACTGCCATATGCACCGGCATGTGATGTTTCAAAGCCTTTAGAATGCATTGGACATCTATTTGCATGCTGACAAAGGAAACCAAATCTTTCATGGTAAAATCAGCCTCGTTAAGTTTGTATCAGTTTTGTTGTTTGTTTTTTTTTTTTTTTTTTTTTTTATGAAACTTTGTGTGTTTGCTTTCCCTCTTTCCCCTCCCTTGAAATGAGAAGATCATGGCACGCATTCAGGAAATTTCTGTGAGAGTAAGGCTTTTAGCTGTCAATCAGTATGGGTCTGGGGATGTCAAGGTCACCAGGAAGAAAAAAAGCTCCAAATAATAATTAGATGATGTAATTGTCATGACTTGTCTGAGTTACAAAGCCATGTTGGCTTACATTCTGGAATGCATATTAGAAAATTTTTTAGCTAAAAATGTGTTTTTATTTCATTGTCAAGAATACTTGAAGAATTTGTATGCGAGTCATTGACGAATGTTAAATTTCCTTTAAGACACATTGTGGGTTTTATAGGGTATTTTCTAATCTCTCCAGGCTATATATAGTAGCTGTAGGTGTAAGATTCAATGTGTTCAACTTTTGTAACATTCCTTTTTTGTTGTTGTTGTTTCTTTTCTTTTTAAAGGTGGCTTTGGAGAGCATGGGACGTCAAAAAAACGAGGTGCCCTCTATCAGCTTATAGACAGGATAAGAAGATTTGGCTCTGGTATTTTCACTGTTTAAATTAGCAGGTTGCCTGATGTGATAATGTATCATGAACATTAATAATGATCGTACTTTAACGCTTTAAAGCCTTTCTGTATTACTATTAGCATAAACAAGCTATAAAATAAGTAGTACAAGAATAGTAATGAAGAGATTAGCGCTTTGTTGCATTTTCTTAGAGGTCTGTTTCCAGCATCAAATCTGGAAGCTAGAATATGTAGTTTTAAATCTCACATGAAAAATTCCGTAGCTTTTTAGTATGGCTGTGTTCAGTTCTCAGTTCAACTGATATCAGTACAATGTCTTTTCAGTACAGGTAGGCTATGCTGCGTAGCTGCTAGGGTTTTTTGTTTGTTTCTTTGGTGGGTTTTTGGTGGCTTTTTTTCCCCTGGATCCAGTTAGGGCATTCTGACGATTCATACTGTGTTTGAAGCTTTTATGGTGCATTACACTGAGCAAACACGTTTTTATACTAATCATACTCTTGTAAGTATGAACGTGGTGGAATTCAGCAGGCTATATAAGTGGAATCCCCGTTAATACTGGTTGAGTTTGCTCACCATATTTGATGCAAGGGCATGTCACTTTACTGTCATGAAACCTCAACCTCAAAAAGGAAAATATGTGAAACTCCATTGTATTCACACCACATTATGTCTAAATGCATCACTGCATATCTTGTAGTATTAACCAGAACACGGAAACTGCCTTTGTAGAAGTGCTCTGGTATATAATCTTCATTCTCTGTAAGAGAATTACAGTTTTCGTGTTGCATAAATGCTTGTCATCTTTTGCATGCAATTTGGCATAAATTTCTTACTGGTATTTCAAAAGAAGGTTGATAGAATTGTGAATGGTAAAACATCTGTATTAATATACGATACCATTCAGTAATGACTGCATATTAAGTATAACAATAGTTTTTCTCTTAAGTTTCTACCTGTGTTGTAGACTGTTGTGTAATTCTAACTTACACACTTATTTAATTACAAGGATAAGTTATGTGCTTTACCCGAGTGGTTTTTTTAAACCCTGAAATTTTCTATATCATTCTGGATATACTTTAAGTTACGTGTCGTTTTTTACAAAGGCAGATTACTCTTCCCGTGCATCAAGAGCTTTCTCCATGCCTTGTGCTGTAGCTTCTTCCTTTTTTTTTTTTTTTTTTTTTTGTTTTTCCTTCTGCTGCTCTCCCAGCCCTGGGGCTATGCCAAGATACCCTACCATGATCCTGCCCTGAAATCCTCCCTGATTCAGACATAGCCAGTAGCTCTGCGGCAGCCCTAGTATCACCTGGGATACTGGGAGAGGGAAGGTGTACTCTTTAATGAGAGGCTGAGTAGGATTTGTTGACCGCCTTTCAAGTGATCTGTTTTAATCGGCTGCCCTGATGTGCACACCAACTTAAAATCGCTTCAGGGGAAGCACCTGTCGTGGTGTGCAAGTCCTTTTCTAACTATTTTCCTCTTCTGTTGCCACAGTAAGTTTCAGCTGATTTGGCAAAGATTTGCCTGTAATGGAATGAATGGTGAAACCATGAAAACAGTAGACATTTTTTGGTCTTGTAAAGAAATTCCAGCCATAAGTAATACTTATCCATAGGGTTCTTTTATAAAAAAATGTATATTTGCATCCTGAAGTGTTGTAAGGTTACTATCAAAATGAAAGTCACATTTTAATCTGAAAATGTATCTTCTGGTAATAACTACAGGTGGAGGAGATCGGAGAAATGACCCTTTCTGTCTTTTTCCATGTGTTTACAGCTTTGCAAATAATTTTTCTATTTTTCCCTTGTAATTTCTGATAATAAAAGCCAATCTAATACTTTAAGGACTTCTTTCTGTCCAGTGCTTTAAGGATGGTCATGCACTTGCTTTTTCCAGATCTTGCAATAAAAATGAAAGGTGCAGCGAAAGCCTTGATTACTTTGGGACTGTCCAAAGTCTTTCCTTCTTTGCTGGAAAAATCCCTATTTATTTAAAAAAAAAAAGTACGCAGGGAGTGTGATTTTTTTTTTTATTATTATTATTATTACAATTATTAAATGAGAGCATTTTAGATGAAATTATGCAATGTGCCTTCAAGCTGATAAATATATGTGCAAATTGTTACTCTAGATATGTTTGAAAAATGTAGATTTAGACTTTTGATTTCAAGCATTTCTCAGAAAACTAAGTGATGATAGACTGTTACATAACAGCAATGCCCTACTTTTAAAGGGCATAAAGAAATAATCTGAATTTGACCTGCTGGAAAATAATTGTTCTCTTTTTTGGGTGTGTGATCTCATTCAGTGTTTTAATTATCATTACAGGCTTTGAGCAAAATAATACATCTAAAGGAAGAACTACTGTAAAATTCTCAGGGAAAAATGAGAAAAACCGATTTCCCAGAGCTGCTACATCACGAACAGAAAGAATATGGCCAGGGGGTGTCATTCCATATGTAATAGGTGGAAATTTCACTGGTAAGCTTTGTGCTTTGGATGGGGAAAAGGAATATGAAATTTTTTAATTGCCTTTTTTTTTTTTTTTAAAGTCAAGTCATACTATAGAAGTCTATAGAAGGGTTTCGGTTGGATCAGGCCTGAAGTACATCTGCTCTGAAAATATTAGCCATACTTCAAAAAAATTGTTCCCAAAAGCAAGCTACACAATAAAAATGTGTAACTGTTTTAGGAAGGAAAGGCTCTTTTTCTTTGCCTGATATTTCTTGTTACATGTTTGTTTTCAAGAGCCTAAGTAACAGAATGTCGCAAAATCTGTTTCTAAAAAAATGCAGGATATTTAGCACAAGACTATAACTTATTTAACTGGTGTGACGTATTCTGCTAAACTGATTTCAATCAACAGACCGACTCAAACGTATTTTTTAATTCCTCAGTTTGGTTTTCAGATGGGTACACACAGACATTATATATGACAAGAAGAAAGACTGACTTCAAAATACATAGAACTCTTAGTAGAAAACTGTAGAAAAAGTTTAAAACATATATTATCCCTGGAAAATGTAAATGGATCAATATTAATGTGGATGTAAGAGGTAATTTAAAACAAAAAAGGAGGGAGAAAAGCAAAGATGGATGGGAAAAGATATGTAATAACATCTTATTTATTGTGCATGATAATACAGGGAACCAAAAGAAGCACGCAAATGCTCACATGTTGTATGTATACGTGTATGGAGAAACCAGAGTCGTTCCTTTCAAACTGACAGCTACAGCCAAACTTTTAGTTTGGGTGTTTACATAGTACTATACCGAATGTGACCTTTGCTTTAGGATTACCATCTTCTGAAATAATGGTAGTAAACTCGATGAAAGCATATCATGTTAAACATTTTACCTGTTTCATAATGAAAGATAAATTCTAAAGCTTGGCAAACATTGCTTAAAGATAAAAGAAAAGGGCAAGACGGGATAAAATAACCTTTAATTTTTAGGATCCTGACATGATTTGAACTTGCTATTTTTATGAACTTTGAGGGTTTGTTGTCTTTAAGTTTAAAAAAGTATTTTTTTTTTTTTAAATTATCCTATGCTGTAACCTGCATCTTTGCAAAATTCTGCAAGGTGGATGTACTTCTGCTAGCAATTTCATGCCAAATAGTACCGTTCTTTGTGGATTTCCAGCTCAGGAGCAATACAGCTATATTCTCAGACACTGCCTCTAAGTTAACGAGCTTTGTCTTTTGTCAGGCAATGAAATTACATTGCTTATATTATCTGGAGTACTGTATACTAGTTGGCTTTGTGTTCCGTGGTGAGAACTGGCCTGGCTGCTGCTGCGTCTAGGGTATAGTTTTGATTATTTCTGAATGTGTTTCTCATTCTTAAAACAAGTATCTAGGTATTTATATATAGTCTTGTACCAAATGAAGAATTTCTCCCTTTTGGTGGATCATTTGATTTCTGAAAGATTTTGACGCAAACAAGTGGAGAACGGTCCCTGTTCAAGACAGCATTATTAAAATCAAATGCCTTGACAGGTACGCCTGCTAACATGGCTTAGGTTAAATTGGTCTCCAGATTTGAAGGCTGTAGGATTTTTTTTAATTTATTTTTATTTTTCTTCCGGCTACATAGTTAGGATCCAGGGTTCCTCTTTTTTTTTTTTTTTTCTTTTTCTTTCTTTTCTTTTTTTTGGTCATCTGGGGAATTGCCTAGCAAATATTATGCTAATGCAGATACACAAGCAACACTGTATTTCTTCTGCTGTCTTCCTCTGGTGTAACATAGGTGCGCTTTTTATTGCAGGTTTTATGTTTGCTAGAGTATATCAGGCAGTATTGGTCCCCTTGCAGGCAGACGTGTTATGATGAGCTGATGGTCTGCGTATCCCTTTAATTGGAGTCTGGCAGTACATGGGTCTGCCGGGACACAGGACTTCGTGATCCAGTGACTCCTTCCAGGCCTATATTCCTAGTATTGAAATCTAATTTTAAGGAACAAGAAACAGTTAAAAAAGTCTCTTATTTCATCTCATACAATTATTCTTCCAGGCACCCAGCGCGCCATGTTCAAACAGGCTATGCGACACTGGGAAAAGTACACGTGCGTTACGTTTATTGAACGAAGCGATGAAGAAAGTTATATTGTATTTACATACAGACCGTGTGGGTAAGTGTGTACGTAGAGTAATGGATACTTGTGCTTTCAACGTTTGGCCGTGTTTGCCAGCTTTGCAGTTATAAGCGAGTATATACTTCACAGGAAAATGAGTAGATGGTTACTGCATTTAAATGATACATGTGTTCTGCTTGGCTTTAGGTTCCTTGAAAGCAGTCTGTATAGTAACTTTTTGAAGTTATGCCTCTTTTGTCTATTTCTAGATAAAATGATCTTGCTATATATGCGCAGATGTGAGACTTTTATATTTGGCTTTCTGTCACGCTTTTAACGTTTATATGTATTGTTCTAAGGTATTTCAGGATTCTTGTTTGTCACATGTTTACTGCTGAATTATGTATGGACATCTATCCCATATTCCTTTTCCAGCTCAATTGTTGTTAATTTTAACTCTTCTATTGTTAGACGGTCCTTGTCCAGTTCTGTTTAGCCACCAAATTCACGACCATTTTGCAAATTCCATCTTCCAGGTCACTGACACGTAAAAGTGAACAAAACAAGTTTTATTACTTATTAGTGCAGCTTTCCATTAATCACCGTGTTCCGTCTTCAGATATTTCTTCTCACAAATGCCTCATTCATCTATGTTTGTTATTTATTCTGCTCAGAATTCTTAATTTTAGATAGTGATCATTGAACTTCCTGAGTGCACTGTGTCCATTTCCCAAGAAGAGTGCTCACTGCCTGTGGAAATACTGTACTTCTGATAGTCACCTTCCGTCTGGGTTGTAGGCTCCACAGTGAACAGCTCTGTCTTGCCGACTTCCTGATCATTGAACGTTTTGCATGCCTTCTTTTGAATTTTTAGGGGGTAGGGTTGTGCAAAGAAGTTTTGGGACCTCCTTGCATTGTAGGAATGATCCGGAATGTACTCAATTATAGCCCATAAAATTACACGTAGACTTATTTGTTTAAATTACCCCTGACATTCTTCTTAAGGCATGGGACGAGGGAATATAAGCCACTCCTAGGCTACTTTAAGAAAGGCATCATGTTTCCCTTGGCAAGTCTCTGAGCCACAGACCCTTGTAGTCGGGGAGTTTATTCTACAGGTGCCCCTGCGAACTTGTCTGTTGTGTTCCTGTGCTCCTGTAGGTCTGCTCTAGACCCCTGTTAGAAACAATGCCAAATGAAACGGACTTTTCTTATGACCCAGCCTGGCCATTATTTTAGTTAATGATGCAACCTGTAAGATAGGATTCAGGGATACCGACATACAGCTGGAAGAGAAATGGGAAGCAGAGAATAACCGTGATGCTTCCCTGCACTCACAGAGCTAGAAAGCAATGTGGATTTAATCAGAAGAATGTGAAAGATATAAGTGGCCTTAGGTGCTTTAGGAAGAGGAGTATGGGGATATCTGCAGAGATCTTGGTTTCGTGAAAAGTAAGTTCTACAACTTCAAAGTGCCCAAAGCCAAAAGACAAAAAATCTCTCCAGGCAAAGCACTGTTTGTTAGGCTGGTTGATGCTTCATGAGAGCAAGTCACTTTAGGGTGAAGGCTGTATTATAACCAATTTGAACCAGAAACTGGGAATATACTCAGTATCTATCTTCAATTCACCATTGTTCTTTACCGTTAATGTTGTTTTATTGGTGGGTACTTCACAAACTACAAATAATTTACAAAGGCTGTAACAAGTTTAAAATGACTTTTTTGGGGGGTCCTGAATCCATAAACAATTTCAGGAAGAGCCAGATAAATAAGAAAGTATCTTCTCTGGGTGAATAGGAACCACTGTGCACTAACCACCGGCATACAGCGCTGATGCAGGATTTTCCATGGAAAGAGCCCAGACAAAAGTGACACCAAACCATCTGCAAACACTTTCTGCTACATGACCAGTCACATTGAAATCAATCTTGGTTCTTTCCCATAGCACCCTGCTGTGTTGGTTTGTTAGCACATTGTGTCATTATTGTTTGCAGTACCATGGCAGCTAACGTTCACAGATGAGGGAGACTTTATTGTACTTAGCACTGTTCATATAAAAAACTAAACGATAAACCCTGCCCCAAAGAGCACTCAGTCAAAACATAACACATGTAATGAAACAGAAAGTGGGTACGTCATATAGGCGGAAGTTCAGGTGGCACTGTCTACAAACGCCTCAGATGCCAGCATTAGCGCACTGGCAAGTGAAGTGTTATTGAGCCTTTGTAAACATTGAGGAAATTTTGCCGAAGTGTAACACATTACTTCTTGTAGCAGTTCGTGGGAAGCTCATCCCAGAAGGGCAGTGATGAAAAGAGCATATTTGATGTATAGCAGCTGGTTATCAGAGATACATGACCTTCCTAAAATTGAGAGTTTATATATCAGCAATGAACAAGAGAGAAGTTTTGATTATTGTAGCCCCATAGGACTGCAAGGGATCTCAGAAAGATGTCTAATGTAATCTTAAGACAGAAGGAGCTATACCTGAGTCATTGCAGCTATGTGCTTGTCTAACTTGTTTCTAAAATCCTGCAAAAATGAATACTTCACAGCCCGATAGGGAATGTATTGCTTCAGTATCCTAAATACAAGAAATGTAGGACGTCAGGGGCAATATTATTGGTCATAGCTAAAACAGATATTTCTTGCTGCAATTAAAGTACATTAACTTTTTTTCTTCCTCACCATGGCCATAGAAAATAAATTATTCCTCTTTCTTTTTTGAAGGAATCTATTATATGCTTTGAGACCATTATTATGTCCACCCTCAGTTCCATTTTCTTCTAGGCTAGAAAATGCCTAATTCATTTAATCTTTTCTGGTAAGTCGTGTTTTCTAGGCCTTTGATCACATTGTTATTCTTTTTGGATTCTTTTCAACTAGTCCACATCTTTCTTGAAATTGGGGACCCAAAACTAGGGCGTTTGTCCAGATGAATCATTACTTCTGCTGAGCTGGTGCTAGAGCTAATTCGTGTATCTTGTAGTCTCTCCTTCCAGTCAAGTACCTAAGCATGATGCCTTCCTGGGTCTCAACAGCTGCCACATTCGACTCATGGTTGGTTGGGATGTGACTCCGAATTAGAGCCAAGGTTCTTTCCACAGCACTGATGCCCTATCACTGGTTCCAGCATGTGCCACGTTTTGCACATCTCGGGAAACCAAATGATGCTGTATTTCCCTTTTCAGAGGTCTTCTCTAATCTGCTATAGTTGCTAACAATTCCAGGCTTCTCATCATGGTAATTAGCAGTCTTTTCGCAGACTGCAAGTTTAAAGAGCATCTTCTCTATTTTCACTTCATGTAATACTCCAAGCAGCTTTGTACCCCCCTTGATATCAGGGTTCTCTAGCTTGCTTGTGGGTAGCTTGTGTGGAAAAATGTCAAAGCTTTACAACTGGATCCCTCCTTCCCGTCAGAATAATTTCATCTGCTGCAGTCTTAAACTATAGTTATTTGTCATGACATCTTGTTTATTTAACCTGATTTTGGGAACAGTTAATTATTGAAATATTGTTTCTTCGTACAGCTGAAGCATGTAGTAGTTTGAAATTTTGTAATTACTGACAGTTATTTGTATCCATCAGCTGCAGATGTGAGAATAAATATATAGTGTTAAGATACAAGTGTTTATGATTCTTCTACCAGAGCCATGTACATTGGCATTAATATCTATTACAGCAAATATTTATGCAGCCAGTTGATTAGAGAAAGTAAAACTCTAATCTGTAAACAGGTTCAAAACACTTTGTTCACTACTGCTTCTCTATCGGTATGTTTCTTCCTACCAGATAGGAAGAGCCCGAAGACACAGGCAGTATACTTCCCTGTATGCAAAGCCAAAAAAGGGGTCAGCAAACTGGAATGGCCTCTAGTCACATGCTCTTAATAAATATTACTGAGTACAAGATCAAGCTTCTTTTTATATAGCGAGACAAAAAAAAGAACAATTAGTCATGTTGTTCTGGCATCTCAGCATGCCTTTGATCTGACTTTGTGGCAATTTTTGCGCTCCACCAGAAGACTTAAGTACTTTTTATGACAAACTTCAGATGACTTATTACAATCTACTGCTGTATCCTCTTGTATGGGTTTTTGACAAAGCTGTCTGAGATACAGGAAAATCAGGTCTCTTTCATGTGCTTCTCCAAACATTGAAGACTGAACAGCTTCTGAATGTTTTAACGTTTTTTGAACTTGCTAGTATATTAAATAGACATTACAGGCAAGTTCTTAAAGTTGGTGAAACAGGAAAATTCATTGCCCGAGGTACACTTTTGCAGCATTCTTTAGCTTTAAGAAGGATTACATGTTACGAAAGGTGCTCAATCACTTTTACGGAATGAGAAGAAATTCAGAGTTGTACTAAATAATCTGTTGCATTAGAGCTGACTCATGCTTTCAGGTAGTCATTAAGTCTAGCAGCTGGCATTTTTCCTGCTCACAGCAGTTGACACAGCTTCTCTGCCGCTTGTGGTGTGGCCTGCAGGATGGGTGGGTGTGAGCAAGGTGCAGGTGACCAGCTGCCATCGTCTAAAACACAGTGTGTTGACATAAACTGAATGAGGGGGGATTTATGTTAACACACCGGGGTAGGCAGCTGTTAACTGAGGAGTGTACTCAGTTGGCTCTTCTTTGTAATATTGGGATGGTCGTCTCCACTGAGCAGGTGAAGAATCAGTAGCCACTTCGGCCATTGCAGCAGCTCCTCTTAGGACAGTGAATCAGAACATTTGGTAGCTACAAGTATATTGCTCCCTGACAATAAGCAAATTCATCAAGCCAGGTCATAGCCCGTATGTCCTTTGTACAGAATGAGTTATGTTTGTGATTGAAAGAGGCGTTTTTTCATCAAGAAAAAAAGCCTCTGTCTCTTGAGTGAGATTTTGTTCATGAATTTTGCAAACTGCTTTCTCTTGCTTTGTGGTGATATGCAGTCCTTGTATGCTTATGAAGTTCTGCAGTTTTTAATCCACAACTGCCTACAGTCAGTGCCTCGGCAAGCTGGCGTTGTGGTCTATGAGGATTTTTATGTTACCACGTTCTGAAGAGTGCAGCTTTTATAAAAAGCGCAACATTCACCCCACTTGCTTGTGTCTTCCTTCATATAAATTCAAGAGCATTTTTGACAGTAGCTGAATTACTTAAAAGAGCGAGTGTATTATTCCAGTCATTTCACTTTCTCTATGTCATTTGTTTCTCTTTGCTTACCGTCATTGATCAGCTAGACCGATTAAATGGAATTAGAGATTCATAAATAGTTACTGTCTCCAACTGCTTTCTGGTGCAATAAAGATTAAAGAGATGAGGAGCTTTAAGGGCTGCCAGCTGACTCCATTTTAAGGGGCACGACAAGTGCTCATACAGCAACAGAGAGGTCTTGGCCTTTTGCCAAACACACCTGGGGTCAAACCCACGCTATTGCAAATTAATTTCCTTCATAGATTTATTTATCTGTTTTAGTTTTCCTTACCCTTTGACTCAGTGCAATTGTTGAAGTGATGAGAACCTTGTAGCTTAATTGGAGGAATCTGGTGTGCTTGACGTGACGCTCAACCTAGCAAATCCTAATGACCCTCTATGAGTGTGCACTGCTGCTGCTATTTTAAGACTTGGGTGTTAGTTCTGATTTTCTTTGGCCTGTAAAGAAACACTCCATAAATTTGCTTATACTTTCTGGGAAGTACTTGAAATCTGTCAAGTAACCAGGGTAAGGGAATATCCATACTCATCTGGCTGCTTGTTTTTAGGAGCAGGCCAGAGTTTAAAAAGTAATTCTCAGTGTGGTGGGTTTCAGGTGTTCAGTGTTAGACAGCCTAGAGGAATACTATGTAAAAACAAAAAGCATTTAATTTTTTTCTTCTAAAAAGAAAACATCTTTCAAGTGTGTCAGATGAGGTACCTAAATTCACTGTGCCACATTTGATAATGCCCAACTTCTCATGTTTTTTGAAGATTGTGATAGTAAAATCTCAAATGATTTTTGAAAACACCTAAAAATCTCTGATTATGAAATACCACTAAAAACTTTCAGATGTGATCTTAAGCACCTCTGTTTTTGAGAAACAAACAACTTTTGGTATTGTTAATTGTTTAATTTGTTAGTTAGGTATTTACCTTATTTTCTTATAAAACCAAATTGTATTAATAACTTAACCTGTTACACTAGCCATTTTGGTGTTCTGCTATTATTGCACAGCTATTGCCTCACCTTTTTCAAGTTATAGTGCACACGCTTAAAAAGCTAAACCCTCTTTTGGTCCAAATGAAGTAAAAAGGACAGGAAAAGTAGTTAAATTCTTGCTTTATTCTTTTGCCCTTGTGAATAGTGTCAATCAAAGCAGAGCTGGAGACATTGTAGAAGGTACTATTTGGAATAATTAGTTATTACTTTGTCACTTTATCTCTATTTGTCTCCAGAGTGTCGCCATGCAAAAATTATATTGAAAATCTATGAAATTTTTAATCCACCAAATACGGTTCTGCTAGTTGAAGCATGTAATGTACATGAAGTCAATAGCATAAGCATGTTAAAACTATTAAAATTGTATTGAGTATTCTACAACCTACAGTCTTAATAAACTGTTTATTTGCTTTACGCTATAAATATTGATTAATGTTCTTTAGTTCTACATTGCAATTTTTCTCTATAGAGTTTCCACACTGTGGTAAACATGAACACTCAGCAGAAGTGTTTAAACTGTTTTAAAATGAAGGATTTGTTCTGCCTTTTTCATAATTACGTGTGGTTATCCTACCTTTATTCTCATCAATCTCTTGCACTGCCGTCGTGTGTTATATTCAGATCATAAAGGCTTTGAATTACCAATTAAATTCCAGGATCTAAATAAATGTGTTTAAATGTGTTGAGTCTCCAGGGTATATTTTGCAGGAGTATAGATGAATGCAAAACTGGATAGGTTAAAATTGGTTGTGGGGTTGGGCCTGGAGGGTTGTGGTTAATAGCTTGGACTCAGGCTATGACTGAAAGTGCAGTATCGCAGGGGCCTATACTGGGACCTGTCCCTTTTACGATCTTTGTGAATGACCCACAAAGAGGTGACGGTGCATGCTCTCATGAAGTTTGCAGATGACACCAAGTTGAGGGGGATCAGATGATAGGCTCAATGGTAGAGCTGCCACCCAAAGGGACTTGGGCAGGCTGCAGAAACTGACCAGCAGGAACTTTATGAAGGTCAACAAGGGCAAATGCAAAGCCCTGCACCTGCAAAGGAAGAGCAAGATAGGTCGGGCACTGCTGGGTTTGGGAGCAGCTCTGTGGAGAAGGCCATGGGACAGTGAGCTGGCCATGGGCCCTGGCAACTAAGGCAGCCAACAGCGTTTGGGCCTGTGTCAACAGAAGTGCGGCTGGTGGCTCAAGGGAACAGGTCATCCCTCTCTACTCGCCACTTGCTGGGTTACAGATAGACTCTACATCCAGCTGTGGGCCCCCAGTACAAGAAAGGTAATAATAACCTGGACGGACTTAAGCCTTGTGGCAAGATGCTTGGGAGCTGGAGCACTTGCCCTGTGAGGAGATGCTGAGGCTCCAGGGTTTGCTTGATTGGAGAAGAGGTGGCTTCAGGGGGACCCAGCATCAGCCCCCAGTTCCTAAGGGGAGGGTAACAAGAAGAGGGAGCCAGGCTCTTCATGGTGGTGCTTGGTGGGTGAATGCAAGGCAAAAGGCATAAGCTGAAGAAAGAGAGAATCAGACTGGATATAAGGAATAAGTTTTTCACAGTGTGGACAGCCAAGCTTTGGAGCAGGTTGTTCAGAGGGGCTGTGCTGTGTTGTCTCCATCCTTGGAGGTTTTCAAGACCTGACTGGATAAAGACCTGAGCAACCTTGGTCTGACTTCATATCTGACCCTGCTTTGAGCAGAAAGATGAAGTGGAGACCTCGAGACCTCCAGAGGTCACTTCCAACCCAAATTGTGCAAGAATCAGTGGAACTTTGTCTATATTTGGTAGTCTGTAATGTGAATTTTCATAGGTTGCATGCATTTCATGCTTTTCTATTTTTAAAACAACCGTCAGGCATTGTCAGTGCATTTTACCTGTTTGCACAAGTGAAGGTCAGTATAGCACAATCGCCATAATGATGTTAACATAGGTAGGAAGCCCTAGCTCATTAACCACCTAATACGGAAACGGTGACATGATTTCACACAGTGTTGATTACTTCGTCTGATTGATTCTTGTGTTTTCTACCATGGCTTCCTGTCGACTGCCAAGGCAAATGCCACACCTTAGTCCTTACTTCAAAGTGTTCAAAGATAAAGAGCAATGTTTTCTGGAAGATTTGAAGTCTGAGACCTGGGAATTGTGCTTGACAAATTTGTTTGGTGTACATAACACAACTGCCTATGGCAGTGAATTGGGAATTCTGTACTGAGGATAGAAGGTCTTTAATGGTTTTTTAAATGAATGAACTTTGCTGAGAATGAAGAGTTGCTTGCAAATTCTACTGCCTTTTGGCTCAGAGTACAAAGTGTGTACTCCAGCATTCCCAGTCTAATTGGGTGGGACAGTAAATAACACTGTGTAGGATGTTTTTTAAAAAAAAAAACAAAACACAACAAAACAACAAAAAACCCAAAACTTTCATAAGGATCCAAACACTTTTTTCCCCAGGGTGAGCATGAGTGAATAAGAGAGGGTATGAACTGCAGTAATTTCCTTATTGCACAATAGAAACATATACAAATAGTTGAGTGACTAATGAATGATAAAAACCTGGGTAAAAATGATACTGAAAATATCTGTAATGCTTTAATTATGTTTACGTATTCACCTGTAGCCATAATATTTATTCTGCAAACATGCAGTCTGAAAAATATGTTAAGCAAAACCATGTCAGAGTGTCAAGTGCAAAGGTGAAATCCACTCTGGAATCATGAGATAAAAGGGTGTAACTAGTCTAAATTTTTATTTTAATCTTATTTTTGCTATCTGTTGCTCCTTTTTTTATCACCTATGCTGTATTTATGGCACACCTTAAGGTAGTTCTTCCATTACTATTATTTATATCCATGTTTATAATAATATTTCTATATCATAAATACTCTAAATAGTAATTTTGTGTTAATACAGTTTATATAGAGTGAGGGAAATACACAGCGCAATACACAGGTGTTCTTTATTTTCTTTTACTGTGGCATGGAACAGTAGCACATAAACCTGCAACATTGACAATGGCACAGAATTATAGCGGGGAGTCTAAGTTGCCATTGTTTTTATTTGCCTGCCTTGAAGAGAGCTGTTAAGAGAAAAGACTCCTTAAGAAATTAATTAAATGTGATATTGCACAAGTCTAGCTGGAGCACTGAGCCTAATTCAGTGCTTTAACCTAAAAAGGTGATTCATACCTATCCTTGGAACTATCTAAAGCAGGAAGAAAAGAGTTAACTTTTTTTGGGGGTAGGAATACTTGAGAAGCAGTTGAGATGGCAAGGAATGATTAGGATGTGAACAGTAACTTTTCCCAACAGTATTTTCAAGATAGTTTCAAAATTCTTTATACAACCCTCCTAGGCTGTAGTAATAATGTTTTCCTCTATAAAGTAAATTGTGTGGCCTTTATAATTTTAGGATATTACTATCATTTTTTGGTATTTTTATCTTTGATTTTTAACCAGTGCAAAACCAGCATATGCTTACCGAGAACAGGTACTGGCTGTACTTCTCTAATATTCATGTTTTAAATTTGTAGTGGTATTAGACACTAACAAAAATCAATGAAGATGACCAGCCGAGACTGACTGACTGGCCAACTAACAAAAGTGAAATGTCTCTTTGCCACCACGAAACCTGAAGGAGAAACAAATGTTTTCTGTAGAATTTAATCTGCTATCAGTATTGCTCCTATAGGTACTCCTTATTGCCCACAGAGGCATACGAAGGATAGGATCATTCTCCACACTAGCATCGGCCTCCTCAAGGACCAAATATATTCTGCTATGTAAACGTTGCATCAGGAAACAGGTTTTGTAAAAAAGGGGGGAGGAGGGAGAGGGTGGCGGTGATCTGCTCAGTACAATTCCATTCCACCTGACAGACTGCAGAATATACAGAGCAGAGATGGGAAATGAGGCTTTTGTTAGGGAATATAATGCTGGCTTGAAATATTTAAGATCTTCAGAGGTGACAGAGAATCAGCTTATGAAACCTAAATTGTCTTCCATTTTGGTAGGATTTGCTTTACTCTCCTTTCTTTCCTTTTGCTGACATAGTCAGCAGACTTTTTTTGCTAACCAAAAAGCAGACATCTCAGATAAATGCTGAAAAGGGCATCTCTGTTCTGTAAGTTTACATTGGAATCATGGAAGTGCAGTGGAACAGGAATGAAAAATGAGAGCAGTTGCAAAGTGTTTTTTTGGGGGGGGTTGTTTGTGTTGGTTTTTTTTTCTTGTGAAAATATGACTTTCTGGGACTAAGGTTCCTATTACAAGAAAACAGGAGTGGGAGAAAAAAAAATGGTTTGCACATATCCAGACCGTTCAACCTCCTAATGTACTGTTGTTGCAAATGGTATTGTATATCACCCATAGCCAGAGATACAAAAAATGAGGAGAGATTCCACAGTGGCATCACGGGATTCTGCATCTCATTCAGGATATTTTCCTTCTGTATTTTCAACTTCACGCTAAGTGAAATAGTCCTTTAAAAGATTCACTTTCATCATTTCTGTACCCTTTATAGATGGAACTAATGTAGTAGGGTGACTTTTCAGATCAAAATAAAGCAAACTTAGAACTTGAGTGACCAAGAGTCTGGTGAGTGCTGCCAAGACATACAGCGGAAGTATGGCACAGACGAAACCTTGACTTGACTTATTCTTTCTGCTTCCCCCTGCGTGCCTCTTGAGTGTGCATGGGCAAGGAAGCAGCGGTATGCATGGGTAGAGATGGTACTTGCAGTCAACTTTATTTTTATCGATTCTTTGGGTGAAAAGAAGTTCCTGTGTCATTGATGATGAGATACAAGGCCACAAGTGACAATTCTCTTGACCACAGCTAGCATCTTTTAAGAAGACCGTGAATTAAAAAAACCCAAAACATACAGGTGTTCGTGAATTAAAAAAACCCAAAACATACAGGTGTTCTTTGTTATGTATCCTGAATAATAGGTTGTTCTTGCACTAGAGCTAAGTTTTGTGAGACTTCAGAAATTGCATAGTGCATTATTCTGCTAATTTTTTAATATAATATTTTCTCATATTTTAACTGAATTTCCTGTATGATTTGTAGGGATATGCACCAAAACTTTCATCTGTGTTTATGTTTTAATTACAGGTGCTGTTCGTACGTGGGTCGAAGGGGAAATGGTCCCCAGGCTATATCTATTGGCAAGAACTGTGATAAATTTGGTATAGTTGTCCATGAGTTGGGTCATGTGATAGGTTTTTGGCATGAACATACACGACCAGACCGTGATGACCATGTCACCATCATTAGAGAAAACATCCAGCCTGGTGAGATATGCTGATAAGTATTTTTTTGGGGGGGAAGTCTGTTTATTTTTGACTTTTCATTCATTTGCTCAACTCTCTTAAAACTGAATGCTTAATAGTAGAAATGAGCATTTCTGCCTGCTATTCCTCTTAGTTAGGCTGATCTCCAGCTGATTCACAAATGAAATACTGCAACTAAAATACAATCTTTCCTAAAGATCTGGCCGAATAGAAAGCCATTAAATAGTTCTGGTTAGAAGGAGACAAATAGTAATCATCGAATCATAGAATGGTTTAGGTTGGAAAGGACCTTGAAGATCATTGAGTTCCAACTCCCCTGCCATAGGCAGGGACACCTCCCACTAGACCAGGTTGCCCAAGACCATGTCCAGCCTGGCCTTGAACACCTCCAGGGATGGAGCCTCAACAACCTCTCTGGGCAACCTGTTCCCGTGCCTTACCACCCTCACAGCGAAAACGTTCTTCCTAATATTCAATCTGAACCTGCCCTCTTCCAGTTTAATGCCATTCCCCCTCATCCTATCACTACATGCCCTAGTAAAAAGTCCTTCCCCAGCTCTCCTGTAGGCCCCCTTTAGGTACTGGAAGGCTGCTTTAAGATCTCCCCGGAGCCTTCTCTTCTCCAGGCTGAACAGCCCCAACTCTTTCAGCCTCTCCTCATAGAGGAGGTGCTCTGGCCCCTGGATCATCCTTGTGGCTCTCCTCTGGACACGCTCCAGCAGGTCCATGTCCTTCTTCTGTTGGGGGCTCCAGAGCTGGATGCAGTACTCCAGGTGGGGTGTCATGAGAGTGGAGTAGAGGGGCAGAATCACCTCCTTTGACCTGCTGGCCACACTTCTTTTGATGCATCCCAGGATACAGTTGGCCTTCTGGGCTGCGATTGCACATTGCTGGCTCATGTTGAGCTTCTCGTCAATCAGCACCCCCAGGTCCTTCTCCTCAGGGCTGCTCTCCAGCCATTCCCTGCCGAGCCTGTATTTGTGCTTGGGATTGCCCCGACCCAGATGTAGGGCCTTGCACTTGGCCTTGTTGAACTGCATGAGGTTGTCTTGGTCCCACTTCTCCAGCCTGTCCAGGTCCCTCTGGATGGCATCCCTCCCCTCCAGCGTGTCTACCTCGCTAAAGAACTTGGTATCATCGGCAAACTTGCTGAGGGTGCACTCGACCCCACTGTCCATGTCGCCTACAAAGATGTTGAACAGTACAGGTCTCAGTACTGACCCCTGACGAATGCCACTCGTCACTGCTCTCCACTTGGACATTGAGCCATTGATTGCAACTCTTGGAGTGAGACCGTCCAGCCAGTTCTTTATCCACTGAGTGGTCCATTTGTTGAATCCATGTCTCTTCAATTTAGAGACCAGGATATCGTGTGGGACAGCGTCAAACGCTTTGCCCAAATCTTGCTCAAAAACTTTGAAGGAAGCCATTGCTCTTGAAGCCCTTTAAAAGTCATATTTCTGTGCTTGAGAAAGGGCTTTTCTTTTGTAGTCTTTACTGAATGATAAGTAGAAACATGTCAATAGCTTTTTAGTTGCCGAAGATGTTTAGTCCTTGAAGGTTAGCTGAGGACTTTGAATCTGGGACAAAGATGGGCACTGTTCCCACAGTTTCTAAATTACTCTTTCCCTACAGAACTTGCAACTTTAGCCAGTGGCCTTGGCATTATTGAGAGAAAGCATCTGAGGAACCTGAGAACTTTAAACTGTGACTGTCATCTCTTTGTCAGTCTAGCTGTTGTGCCTACAACATATCTTGCCTGGGCAAGATATGGGAGGCAACTAAGCATGTTTCATTTGCAATGCTCATAAATACGAAACACTGATTTTGACTTATGTGAATTCTCTGCTCAAGAAGGGGTGAAATCAGAAGTTGTCCAATGATAGCTTGGAATATTTGTGTGTTCCTATAAAAAATGTTTTAAACCAAAATAGATTTGAGATGTGGCAAAGATTTACTGCCTCAACTAGGACTTGGAAGATGACTGGCAGCTGATAAACACTTCCACAAGTCTCTGAAGTCCTGAAAGGGCACATGCATCCAAGACTTCCTTCTGTTCTCTCTGTGTCATTGACTTATATAGATGTGCTCTTCCCCTATGCTTTTTATGCGATGCGGAAGATCAGTCTGAGTGCCATCCTCAGCTTCCTATTCTCTCCTTTCAGTTGTCTCTAGTTTCTGGCTGAAACCACTTCTTGTGGTGTGGCATGAGCTTGAGGAATGCTAAATGGCATCAGGTAGTCATGACTGCCAAGACATTTGGTGGTGTTTTGTTTTTTTTTTTCAATTATGCAAATTATGTTGGTTAATAATGTTAATGCCACTGCAATTTTGTTGCAAGACACCAATGGGAATATGGATTGGAGTAAGGGGTGCTTTGCATCTCTTAATACACTGATTAGGACAAAGAACTGGTCTGGAATTATGAACTAAGTATAATTCTTTTGTTCCTCTTCCGCTTTCATTAAGTTGCAACAGTTGGCTCTTGAAAAATGTGACTTTGTAGTGTTTGTATTACATGGGGGCTTAGAGAGTAGCCTTTGCTGAAGCAAAAGCCTCTTTAGTATCCCATCTAATGAGTCTACAATAAGGGGGGTTCTTCTGGGGTCTTTGCTGTCAAAACAATTTCTTTCTGGAATTAAGAACCAAACCAGAAAATTTATGGATTCTACATGAAGCACAGCATACTCTGTGGGGCCTTTATGTGGGTTAGGTGAATGAGAACAGTCTTTCTAAATGCCAAATATAGGAATTTGCTGTGTGTTTCAGAAGACATGTTTGCCCCCTTGGTTATTAAAATCACAGTTACTCCCAAATGGCTGATTTATGAATGTCAGTGACTGATTAGGTTAGGATCTCTGTTGTTTTTCTTTTCCTTTTTGGTTTTTATCTTCACAAAAGAAGATATTAAAGAAACTCTAATTATCAATCATTCATAGGTCAGGAATACAACTTCTTGAAGATGGAGCCTGGAGAGGTGAACTCCCTTGGGGAACCATACGACTTTGACAGTATTATGCACTATGCCAGGAACACCTTCTCAAGGTTGGAGTCTCAGGTTATACCTTTTGACTTTTAATTCTATTCCTCTCTGTGAATGCTAAGAATTATGCTTTTTTAAGTATTCCGAAATCACTTAATATATCCCTTGCAATATATTATTCTTATAGCAGTCAAAGCACAGCTTGTTTATTTTGAGTCAGAATAATTTAATTATACTTTTAAACACATTTCAGTTCTGTTCAGTTTCAAAGCAGCCTTTTGATCTTGCTTCAGTTCTTTAGATTTTAAGACAAGATTATCTGGAAACATCATTTCATATAATACTTTCTTTTTGTCTCCACAAAATTTTGAATTTAGAAAAAACAAATGAGTGAAATGGTTAGGAACTTTATGTGTAACATGATCTGTTCTCCTAAAGAGAAATCTCCTTTGATGCATAATGTCTGAGTAACTATGGATTATGTGAGTAGAACACATTATGGTATTAGGACATCTACCACACAAGCCACAGCCTTTGCTAAGGACTGCAGTCAACCATTTATAACAGAGACTGCAATATCTTCTCTATTGTTTGCACAGATTGTTACTGTCATCAAAACCATATAATAAAGAGTTCTGCTGGTTTTGCTCTGGCCTGTTGCAGGCTGATCCATTCCCAACTCCATAGTAACTCACGTGGGGCTCACTCTGAAACTCTGCGTGGATGTGAGGAGCTGTACAACGACCTGTTCCCATAGACTAGCCCTACTCTGGAGAATAAGTGAAGGAGGAGTCTTTCACCCGGTCTCCTGTTATACGTCCTACCAATTTGCAGTTCAGCTAGTTACTCTCTCGAAGTGCCAGAGTAATGTGAATTAAAAGAAACCTCAAAAAAAAAACGCCAACAAAAATGCTAGTTTGAAAAGTTATGTGATTAGCTTTTTTTTTTTTGTTCAATTTGTGCATTTTAAGGCAAAAATACTAGACAGTCTGAGACTCTGAAATAAACCGAAGACCATCAGAAACCTTACCAGCCTTTGCAAATTTCTTAAGCTTGTTCTCCTCAATATAACTGATGTTATTTAAAAAAAAAAAAATGCTACCAAAGATGTATTCAGCACGCACATAATTCACCCCTGGAAAAGCATGGGAATGAGTCACATGAGGCAGATATTAGTCACGTTGCTTAATGCAGTTACAGATACATACATTACCTTAAGGAGGAGATTATAAGAACCTATATAAAATAGAGTAATTTAACAAGCTGGAACCCCCTAAAGTCCTAGGGCAATGACAACATCAAGATAATGTGATTTGTGGGCCCTGATCTCACCCTTTCCAAGCTGGCAAAAAAATGATAGTGCCATGAGTAGGCATGCCCTGCCCTAAGGTACAAGAAGTTGTTACTGCGTAGTGTTTAAAAACAACCAGCAAACCCTTGAGGTCATGTAGTGATTTGCACTGATTTATCTTGAAAACATGAGTCGTGCTCAATGTGACATACTGCCAGCTGCTTGTTATTAGACTTTACTCACACAGATAAGAAGTAGAAATCAAAACATTATAAAGTTCTAGTGACACACAATGATGTTGTTCATGCTGTGTTAAAACTGCTATAGGTTGTTCCCTTATTAACGTGATGCTAAGGCATTGAAGAGAGCATTGTTTTCACATTTTTCAAAATATGAGTAGCATCAGTTTCAGGTTGTACTAAAAATCAGTGGAAAATATAATCATAATTTATTAGATACAAACAATTTTTTGTGAGAATAATGTGCCTTATTTCTAGAAATTGCATAATGCCATAAGGAGTTTATTTCACTGTTTAGATTAGGGTAACAGCCTGAGAAGATTATTTTCTTTTTTTTTTTTTTCTTAACAAAATTTCTATATTGATGCCACAAGAAATCTCACTGGGAGAGCAATCCTCAAAATGGTTCATTTATTATAACTTGAAAAACAATCTGTATTTATAAACGGTATTCCTAACTGCAAAGATCCTTACTCTTCATTCATTTTTGGACCTACATTATGCCTGAAAATACCAGTTTTACTTTTCAATAAAAGCCCTACAAGTATACAAGAGAGTATAAAAAAATTTTAAGAACAAGAGAATACAGAGACATATAAATCTGTTAACTTCCATTCTATGGGATTTGAGGGATTTTCAAATTCTATAACATAATAATAGAACTTCATTTTGTACCTTCCTCTTTTAAAATTTGAGACTACCAAAGTATTTTGGATCGTATTTAAAATTTGGGAAATTTTGAATAAAACTGCACATTTGGAGCAAGTGTGCTCTCTGTGACATCTAGTCGTTTAGGATAAATGTTATTAAAATCACATATGGTAAGTTGATGTATTTTATTGTAAAGCAAGCAGAGGCTGGCAAGTAAGTATTTATGTTTCCAAAGCAGCAGCGGCTAAAGTAGAGTTAGATATGTTATAACACCTGAAAGAAGAATGATTGGCAAGTGTGCCTGACATTCTTACACATGTAAGTCAGCCTTTCCTTAAAAATGTTATTAGAAATAGGAACTTCGTGATTAAGAATTTTGTGATAGGGCCTGATTTATGTATTTTTATATAATTTTTATAATTAACTTTTTCAGTATAGCAAGAGCTTAACAGCAGTGCTTTTTTCCTGTCTAGTCTAAATAGCAGATTAATAGATTTCCCTCCTGTTGTCTAATAGAAATATAAAAGCTGATATGTTAATTGATGTACTGAAAGAAGATTATTTTTTGATAACTTTGCAGAAAGTTTGCCAACCTGAGGAATTTTTGACATGTTTTCTGTATTTAAAGTTCTGCGTTTTACGCTCTTAATTATGCCAAATGTAAATTCTAGAGTTACAAAACAGTATTATACATCCATAAAACTCAGACAGTTCTATGACAGAATCCTGATAGGGTTTTTTGGGGTCTATTTTTATTTTTATTTTTTTTAGGGGCATGTTTCTGGATACCATTCTCCCCTCCCGTGATGATAATGGTATACGACCTGCCATTGGCCAGCGTACTCGTCTAAGTAAAGGAGATATTGCACAGGCAAGAAAGCTGTATAGATGTCCAGGTATTGCACCACAAACAAACAAAACCCACATGCTAGCAACTGTTTGACATGTTGTTCAAGAGGAATGATAAATTTTTTGAGTCAGCTGCACAGTAGTCTGTTTCCATCTTGGCAACTGACGTAGGCAGCTCAAGAATTGAACCATAAAAGAAACCTTATAGGTAAGGTCTCTGGAATGCAAAGCACTTAAGGACAGATAAACTGTATGAAACAACACTTAATGTCATGACATTTCAGTCTTTATTTTCCTTATCTGTTCAATGACTAGAAAAAAAAGATGATGGTTAATATCACTTCTGGTTTGCATAGTGACTGGAGTCTGTTTTTTATTTGAATTCAATAAGAGTGCAGATGGAGCAAATTAAATTATTGCAATCAGCTCTGAACTTTACATTTTTTGAAAATTTGACAAAACGGGTCAGGACAACTAAGTTGTAAACTCTTTTATGGATGAATCGGTTAGATGTTATTACAAACTTTATACAGTTGTAACAGATTTAGTATTTGAATATCTTCTACCTAATGCTAGCATCCTATAGTTTCAATGAATGTTAATGTTTTATCTTGAAATAGCGTTGGGGTAGAGTTGCTGTTTGTCCCAGAGACATGAGGAGCAAGTCTGGGGTAACCCGGAGTCAATCCTGTGGTTGGTCTCTAAGTGCTGGCAAATTGGTGGAAATCTCAAAGCAAAAGGTTTTACTTGCCTTGCTCTAGTTATAGCTGAGACCAATTTTGGTGTAAACTGAAGCAGTTCAGAAGTGACATCTCTCGGCCAGAATTTGCCAGCAAGGTGCTTGTGGGAGGCTAGACATACCAGCTCTGGGCCACATAGGTTTTACAGCCCTCCTGGTCTCCTTGTGGGAATTAATGAAGTCTCAGTAACTGTTTTAAGTCAGATATGTGGCTACTTTTTACAACCTGATCAGTACAGAAGGACTAAAAAGAGGGATCGGGACTGAAGTGATGGAGCTGCTTCAGATTTGTATCAGCAGCAGTGGGATCTACTGAAGAACTGGGGGATCTGATGTGCAGTTGATGTACACTGTACAGCTGAAATATGCTTTTCCTTTGTGCTGTAAGTACATTGAATCATAATCTTCTATATACTGAGAACATGCACAGTGTTTCTGGGTCTACCAGAAGAGAAACCACTTTAACATATTTTCTTTAACAACTGTTCCTTGTGGAATAATTTTTGTTCTTTCCTTTGGGTACAGCAAGTGCTTGAATAATAGCATTCTTCTTGGCAGCATTATTTCTAATAAGAGTATACAAAGAGCACCAATTTCATAAACACAGAGAATACGTATATATTTTGATAAAAGACAAATTTTGGAAACAGAAATAGACTATAGAATCAAAACCACTGTGAAAGTAGCTAGTATTTTATCATCACATTGACTTAAGAAAGAAAGAAAGAAAAATTTAGAAAATTACAACCTAGGCTGCTAAGTGTGTATACAATACTCTAACGTGTACTTTCAGTTCACTGAAAAAGGCGCAATGTGCTTTTTGAGCTGATGTTCGAGAAAATGTCCTTTTCATATAATTCATGAAAATGTGTAATGAAAAGTTATTGCTTCTTTCAATGTCTTGAAAGTCTTGTAGAAAGTTAGTTTCACGGTGTTGTAAAACCATGGCTGTTCAGTAGTAGTGTGCACTGTAGAAGTAAGTTATCTTTTGTGGCACTGGTGAACGCACTTCGGAGGAATAATAAAAATGAATGGTGGTTGTAGGATCATGCTCCTTTGCTGGCGCTTTGCTTCAGCAAACTTGGGATAAAAGACGTTGGTTTTCTAGCCTTACTTAGATGAGCCAGTCCGTAAAAGAAAGTAAGTTTTAAGAGAGAGAAAAAGGCAGAAAGTTTTGCTACAAATTTTAAATAGCATACTATTTAACACGCTATTTTTTTCAGTTAATATTTTTCATATAAGCTGCATAAGTGAATAACACAAGTTTAAACATCCAATAAAGATAGCAACTCTCTGAAAGTTGCACGGTCCCTGTGATCTAATAAATTTTTTCAGCTAATAGTGAGACTGAAAATTCAGACATTAAACTTCTGGTTTTATGAAAAGAATCATGTGATCATCGTAGAATATGGCAATAAAATCCCTGACACTGTTGTTTTTGGAGGTTTGCTGTATTTCCTGTTTCAGACAAAAGATGTTAATCGTGATGTCTGCTTATGATAAAACAGCAGTGCATATTTCAAACATTAATAACATCTGCATTGTTTCATGTGTTTGTTTGTGTGGCCTTAAATGTAATGCAATGAAAATACAGAAAACAGTGCCTTAAATCAGTGTTTTCCAGAGATACACACTTCTTTGATAAAGGAGTTTGTGGTATTGTCCATGTTTTGTTTGGAGTTCTCGTTATTCCTGCTAAGAGTTTCTGGTCCAAGAAGCTTGGTGCGTTTTCTGGGGCCTGTGAACGTGAAGCTGAGCTCAGGGCTGCTGGAGAATCCAGCTGATCCTCACAACGGTGAGGCAGCTGAGCCTCCCAGGTTGTTTTAGCCAGTCGGGATATTCAGGGTCATTCTTCAGGAAAGGGCTTAGTGACCAAGAGACAGTTTTGAGCTTGGTGAAGCCAAGGCATGAGATTTGATAACCTGTCTTTCATCAGCTGAGTAAGTGCCAGGACTGAACAGCCTAGCAACAGTAATCCCGGTTTGTTTTTAACTTTTTCTTAGGATTTTTGTCAAAGGAAAACTTAATTGCTGATAGGGATCTGTTACGTTTTAATACCGAGTTACATTGTTACACAACAGAATAAGGAGAAAGTAAGCAACTAAGTTGAGGGTCCTTCCTCTGCCAATCCTGTTTTGGGAGTGTCTTGGCATTTGAGAACAGATTTTGAACTTCACGGCTGGATGTATTACAGTGGTTTTCAGACTGTCTAACAGAGTAATAGAATATGTTTTTTTCTGGTGTACCTACTAAAATTTCAACACAGGTCTACCTTTATAGTTCTGTATAGAAATAGTAGTTGATTTAAAATGTATGTGTAGTTTTATAGGAGCAAGAGAATAGGAAAGGGAGATGATGGAGAAGGATGCTGTTAGGCAGAAAAAGAGGACAAGAAATAAGTGGGTAGAGTGGGGTTGGATAACGGATGGGAAAGGAGGCTCAGACTGGCAGGAGAAGGCTGTTCAGAGGAAGAGACAGTGGATGGAAGAAGTTCAGCAAATTTACAAATTGCCAGGGTCTGTGGCAGCATGTGTGGAAGAGAGCAGGTGAAGGATACCTAGCCTGGCTCATTTTTGTGCTGTCATCGCTGTTCCTGAGGCTTAACTTGCTCCCATCTGTATTAGATTAAAAAGGAGTGTTCAAGTTCAAAAGTCAGCCTTTATTCACTACATAAGAAGGATTAAGGTTTTCAGATTAAGACCGTTTCCCTATAACTATAGTGGGGAATCGAGTCAACAGTAAGACACCGAGTTGTACTAAACTGATTTGAGGTTTTGATTTAACAAGAACATTATCAGCACCAGATATTTTTGGGACTCTGTGGCAGCTATATAGGTCGTATATGTACAGATGTACAGACTTGGGTCTAAGTAAAAAGTATTAAAGATCTTTAGTTTCTTTGGAAAAGGGTAAGCTTAAATTGACCGTATACGGCAGTGTGTATTTGCTAGTGCTAGGGACAACGGAATGAGCATTGGATCCCTAAATGTCTTGGAGGATCTGGGCTTTGTCATTTGCCGATTTCACTATGATCCTTAATGGAACTTGACCGTGTGCGTAGGCCAGCCCAGAGAGGTGTTATACACAGGCCATGTAATTAAACACTGCCGCAGAGTTCACTGGAAGGAATTGCTTTGTATAAGTATATAATCTACCTGTGGGTGTGTGCATTGCATGACTTCATAATCAATATTTGCGAGTCAAAGTTACAGTTAGTTGAAAAAAATGCAATGTGAGCAGAAAAGATGGGACAAACAGCATTCCCCATCTCTCATGGTGTCATCTTCTCAACACTTCCATAGTAACTGTAGTGTTGGTGAAATAGTTATAGCTAGAGCAAACAGAAGATATGCTAAAGCTTCAAATATGGTTGTGTGCCTTGTGAGAGTACGCTGATGCAGTGTAGTCTCAACAAAGCCATGCATGGGGGGAAGAACAAGAGAGGGCTCACGGATCTCCCGAGTTGTGCATGCACCTGCTGCGCAGGGTATCTCCTCTTTGGGCTCTGCTTTCCTCTACTCTGGTACAAGACTATGACTTTACTCTTGGCCTTCTCTTAAGTATGCGTTGTGAGCTATGATACAGTTCACTAATGCTGGGGGAACCCAGTACAGTACTCTGCAGTTTATTTAAGTTTGCATTCATTGCTGTGTTAAAAATAAATTGTGGTTAACTTTGAGGGTGACAGAGCATTGGAACAGGCTGCCCAGAGAGGTTGTGGAGTCTCCTTCTCTGGAGACATTCAAAACCTGCCTGGACGCCATCCTGTGCAACCTGCTGTGGGTGAACCTGCTCTGGCGGGGGCATTGGACTGGATGATCTCCAGAGGTCCCTTCCAACTGTAACCATTCTGCGATTAACTATGGATATAGCCTTTTCACTGAAAAGGCTTTGTACAGAAATAATTATTTAGCACAGAATACCCTTTTTGTATGTGTCATTTGCTGTGGCTGTCTGCAATTTTTTAAAATTAAAACCATATTTTTTAAATGAGGGGAGTAAAAGATTTTTTTTGTTTCTGTTTCATTCCCAAAAGACACAGTGACAGTGACTTTAGCCATTACATTTTTTGGGGACCGCACCAATCTTTCTTTTCTCTCCTCATCACAGTAACCATTTCAGTGTCAGAGAGTATATTTGATGCCTTGAATGTAGCTTATGCCTGATATTACAGTGTAGTTGTCAGATTGCATCTTAGACGCATTTTAACAAGACAGCCTGTACAGCTGTGTTGTCTGTCCTTGTCATAAACAATCTCTTCCTTTATCCCCTTTTATTTAAAGATTTTCCGGATCATTTATAATTCATTGAGATTTTGATGATACAGTAGTTCACCTGCTGGCAGTGGTAGCACTGTAATTTGAAAGCACTGCAGATCTGATTACGCTGTCAGTCATGGGATAATATTCTCAAATTCACATCTCCCGTATCACACCTGCAAAATTGGTGGGTGAAACAACTTGAATAAGGTCAAAACAGATGACTGACTGAGGTGTGACGCCCTACCCAAATCAGTTTTAGTGTTGGAGAATGGCAGGAGCTTCCAATGCTGTATTTTAGTGTGAAGAATTATTAACCAGTCCACCAGCAGCTAGTAGCGTGATTGACAGGTGAGATATGGGTGCTAAAAGCTTCAATAATAAAGAATATAAAAGCCTTTGGTATTTTAGGACTTTCCATTTGCTTTGCTCTATTAGTCACATGTCTACAAATCACTGTTACAAGAGATTTTGTTGAATATATGATTTGGTTTTCTACACCAATATAAATGAGTGCGTTTAGGTCAGATCAGTCTCTCATAGAAGCATAGAATAGTTTGGGCTGGAAGTGACTCTCATGTGGGCAAAGTACTGAATTAAATGAAACCACTCATGAAATTCCAATGTGGTGCCAATCATGCCTTGCCAGCTTTTGTTTTAGTTTTGTTTTAGTTCTTAAAGGATGTGTCTAAGGGTGTGGCTAACAACTGTACTTTGGTGAAAAAAATAATATGTATAATTTTGCACTTGATTGACAGCAATGACATTTTTAAGACTGCTGTAATTTTGGTTATGTCAGCAGACAGCACACAAGTGAAACAGTTCATGGAATAAAAACATCCTGTGTAAAATGGAACGAATGTCAGACTGGCTTAAAATCATCGTTTTGAATAAATCATAAAATAACTAGTCTGTTTTACATTCTGCATCTGCAGTGAGTTAAAAGTACTGTGAATAGATATTGGAAAAATGCATTTTTCCTTGTTAGGTGCATTCAATTTTATATTTTTACTCTATTTTGTTTCTTTCAGCCTGTGGAGAAACACTGCAGGAATCTACAGGCAACTTTTCTTCTCCAGGATTTCCAAATGGTTATCCTTCCTACACACACTGCATATGGAGAATCTCTGTGACCCCAGGGGAGAAGGTACTTTAAAATTTCCTTGGCAAAACACAGATACTGTTTTCAAAATAAAACATTGCATTTCTTTAGCTTTTCATTTAAGTTTAAAGCTTTCATAATAATTGAAAACAATGGTATGCCATAAAAATGGGACCATGATCTGACTACGTGCTATTGACTTGACTTTGGTCTGTGGCATTAGAACCACATCATCTATTTGGTGGCTGTCCATGGCGAATGAAGGCACGGTGTCAATCTGCTATATGTTTTCATCGTGAAATCCCTTCAAAACTGGCTTCCAATTCAGTTGGTGGTTCAGTGTAAAGGTGGAAGAGGTAATTCAGGCTCCTGCATGGTCTCTTCTCCAGCACGGGCCCGGGCGAGCTGGCTGAGCTGTGTGGGCCTGACAGCTGGGCTCGGCCTAAGAAAGGTCTTAGTATGTTGAATGAGGTGTTTCTACAATGAAACGCTAATAACGTGGGGTGAAGAAAGTGTCATTGTAGGTGTTCCCTGGTATCGGTTCTAGTGCATACAGCTTTGCTTTCTGAGCATCAATTTTAGAGGAAAAAGGCTGGGGCGGGGAGGAATTGGCTCAATGAGAGCAGTTTGGGGAGAGAAGCGTGCCATCCTAGGGAAAGCAAATCCTGTTCTTCTTGTGCACGCTTTCAAAATGTGCTAGCTGAATCTTGTTTTAAATTATTGGCTCAAATATTAGCCTGTCTCAAAATAAATAAGGATAGAGGGAGTAATGGGAAGTTTCAGCTGGGACAAAATGTGCAGGAAAAAAAAAAGGATGGAAGTTTCTTTACAACAAGCAGTGGCCAATATTAAGCAAATACAGCCTAAAGGCTGAAATATAGAACCTTAGACCCAGACTCGGTACTGGAGAGTCCAAAGAGGAAAACTCAATTATTTCAGTTTATTTTGTCAGTGGTATTCTCCCCCCACCCCCCATTGGACACAGTTTTCTCCTGATTGGATTACTTTATTCCATGTTTCTTTCAGGTCAGGGTCCTGGTAGACACCAAGAACGTAAGTTCTTGATGTGCTAATAGATCCCGAGGAGCTATAAGAGCATTTGCCACTGTGGGGGATGAAAGCAGAGTCGTTTGGAAAGCGTTCGCCCTCCTCTGGGCAAGAGCCAGAGACAGGATAAAAAATAAACACGCTCTGTGCTGGGAGGGCGTGGGTGGCTCTGCAGGTTGGCAGGGAAAAACAAATGAAAACAGATGAATAGGAGAAGGTTTGTGCAAAAGATGCAAATCAATCTAGATAGGTAATTTTATGTCGCCACTATTTGTTGCGCTTCTTAGACACTGCGGTGATAATAACAAAAATGGTTTAGGTTTCTTTTCTATTCCTCAGTTAAAAAATTAAAAAATTCTAGTTCATCTAAAATTATTATTGGCTTTTGAAAAAAATGTCAGTATATGAGTTAGAAAGTGATCGTGCTTAAGTATTCATAACATACTCTGACTTTGTGTAAGCCTATCTGTGGAGGTTAGTGTAGTTGTAATGTATTTGTGATACCATTATGTCTTGAGGTTGTAACCACCACTGTAGCTGTATTATGCTGGACAAAAGCTTAATGGGGGAAAGCCCCTGTCTTGAAGTGAGCAATGTAAGAAGACCAACTCCCTTCCCATCTTACCCCTGCTTCAAATGGAGAAAAAGACTGGAAAGAATTTTCTAATTCAAATTTGACATGACAAGTTGTGTCTGTAGAGCGCTGTTCTGGCCTCCAGCTCTCGTAGTCTCCATATAGTTCAGCAAGAACAAAGTAAATTATAGTTGTGCTAATGTCAAAAAGTCTGTTTTGTCAGGGCTATTCCCATAGGTTACTGTCGGTTTTGAGATAAAGGTCCCTATTTGCAGCAAGTACTTGGATATGAATAGCAGAAATGTGGTCTAAATCTTAACTAATGCATATATCACAGTACCTTGGACACACATTATGCTTGATCCCGAATGTTCTCAGTAAATGATGATAACATATTCATATTATGAGGGGAAAATAAACTTATATTTAAATTTTTGTTTCTTTGTTTGCTGCTTTGACCCTGATAGATCTCAGGAATGTTGTGTGGAGGTTAGAGTATGTATAAGTACATCACATCTTGTTCTGAAATGTCAGTGAGCACTTTAGTCACCTAAAAATAAACTGAAAAAGCATCAGTCCAGATTGTCTAACTCTCGTCTCTTATTTATTGAGATTTAACATTGCGCTGTTTTAGCATAGTTTAAAGGACTTCTATTCTATCAGTAGTGCTTTCTGCAAGTACAGACACTTCCGATCTTTGACGGCAGGAAATTCAATGAAGGACGGGATTGCAGTGGCATGCACTAGCTGCAGTATTCCTTTTATTGTCAGGCAGCATAAATTGCCAGCCCAACCTAACATGTATGTGTCCCTATTACTAAAACAAGGCAGTTACCTTTTAATTTCTCTCAAGATTTAAGACTATGTGGTAAACAGTTGTATGCAGTATATCTATACACAGAAAAATCTCCGGGGGCGGATGGTGTTTGTAATACTGTTATGCCCTCTGCCAGGTCGAATCCTGCCTTCTGGTGTGTAGAAATTTTGTTGGCATAGGGAGTTGCAACTGTGCAAGTGTTGTTTTTTGTTTGTTTGTTTGTTTTTTTATCTGCCTTTTTGAATAAGTTACATTACTTTCCAATTTTCCTTAATATTTCACATGAATGATAAAATAGGATACGGGGGAAAATACCATCTGCAGAAAGCTTAGTACTACTTGGTGTTTGCTATGTATTTTGTGTTTTCTTATCCCAGGCAGTAGGAGGTATGATATATTCTGTCTGCAGTAGCACAATTGAATCTACTGTGTAATCAATAATTCCGTAACTGTGCTGACAAATACCCATTGATTGTTTTTCCTGTGAAGACTTTCAGCCATCCTGTCCCCTTGAACAAGCTCTGCCTTGTCTGTACCTCTGTTTAATACTTTGCAGAATTGCAAATAAGAATCTTCAATTTATTTATACTTGTTTCGTTCCTGACCAGAAATCATACTGTGACAGATTGGGGGTTCTGCCTATGTACAGCTAATGAATTCTGGTCAATGTTAAGGAAGTGCTGCATCATCAAATAGCTTGGCATGTCAGAGTGAGAAAAGGCTGTAAAGGTTATTTCATATAGTTTCAGAGGAGGGGGGCATTGAGGAGGCTTATTAAATTTTAGTGGTTTCCATTTAGATAGCAGCACTTTGAGACAATGACATGATCACACTTAAGTAAAACCATTCTCTTCCCAACTCTATCCTGGCAACTAAGGTTTGCAAAAACACAGATTTCCAAACAGAAATTGGAGAAACCTGATGTTTCAGCTGTGTCATGGAAAATGGAAAACTTGTGGCTAGACTGGTTAGAGACCTCCAGGCTCCACACAGCTGAGCCAGTGGAGGAGGTATAGGATGTGGCTTCCATAACTTGCTTCCAACAGAGCCAGCTGGGTTAGCTTAGGCAGCTGTGGAAGGTAGCCTGACCTTCCCTAACCCAGCCTAACCCATCTCATCTGGGTAGAGAAAAAGGCTCCCCCTTGTGAACCCCTCTGCCTGCACAGCTGGGGTGAGGTGGGTATGGGTGGAAAAGGAGGAGGAGACTGTTGAGGGCAGTAGGGTTTTCAAGTAGTAGGGCTAGATACAAACAGAGATACCTACCTATGGTCTGAGAAACTTGGGAAAAAAATGAAAGGTAAGAGTTTAGAAGGAATCTGAACTGCAAAGTGATTGAGATGAGGGGAAGAACAAAAATTTTGTAGTTGGTGAGGCCTCTTTATTTGAAGGCTGAAGAAGAAACAGTCTGCAAAGGACAGACAGAATTGCTGTCTGAATGAACAGGACCTCTCTGCCATCCTCAGAGGCAGATTCAAATAGTGCTTGGAAATGTAACAGAAAACTGAAGCAGAGGAAAGCATGTGAATGATTGTACTTTTAGCCAGATCTGCATGTTTCTCATGGAGAATAAGATGTTAAGTAGGTGGTTTTGGAATTGTGATAATATTTGTGCATTTATTTCTTCAGTACATGTCCCTGAAGGAGAGCCTGAATAGCAAAGGCAAAATGCCCCGTGGGTTAGACATCTGGGAAAGGGTGCAAATAAGCTAGAAGAAGTTTGAGAGATGTAGCAGTAGGCAAAAGCAAAGACGGGAGTTGTGAGGTTTCCTTTCCAGGAAGGAATGGCACAGTAAGTCTGTGTCCAGGAAATAAGACAGGGAAGTTGAAACAGGGATGCTGCAGTTAGACTAAAAGAAGCATGAAAGTATGTGGATGGACACAACCACAGTAACCTAGTGAATGCCAGCTGAGAAGATCAACTAATGCTTTGATGCATACCATTTTTGGGTAAACAGTGCAATAGTCTGGAAACTGAGTGGCATGGCATTGAATCATGGAATCACGGAGTTTTAGAGTTGGAAGGGACCTCTAGAGATCATCTAGTACAACTCCCCTGCCAAAGCAGGATTGACTAGAGCACGTTACTCAGGACTGCATCCAGGCGGGTCTTGAAAATCTCCAGAGAAGGGGACTCCACCACCTCCCTGGGCAGCCTGTGCCAGTGCTCTGTCACCCTCACCGTAAAGAACTGTTTCCGTGTATTTGAATGGAACTTCCTATGTTCTAACTTGTGCCCATTGCCCCTCGTCCTGTCACTTGGAACCATTGGAAAGAGCCTGGCTCCATCCTCCTTCAACCCACCATTTAGGTACTTGTAAGCATTAATAAGGTCTCCCCTCAGCCATCTCTTCTCCAGGCTAAAGAGTTCCAGCTCTCTCAGCCTTTCCTCATAAGGGAGATGCTCCAAGCCCTTAATCATTGAAGGATTTCTGTCGATTTTCGCAGTAACACTGGAAAGAAAAACATTCTTTTTATTTTGCAAAATTGAAAACAAAACAAAACAAAACAAAAACCAAATTCTCCACCAAGGCCCTGATGAAAAACTGGCAAGGGGAAAGTGAGAGCCATCTGAGGAGAGATGTAACTTAATAGTTGGGTTGAAGACAGAGGTTGTTAGGTAGAAAACTGGATTGTAGTGCTTGCTCTGCTGAGGGTGTGTCCAAAGCACGTGCTGCACTTACCTGAATCTTTCCAGTTGTCCCTCTGCTGTTGAAATTTGTTCTGCTTAACCTGACTAGCCACATCTGAAATGGGAAAGGAGTCTTAAAGTCTGGCTCACAGAACTTACAGAGATATAGCAGATCTGGAATCAAATCTTGAATGTCTCAAAGTTGGAAGCTCAAATCCTTGGAGTTCAACAGTGAGCTGTTTGGATGATTTGTTTACTGGCTTCACCAAAAAAAAACTCCTCCCAAAAGACACAAGCAACACTCCTCTCCCCCCAATTCCCTACTTGCTCTAGCTTTAAAAGTACTGATTTGATGTATTTTCTATATAAAAACTCTTTATTGTTCTAATTCAATGAATGATTAACTGGGTGAGCATTTCATTATCTTCTTAAATTCCGTCCTTATGAACACATACCCTACCTACATAATACAAGACATTAATTTAAACTGTTTTGTTTCATTAGGACTTAATTTGTTTTGTTTTTCAAAGTCCGGGGAAAGGGTATCTATATTGAAAAATAGTTCAATATACTAGAATATATACTATTACTGCAAGCTTTTCAGTATAAGAAACATGTTTTCCTTAACTATATTCATTTCTACTGTAATTTCTGTTGCAACAAAGAGAAGGGACTGCACGGATATTGTGTCTGATTTCACATTTGTCCATTTTCTAAGCTCAGGAAAGAAACCTACAATATAATTTGATGACTATTCATTGTTATAGGTCAGATGATTCAGAGTGCCAATGGCAGCCTTGACATGAGTTAATATTATCTAAATATATTTCTGAAGTATCAAACTAACATGGAAGCAGATGTTCTTTGCATATAGATTGGAGACTAAATTATTGCCTTCCTTTGTGGCTCTAAAATGACAGAAGGAAGGGGCCAAAAGGGAGAGGGCAGGCTATATTTGTTGCATCTGCTACACTAAAAATGTACCAAAGCTGCTTGCAGGGTGTTCCTACGGAGAACACACTGCTAGAGGCAGACTGCTGTTTAAGCAACCCTTTTGCAGGTTTTGTGGATGTGGTAGCAGCTTGTGGGTATAAATGTTTGGCCATACCCAACCATCAGAACAGGTATTCATTTATTCAGTGCTGTCCTGATGGTCCTTGGCAGGCTTCGTGTCCCATACCTTCATCCCACAAGGCTGTGGCTGCCAGCATAATGCCCCTCACTGTACAGGACTTCTGGCTGTTGGGCTTTATGTGTAGCCTTACAGATGTTTTCTGTTTCCCATGCCATCATGGTAGTGAAGGCAAAAGCTGAATAGAAGCCTGTGACCTGAGAGCCTGGTCTTCTGCCCAGTCAGTAGTATCAGAACGAGGCGATAGGGGAAGATACAGCTTTTGAGATTAAGTCAAAAATTTTCTCACTCTCCGCTGAAAACAAAAAAGATTTTTGAGAATGTAATTGCTCATATGGATGTACTTAGTTATTTTTTGTGGAACATAAGTGAAAGCAAAACTCCTGCTAGCCTCATGTGAAGTCACATAGTGTTTTGCTATGAAAGATTATGTGCATTTTGCATTCTTTGGATGAGAGCCTTACCGTGACTCTCTACCACCTCCGCACTCAAACCACCGAGCGTTGTATTATCTTTAAATTAGTTTTTATCTTCTTAAAGTAGTTTTTTTATCATCTTAAAATTAAACAGGCTGAATAATTTCTGCCTTTTTGGTTTAATATTGTACTCTGTTGTGGTTAGAGACACATGGTGCCTTCAGAGGAGATGGAAGTAAACCATCCCGTCTGACTGTCTGGGCCCATTGTTCCAGCTATGGTGTTATATTGCCTTCTTGCAGCTGGACTAAGGGTAAATTCCTCTCCTTTCAACTGACACTCACAGCTGCTTCATAGGCTGCCATGGAGATATATTTTTGCAGTGTGAGGTATTTGCTACTGTGCAGCAGTTCATGTTTGCTATATAATAGGAGGTTTCGATTGTGAATTCCTAGGATCAAAGCTAAAAATGAAACCATTTCTATGCTCATATGTGCATAAAGATTTTTAGTTAGGTTGGAATATTTATTAATCTACACTGAGGAGCTGATTTGGAAGAATATGAATTCTTTTTCCAAATACACCTAAATCCAATGAAAGGTTATGAATTGGAAATGATTTTATAATAAAAAATATGAAGGATTCTTAATCTTCTTGTTTGGTCCTGAAATTGCAGGACATGATGCAACTGACTGTCCCAGTCAGTCAGGCTCCAAACTGTAGCTATTGTGTTAACCCGTGATCCAGGATGAATCCTACTCCTGTGTTAAAAGTATAAGTTTATGACAGCTTATGATTAGTATTTCTAAACCAAAATGGGATAATATAATAGTCTAGGGTAGTCCTGATATTATGTGTTGGAAATATCCCTATTTACAGATGTGCTCAGCAAAATTGGGAGTCGAAGTTCAAAAGTTCCAGAAAAGCATGGAACGCAGATTTCTGTATAAAAAGCTTTATTATAGTTTTATAAAGAGTCATTAAGGGATTGTGTAACATTTGTTTTAGTGATATTACTTTCAGCATTACTGTCCACCATTGTCAATATTTAACTTTTCTGAAAGTAAATTATCTTGTCGAAACAATAGTAGAAGGAAATGCAAACCAAAATAAAACCACAATTACTTTTTTTTTACAGCTGTCAGTGCTGATTATAGTCAGAATGGAAGAGGAATTGGCAGGAGAATTATCAAAACAACATACTTAAAATTATATTAGCACATTATTTTACCTTAGCATTCTCAATTTTCTGTGAAAAGCTGCCTGTAAGCAATTAAATGTGAATAGTCTGTCTTGAATTTGCACAGATGTGTAAGATTAAATAGAAAACTTTTAATGTTCCCGAACAACTTCTGCTTACTATAAGAAATAATTGAGGAAAGGTTAATTAAGTGTCTAAGCAGTTGGAATCCTGTTACAGGCAACCACTCTGGCTTCTGTTCTGCAGAATGTTGTTGTGATCGTTTTCTAGTATCAACCACACATGATTTAATTAGGTATTCTCCTCTGATTGCAGATTGTTTTAAACTTCACCACCATGGACCTTTACAAGAGCAGTCTCTGTTGGTATGACTATATTGAAGTAAGAGATGGCTACTGGAGAAAATCACCTCTGCTTGGTATGCAACTGTCGAATGCTGCACTGTCCGTAGTTCTCACACTCACTTAGTTCAGTGGCCTTGTGTGCTGTTGAACTCACAACAGACCTCTTGGTTTTTAGGTGTCTAGAATGATTCTAAACTTAGGGATGGGAAAAAAAACTCTAAATGGTCTCAAATAAGTCGTTAATCTGACTTCAAGCCTTCTTTTGATTGCAGCTAGCTGTTACCCAGCTTGGTGTGTGGAAAGATGAAAACTACAAAATGTGCAACTTTTTGCTTTGCATGTGGGTATTAGAATATGAAGATGCCAGTTTCGTTCACAGAAACGGGGAAATAGTATCCAGACAAATCTGTAGGGCATGCGATGGGAAATCCATAGAGCATGTGATGAGCACATGCCCACTGTAGAGTTGTATTTATCAGCTCTGTTCCTGTAATTTTAAAATTATGAATAGAAGGTTACTTCTATTTCTTCTTCACATGTCCTTCCCTGCTCTTGCCGAGAAAAGACATGCAAAGCGATAATGAATTAAGTCTTAGAATCGCAACTAATATGCAGGAAGCTGCAGCCATGCTTTTCTTAATTCGGAGGGCTGGTGGGGAGATTTCACACCCTGTAATGCCACTGCCTAATCCAGAGGCTCGGTTTGATATCCTGTGATCTTCCAGGATTGAAGCTAGGGATTTCACACCATAGGAAACATGAACGTCTCCAATTTCTTGGGGTCAATTTTGTTGTTGTTTTTAGAATGAAGACTAAAACTATTTGTTAGTGTCCTAACAGCCACAATTTAAAAAAGAAAGAAAAGGAAGCAGATAGGGAGGGCAGCTTTTTAAAAGTAGTGCCTGTTTTCTTGGCATAAAAAGAAAAGAAACAAGAAAGAATTAAGACCAGACAGTAATTACTCTTTTCTCCTGTTCCCTTCTCTGTCACCTAGGCAAACAGAAATTTCACCTACCTAGGCTGAATTTAAGAGGATAATATAGTCTAGGGTCATTTGGATGTTAGTTTTTAAATCTCTTTGGTTCTTAGGCACAATGACCGGTATTACTGTGACCTAGGTTACGTTCCTCTCTTATGATTTGTATTCAGTTTCCCCTTCCAAAACACCCAGGTTTGTGTTTATAGAAACAGTCTATAACAATAATTTTTCCACTTAATTCCTCTAAGGTTTTGTACTTAGACTGGTGAGTCTGACCGCAATGAAAAGAAGTACTGAAAGCTTTATAATAAAATCTTTGTGTACTAGGTCCTGATCTGCAGAAACCCATGTGCTTAACCATAAGCGTGTGAATAGTTCCACTGAGTTGATTATGCTCCTTCTGTTTATATGTTAAACACTTGTATAAATGTTTGCAGCGTTTGGCTTCAGAGACGGCAGAAAATGCAGTTACTGGTTGCATGTTTTTAGGCAGGTTTTGTGGTGACAAACTGCCAGAAGTCCTCGCATCCTCTGACAGCAGAATGTGGATTGAGTTCCGTAGCAGCAGCAACTGGGTTGGGAAAGGTTTTGCAGCAATTTATGAAGGTAAGCCTCTTACAGCATTAAAAATGACTTGATTATGGAGGAAAAATATTAAATGGATACCTTTGGCTATAAAAAAAAAAAGAAAAGTGTCAGAAATAACCTAATATGAAATCAATATTTTATTACTAAAAGAGACAGTAGGTATTAACTTACTAGATTTTGAAACTCTTCCTGTGATCAGATTTCAGATGACCTCTTTTCCACTGACACCACTGCTAATCATAGAATCATAGTCTGGTTTAGGTTGGAAGGGACCTGAAAGATCATCTAGTCCCAACCCCCCTGCCATGGACAGGGACACTTCCCACTAGACCAGGTTGCTCAAAGCCCCATCCAGCCTGGCCGTGGACACTCCCAGGGACGGGGCCTCCACAGCTTCCCTGGGCAACCTGTTCCAGTGCCTCACCACCCTCACAGTCTAGAATTTCTTCCTAATATCTAATATTCATAAGCATTTTTTACCAGTCGTTTAATTAACTAAATGTGCATGTTCTTGTGCTTAGTGTGTGGAAAGCTTTCTTTGAATACTTTCTGTTTATTCTTCAGAAAAATCTGACTTAAGTTTTCCATATGCTTTGGGATTACTTAACAGAGACACTCCCACACACTAAGTTTATTAGCAAGTCAATGTTCACCTGTTTAAAATAGAGCCTGTTTTCTTAAATATTGAATCTGTGGTAGTAAACTGTATGATTTAGTTGATATTCACAGATCTGTACATGGTTATCAGTATGGACCCTGAAAAGTGCATTTGCTTTCATGAAAATATTTTTTGTTTATATTAGCTGTTTCTTCGAATTCAGTGTACGCTTGAAGTGAGAAACTGTAGGTCAAAATGCATAGATCATTATAAAATGAGATTTCCGTCTTATTTGTCTCTTTGTGAAGGTTACTCAATATTAATGAAGAATATTTCAAAGGTGATCAAAAAGTAAAATCTAATTATTTTGACCTTTTAAATATAACCTGTAGAATGTATAGATCCAGATTATCCGTGTTTCTAAAGTCTTCCTGAACACTATAGACCTGGTTAGAGCTATTACAAATGCTGAATTGTATTTGCTAGCTGAAATACATATAGTGGTTTAAATGTTTGTGTTTTCAAAAATTTGTCCTTGGTAGACTCTTTAAGTCTTCTCCAGAATAATCTTATCATTAGTTTTAAAAAGCAGAGCATAAAATGTCAGTTTGGGCATGGGGAACAGAGAACATCATTATTGACAATAAGAATTTTATGCTTTTATCAGCTATATGTGGAGGTGAAATCCACAAAAACGAAGGCCAGATCCAGTCTCCCAATTATCCTGATGACTACAGACCAATGAAGGAATGTGTGTGGAAAATAACAGTGTCAGAAAACTACAATGTAGGATTAACCTTTCAAGCATTTGAGGTAAAGCCTTTTAACTGATCTCAGAAAAGCATCTAGTGGCTAAGTGACAGTGACATTTCAGGGAAACCTTATTAAACCTGTGAATGAATTTAAGAATTATTTATGAAGAATAAGCTCCAGAATCCAATTCTACTCTCCGTGAAACCTTCCTTTCTGCACAATTTTTCAAGATTAAAGGTTCTTCATGTTTTCTATGCTATTTGAATTGGAATGTTTAAAGTACTGACAATAGTCACAGCTTAGCAAGTACATAATCCAGTTCAGCAAGGCTGTTTTAATATTCTGTTAAATAATAGACAGTTTTTATCTTTGCTAAATCTTATTGTTAAAAAGGAATGTCTATTTGGATAGAAACCACTGTATTTTCTGGCTTCTGTTTTGAGAAGAAAGAAAAAAAAAGAAAGCCTACTTAAATTCAGTTTGCAAACCTATATTTAGAGAGGGAAGAAAAAAGCCACAGTGAATCATACTTGCGTGTCTTTAGTGTACATCTCTCTGTGTATAACCTTGCTAACCAGTGGTAAACTGTTGTATAACAAAGAAAAATAATATTTCATAGGTCTTTTTTATACATACGCTATACACTGGCTTGAAGTTTGTAGATAAATTTAGTAACATACTTTGAGTTCACTTCTTTTATTTGAATATGCCTCAGCAGTAATTACAGGAAGAACACTTTTTTTAAAAATTTAAACTTTCTGGCTTTATGGTGTGCATAGATATAAACACAGGTATCATAAATATAGGCATAATTTCCAACCTGTGATTTTAGTTTTACAGACAGACTTCAGGGGTATGGCACTTTTTTGCTATGACATAAAGGTGTAAGCATAAGATAACAAGGGTTTGGGACTTTATCCGCAATTATGAACATAAACAATGGAAATCGTAATAATTTCACAAAATCTATTTTGTTTGCCCTTTTTAATATCCTGAATTAATGTTGGGTCTATTGCAGACAAGATCAGCTCTCCCTGCCCTAAGAGTTTTCCAGATGCCATTCAGACTCTGCATGGCCTGGCTCAAGATTGCGTAACATAGTCAGTCTCTTTTTAAGCACCGTTGAAAATGCACAGTGATTTCAGTAACTTTATATAATTTACTTACTAGATATGGAGCTTTTCTAGTCTGCCGTTGGTGCTCAGTATTTTTTAGTGTGATCCCAAGAGACATGGCACTATGCCTCTTCACATGAGACTTGCCACAGTATTTGATCTCTGTGCAGGTGCTCAGCGTAGGTCTACACGCACAATGCATAATCGCTTGAACTGACCTCAGTTCAATATCACTTCTGGGAGCATCAAACTTCCATCTCTTCTTATCTTTCAGGACCTTTTTCTAATCACCAAATTACGGTGTATTCGCAAGTGTGGAGATGGCATATTCCTGCCTCACCGTATAGAAAATAATTAGAAGCAAAGGACCAGCAAATGAGAACACAATTTAGTAGACTAGTGGTTAAGGCTGTAAGAAGAAACGTCCAGTTTTTCGCCCAGACTATTTAGTATTATGGCACTCTCTAGAGGTGAAACATGTGGACTGACACCTCATAAGAAGAAAGAGGAAATTGAGCAGAAGTATAGTTGAGTGGTAGTCTCAAGTTAGTGCCTCTGCTAGAGGTGTTTTGAAAGAAAAAAAATAAATCCAACAGGAGGGACTTAAAAAGCACATACTTTTCCAGGGAGAGTCTGAGCTGTGATTCCAGAGTGGCAAGATGCCCTCGAACGCCAAATGAGGTGCCCCAGAAAGGCACAAGACTTCTGTTATATCTGTCTTCATGGTGTTTCTTACTGGCTCGTCCACGGGGCTCCCCGCTGAGGGAGAAAGTTGCTTTGGAAACTGCTCTGAAGTGCCTTGCCTAGACATTCACCACTGGGTCTGATTTCCGTTTCAGGTCCAAGCGCCTGAACGTAGGTGTTCTGTTTTTTGCTCCTAAGTCCCTCTCTGGACCGAATCCTTGGTGCACTGCCCAGTAAAACAAAAAAGTTGTTTAAACATCACAGTTCTTCGTGCCAGCTGAGATCAAAAAAAGTAAATGTCAGGCCAAAGAGTTATTGCAGCATGTTTGTGAGAAAATTACTTCTCTGTCCTTTGAAAGGTACAGTTAAGTAAGAGGAATTCTCATTATCCATATGTAATGCTAGAAAAAATTAACTGTATAAATAACCTTCACTCTGAAATGAAAGCACTAGGGAAGCTGAGCACTTCAAACTGTATCAGTGAGTCATCTTGTTTTGCCTGCTGTGGGCAACTCGTTTTCCACTGAGTGTGGGATTACCCTTTCTTATTTGGCTGCCTGATGGGCAGCTACACTTTCCAGTATCTAGATGACAGCAGAGATGTTGGGACTAGTAACTTCATCTTTTTGCTTCACTGTTATAGTCACCTTTATTACACTGTTCTTTGAAAATTAGCGGTCCTTGAGTATTTTTTTTTAAAGAACTTTTGTTTGCACACAGTTTCACCAGGTAAGGCAATCCTGAGGGTGTGTAGAGCTGAGCCATTTTAATCTTCCTCATTTGAGTAGCCGCGTTAATCTTTGTGAAGATAGTGCTCATTTAAATTATTTTTACATAAGTCAAGGAATAAAGTTTATCTCATCTTCTGATTCCACTAGGCATATATCCCACCTTTTATACCTTTTATGACTAAAGTCTATGACTTGAATCAGATATGCTTACCTGTACTGGAATTTGACTCTTATCAACAAATAAATTAACAATGACAAAAAGTAATTGGAAGACTTCTCCTGAAATGTGATTGCTCCTGGATTTGCTCTTCAAACCCTCTTTTTTTTTTTTTTTTGGTGCTATATACATTTTTTTTTCTGTTGGGTACAGAACAAAGTAGTAGTTTGTAGTACAAAACTACAAAACAAAGGTAGCCTGGAATTTTTAACCAGATATGTTTTAGACTAAAGTAATTGTTTTTTTCAAAACTGAAACTATGTACAAGGAATTTTCTTTCCTTTTGAGAATGCATGTTGAGAACATATCTGGCTTTCCATTTCACCAGATTTCTTAGTGGTTTCTTGTGCTCCTGTCTTAGGAATATTTCTGGCATTTTCTCAGCTTAGTTCTCTAACGCCATCCAAATTCTGGGTTTCCTCTAAGGTCTTCAGGAGCCAATGGTATCTTTCATTCTTCTATAAGCAATGCAATTTTCTGCAAAACTTATTTATGCTTTTCTGCATTTGCATGTTTTTTACACATTTTGTGTATTCTCATCCACGAGTAATATCAACCTTGTGAAGTTTTAATGCTCCAGTAAATAAGATTTACAGGACCAGTCCAGTTACAACTAAACTCCCTGGGAGTCCTTTTATTAACTTGAGGAGATTTTCTGCCCTTGTAGTGGGAAGAATAAGAGACTATTGCAAGTGTAATAGATCTGTGTGGCAGTGGTCCCAGATGACAGTACCATGACATCTTAAAACCTGAGGTACGGATAAGCAAAGAACATTTTATACTAGTTCTTTTTCGTTGATTACCAAGTGCCTTAACATCAGTTGTCATTTCTCAAAGCCACAATACTTATCCTTTAGTTTATATATAGGTGTAATGGTTTAATCCCTTAATATAATAATATTGATAATAATAATAATGGCATCACTTGTAGTGTACTAAAAATAAATGAATATGGTAGAATGGCCGCTTTTCAAGTTATTTTATTGAAAATCAATAGCACTTTCTAAGTTGGTTGATTTTTATAGTCTTAGGAAGTTTAGCAACTTACTGCTACACAAAATGTATTTTTAGCTCCTGTCTTCTGCCAAAAATAGAGTGATTCTCAGAAAAGAAACTAACAATTCACCTCATTGGGAATTTGGTATGTGTAACCGAGTTGCAACTGGCCTGTGAAAAATCAGATTTTCCATATTACCCCATAGAACATGGAAACATGGAGAAAGACGGGTGTTAATTAAAAGTCTTAAGTAGTGAAATGACCACAGACGTGTGAGGAAAATACACAATTCCTTCATTGATATTAGTGGGCTTTGGACCAGGTCACTTCTTTCTGCATCAGAGTGCAATATAATTTTTACTGAGATAACAAGGCAGACTTTGTTTCAAAATGGAATATGATGTCATGTGTTTAAAATTTATTTTTTAGATTAATACAAATTTGGAATCGGTATTACTGTGTCAAAAACTTATCAGTGCTCAGGTAGACACAGGCCTGACTGCATTATTTGCAAACATACAATTGCTGTTGAAGTCAGCAATGGGTGGTTGCATCCCAGGTCTTCTTGACTTTTCTTACTCATTTCCCAAACTCTGGCCCAAAGAAGTTCCTGAGCAAACAGCTAAGAAATCAGAGTAAATGGCAATATGGATTGTGCCAGATAACTGAGTGGGAGAAAATTACGTATTTAAATGCTTGAAGAATTGGAAACTTGGAAAGAAGACAGGCAAATTTTGTGTGTAAGTGCGTGCCATATTTTGATGCCATTAAAATGAAATAAAATCAAACGGCTCCTTCCCCCAGTTTTCCCTCTTACATAAAAAAAGCAGAAATCCTAATGTGCTAAATGAAAGCTCCTTACTCTGTGGTGGTTACTGAGCTTAGTGTTGGTCATGATGCATAATCAGAGCAGAGTATCAGCAGCCACTTGTACTAACTCTGCAGCTTACATGCAAGAAAAACTCTGTCTGGAGATAAGATGCGGATTTTTCTGGCTTTGGTGTGGTTTTGACTTCTTTGTCATTTTAACAGAATTTGGATGTGCTGAATTACATTTGAGGTTTCTCCAACCCCTTTTCCCTGACTGTGGTCTCCCCACTCCCCCCCCTTAACCTACCTTAAGATTCAGCCACTTAGTTGAACAATAGTTTTCTTAGAGGATTTATTTTTGAATGCTTGGATTTTGTTAATTCTTTTCTAGCTAAGATGCTATATTACTTGAGTAACGTGAAGTAATCCTGCAAAAAAAATGACCCAGATCAAGAGGGTTTCTTAATTCTGTTGTGAAAGATACTCTCAATAAAGATCGGCATAAAAAATTTTCTAGGCGCTGCATAGGATCATGTTCGGGCTGCTACTGCTTTCTTTTGGGGGGCAATTTCCACTCTGACTGACTCTGCAAATACTATTATGTAAAGAGCACAAGACTTGCTACCCAGGTAGAAACGCACACGTGTCCACTCATACGCTAGTCTATGTTTGCATGATATCTGGCAGGAGGTTTAAATGAGGCACATTTTTAGTTATTCTGGTTTCAGTAGGTTTCTCCATCAATATGGCAAAGATTCACTCCATTGACTTGGAAAGTCAAAAGATGACACCTGAAATAAGGAATCGTGCAGCAGAAACCAGACACATAATGATGATAGCTTTTGTCATCTGTTCTATTGGCTACTTAAAAGCTGATAATTTTGGAGGTGTGTTTGGATGTAATTCTACAGATGCCCCAAACTCTTAATGCACTGTAATTTTTTACACTTACCCTGCAACATCAGTGGGTAGTGACAAATGCAAAATTTTGCACTGTGTCGAAGATAAAGGAAGAAAATAAAATATTGATCATCACCTGAAATAGCACAGTTTGATAAAGTCTAAAAATCTTACGCATCTTAATAAAAATTCAGCTTTTTAATATTTCAAAACCAATTAATATTTCTGACCTGGTTAGTTGTTGAACCATTCATCTTTATACTTGAGTGTACATGAGAAAAGAGGACTTAACTTGAACTCAGAGTAGCAATATGACAGAACGTTGGAAAGCTTAGAGGTGAGAGTGTCTTTTTAGCTACTTTTTTTTCCAGTTAGACTTTTGTATCCTGTGTAACAATCTCGAAATTATTTCTTCTTGTAGAAAACAAGTATAGTTAAAAAAAGTCCAGTGATGCTTGTTCTTTTCCTCATCTTCCCAGTGTTTGAATCCTAAACAGAAAAACCTAACCTTAACTTTGAAAAATTTCTGTCCTGTTTATTAGCTGATTGATATTTGATATTTATGGTCAAGTTCAAAGAGGTCACTTTAAAAATGATTTTTTACAGATTGAAAGACATGATAACTGTGCATATGACTACTTGGAAATTCGAGATGGAACAAATGAAAACAGTCCTTTAATTGGTCACTTTTGTGGCTATGACAAGCCAGAAGACATTAGATCTACCTCTAATACCCTGTGGATGAAGTTCGTTTCCGATGGAACCGTTAATAAAGCAGGGTTTGCAGCTAACTTTTTTAAAGGTAAATGTTAAAGAATATTTTGGGAGCTGTGAACTGCTTATCACTTGATTTTGTACTAGAAAAACATATGATAGGATATGAAAAAAAATTTTCAACCTAATTTCTCTAAAATCAGTTCTGTACTGTCTCCAGTATATTTTTTAACTGGGCATGAAATTTTATCTAATCAGAAGAGTTGAGGTATTTCTATCTCCTTGTAAAATATATTTGAAGAATTAAGGAACATATCCAGTGCGACTTCCTACTCTCTTCAGGTCAAATAATCAGCTAAGTTTTGAAACAGCTTTGAAACATACCTTACCTTGTAAAAATGGGGGGGGGTTGGTCATATTGCTTTATCAAATATAAATGTAAATAGTATAATCACAATAGAGACAACGTGGTCTTTTTTGTTATTTCTTTTTTTTTTTGGTCTAAATGTGTTGGTCTTTTTTCTAATCTTGTCGCTGCGTTAGGCATCTTTATCAATTTATTACTTGCTGTGAGCAAGAAAAAAAAATACAACCGAGAAATCATATAGTGACCAATGGCCTCCCAGTCTTCCTCCAGTTTTGTGGGTGTGTGTGCGCAATACAATTGCAGCTATACCTGCAGCAGTTGGTGCACGGGGAGTCTGTAATTCCTACCCTGTGCTGCCCGTGGCACAGTGAAAGCCACCATCAGTAGTGTGGCCATGGTGACACCCAAAATACAGGTCACAGCACCAGGAGGACCTTTTTGCTCTTTTGAAAAGCCACAAGCTGGGGCTTTTTTCTCCACTAACTGTTAGTTTTTACTCTAGAGAATTATAACCTTGAAGGCTGTAGACATGAGCGTGGGAGCTCTGTTTTATTCTGAAGAAATTATTCGTCCTGGTGTAAGGAAACAGTATTTCAACGTCTGAGGAATATTTTAACAATGAATCTCATGGGTATACTTCAGAGCTAGTAGAGATAATACATTATTCCTTTCCCTCCCCCATCCCTAATGCATCTTGTTCCCTTTAATATCAGTAGAATGAAAACCTGGGATTTGAGGATTCTGTTAATCTGTTTTTGAGTATGAATTCAGGATAATGCACAAATTGATTCTGTGGGAGATAAAGTGCCCTTCAAGTGACCCTGCTGTGGATTTTCAATCTTACTTTCAATACTTTATACAACCTTTAGATTACAGCTGCCTGAATTATTGTATGTTGCCCACAAAGTGCTTATAAATTAGGTCTGCAGCTGTCAGTAGGTATTGTTGTAAAAAAACCCACCCAAACCCCACAAAGGACAAATTTTTATTTTCTCCATTGCAGGACTTCTTAGTATTTGAAAACGCTCTAGTCAGCAACCGTGGCGTGTTATGTAGTGCACCTTATAATGGCATGCGTATGGCTTTCTGGGTTAGTATCGATCCAGCAATTACAGCTGAGGAAGGTAATTATTTAACATGTTTTTGCATTCTTCCCTGTCTTGGCAGAGGAAGATGAATGTGCCAAACCTGACAATGGTGGCTGTGAGCAGCGCTGTGTAAACACTCTGGGCAGTTACCAGTGCGCCTGTGATCCTGGCTATGAACTCGGTCCTGACAAAAAGAGCTGTGAAGGTACAGTGCGTTGCTGTGTTATGGGCTCTTAAAGCTCGCAGAGTGCCATCGCTTGAGTGAAATGCCACACCTTTCGTACGCTCTGTCCGAGCAGCGCGAGATCTGTGGGACCCAGTCTGGAAAACCAGTGCTCCCTTTTAAGTTGTGGTGCCGCAGTGATGTCTGTCCGTGGCAGTCATCTTCACCCGCTGTCTGTCACTGATTTAGCTTCACAGGTTTTGCTGTTAGTCAGTTGGGGCCGATGCAAAGCAGAACTTCGTACCTTCCCAAACCACTTATTATAATATTCAAACTCATTAAAGCCAAGTCTCCCACCATGCATAAGGCGAAAATTATCGGCAGAGCAATGTGCTGTTGTCCGAGTATCAGAATATTTAATGATCCCTCTGACCACCTCTGACTGGGGTGTGACTGGGAAGGTGGCTGGTTTGAAGAGCGGGATCCTTTATTGTAGCTCAAAACTCAGAGAAATCCTCCCCACTCCCCATCAGGTTGTGGACTTTTCTTGCTGGAAACAAATTCTACATTTCAGGGTGAGCAAAGCCTGTTCAAGTAATCATTTGGAGAAATAAACACCTGATAAATGGAAGTCTGTATAAAGATAAGATTGGACTGAGATAAGCTTTTGCATTCTATACATATTTCGTATCGAAGGAAAGAAGCAAAAGCTCTTGATCATTACACACCAATTATTGTTTGATTTTTTTATTCATAAACACCAATAAATTCAGGGATAGCACAAAGTATTCTTACCTTATTTCATCTGGTTTTTTTTTCAGTAGTGAATGGAGTTTTAAAATTGGAGTGTTTGGTTTTATCGTTTTCTGCAGATGTGGTTCAGTGGTCTCTCTCTTTTTTCCAGTTCCCTGGCTTTAATTCATGATTTGTCACAATTTGGGGTAGTTTTGTTTAGTTTCCTTGCACTTTTTCTTCTTTTGCTTTTGGTTCTGTCGAGTTGGGTTTTTCTGTTCATTTGGGGGATGTGTGTGCGTGTGTGTAAGGTAGTGATTGCCTTAGACTACAGTCATGTTTGTTAGACTGCAGCTCTCATCAAGCCAGTTGGTTTTTTTGGTTGGGGATTTCTCCCCCCTCAACTTTAATAGTGAGCACATTGGAGAAAAAAAAAGCCTATTGTATTAAGATGTCCGCATATTAGGCAGTATGCAGAAAGTAAGGTTAACTTAATGGAGGCCACGAAGACAAGTTTGATCTCTGGGCCTTTGATCATCAGCCCAAATTTATGTAAGGAATTTCGTTTAGTCTGCCTGCTGATCTGAGTCAGAATATTAGGGAAGATTACTGGTCTTTCAGAAAACTCTTCCTTCTTCCTCTGAAACGTAGAGAAGGAATACCTGCCTGGCACTCAAACAGATAAGTTTGAAGTTTGAAGTGGCGCAGTGCAGCGCAGCGTGGAGTAAAATCCCTGAGCTATCCCTAAAAGTGTAAATGCGTTTGTTCCATGCAAGGTAGCACTCACTGTATGCAGATGCTGCTTGCGACTGCTGAATTAAAATCACTGTGTAGTCACAGTGAGCATTATACCCTATTTATAGTTTCGGAATTTAAGGGGTGACCCGGCTGTATTAATTCACACATGATGCCAGAGTAGAAGCCTCTAACTCAGAAACTCTGCCCAGTGCTTCACTGCAGTGTTGACATGCACAGAAAATTGCTTCATGCTGGTCTAATCCAAGTCTCCCCTGCTGGCAGCAGATTACAAGGCTTTAAGAGTTGGGGTTTTTTTTCAGTATTTCCGCGTTTCCCATCACTGCCTCAAGGAAAAATGGAGTGATGCTGAAAAGCAGAAACTGAAAACTGGTGCTCAGTTCTCACCCTGACCCGGACTGGATCATTTAGGGGTACAACTTGTGTCATCTGACTGTGGTCTCTAAACTTTATTTGACACACAGTGATGTGACACAGGGTCTTTGCACCCCTCTCCAGTCAGATTACCTTTATGGGTATACCAAGAAGTCCTTTTCATGGAAAGCCAGGTGCCAGGAGGAAGACTGATCCGTGTCTGGGTTGGCCAAGTGTGCCCCGACACAGAAACTGGAGAGTTCTCCCAGGCATGTTAGGTGAAGTAGATGTAGTGTTTGAGCCCATCAGCTAGACAGGAATAGCCAGTTTTTCAAGCATTCAGTGTTAGCACAAAGCAGTTGGAAGAAGGTGGAGCTTCTCCCGACCAGCTCGTTATAAAGAGATTTGTGGATGATTTCCAGTGCTGTCACAGTGCTGGAATGGTATCAATGGAGCAGAGTGTGATAGAGAACCCCTGAAAATCTCATTACTTTCCTTTTTAAAAAAAATAAAATAAAAAAAATTCCACAGATGGAAAAGATTAATGTGTTTATCCTTTGCTATCTGAACTGCATTCACAAACATAGTACAGTATTGTTCTGTTGTATGGAGGTGACTATTCAGCATGCATTTGGAAATAATAGGTATTTTCTCTATTACTTGAACATCCATACTTTAACAAAAAGAATTGTGACTGAAGAGTACGTGACTGCTATCCCAAAGTAGTGACCCTATCTAGTAGGTTAGGGGAGGCGTATACAGCTATATGAGCTGAGACAGGTAGGGCTGATTCTGGATCAATAAGGAAGGACAGAAGCTGGAGAAATGCAAAGCGCATCTTAAGTAGTCCGTCTGTCAGAAGAGGAGTGGTCAAGGTCCTGGGGAGGGCGGTGAGGTCAGAGGACTTGCATGGGAAAGGCTGTCAGAGAATAACCAGAGTCTCTGGAGGGAAGGGAAAAGAATGAATATGATAACGCCTTGTGTAGTCCTGAAACTTATCTCTGTCCGCAAACCTGCAAGCTGTTCAAGATAGGGGCTGTCTCTTTCTCTTTGTTTGCACCAAGCATGATAAAACGAGATTCTGATTAATCTGTCTGGGCATTACAGCAGTATAAGTAATGAGAGGACTGAATCTTCTCAGGGTGCTTCTGTTTATAGTAAAACACGGTTTCAGTCAAGAAACGATGCTCTCCCTTTTAATTTTACAGCCGCTTGCGGAGGACTCCTGACAAAGCTAAATGGGACTATAACCACACCGGGGTGGCCCAAAGAGTATCCTCCAAACAAAAACTGTGTGTGGCAGGTGGTTGCCCCGACGCAATACCGAATTTCAATGAAGTTTGAGTTTTTTGAGTTAGAAGGGAATGAAGTAAGTAACCGTGAACAAAAAGCTGCGCAATCTGTCTCACACTAAACAGTTTCATGAGCATTCAAAAATAGATATTGTCTTAGAAAGCCCTTGCTGACTGTTCATGTGCTGACAATAACCATAGATATTCTTGTTTTCGTTTTGAGACTGTTTCTGGGTTCTTTCAAAACAAATATGGAGAGAATAGCTCTTTTACATATCGTCTCAATGTATATGTATTACATGAAATTTAAAAGAAATGTTCTCTGCTGAGTCTCAGCTGACTTTTTTTTATCAACAAAGTAAAACAGAGCAAATGGCTGAGGCATATTGGAAAGAATTCAAGAGAAGAAAATCTGGAGAAACCAAATCATCTTTACAGACTATGACTACAAAGAATACACATGAGCTCTGGTTAGTGACGGAGCGAGGGAGCATTTAAATCATTTGCAAGTATCTGAGGGGGGAATATTTTAAAAGGAGCAATACCAGAAATAATGCACAACAGAACAGCAGCAATGTTTGAGCTGGGCGGCCCCTGGAGGCATGGGGAATCTCACCCCCAGGTGGGGAAGAAGGGGGTTGGGCAGAGCTCTCCAGGTGGCAAGGGCTGGTCCCTGTAGCTCTAAACAAAATGGTGGAGGTCGCAGCAGTTTTTTGGGTGCGAATCGCCAAGACATGAGTTTCAACGTCAACTTTACAGCCTCTGTTCTGTTTCCTAGGCACCACTCTGTCATACCATTGAGTTCCCTTGCTAGGCTCTAGCCATAATGTGCTGTCGCCATCAATTTTATCTGGATATTCTTCATGTGGTGTTAAGAACTCAAAACCCATGACATTATTTCTGACTAAACAAATTTGTCGCAACTTATTTGATGTGAGGATGTGTTGTGGGCATGAGATCTGAAGTTTAATTTATAACTAAGAAACAACTCAGCCATGGCTCCTCCAAAATATCTCAAAATTATTTGAAGAGGTGACAATGTGAGGTGCTTTGGTTTTTGGTTTTTTTTTTTAGTTAATAATTTGAGGTGGGTTCTAAAGTCCATGAAATTCCACCTTACTTTTAATGATTTATAATATGTTACATTCGCGTTCTGTTATCATCATTAGAAGACCTGTAAAATGTAGAACAAAATCTTACAAATCCGCCAAAATTAAAATTGAATTACCATTTGAACAAATCATAAAACATTTTTCCTGTACTTTCTTGGTACTTAAGCCAGATTTGCAAGGAAGACACCTGAGCTATAATGAAGTTAAATCGGTTTTCTAAGGTCACGCAAGACGTATAACTTCAGCAGATATGAAAAATATATACATAATGGTTTTCAACATTTAGAACTTTGGTTTGATTCTCTCCTGTGCTACTAAATCAGCTTCAGCTTTATATTATTAAATTGTAGTACTAAGAATGATACCTGTGAAAATCAGAAGAAACTTATATAATACCTGGAACATTCTAATATATTGTCTGAGTGCAGACATAAATTGTATATATTTAGCAAATGCTCTATTTTTTTTAATAGAAACTCCATTTAAGACAAGATTTAACATGTCTTTTCCAATATTACAATTTTAATATTTTACACTTACAATTTTAGTTTTATGTGTAACTTGTAAATATTTTTGAAATATAGTGTACTATGAAGGAAGTTAGACCTATCTGAAGTTACATTTCATTTCTAATCTAAAGTTACGAAACCTTCAAAACCCCCCACTGATGTATTGCTGAAATTGCTGTTTATTAAAATTGTGAGCTATATTTGAAAATCACACGCGTTACCTTGAATTTATCTTACAATTAATATAAATGAGCATGTGGCAGCAACTCAAGTTTTATACATCTTTCTGTTCTTTATACAGCAACTCAAGTTTTATACACCTTTCTGGTCTTTATATTGCATAAAAGTAGTTTCAAGTGAATTAGTCACTTTCCAACTCCGCAACATATGAAAATTGTTCCAGTAACAACGAAAATTTAATCTACAACCTAAATGTATTATATTCAAAAAAATTGGAAATGTTGACAATCACTTAATATTTCATGCAGAAAGAGAGCAAAAAAGGCCAAAATATCCTTTTGTTATATTTCTCCTCCAGCTCCCCCGACATTTCTTTTCTGACTAGAAATTCCGATTTTTCAAATACAACTTGGATTTAAAGGACAATCTAAGCTCTGTATGAATCCTCCTGGCCACTGGTTTCTCTTAAGCTATTAATTGCAGACAACTGGGACATTTTTGATTAAATGATTGATAGTTGAGCCTAAGAAGCTTAGAAGTTTTTGGGTGGAAGGCTTTAGGTTGACAAAGGGATTATGAGTTGAAAGTATTATCATGAGTAGTAGGCCTTGCATAAGGCTGTTTTGTTAAATTATTTTACTTTATTTTATTTTTAACCTTTTATTGAAAATTACGTGCATCAGCCCTCCAAATTATAGCTACGCTACTGTTAAAGATCTATAGTTTTAATTATGCAAATTTATACATGTGTAAATAAAAGAATATGTCTTAAATACATTATGGTAAAAACCTATCTTGTAAGTTTCCTAGTGAAAATTAATATATTTTTAACAATCTATGAAGTGCAAGCAGTAGAAGTTTTGTAGGTTCTGGGTTTGTGATTTATAGCACAAAGATAGGTGTAATTTTCAGGGTGAATATTTCTAGATTTTAGTCCAACGTAACTGGAATTTTTACTTTTTAGATTAAATGGAAACGTTACTAAGCATCTTGAAGTTTAGCTACCAAACACAGATTAGTATCGATCAAAATATAGTTTTGAATGTAATGCATAGTGTAGCTATGCTTTAGCAACCTTAAAGTATTCTTCCACAAAATCAGTAAACATTTGTAAGCATTTACAAATGTTTTCAGAGTCAGGGAAAAGTTAAAAAAAGGTATTATTATCCTATTATTAAGCAGCATATACCAATCAGAGTTCTTGCATGTGTAAATAAACTTCATGCCTTTCTCTTGATTAGCCAAAAAAATTCTTTTCTTTCTTTTCTCAGGTTTGCAAATATGATTATGTGGAGATTCGTAGTGGCCTTTCCTCTGATTCTAAACTACATGGTAAATTCTGTGGTACAGAAGTGCCTGAAGTTATCACCTCTCAGTACAACAACATGCGAGTTGAGTTCAGATCTGACAACACGGTGTCAAAAAAAGGCTTCAAGGCACACTTCTTCTCAGGTATAGAAAATCACTCCTGCGTATCTGTGAGTGTCTCTGAGCACACACTGACTAGGTGGAGCCAATGCTGTATTTTGGTATGAGAACGAGTGGCCTTTTGCCTTATCATTTTTCTGGTAGCATTGACTTTGTTTTATTTATACAAGCACAAACCCCTCTCCTGTCCTAAAATACTGTTCTGAACTGTAATGGCTGTGTATAGTGAAAATATATGGAATGCATGTGTATATATATATTTTTAAACAACAGCAGAGGCAAATGAACTTTGTGAGATACAGAGGGAAAAAGCTAATTTACTAAGTGTTTTTAAATTTCTATTGGATTTCTTTTATCCCAAGTTTTGTTGCTGTTTTTTCAAATCCCAGTTGTAACGTGATATGAATTACATACCATGCACACTTGTGGTTTTTTTCACTCAGGTCTCTTAATATAACACATTAGTTATGAAATTACCACTTTGTGCTACGATATTTGTTTAACATTATGGGTACTTTCTTGCCAAACTTTGCACTTCTTAATGTTTTGCAGAAGAAGAGTTTAAGACCTTGCTCTTGCAAAAGTGCGTGTCGATTGTTATGAGTGTAATTTCACTGAGGCAGGTCAGAGCGATGGAATTTTATATTATCTGAGAACATGTATAATTGAAAAACGTTAGACGTGAGTGAAGCTGAAGATGTGAGGAGATATTTGCACAACAGTGGTCTCTGCAATTATCCATTGAGGTTAGATTATAATAGTTCAGCTGTTGCAGGATACCACCTGGTGTTAGTAGTGGAATGTTGCCTAGTGATTTCCTTGTGTGTTTACACACACACATGCACGTAGGTGTGTTACGTTGTGTAAAACACCACAACAAAACAGTCCCGTCTGCCCACCTCCCCAAACTGGAAGTCATCCAGAAGCATTTGGGATTTGAATTCTGCCCCAAGTTTTTTGATAGCAGTTAAAAATCTGAATCGGATTATGTTTAGCCTGTAGTAAAATGTATTACCAGGCACTGTTATTAGCGTTTCTTTGTTAAAATATTTTATCAAAGCTGAAATGAAAATGGTATTGGTTATCTTTGATAACTTAACTATGAGCAAGTAATAAGAATTGGTATATTGTGTAAGTGACGTAGTTTGGAAAGCGAGGAAAACACCTGTCAAGACAAACAGTTTAGACATTCAATGTTTTCTCATTATGACTACTTTGATGTTTTTCTTAAGCAATTATGAAAGATAAAATAAGTGTTTCATCTCATACAAGGAAGTTAACAACCATTTTACCTTCCCTAAAACATATTATTTTTCTTCTCGTTATCACATTTCTCTGTTCATAGTCTTTCAGATCCATCTTTACATATAGTAGCAGTTTTTACTTTAAAATTGGTCTTTTACATTAGCAAGAAGCTTTCAAGGTTTACTCATTATTTGTAGTAAATATGTATATGAACACAACAGGGCTTCTTCCTAGGAACAGTTACACAGCTAGTCATTTCATATAGGCCTAGTGGAGCCAGCAGGAATTGTCACATATTTTGACTTTTTACAAGAAAAATTATTGACGTGTTCCAGTCCTAAAAATGCAAATGAAGTTTGTTACATGTTTTCAGGATCTATACAAATATGCCAGATAAGATTGGCAATAATAGCTTCATAATTTGTGTAAGGTTTGTTGTTCAGAAGTTGTATTTTGTCGGCTTGCTGAGCATATATACATTTATAGTAAAATTTTGGTTTTCTTTAAAGTGATAGTTCATTTTCACGTATTTATTTATTTATTTATTTTAGTGATTGTTTACATGATCTATTAATATTATGAGTGGGTTCTAGGAAGAAATCAGGCCAATGGTCTATGTTGGGGAGACTAGACTATATTCATGGAGTTCAAAGCATGAGCTCATAATCCTTCGGAACCATTATTTCCCTTGTCTTTTTCACTTCTGAATGAAATGTTCTTCCCCTTCTTCCCCCAGGTGAAAACAGTTTTTTCCTGGTAATTTAAAAAATACAAGTTTTAAATGATATCATTGATCACTAAAATTAATTAACCAGGGATAAATCTGGACTAATGTGTTTTTTAATGAATAGAAATGTGTGATGTGTCCTGGATACAGTATATATATAATCCCCTTCAAAGAAAGAAAGTTTGATATAAGTAGTCTTTGAGTCTGTAAGTGTATAAATTTAGTGATTGCTTCATAATGCATTTCTTTCATAATCTCTTCTCTCATTTACATACGAGTTCAGATATTTCGTATTTTATTTGTATTCTTTCTCAATTCTCTTCCAGTTTGTTATAATTTCTGGCAGATTCTACTCTTCTGTCTTAGCTGGATTTTCTCTTTTTACAGTATTTCCCGATTAAAACAGAAACTTTGTAACGCTTGTGACAAATCAAACTTCTGAACTTTAAGTATCTAAACAGAAGTTGTCATCTCAATAATTCATCAGACAAAACTCGCATGGCTGTCAGAAAACATTATAACTTGCTTACCCCTGAATTCCTTAGTATGGGCATAATATGCTATTGATCTGCCAATGAAGAACAAACTTAAAACTTCAAGTATTTCGCCTTTGGGAGTTGATAGCTGATCACAGTTCAGCTGATGAAGTGGGGTTTTTGCCTATTTATATACTTGTCTTCAGAATACACCACTTTGAGAATTACATCTGTGGAGAAATACTTAGTGCTAATGTCTAGGATACTTGCTGGGAGGCATTTAACAGTTTTATTAATTAAATCACAATAGAAGTATTTGTAAGCATTTAGCTGTAAAGACATATATAATGAAAAATATCAGTAATGAGTAAAACACTGTATCTTGCAGTCGATTCACCAGTAAAGGACACGTGCAATGGTCCGCGAGACAGGTGGGTGAGTCAGATTAGTTTGAAGATTAGAAACCGTAACGTGTTCCACAAAGCGCAGATAAAGAACTTTTCTTGCAACTTTTATGGTGGTGAATTGTGCAGCCACAGCTACAGTTGAGAAGGCATGGCCCAGCTCCAGCTCAGACGACAGAAAGCAGTTTTTGGGTAGTTGGAACCCGCTGTGATAAACTGTGAAAGCAAACAGTGACATAGGGCAACAGATGACCTGCATTAGGAAGGTATTTATGTTGATATAAGACAACATGTAACTACATTTTTGGCTGCAAAATGGTGTTAACAGCCAGACAGGTGCTACTGGAAAGTGAGAAAAACTTTTTTTCAACATTCTGTAAAATTTACATTTGATAGGACAGTTCTGAAGAAAGCTCGGTTGGGAGCCATCGCAGCTAATCTCCAGAGACACTCTTGTACATTTATAACTGAGTTTCTTGAATGAAGAGAAGACACTAGGGAGTAATGATACATTAATTTTTAAAAACTTTTCTTAAAACTTTTTGGAATTGGATATTAGGCTTCTAAATGAAAAGCTCCCAGTAATTAGGTTTTTATTCTTTCTCCCTCTCTCTTTCTTCTGTCCCTCCTCTCTCTCTCTTCTGCTCTTGTCAGAAGACCTATTGCAGTCTGTTGGGCCCATAAGACGAGAGGAGTGTAAAATAACTCCAGGAATTTACTCTAGGGAGGGAAAAAGATAACAATAATACATACATATTTTTTTCTGTGATGTTTCCAAGAAGATAGTCTAATTGCTTCTTTAAATCAGTCTTTGTGTAGTGGTATGCTTAATTCGTCACTAAACTGCTTCCATTTATCGTAAGTTTTAGAGTTATTTCAGTGTTTTAAATAAATATGATTCTTTGCATGATCATTTAAAACATACAGAGTGTTTGATGTAATATAGAAATGAGGTGGTTTGGGACATTTTTTCTTGGGTGATGATTCATTGAGCAGTTAAAAAGAGAAAGCTAGAATGTTTCTAGCCTTGAGCAAATTTGTTGTGGAGCAGAAACTCATCTCTGGTGCCATCCTGGTACATTTTTTTCCACAGACAAGAAAGCTGCCTGCAAAGAGAAAATTTTTGTTTTTGAATCTTGCAAGGACTTGATACAGGTCCCTTCAGGCCGAGTACGTATTATTCACAGACTGGTGGCCTCTGAGGGTCTCAGAGGTACGACCGTTTGTCCTCTGAATGATTCAGTCTAACATTTTGTTGAGAATGGATCTTTCCCTGTTCTGAGTACTGAAATGAGAAAAGAAAGAAAGTATCCATTCGAAGCGGGGAGACTCATTTCCATCTGTCAGCATAACAAATGGCTTTGTTTTTACACGGCAAAACATTTGTTCCTATAACTAATACAGACTAATTGTTTTTTCATGAATTTTGAAACTGGGTAATCAATTTGACAGAAAGTCTGCTCTGAATTAGGAAGTGTGAGGAAGGCTCGTTCAACAGTTGCATCCATGATTAACCACGTACAAGTGATTATTGTGGTTCAAAAATGTTCTAAAGCTGCTCCTTTCTACCTTGTGCCCATTGTTTTATCTCTGAGGAGGTCCAACATGGGACTGTTTACTTATGTACTTGTGTCTTAAGAGATTACTTTACAGAATATAAGCATATTTAATGTTAAAATACTTTTCAGTATTTTCACACAGTTTGGTGGAAGATGAAAATGGACAGGGCTTTTATTTAGAATTTGTGTACCTGCTCTGTATTTGAAAGCCTAACTTGAATGCATTTTGAGCTTGCCTTCCATTTGTTTTGTTATTTTGGTAGAAAACTACAAACTAATACTTAGGAGGGCAAGTATTGAAGAGTTTTGTTCATACTTTATTTAATTTTTGATTTGCTTGTTACTATTCTTCACTTGCAACAAGGAATTAGTTTATGAGAGTGCTTGCTTTTGCAAAGATGAAAGATTATAGATTTATTTTGAAATTAAATAGACTTACTACCTCAGTTTGGGACTTGCATTTTGGGACAAGGTGCATAAACAGTGTATTGTGGAGCTTTTATGCTTCTTTCATCATCAAAACGACAGCTAGTCTTTGGATGTATGATTCTGGGAGCTACCTATGTTTTCGACTGTTTCTTAACCTTCAAATCTGTTCATATCTGCAGAAAGCTTCCAAAAACTTTCAGTGCAAACAAATTGGAAACCTAAGGACAAAATGCAGTGGATGCTTGGTGCTGACTTGCAGAATTTATCTATACATGTACATTGTTATCATGTATTATAAGTAGAAGCTGATTTTTATAGAAAGACCTGGAAGTCAACGAGTCAAGTGTTGCATACATTTTGGTAGATAAAGTTGATGTGTATGCAATTACAGTGCAGACTTCCTTTGTTGTGTTACTGAATTTAAGCATCAGTAAAGGCAGGGAAAAAAAGCATAAGGAAGACAACGAAAAGAGACCGAAATTATCCACAGTGGCTTGTAATCTTACTGTGCCTACAAAAGTCTGAAACATCGCATGTTACCTTGTTTGGAGATAACACTCACTGCTGCTTTCCAAGGCACATGAGGCTGGAGGGGGTGAATGCTCTGCATTCCAGCCCTGCAACAACTGGAATGAGCACAATTTCTTTGCTCGTCTTCCTCCTCTCTTTTGCATGTTGAAATGACACATTTTGTAAGATACACTTTTTTAATGTGCGCGTGTTCATATATATATATATATATATTTATATGGGTGTATATTTTTATGTCTCAGGATTTATATATATGTGTCCATACATATATAGGTATATAGATGCGCATAGTTATATACACATATGTGTATATATATGTATATGTCAGGAGCAGCCTGCCTCTTAACTGGACCAGCTTCACCTAAAACGACAACAGCCGAATTGACATAGAAGGGTGGCAGCTGAGGCCTCTTGCTAGAATGACAGCCTGTTAATCTAGTTTGGCTTTTTTCCATGCAATGAATTTGTAGCTGTTTAATGCAGGTCAAATTTCCTTCCCTACTCTCTGCTTTACTTCTAACACACTAAAAGCTCTTTTGAAGGATTATATGTTAATAAACAGAACTGCATGCTGTATTGTAGATCTCCTTGAAATAACTAATGCCAGTTTCTTTTGTATGTTTTCCAATGAAATGTTTTTCTTTTTGTGATGTTCTGTAATGTCCAGATTCGTTAAAAGTAAAGCACATGGTCACTCTGCTGGGGGAAAAAAATCAACTTATTGAAAAAGTTTATGTTAAATCCTTCTTTTCTAACATGTTTAATGTGCAGAGCTTGAAACCTTGTTTGGCCTACACGTTCCTTGCAACGTACCACCATTAAATTGTGGAATTTGCATAAAGTTGGAATACTTTGTGTTGTCCATAAATCACACTACCATTGTTTACTGAAGTAAAGCTTTGGACGAGGTATTTATGAAATTTTTACCAGCTAGACCACTTGAGAGAGTAAACGCTGGTAACTGTCTTATCTCCTTTGATTTAGCTTCTTTGTTTTACTAGCGTTCCTCTGCCCTAGGAACTCCCCCTCATCTCCCAGAAAGATGAGACAGACTATTTGTGCCATGGTGCAAGGTTGCAGGCTGAGCAGCGAGTGGCTAGAACGAAGGTACCGCGAAACTGCCCCACTGAGAAGAGTGACTGTGTCTTAGCTTATCCTTTTCTGGGCTCAAACACTGTGCTAAACCTTTTTCTATTTGGTAATGAGGACTACAGCTAGCCGTGTTGCTCACCCGACCTTGCTGTGTATTTCTTAGACAAGGACGAGTGTTCGAAGGACAACGGTGGCTGCCAGCACGAGTGCATCAACACGGTAGGAAGCTATGTTTGCCAGTGCCGAAATGGATTTGTGCTACACGAAAACAAACATGACTGCAAGGAGGGTAAGTAGTAAGGTATTTGAGTGGCTGATTATACAACTGTCTTGCAGAAAGCTCTCTGCAGCTCCCCTTCCAAAGGGAAGCAAGGAAAGAAAAAAAACTTGGTAATTTGGGCTTAAACACTCCCCCACCCCCCTTTCCTGTCCCCTCCATCCCCAGCAGTTGTGCGTGGCTGGGTTTGAGGTCCACAGGAATGCAGCTTGGAAAACCTGGAAACGTTGGCAGGAAGCGCTACTTTTAATAGTGCTGTGAAGTGGAGAACATTTAAAGCTGCGATAGAGTATTTATCTAATACTGTACTAAACACAGGGATAGAGTTTCTGGAGAGAAGCCTGGTAAGGTTGTCATTTGTTCCTAGCAGTAGCAGTTAGTCTCCTCGCAGTCAGGTTGAAACTGTATGTGCCCTTTCTGGGGTTTATTTTAGGGGACATATTCAGACAATCTAAATTCTTGTCAAGTCCATATGCATCTTTCTTCCTGTTTGCTGTCTCAAGGCGTGGCTACCTCCAAGAAAACAGTAGGCTTTGGGGCTTAACTGGAATTTAGATTATCTGCAAATGAACCTCAAGTGCGCAGTATCGTGGGAGCTACTGTAACTTTTCAAGGGTTTGCTCTAGCATGGATTTAATTTGCGAGTAAAGATATGCCCTTTGTGAATCACTTGCATTTTCACTGGTGTTGGAATGATACTTGCCTGCTCTAAAAGATTCTTGTTGAATAATTCCGATATTTATAAAGCAATTTGAGATTGTTAAAAAACTAATGGCAAAATTAAACTAATTTTTCTTGCCTTTAAGTTTTAGTTCTTTGTATTTATTTACAGAGAATAAGTTGCACTTCTAGTGATTCAGTTACAATGTGAATGACAAAGCTGTTCTTTGTACATACTCACAGTTTAGTCTTAGCTGTTCTCTATTTGTATATATGTCCCTAGAAACTGTGGTTTAGAAATCAAAATGATTGCTCTGTAGCTGCAGTATGAAAATTAGCAAGAAGAGAGGAAAAATAAATTGAGAAATATCATTTGAAGTTGGAGTAGTAAGATTTCTCATATGGATTTTCATATCTATTTGTATGTAGAATGGGGGGAATAGCAAAATATTCAATTAAATTTTGATATTTATCTTACGTATATTCCTTTATAATATTTTTTTTTTCCTAAAAAAAAAGCCACCCATTGCAAACAACAGTGTATGTTTCACAACGATCAATAAACAAGCATGCTGGGTTAATTGCCATAAAGTGTTTGCCAAAGGGGAAGAACATGATTGTGCACTCTGAGGAGCGTGCTAAGCTGCCTTCCTAGAAATCCTTTCCATTCAGTGGTTCCCCTGACAAAAAAAAACGACTACTTTTCTGGCTACCTTTGAATGCAGACCCCCAGACTAACTGATGCTATCATTGTTGGCACAGCTGAGTGTGAACAGAAGATCCACAGTCCCAATGGCATCATCACGAGTCCCAACTGGCCTGACAAGTATCCCAGCAGAAAGGAGTGCACATGGGAAATCAGTGCCACCCCTGGACAGAGGGTCAAATTGGTGAGTTTCTGCCTACCCTTCCTTTTTCTGTATTGTTTCACCAAACTTGCTTCTCAAATGACTACACAATGATACGAAACTGTTACTAAACTTTACTATCAGTTTGCAGCCCAGAGGTAAACTGTTTTAAAAACCTGCTGATTCCTGTCTTTTCCTGGCCAACTGGGGCTACTCAGTATCACCGAGCTGTGAATTTAAGTTTGTGGTGATTGTAAATACTCTGGACAGCAAAGGGCAGGAGGAACACTTTCCTCCTGTCAGACTTCACTAAGTCATTGTTGCAAGTTATAAAATTTACGCAATTTTTTGACAAATAATGGCAGAAGCCATGTACACAAACTCCAATATATAGAATAAGAAAAATCGGAAATTATGCACAATGCTCTCCACACACCTTTTGCATTTCTCTTCTGCAATTTTCAAGGAGGAAAAGAAGAGGCAAACCCCAAGAATCTGGACTTCTCATTAGAAGTGGATCCAAATCTTAACATAAGTAGAAGAGCAGCCTAAGTAGAGTTAAGTGACCTTTGTGTCCAGCTGGCTGAGGACGGTGCCGGTGGTGGAAGAGAGGCTAGCAGAGCTTAGGGAGCTTTGCAGATCTACTGAGGTTACCTAGACTCTGTAGGAAGCTGAAGGCACGGACCTGCCCGGGGGGCTTTTCTGCTGTGAGATCAGCCCCAGCGTTCCTTCAGCCAGCGTACTCAGGGGACAGCCACAACCAAAGCTGGCCTTACGTATTTTAAAATCTGATAAATTGATTTAACAAGAGTTTTGGAGCAAATAAACTTGAGAGATGTGTCTGCTTCAGAGAGGTAGAAGCAATAGCCAATATTGATGCCGGGGTGAAAGGGCTATTGATATCTCATAACTTCTGACCTTAGCCGAAACTGTAACTCCTGTTACTGGTGCTGATCGCCAGAAGTAAAATGGTTACATTGTTCTGGGAGGTGCGGGGCTTGCAGAAAATCAGCGGTGTGCGTGCTCTGGCCGTTCAGAGTGTGAAAAACAGATTTTTGATTCAGGCGGCCTTCCTGCTACCACTTCTGAGCAAGCCGCCTTCATCCTGGCTGAATAAACCAAAGCCAGCCAGGTGTGGGCATGCTACTGTAAAGGCTTGTTCAGTACTTTTAACCTCAGCAGGCATAATTCCAGCATTCAGGTTTTTTCAGTGAAATATCACGTGGTCTGTTATAAAATAAAAGGTTTTTAAATTGGCTTTTGCCAATGAAATTGGAAAAATCAGACGGAATTTTACTAGATAGAATTTTCAAAAATACCTCCATGGCTCAGAGTATGAAATCCACTTTTCTGTGCGAGCCAGTAGGCTCAATCTACTAAATTCTATGGGTATAATATCTTTAAAATCTGTCTAGTAGGGCAAGATGCCACATCAATAAAATTAATACCATACTTCCACTATGGGCAAATATTTTTTCTTGGACTTTGTCCTGGTTTGAGGTAAAACAGAACCAATTTTGTTCAGTAACTTCGCTTCCCAGATTTTCATACCACATTTAAGGTTACTCCCCACGGTTTACTTAGTCAAATTTAACAAGGAAAGAATTGATTTCTTCGTGGTGACAGACCACATGAATTGTGAGGCTGTGCTTCATTTTGTGGGAGGGGTGTATGTACAGAAACTAATCTTTTGTTGTGATTGCTCTCACTCTGATAATCATTGGAAATTCTCTTCCTGACAAGGCTGAAGTTAAGCATTTGGTGTAATTAAGAAGATTATGAAAAAATGGATAAGCACTTCAGAATTTTTAAATGAAATGTGTAGATAAAGACGGCTTTGAAAATGTATGTAGAAGAGAGAGCGATTTTCATAAGCTAATCAGCCGGATGTTTATAAGAGACAGACTTAAGTGTCCCATTCAGGCAGCTATCCATAAGTGCCACCAACATATCTACTCAACTGAGTGCTATAGATAGACAGGGCTGGGTGTTCAGAAGCTATATGTAACGTTTCTGAATACCATTCCCACCAATGAGACAATCAAAATGGGGACTGTAGTCATGGCGCGGTAGGTATTCAAAAGTATTTGTCCCAGGATGGAGTGTGATTTAATTATACTACCAACTTTATTAAATCATCTGTGAACTCTGTTGGCAGCAACTATTCGGTTATGTTCAACTTCAAGGAAAGTTTGTGTCAGTTCTTCTCTTTCAAGCCTTCTCTCAGTTCACTGCTGGGAACTGGCTGCTTTGTTAAAAAAATGGAGATCATTTCTGGGTGTTTTGAAATATCAGGCATTTTGAGCTTTTAAAAGACTTAATATTAAGTTCTATTTTCCTTTAAAAAGGAAATTCCTTTGGTTCTCTTTGTCATTGCTAGAATCAATTGATAGACTCACGACAGATTTAGGACTTTTTTTCTGTTCTTCTTTGTGCGACCAAATATAACATGTACTGTCCCCCTGCAGGCTTAGGAATCCCAGTCATAAGTCAAATATTAAAAATAATAGGCGTGTCTTACAGTTCATGGTGAGAAGTGCTTCCTAGAGAGTGATCTTTTTGTACTGATGAGAAGTGAACAGAACTGATAAAATTTTCCTCTAAAAGAAAATGTGGTCCTGCAGGCTGCTCTTGGATCACATCTCTTGCTCCTGTTGATTCCAAGTTGGCTTGACTCAATTCTATATTTAACTAACTCCCTTACAGTTAGTCTCTCAGCTTTCTGCATTTTCTTTTTTTTTAATCCATCAGATTTTATTTGGGTATAAATGACAACACGTACTTGGCATCATAAAAGTAAGATGGCTGAATATAATTTAAGAGCAGAAGGAGAGACTGCTGTACAGCTGTTTTCACTGCTTCTGCAGTTTCAATCCCTTCGTATAAACCCCCAAACTGTCCTGTGAAATGAACCTACATCCACTGCATCATGCAACTCTTCACTTTTCAGAAAAGCGTTATTCTGAATATTCCAGTTTTTTGAGCAAAAGGCTTTGTGTTAGCTCTTTATATTTCCTTTAGGTCAGCTGTTAATATAAATTGCCATCACATTTCATACGGGCTGGATTCCATAAGGGATTCAGTAGGTCAGATTTGCTTTGGTATACCAGATAGAATGCATAGTTGTGATACTTGCTCAGTTTTATTCATTTAAATTATTGCTTCTTAATCCTTTTTTTTTTTTTTTTCATGAATGGTCAGCTATATCACCACTTATGGGAGCATTTATACTTAGTGTTTTTATGCTACTTTGTTGAACAAAACAGATTTTGAATTTCACCTTAAATTGTAGTTTATTTCGGAAAATTCACAAAGATGCATCTATATATTGCCTTCTCAGTGTTTACATGAGAGGACATTACTGGATATTAAGCTTTAGATTTCTTGTTGAAATTTAGCCCTGGTCAAAAAGTCTTATCTGAAATCTCTTACATATTCCCATGAAATAAATTTGTTGGTACCACTCCAGTCTTGGAACACACTCCTCCATATTTGAAAAGTATATATCAGTTGTATGTATTTTAATATTTTCTGTAGGGTATGGCATACACCTTTCGGAAATGCCTTTGGTTGGACACTCTGAGTTTGAGAAATCTAAATTCCAAAAGTTTTTAAGAGTAAGTTGGCCAGGCTCTGCTCCAAAGGACTTGAAGATTACGATTTTTAATAGACCCCAATTTGTTCTTACAAGCTGCCACTAGCACTGAGACTGAGAATCCCTAGAGCTCAGAAACTAAGACAAATGTTTTGAAATGTAGAAGAAACATCACAGATTTAAAATGAAATAAAGTTTGTGAGCCCCAGTTTGTGTTCAAACTATGGCAGCAATTTGAATTTTCTTGGGAGAGCTGAGGACAGCAAAAGTATGCTGAAGTTTTTTTAATAAATAACATGATTTTGTTATTTTTCACAATGATTTTACTAGCAAAAATGTGATCTTAGCGTGAAAGGTGAAGCCTGAAATATTGTAATAATAATAAAAATGTCTCTAGATAATAGATTAGAAAATATAACTTTCACGCATAACCATTCATGGGGAAAGGTCATTTTCAAAGGCTCCAGTTGCAGTGTGAGGTAGGTTTAAAAAAAAAAAAAGGGGGGCTGGTGCATTATGTTTGGCAGGTGTTTCAATCAATCCTCGACTATCTGAGGAACCAATAATTTCTGTCTTATTTCTGTTCTGAATAAAAATTTGGAATGCTACGAACAGTGCAAATTCAACAGAAAGGCCACCGTATTCTAGATTTAATATTCTCTTATGGATATTAGTTGCCTATAAAATCCCTTTCCAATCTCTTTCTATATGAAAGATGATGCTGTCTTAAAATTCACTGTCTTAACTGTTACTCCACTTTCTCAAAATCAGTATGTTATTCAAAGCTACGTAGGGGCAGTAATGTTAAATCTGTCAACTACATCTGCTTTGTATTCTGCGATGTACTAACAGTTCATATGTACCACATAAGTACAGTAAACACAGTACTACATTGTGTCATTTTGCCTTTTTTCCCCTCCAGGCCTTCAATGAATTTGAGATAGAACAACATCAAGAATGTGCTTATGACCATTTGGAAGTGTTTGATGGTGAAAGTGAAAAATCACCAATTCTGGGACGCTTATGTGGCAATAAGATACCAGATCCTCTTATTGCTACTGGAAACAAAATGTTTCTCCGCTTTATTTCTGATGCATCGGTTCAAAGAAAAGGCTTCCAAGCAACACACTCTACAGGTCAGAAAATCAGGATGTGCTTTACTAGTAGTTTCCCCGTTGTTCTTTAGTGGAAGATATTCAGGCATTTCTTTTATAGGAATGGGACGAGTTAACAGATAAGACAATGTTACAACTAAATCTAATGAAACCTTAAGAACAGTAGGAAAAGTCTGAGATTGCAGAAAGTATTCTCTAATATTTTAGACATTTCTTTATCCTTCTCTCTCTCTCTCTCATAAGTAAGCGATTAAAATATTTTGAAATAAAATCAGATAAAAAGAAGATATTGGCACAGACAATCAAAGAGACATTTCTTAGGATTCATGCCATTAGTTTGTAAAAGATTCAATAGCTTTTCATTGCATTTGTAATAGCAATACTTCACTGGGGCATGTGATGTACCTCCATTACTTTTCGGTTCTAACTTAAACAAAAGTCTGAGTTTTGTATAAACAGCTATTACTTTCCTGTAGAGCTAAGAAGGAAAGACGAGCCAAAGAAGAATAAGAAAAAAAAATATTGAAGACTTTCTTAGCACCTTAAGAATATAATCTCCTTCGTATTTACCTTTTTTTTTTTTTTTTTTTTTTGGCAGAAATCACTGAAATTGAAAACAGTGTTTTGCAATTGGGACATTTTCATAGTGTGTACATTATTTTTCCAACGTTGCTTGGCTTACAGTGGCCCCTAGCGCTGAATCTCTGAACTTCCAGTGCCTACTGTAAGATGAGGGGGTTTGGGTTTTTTTGCTTTTCTTCTTCAGCCATAATGTCTGTCTTTACTTTCCAAAGTTCGTTCTTATTCATCCAGTATTTGGCAATAAACATTAATGCAGAAAATATTTATAAATGCCTGTGCTAGTAGATAAGGTTTACTGACAGGTAACAGTTATTAATAGAAGATCATAATCAAGGTGATTAGTCACTGTTAATATCCTTTGATATTACCCAGAGAATTCATGAAGTTGATGCATAGTGCTCAGCTAAAAATTCCTCATATAGCAATATTAGCATTTTCTCTTTTTTTTTCTTTCTACTTTGTTAAGAGTAATTCTAAAACTTTATTAATTTAATTTCCCTTTCAGAGAAAGGCAGTAGGCAACAGTTTATGAACTATTCACTCTTCATGATCTCAGCCTGGAGAGTGAAAGCTTTAGCTACCTGTAATTCAATTTATTTTTCTTGTGGAAAGTCCTCTTTTACAAACATGCCATTGTTTGCCTTCCCTACTGCAGTAACCCCTTGCCTTACATGGAAAATTAGGTAGAAATGGTAATAATTACTCATTTTTAAATTACCTCAGGCTAAATACTTAAAGGTCAGAATTCTTGTTAGAAACAGTGTGGTAAAACTACTGTCTCATTTATTCTTCTCATTTTCAGTTTGCAGAACTGGAGCAGCCACTATGTGAAAGAAGTTCAAATGTATACTGCCTAATTTTAAGAGAGTGCTAGTTATGTTATGCCTTGTTGGAATTTACCTCATACGGAGAGATAAATATATATAAATATATATATCTGCTGAGTTTTATGTGCCTTAACTGTAAAAACTTTCTTAGCGTGTGTAACGGTGCTTTTCTGAGAAAATCTGAAGAATAGAATCTGCCCATTTTTTAAGAATGTTTTAAAAATTAGAAAGTTTGCCTCCCTAAGAGAGGACGTTTCTTTCTGTCAACTGCTGTCGCACAAACTGCTCACTCAGTTGAACAGCGCGTCAGCGGCACGTGCTTTGGGGGTACCGTTTGAGTGCGAGACAACTTGGACCTTTGCAGCCTTGTCCCGCGGTGTTGAGCCAAACTCGGATGCTCCGTGGGAATTTTGCCTCTGTGCTTTGGACACACATGTGAATGAATAGATATCTCACAGATGTATAGACAGTGGACTGTACTTCCTTATTTTATTTTTTTCTAGCAAATAATAATTGGCAGTATGCAATGGAAGTAGGCAAGGTTGTGCTCAGTCCCGCAGAGCTGTGCAGACAGACGGGGAGAGACGAGGAACCTTTTCCCTTCATTTCTGACCTCTGGGCAGACCTCACTCAGCGGAAGGACCTGTGTGCTATAACAGCAGGGAAAGAGTAACTGGGTCCTATGCCCAAAGGTGTCTGTACTGCTGTATTCCTGACATCTTCACGATTTAATGGCCTCTTATTCTAGTTGATCCTGACGATGATGTTGATTTCCCTTCTGTGACACTTTTTGGCTTGAAATACTATCCAAATACCAAATTTCTATTGAATATTTTGAAAAACAGGATAAAATTGAAGCAGGAGGGGCAATAAATAGTTTAAAAAAAAATAGAGATTGGCTAGAAAGACTTCTCCAGGTGTAGCAAAACTTATAAAATGCTGGGTTTAAAGTGCAACACAGAGATTCTGTTATATTTTCCCTCTCAGAAAAGGCATAACCCATTCAGAAAGAACTTACAGAAATGCTTGTGACAGAACATTAAGCATCATTGGTCAGAGAGTGATTTTGCTGCCCTAAGACAGGCATCTGGTTCCCTTCTGGATGGCCTCATTTATGGTGCCTGGCCTCCAGCCACTGCTGCAGGAGGTTGCAGGTCTGCTGTACGTCCTGTTCCTATTTGTCAACCCTGGGAGGTTGTCTCTAACATCAATGTCAACCTCCATTTCTTAATCTCCTCTCCTACCCCCAAATCTTGCTTAGCAGCAAGTAATGAAGTAGCAACATCCATAATGTACATCATGAAGATGTTCCAGAGTAATGACACTTGCAAGGAGAGGGTTCAGGTAGCAAGCAAAAAAGTAGCTCTGACTCATGGTACAATTTAAAAGGAATTGTATATCCCATATTGGTATGAGTGCATATTTATTTGTTTTAGCTTGGGAAGTAAAAATCTTCCAGTGTAAGTGAAAGTGAATTGACACAATGATTGGACTTAAGAAAGCCTGGAATAAAACCATGTAACTATAGGTAACCTTTTTCTTAAGAGCAGTAAAAGAAAAAAAACCAAGACAATGTCTGGGAAATTTCCAGATGTCTTCTGGTGGTCTGGGCACCTCTGGTCTGGGCATCTCAGGTGTCGCTCAGTTTAGGATCCTGTGTCGCTTCCAAAATGACTATAATAATTCATTATGGCAATGCTGATTCAAATTTATTATCTTGTTTCACTAGTTCAGATAGTGTGGGTCACAACTTTTCTCATCTGTCCAGCCTGTTAAGCAGTCAGGAGACTGCTGCTTGAGTTGCTCTTTTGTAAGAAGTTCGTAAGAAGCCTCAAAGCCCCTGGAGAGGTCAGGAAACAAGAAAGGATTTTTTTATTCCTTACCCAGTCTAGAAAAAAAATCTTTCACCTAAAGCTGTCACATCAACAGCATTTTACAAGTCAGACCTATTTCTTTACTGTCAGATGTGTACATCGTACCTACCGCAGGGCAGACCCAGCACAGTGGAAGCGCGATGGTTGGTGCAGCTCGGTTCGGTCTGGTACCAAGGCTAAGCAGTCGCTGCTGCGCGGCGCTGCTCTCTTCTGTGCAGACCCATCACAGCCCGTCCCACACGTCCTAATGCAGCGCTGCATCCTGCAGGCTGGATGTAGGGCTTTTGAAACTACAGCTGAGTCCTTAAGGAATTGAAAATTTGAACTTGTAATTTCTAAAATCAATACCTTACCCTAACGTATAAGGCTATAAACCATGGGAGAAGGGCAGAGGAAAGGGAATTGTCATTTTCTGCCGTTGCTAGTATGGCTACAACTTTCCTTTGAACTCCTGTCCACTCTAGCAAGCAGCGGGAAACAATGCAGACAGTCCATTAAATGTTTCCTCCTTAGCAGCTGTTCTGTGCCTGCAGCAGGGAGATGTTCTTACTGTTGGCAACAGTCTAGTCAAAAAAAAAAAAGTAGTAATTGAAATCAAGAAAGGGGGAAAAAAGGGGGGAAAATCAGTAAATTAAAATATCAATGAGAAATATCTGTTTGAACTACCTCATTTGACAAATTTTCTTTATCATGTGCTCTTATCTGTTCTTTGAAAGCAAAAAAAATTGAAATTTCAGATTGAACAATAGATCATGCATAATGGATTAGTCTACTTACACAATTTTTATTTCCTCCTTTGATTCCTTCATTTTCTTATTAAAAATAAACACCGCTTTTTAAAAAATAAGGATTTGCTCGTTACAGTCATTAATTCCCAGCTGAAATGTGACTCCTCACAGTATGACATTGCAATTGGTCATGTTTAGTGTGGGCAGAGTCCACTGAAGTCAAATTCAAACTATCAGTTCACCAAAGCTTAGAAATGATTGAATCTTGCAATTTGTTTCAGGTTGTTATAAAATGATCAATTTATAATAGCTACATTTGATTAAAATGCAGGTAGAACTATCTGTTCATTTGTTTGTAAAAATTGAGTCTAGACTCGTGAGTTTTTGGTTCAAGCTCATTTGCACTTGGTGTTTTTATGGGTGCTGTAAGGGATGGATCGTTCTTGATGAGGAACCAGAACGAAATTATGCTGTTTTCATTGAAATCTTTGTAGCTGTAAAGAAAAAAGCCTCCACCCATTTCTTGGAAACATAATAAACAATGCATTTTTTCTTTTAAGTACAATTTTCCGTCTGTTGTTAGTTGCATTGTCATAGAACTTTTAATTGACAAATGCATAACACCTATATGTTTAAGTTACTGGAGAAGCTGAATTCACTGGCTATTTAGGATAGAATATTAGTTTTCATTATAGCTGCTGAAAATATTTAGAAAAGATAAAGTACTAGCTGCTGGTTTGTTGGGTTTTGGCATGTTTTTTTTTTTTTTGTTCAGCTCACTTTCAGCAACTTCTGTTCTCCTTCAGCAAACTGGCTAATAAGCAGCTTATTGGACTATACAGTAAAGTTAATTTATATTTAAATTACGAACTTTTTGAGCAGTTATAAACAAGCTTTAAAGCAACAAATACATTTTACTGCTGTGTACAAATAGAGGCTTATACTGAAAATCCTGCTTTGGCATAGGGCAAGGATCTTCAGCTCAGGACTTGCTTCAAGAGCAGGCTTTCAGGTACAAGACTTTCTCTGGTAGTAACGGCTTTCTCCTGGCCGCGATCTTTTGCAGAGAAAGACCTGTTCCCGTCCATGAACTATGCAGCAAACAAGCTAGTGAGCTTGGCAGTGGTGTTTAGTATTGAGCTGGCTCTCAAGGCACTGCATGATGGTTAAAGCTGACACTCTGATGAAACACGAGACTTTTGCATGTGATCGCTGACTACATGTATGCGAGAGCGGATCCTTCCGTGCCACTTGCAAAGTGTTGTTAACCCATGTGGAAAGGCTGTCACCGCTGCAATGTGGATGCCCCACTTACAGCACTTGCCTTGATGGCCACAGGCACCTCTCTCAAGTGACTACCTGAAGAATGTCCTACCTCTCAAACCACATTCCTTACAACTTTGGTGTTCCCTGCCTTTTGGTCTTTCACTTGAAAATTATGAAATATGCTCAAATTTCTGTAGTTTATAAAACAGAGTTTATTATATAGAGAAAATTCAGAACGATGGATTTGTATTCATAGTGGGTAGTACTTCACTCTACACCTTGTTTGATTGACCTGCTTGCGGCATAAAAATGCACTCAGCCTGAATAAGGCTGTGTATCTATAAAAAGAAAATGCTAATTTGCACTGAATAAGCTTCTTCATCTTTTTTTTTTTTTTTTTCCCCTCTTTTTAGAGTGTGGCGGTCGGCTGAAAGCTGAAACCAAGCCCAAAGATCTGTACTCACATGCTCAGTTTGGCGATAACAACTATCCGGTTCAGGCGGACTGCGACTGGCTCCTGGTGGCAGAGCGCGGCTATCGAGTCGAGTTAATGTTTCAGACTTTTGAGGTTGAAGAAGAGGCAGATTGTGGTTACGATTACGTGGAGCTCTTTGATGGTCATGATAAGACAGCTGTGAGACTTGGTCGATTTTGTGGATCTGGGGTAAGTAACCAAGTACTAAAGTTTTTATTTTTATTTCCACAACAAAAAGAAAAAGAAAGACAGGGCAGAGGAAGGGAAGGGACAAGAAGGGATGAGGTTCGGTTACTACACCTTATAATGCAGATACTAGATTATCTGAGCTAGATTTTTTTTTTTAATATAAATTTGAATTCTTGTAGTAGAATCGTTCCCTTGACATATTTTCAACAATAAATATTCTTCTCCAGTTTTTGATGAAAGTGTTGTAATCTTATGTTAAGATTTAGGTAGCAGACAGTGGAATGTTTAACAGCACCTCAAAAAAAGTTAACAGTATTTTCCCTTACAGCACTGGTGTTGAATATTACCACATCAAAATTCTTCCCATTTGAATGAAGAAGACACGTTTTGCAAGGGTAGGGGAGCTTGAGAAGCATTTATAATATGCTGATCTACTACTTAAGTCTGATTTTAGGAAAAAATGCTCCTAAACTCTGTCATTAATATGGGCCTTAAGAAAGCCCCATCACCCCAAACGCATCTCTGACACATTTTAACTGGACATTGGCCAGGTGACATCCTGAAAAGGATGTATCCTATTTCTCCTTTTAGACTTGCATTGTTCTGTTGGCTGCCCGCCTTGAGAAAGCTGGTGCAATGATTCCACAAGTCCTCGTCAATTGTTTATATGTGTGCAAATGCAAGCACACTTTCGTACATACACTCTTGGCCTAGATAAAGGGTTTGAAAGGTTCTACACGAGATAGTAGGAGCTCTTAATTAACCATGTGACACTTTTTGGCTTCAGCCACAGTGGTGGATCAAACATCTTAGCCATTCGGACAAGTTACCTGTAAGCTGGCTTAAATCCCATTTGGGCATTTTATGAACACTTACAGATGCAGGAAAGGTGTTACCACTGAACTGTAGGCAGTATATTCTAAGGGAAATGCTGCAACTGAGCCCAGCATCTACTCATTTACGCAAAACAATACTTTTCTTTATAAGTTGCCCTATTTCCTACAAGTAGGAAGGCAGTGAACTGGAGAATGGCCCAACCTCACCCAGATTTTTTTTTTTTTCTTTTTTTTGGGGGGCAGGGAGGGGTCGAGGGGTGGCGGTAGGTAGGGTGGTTGGGGTTTTTTGTTGTTGGTTTGGTCTGGTTCTGGTAAGATATGGATTAATCTCTTCAGAGGCCATTCCAAACAAGCACATAGGAGAGACGGAATTAAATAGAAAAGCTATTGAAAGCAAAGTAATCCAAGCTGAAGTGGGAAAAGGGCACTGTTAGTATACATTACCACCTTCTCAACTTCAGAAAAAGGACTTGGTAGTTCAGCTGGTTCTTCTGATCAATGTGCTTCAGTAATAAGACAGGCTGTCATAAGGGCTATGAGGAATAAGATGAAAAATAGGTAGTGGAATCATTTGTTTATCCAAATTTAGAATATTGTGTATAGTCCTGCCTAGTAACTTACATGACTCCAGAAGAACTACAGAAGACATCTGGGAAGGACAAAAGAACAAGAAGCTTTGTTCTCTTTGTCTCATAAGAAAAGATTGTAGAGATACTCAGTACAAATTGAATATAAAAGAGAAATACCGTAAGAAAAAAAGAAAAGTGAATGAAGGGTATAAATGCGCAGAATGGACAGCTAATTTGTTTGTTTATTCATTTATTTTAGCCACCAGAAGAAATTTATTCAGCAGGGGAAGCTCTTTTACTTCACTTTCACACTGATGATACGATCAACAAGAAAGGATTTCATATACGATACAGAAGTATAAAATACCCAGATAGTGTGCGCACCAAAAAATAACACAAGAACCTCTATGCCAGAGAAGGAGAGTGAGAAAGAAAGAACACACAGTGGAAGGGAAGGAAGGCATGTCTTTTTTTTTAAACTAAAGTTATTAGCACAAATGTTTTATATGAGTTCAGTTGAAATGACGACTTGTAAGACCAGAGACTGAAATAAAATTTAAAAAAAAAATCACCTTTCGCAGTGGAATAGACAAGATGATGATGTGCGGGATCCATACTTGACTGTCTCTGCAAAGCTTGTGAAAGGACTTTGCATGCAGGGAGAATATAAAAGCTTTTGTTCATGGTTTGACATTTGTCATAGATGTGTGCAGATTCAATCAGTTACATTCAGGGGAAGTGACCCTGCAGACTGTTCTTCCTTCTGATGATTGTATGGTGTCCAGGAGGAAAAAAAACCTCTTTCAGGTCACACTCTCAAAATACTGTCCTTATATCTAGTCGCTTTGACTTTGTATCCTGCATACGTTGTGTACAAGGACTTGAAAGAAGATATGAAGTGGGAAGGTCTTCCTGCATTGTTCTGTATTTTTTACAAATTCGTCTGTCATATCAGGTTATCAGTGTTTTGAAACTGGAAAATCCTCCTTCTGAAACATAACTGATCTTTAGAGTATTTTGTTTTACTAATGACTGAAAAGTCTGAACTGTTACATCGGTCCTCACTAGTTGACCAATCACTAGTTGACTGAATTTAAACAGTGTAAGCATCTGAAAATGTTTGTTTTACTGGCTAAGTAAGCTATCTCTGATGATGTGCTCTTATTTTGCACTGAACATAGAAACCGACTGAGATGAAAACCCGTCCCCAATCAAAATCTGTATCCATGAGAAACAGAAATAGTCAACGATCATTGGAAACTCCTCCTACTGAATTTGTTTTTAGCAGTACATTTGGAACCACTACTAAGCTTTATTTCTTCGGACCTCTTTGTGAATTAGCTAATGTCTGGTTTAGCTAATCCGAAATGAAGCTGCAGTAGTATCCCAAAGAGTTTTTTTCTTTCCTGGGAGTAAGAGTATCTGTGATGGCAAAAAAAGCAAATCAAAACAACAGACCCAGGATTTGTTTATTATCAAGAGTTAATTCCTATGGTGCTATTCCATGAACATTAAAAACAAAAACAAACCGAGAAGTTTTAGACTTTTGAGCCAACAGCTTGCAGATCATGAATGTCTCACTACGCCTGGCTGCATCTGGAGAAGGAAGGCTTTACTGCTCCAAGGGAGAGCGGGTTGCAACGGCAGTGCTAGTCCTGTGGAACAACTACTCCTATTGCCTTAGAATCCTCGCACACAGTCAGACAGATCTTCCTGTAGATACACCTCTAATTTGATAAGTGATTCGACGACTTGGACATCTTAGCGTACGCTAACAAAGGGATCTTCAAGTGAAAGCCCCATCTGCAGAGCAAGATCATCTGCTGTAAATACAGTGACCTGCTTTCGATGTAGAGATATGTTACGTTTAGAACTGAGATATTCTATGTGCTTTAGGCCATACATGGCTTTAGTCATAATGTATATGCATTATGTAAGTATTGTATGAATGAGTGCTCCAGGGGAGTGAGAGGTATTGTGTGGGTGAAAACTGAATTGTTTCTTTATGTGCCAAGTTCTGTCAGGACCCTGTTTGACTGTAGCAACTTTTCTTTAAAGGCTTCATAGACAGATAACAAGGACTTCTAGTTGGCAAGAATCAAGTTTAAACGAAGTATTATGTTTCACTTAACAGAAATATTATTTTGATATCCTTTGATGTAAGTTGCTACTCAGATTAGCTTAGTTTCTGTTACCTTACTATGAACATACGTTGGCACTAATAAATCTGATCTTTTTTTATAAAAATAAAACCCAAACGTCTGTATAGGTGTCTTTGGTTGTTTCAACAGTACTATGGCTGCTCATAGACTACCGTTTTCCTTTCCAGACAGCTTATATGTGTGACGTTCGAAACCTGCACAATTTCTGTATTTTTATAATGCTGCTCCGCTGTCCTTTTGGTTCCTTTTTCAGGGTGTTTGCACAAGAAGTTAACTGCAAAGATTTTCTCCAAGGTCTTTTACCACAAAATTCAGGCAGAAATATTACTATAGTTAAAAGGAAAGAAAAAGTATTCTTAACCTTCATACATACTTTATCAGCCAGGCGGAATGCCAGAGCTTGAATTCTGAGAGGAAAAGCTAATAGCAGTAGTGTCTCCCTGGCACGGGTAGTCAAAAAGGAGTTGGGAAAGTCTGAGGCTGGGAGCAGGAGCAAATTTTCATCTTATCTTTTTTTCCACTTTTCTGTTCCAGTCTCCTCTTAATATTATTTCCCTTCTGTTTGCTAAACAAAATATTTTAAGTCTTCCTTTTCCATAAAGTTGGCTTTTTTATTCCCCTCAACCAGAAGGTTGAGTCAAGATTTTTTGTTTTAATGTTTTTTTTATTGTTGTTGATTCATACAGGCCACTGTGTATAAATCCTACTGTCCTATGTTAAATAGTGCAACCAGAGTAGTTGGGGAAGAAGTTTAGACTGGGCAAGCTGAGGGCAAAACCACCGTATAGTGTATTTCCAAAACCCTGTGGAAGGTGCTTCTTTGCAGTCATATCAAAGTATCACTTTTGATCACAGTATATCTGGATTATTTCATGTGGCATATGTAGAAGTCAGAAGAGAGTTGCCATAACTTTGAATACAAAGTTTAATTTTATTTCTCTAATTGCTTATTCCTTTGTAGATCCCATATGCTTAAGAGTGGTGAAAATGAAGAAGGTATTTTTAATTATTATCTTGATGATAAATAGACCATATGGATCATATCTTTGCATTGGCCACGATCCTAGTCAATCCCTCATGCTGCTTTCAGGTGCTATTAAAAATGTAGTTATTTCCAGGTCCTAGGTGCTTTTCCCTGATGTAATGAAAATCACATATTCGGTGCACTCCTCATTTAATGAAATTATGCCTTATAAATAGCCTAACAATATGAAAACACTGAAAAAATCATTTATGCTGATGAATTTGTGAATAGCAATGTGGGTTATCCCAAAAAATCTTTGAAATGGGGAAATTTGTTCACAACATTGATTGAAGATCTTGTCTACTGAGTTGTCAAAAAAGCAAGACACAAAATCCAATGGGCTGGAGATCCGCCTTTGAGAGCTAGTTACAATGCATCTACTGGCAACACTTCCAGCAAGGTGAAGATGATACTTCCTTATTCCGCATCCTATTTGATACAAACATTCTTGACTGTGGGTAAGCTGCTGGATTCAAATGAATTTTCCTGTAGTGTTTTCTTTGCATCTACATAAATATCTTCTGACGTGTGCTGAATATTATTCTTTAATGTTGTTACATTCAGCATAAAGTGTTAAGCTGATGGAATATGCTGGATCTGTGTGGCTGACTGGCTCTTGAAGAATTTAAGCCTGTAGTAGACCCAATTTAAAAAAAAAAAAAAGGAAAACAAAAAGAATAAAAATAATCAGTGAAAGTCAATTAAAACGGCTGACCGACACAATAGCTGTGAAAGTCTAGCTGAAGTGAACAAAGCAAGGTAGGTGTATACACAGCAGATATTCTGTTCTTTGCTGGCCCTTTGTTATAATCTGCAACTTATTTGAGTAATCTTGCCTTGCTCTGAGACTCATGAAACAGCGAGTGGACCTAAATATGGGTGAGAGCCAGATCAGATCCTTAACATAGTATTGCAGCATTACTTTTTTCATTTAAAACAGATTCCTTTTAAACCACTGTGAAAAATTAGATTAATTGGGTGGAAGCTTTATCCACCTGGGGAATCAGTTTTGCAATTTTGCTGTGTTGCCAGAGGTGCAAGTGGCACACCTAATTTTTTATAATGGAGGAAATTGTTGTTGACCTCACAGGTTGTGTGCTGCACTAACTAGGCTACAGCTATATGCTGCACCACCATGAAGCGTGGGCGCTGCTCAGGCACACTGGAACTTTCTTTTATAATTAAATGTTTCTGCTCTGCCAAAATTTACAGAACTTGGAGTTTAGGGACCTGACATGTGTATGAAATTTTAAGAAAGTATTCATTCTTAAAATAAACCATACCAATAACCAGGTGGTTACAGAGGTGATTTTTTCTGTGATTCAGGTCTTAAATTGGGTTCAAATGAGAAAAAGGAAGAGAGAGATTTTATCGCAGTAACGTATGTGATCATACAGATTGGTACAAACTTATCTAAGGACTTGCTCTTATTTTGATTTTATCATTGGTTGTTATGATTCAATTATAAATTGATCAGTCAAAAAAAGAAAGAGGAGCAAGAACAAACAAAATGCCTAGAAAAGGGATATTGCAGATGCGACTACCTGACATTAAAAAAAAAAAAAGATGTAGTCTCCAAAGTCAGCACTGTTGCTGATATATTAATTTTTCAATGCATCCTTCATATTCATTAAAAATGCTTTATGCCGTATTGCTTTCACTTACCTGAAGGAAGAGTTAAATGATTAATTACATTGGTTAGTGAATTTTTCAAGCAGAGAACTGAAGACAACCTAAGGAATGACTTGCTTTTGGTTCCTAATGATGCATATCTTGAGTAACTACCTGTTTGTGAGAGGGAGTAACACTGGTCTATAGCTTTTACAGGTTGGGTTTTTTCCTCTCTAGCACTCTCAAGTTTTACAGCTCTAAGCTCAATATTTGGGGCAATGTTTTATGTTATTCCTCATGATCTCATCAACTAATATAAATAACAGGCAGCTTCTTAATAAAATTGTTTCATGGAATTGGGGTGAATGAAGTCAGATTATAACAAAAAGAACAAAGGAAAATGCATTTTGCAAGCTATTCCTTGTTAGCAAATGTTCTCATTTCCACTGGTTTATTATTCTAAGTTCACAAAGTAAGCAAGCTGTAGCAGTTGCAAAAAATATATTGGGTTATCAGTAAGAGGAAACATTAGCAAGGTTTGGGTGTCTCTGTTTTGATCCCACTTCTGCAATTGTTTTCTGTCATGTTTTTTACTTGTAACCTACCAAATCCCATCCTAATCCAAGATTAAGTGATATGACATATATATGTATAAAAGTAAGGTTGGTTTTGTTTTTTTTTTCCTTCAATGACCTTCCAATGTAGTAATTCTTCCTGTGTTGGTGGGATTCCTGGAAAGGTTCATTGACTTACATATGTTAGAAAGTGTTTACTATGCAGTAGCAGCTTCTGAAATATGAGTAATACTAATAACCATTAGGAATATAAAGTCTTTTAGAGCATGCTTGATGACCTTTCTCTCCCTCCACGGTAATGCTAGAATTGGTGCTTTCTAGACACATGTCAGGTAAGTGGCCACACAATGAAATAAAATGAAGGGAAGTTGCCGCTGGAGCTTGTGCTGACAAACAAAGAAGGACGCATTGGGGATGTGAATATTGGGGGTAGCCTTGGCTGCAGTGACCATGAGACGGTGGATTTCAGGATCCTGCTTGGAAGAAGCAGGGCAAGAAGTAGAATTACAACCCTGGAATTCAGGAGAGCTGACTTTGGCCTCTTCGAACATCTACTTGGAGGAATCCTATGGGTTAAAGGCTCTAGAAGGAAGGGGGGTGCAAGAGATCTGGTTCATATTCAAGCACCGCTTCCTCCAAACTCAAGATCTGTGCGTCCCAGGCAGCAAGAAATCAAGCAAAGGAGGCAGGAGATCTGCATGGGGGAGCAAGGAGCTTCTGCGAATATTCAAATGGAAGAAGAAAGTTTACAGAATGTGGAAAAAGGGACTGGTCACTTGGGAAGAATATAGGAACGTTGTCAGAGTATGCAGGGATGCAAGAGAAAGGCTAAGACCCACTTGGAATTAAACCTGGCAAGGGATGTCAAGAACAATAAGAAGGGCTTCTTCAAGTACATCAGTAGCAAAAGGAAAACTAGGGAAAATGTGGGCCCGCTGCTGAATGTGGTAAGTACCCGGGTGAGAGAGGATGCAGAGAAGGCAAAGTTACTGAATGCAACTTTTGCTACAGTCCTTACTGCTAAGGCTGGCCCTCAGGAATCCCAGACCCTGGAGGTAAGAAAGAGAGTCTGGAGGAAAGAAGACTCTCCCTTGATCAAGGAGGATGGGGTTAGAGATCATTTAGGCAAACTCAACACACACAAATCCATGGGCCCTGATGGGATGCACACGAGTGCTGAGGGAGCTGGCAGATGTTATTGCAAAGCCACTCTCCATCATCTTTGAAAGGTCAAGAACAGGAGAGGTGCCTGAGGACCGGAGGAAAGCCAATGTCACACGAGTCTTCATAAAGGGCAAGGAGTACCTGGGAAACTAAAGGCCAGTCAGCCTCACCTCCATCCATGGAAAGGTGATGGAACAGCTCATTCTGGTTGTCATCTCTAAGCCTGTAGAGGAAAAGAAGGTTATTTGGAGTGGTTAACATGGATTCACTGAGGGAAAATCATGCTTGACCAGCCTGTGCAAACCTCATGAAGTTCAACAAGGTCAAGTGCAAGGTCCTGCATGTGGGCTGGGGCAATCCCATGCACAAATACAGGCTGGGTGGGGAATGGATTGAGAACAGCTCTGAGGAGATGGACATGGGGGTGTTGGTTGATGAGAAACTCAATATGAGCCGGCAACGTGCACTCGCAGCCCAGAAAGCCAACCATATCCTGGGCTGCATCAAAAGAAGCATGGCCAGCAGGTCAAGGGATGTGATTCTGACCTTCTACTCTGCTCTAGTGAGACCCCGGCTGGAGTATTGTGTTCAGCTCTGGAGCCCTCAATGTAAGAAGGACACGGACACGTTAGTGGGGGTCCAGAGGAGGGTCACGAAGATAATCAGAGGGCTGTAGCACCTCTCATATGAAGAGAGAGTTCAGCCTGGAGAAGAGAGACTCCGGGGAGACCTTATAGCAGCTCCCCAGTATCCGAAGGGGAGCCTACAAGAAAGCTGCAGAGGGACTTTTTACAAGGGCATGTAGTGATAGGATGAGGGACATTTTGGCTCTCACACAGCATGATTCCTACAAAGGAGAGTGAAATTGTTTAGAGCACATTACACGAATATATGTAGGAGTAAAAGAATTAATCTGAACAATAAAATATTTAAGTTGAGTGACAGGAGACCTTTTCAGTGTTAGAGAAGGAATAGTCTCCCAGGGATGATAGCCCCATCTCTCAAATATCAGGAGCTATATTGTATAGAACGTTGCCTAATGGAGCAGGAGCAATACCTAAAGGTGTCTTTCAATTACAAAACTCCATGCTCAAATCTGTGCAAAACATTTGCTACCTGATCAATGAATTTAATAGTAATAAAGATACACTTTGGTAATTGAAAGAACTGAAGCTAGTGAAGACAAAAGCACTTCTAGTACTATAGCTAGAAAACAATAATGATCTACATCTACAAGCTGGATATTTCTAGTCGAAATTCTAAAGTAGAATATTAAAATACAGGTGGTGCTGCCAGTTGTTGAGATGCCTTTACTAAGCTGGTGTTCTGAAGAATTACATGCTGATTTCTTTGAGACATCTTGGGATATTAATATGCTTGCCTTTTTTATATTCTTGCCCTCTCTTTGGATGATCACGACACAATTTTCATCAGTAAAATCCTTAAGCTTGGCTATGCTGTGTAAGAAGCCCATATGGAGGTGACAATATTAGCCATTGATGTAATTAGTTACTTCTCGTTGTTATGATGTCAGCAAAGGCAGTGATATTGGGAAGACACTGAATAAAACATCTTTGGAATATTTCTAGATAATCACAGTAGTAAATAAATTTTGACTTTTCAATGTGAATCTTCCTTGGGATTGCTGCATCATTGACACAATATTTTTTAATGTGCATTTTAGAAAAGACAAATCCTGAATTTTCTTGGTCAGTTTGACTTGGAGCATAATAATATTTTAGTGTTTTTTACTGAGTTTACAACTGTTTAAAGATGGGCTCTTCAGTTTTATTGTGAAAAGGATTTTAATTTTTATGCTATAAAGGAGGATCTTAACAACTGGGAAATTTAGTAAGTACTAAATGAGCTTAGTGTGTGGTAACCTACCATAATGTCTGTTAATGATGAGGGAGGCAGGCAGGGAGGGGCAACTCTTAGTATTGTTTGCAGAAAATCTGGCTCATAAATTCTCTATTGCTAACGGCATGTTTGTGTTATGTTTACATATAGGCACAATGAAGCTTTGTGGAGAATGTCTTACAATACTTTTATCCTCCTCACATTTGCCTGTGAAAATGTAGTTCAACGTGATGAAATCTTTGAGTTGAATGTTATAAATTAAATGCCATAAGGTATCGAATACTTTTATCTAGTCACAATTCAAAATGTCCATCAAGAATTTGCTATTCTTCACTTGAACACAAAATTTTCCACAGCACTTTTATCTTAAAAAATATTTAAAAATTGTTGATGTTTTAACAATTTTTTTTTTGTATTTTTACTGCGCCATTAAATTTACATTTTGCTAATTTTGCTGTCTGTAGAATCTTGCACTTAGACATCGCAAACTTTTCTAAACAACAAATATTTCACCTTTGAGGACAGCTCGGGTGCTAACTTCAATTTAGTAAAACAGATGGCAAAGACTTCAAGGCATACATGGTATCAGTCATTAAACAAAGTGGTTGCAAGCTGCAAGCCTTTATTGAGATATAGTGCTGTTGGGAAGTGAAGGAAACTTTCAATACTTGTTTTTAGGGTTATCTTTAATTTAAACGAAGAACGTGTATGGGAATTGCAAGTAGAACTGAAGGAATGCTAGATCCTAGGGGGCGGGGAGTGATGTTAAATGCCAGGTCTCTGAGGCAATTTTCAGATAAGATAGTTTCTGGTGTGCAGTAATACCTAGAGGAGCATTTCAGGGAACCTAGTGAAAATATTTATTCTAATAAGAAGAGCGTTATGAATAAAACCCAGACTGAGAGACTTTGATTTTGTTTTATTTTAGGATGGGCATTATTTGTGCTTTAAATAATTTTGGAAAGGCAAACTCAGTAGCCTCTCATTCATAGGTCTGTCAAACCAATATCAAGAAAGACTTGGAATCATGTCATTAGTGACAGAAGTACAAACATTATTAGCAAAATGAATGGCATGGTAAGTGCAGAATGCTGAATATATATTTGCAAATATAGTTAGAATATACATCAGGGAAGATACAAGGACTTCCTACTTCTTGCTTGTAGATTTATCACAAAATGGCAATTCAGAGATTCAATGGTCAGTCAATAACTTGTCCATACGCTGATTTTACTCTGGAATTCATCCATATTACAGCTGTTCAGAATTCACAAGAAAACAAATACATAATGTGTACCGATTAGTGTTATAGGTGTCCATTTCCTCAAGTCACCAGGAAAAGAAAAGAGAATATTCCTTTGAAATACTACAGAGTACTTTTTAGGTCTGTTTATCTGTAAAAAAACCCAGGCTATACTTGTCCATACCATGAGTTTATACCCCTAAAGAAACTCCAAGTAAAAATAATATAATAAGAATAGCAGTGTGAGAACACAGGTCTGTGCTCTGCCTGGTGGGTGCTGCGGTCCACGCTGTGCCCGTGGTGGCTACAGGCTGTAGGGATGGGAACAAAAGGAGGATGGGCCAGATGTACCATGGCAGGCAGCTGCAACACCCTCTGGGAGCCTGAACCTCCTAGGGCCAGGCTGGAAGGCAAAGGGCCTTAGATGTGCACCGTGCATTAAGCCATCCAGGCACCTTCTCTTCCCCGCCTTGTATGGGAAGGTCCTTGGCCCTAGGGTGTCCTCGGCCTTCCTGAACAGACTATTAGACAGGAAACGTGATTAGTTCTCCCCCTGAAAAGACAGTTGGCAATTTCTCTGTGCGTTGGTTTTTACCCAAGGAACTTAGATTGGTTGGTGTATTTGGTGGGTATCACTGAGAACAATAAAGAAAATATTTAGAAATTTAAGTTGGATTAAATTGGTTTACGTTATACTGGGGATTACAGAACCAAAATCAACTGGTAACAAAAAGACCTGGCAGAAGTAAGATTATACATGTGAAATTGCTTCTCTTCCTTTTCCTGAGCACAGCGTATATTCCATTGACTGTGGGAAGCCACTTATTCACTATTTTAATCTAAAATCTGAAAACAAATGGCCTTGCAAAAGCAAGTTGGAAAAAAACAAGTTTTATGTCTCTAACCTTCCACTGCTAAAAATTATTTGGAATTTTCACCATGTGTCTTCATAAGGAATTCCTGAGTCTGAAAATGTCTACATAAGAATTCAAACTGTGGAGCAGAACTGCTGAGGGAGAACAGAAAAATGGAAAGGTCGTGATTAAATATGGTGGTGTTATTGCTTCTGCAGACAAGAGGAAACCTTTATTTTTTATTTTTACTTTTGCTCGTGATCTTAATGTCTATAAGATTGCAGAAAATATCCCAAATGTGTCCTTTTAAATCCCTTCATCTGGGTGAAGCTGTTGAATGAAGAACAGCTGTTTGCATCCTAAGTGAGATGGATTGTTTCAAGAGAAAAAATAGTCTCTGGAAATAGTGTTCAAACGAAAAATGTACGCTATTGCCAACATCCTCAGTGCTTGATCTCTCTCCAAAAAGGAGGGCTATAGTTGCCTGTTACGGCACTTCATTAAAAATTTTGTTCTGATACAAGTCACCTGAGGAATACTTCAGAAATGTGTTGTTCAGTTTCCTACTTCATTTATTCAAATTTGTAAGAAATACACTGGAAATCAGACATGAGTTCATAGCAAAATTTATGGTAAAATAACATCAGAACTGCATAATGAAACGGATCCCTGGCATGAATAGTAGGGTTCTGAAAGAGAGCTACAGTTACCTTGCTTGCTTTGTATTTTGTCATATTTCTTGACTGAATTAGACCCCTTCCCAGAAAATTATTTATCGTGACGCTTTTAAAACTTGGTTTCATCTTTCCCGCTGGAAATTTGTTTTGAGCAAAATATCTTTTCTAGACAGTTGTAATTAACTGCTCTTAAGTAGACATCAGGAATGGAGAGACTTTGTTTATAGTCATTTCTGGTGAATTTTAGTGAGTAGCATGGCATGGGTATCGACATTGTTTCTTTTGATTATTCCCTGATGGACACTGAAATAAATTGTGAGTGCTTTGAAGAGGTTATGTTGGATTGACTGAATATGAATGAGTTTTACGCTGGTCAGCTGACTTCTCATGTTTCATTAACATGTAGAAATTTCCATTCTGTTCATACAGGTCTGAAATATATTTCAGTTCAAGGGTACCTCACCAGCTAATATTTCTTTCTCTAGCACGGCCCTGCCTTTGCAAACACAGTAGTATGGGTTGCAAATGGGCAATCCCACAAGCTTGTTTGTAGAACAAAGTCTCAGATAGATAATATGAAGATGCTAGAATGCCATTGTATGATCTATCTCAATGTACTTTCAATGTTTTCTTCCTCACTTTCATCGTGCCCTGCCTTGAGGGTCAGTATTAACTGAGATTGTTGTTTTTCTTGAAGATGGGGGAGGACAATTTTTACTAGGCTTTTCAGTTCAAGAACTCAGACTTCTTTGGCTTTGGATCATAGCACAAGACCTGACTGCCTAGCTTGACTTTTTCTAATAGTTGATATTAGCAAGAAGGAGAAAATTTCTTATGAGGAAACATTTTATTTTAAAGCTAAAATTAAGTGATATTAACTGCTATTTTAAATCCACTTAAAGTTAATAGATATAAAAAAAAATATTATTTTAAACTCATTCAACAAGTACAACATGTTATAAACATGCCAATCTGTCCCCTGTGGAATTTAATGGGTAATTTAAGCTGACTAAAGCTATATGAATATAATTAGATGTACACTTTCAATATTCGTTTGTGCCTAGCTCAGTATTATCTTTTTTTTAAGAAATAAATTTTTCTGGGGTAACTTTGTACTTCGTCGGTTGTTTACTTCAGTTTAATTCTGAGAACTCTTTCATGTTTCTGCCAACATAGGCTGTATTTTGAACATGGAGATTGTCCACTTTCTCTACTGAGTTCTGCCTTCATGCTCTTTGGTCTGGAGTTCCTACCTCCAGACTAGTGATAGAAAATGGGTATATATTGAACATTACCCACTTAAATAGAGCATGCTTGGGCCAAAGGGGATCTCTACTGAGACAAACATTCTTCTGGGCAAACTGCTGAATCAAACTGTATATCTTGATGTGCAGAGTATTCGATTTCCAGAGAGTGACTAGAAAGAAGCAAAAAGGAAATAAAGAACAGGATTAAAAAAGAGGATCTTTCACAGGGTTTCTGTAAGAAAAAGAGAATCATACCAAACCTAGAAACAGAAAATTATTACAGGAGTGAGAGAACTGTAGCAATTCCAGAATGAAAGAGAAGATAAAGGACCTATAGTTTCATAATATGGCACTTTTGAGTTGTAAAGAACACGTGAATGGTAGGATAACTGAGGCTGAGAAAAGTATGAAGATGTTTTATTGTTTTGACTAGATCTACATGCAACCAAGGAACCAGAACAGTTAAATCATGACCAGAAAGACAGCAGAGTACATCATCTTCAAATGCTGCGTACCTCTGTCTCTGTCGAAGAGCCTGGCTGTTGCCAGAGTCTGGAAGGAATAGCTCCAGTGCCAGAGGACTGACAAAGTCAGGTTATGAGGAATAATTATGAAATTCTGCACCAAGGGAGCGTTCCAGGGAAACTGGAGATGGAAATGGTGGTTGTGGCTGGGCACTTCACAAAGACTGCAGTGCCATTTATAGCGGGAATAGCGTTTCATTGAGGTTTCTTTAAATGACAGGAATTCTGTTCTTTTCCCATTGTTTCTGATGAGGCTGTCATTGTATATCACCTTTCTGTAACTGCTTTTGGCTCAGACGGGTGGGTGAATGGCAAAGCCTGCCAGATTTAAAACAAACTTTATCATCACATTTTTCTTCCTGTACAGATGGATTTAGTTCTTTCTACCTTATTTTATGAAGTCTACAGACTACTGCACTCTTCTCATGGTCTGTGCCAGGACCATGTGTCATTCATTTGGGAGCACGTGATCAGCATGGTTAAGTTCTAGTCTGATTTATATAACTGATGATTGCTATTAATGAGCATGGGATTTTTACTGTATACCATAGCAGGGCCTAATAGCCATATCCACAGTCAACCTTTGTTTTTCCAAGGTCTGTTTTTCGTCCTACAACCCTATCCAAAATACCTGTAATGTGACAAAAAATCAAAAAAAGAGATAATATTAAGACATTAATTAAAACTGAAAAAGAATTGTTCTCATAAGTAAAGTCATGATTATTTTAAATAACTTCTTACTGTGTGCCACAAATATGTAAATAACAAAGATACAGCATTTTATGCTGAAATATTATTACCTTTTACTTCTTTATGTGATGCAATTAACCCAATCATCATGTGGATCATGTGGAATTTTGAACTTTTTGCCATTCCTCCGTAGGACAAATCTTGCCTAAAAATAGACAGACATGCATACAAATGGGACAATGTGATCGTTGGGAAATCTATGGCACTAAGAAATGCAACAATACTTTCCATTGGATTTCCATATTTGCCATATCTACTATAAAAGAAATCAACAGTAGCTTTCCTTTGGAATTTACTTTGAGAAATAGCTAACTTGAAACTGCTTTATGCACTTTCTTACCACTCCACATTGTCTTTCAAGCTGCTGTCAGAAGAAAAAAGAATTATGCTCGTATGTACGCAGAAAAATCTAAATGAATAAACAAGTATTCATGTGTTTTTGGAGGGGTAGGGTTTTTTTTCATTTTATTTCCGAGTGAGCAAATTTTCAGGAATATTTCCTTTGATTTTCAGTGTTTAAGCCTATCAGTTCACTTCTTCAATTCCCCCAAACACTGTTTATCCATTAGTGTCAACAGAAGCAAAAATGAAATATTTCTTCTACTGGCAGTCAATCTACCTTTTCTCCAAATTTATTTAAATACAGTTTTCAAAGATGACATATTTTTATCTGAAGTATTTTCTAATCTGAATTTGGAGCATGTTGTGATTTAGTAATTTACTTTTATCCTATCTTGAATATTTATTTAATCTGAAGATTTATTACTATTATTCCTTTTATTCTTAAGCTTGCACTTCACTTGGACTGCAAAAAGCCCTTCTGTTTTTCTCATTTCCTCTAAATTCAAAGATAGTCCATATTTCTTAGAACTCTAGTTCCTTATTTATCTGCCTGTCAATCATCGTGTCTCTTGGGACCACTAAGAAATCAGGTCTTTTTAGTTCTCTGTATAGCTGAAGTAATGAAGTTCTCCTCTGGGGTTGTGCAGGTCAGAATTTGACCCTTGCAGTTTATCACCCAACATCCTTCCGGAATTAAAGGACTTTAGCACCATTTATCTACTTATTTTTAACACCTAGATCAAAGCCAATATAAGACATCTCTGAAATCTAGCATAACCTTTAAGTCCTAAAGGAAAAAAGATGGCAAGTCATTTGAAAGGAAGCACTTATAAATACATTAGTAGACACGAAGTAAAAGATATTCTTAACCGAGACAATAATCTTTCTTTTGTTTAAAGGAGCTGTTCCTCTCCTGTATCCCATCCCTCTTCAATTCCTTAAATAAGCTTTTAAAGGAGTGTTATTGACTACATGTGGACAGTATGCTGAAGTGGTCTTGAGGCTTTTGGGATGCGGAAGAATAAGGGTTAGCAGGGTAGGATTGTTTGAAGTCCTCCATCATTAATGAGGAAGTGAGAAGTTGTCATTACATAGTTGCAACGGGTTGGACGTAGTTGTTCAAATGTCGCCTTTGTCTACTGGCTACCTTGCTGTAATTATTTTTCTGAGAAGTGAGTGGAGCTTATATCATGTTGGATGCAATAAGTGGATGGGGTTGATGCAGCCTTGAGCTTCCCTTCTCTTTCTGTGTTACTGTTGTGGGACCACACAAAGTGCAAAATGAAGCAAGACTTGATGTGATTTGGCTACTGGGCATTGCTTCAGTTTCTTGCTGCCTTTCTGCACCTGGCACATATACAAATCATATATTCCTATACTATATCTATTCTTTAGTCTCAGCAACATGTCAGGGAAGGCAGTAGAAGGTACAAACCCCTACCCTTTCTCTAAATCAACACTTATAGCAACATATTTGGAAATAAGGAGGAGAAAGTCATGTCCCAGTGACGGAAGGATTTGAATGGCCGTATGGTAAGGACCCAAAGGGTTGTTTCTCACAAGAGAAAACTGTTTGAGGGAGATTGTATTTATCTTCCACCTGGGGTAGTAGCTGTGCAGCTTAACCCATGTAGCGAATTATCAACTTCAGTCAAAACCTTTTACCAAAAGAAAGTAAAAGCCAACATTGCTTCTGTGGTCCAGGCCTCTGACCTGAGCATGATGCTCCAAGGTAAGGAATTTTAATATCTAGAGGGATTTATGATTGTATCTTACCTATATTTGCTTTAACGTGCCGGGATAATGAATTTGTACTAGTGAATTGTGATTTTTCTATCATGTAAAGTAGTAGGTGGAGTGAATTGTCTGCTGCTTTCCAGGTATTGTTAGTCCAGTGTGAAAATACAGCCTTTTTTCTTTAGGAATACATTGTGGGGTTGGTGCCCAGTATGGAAAGAGGAATTTTTGTCCCCACATTCCTGCTTGGGAGAAATTACTCCCTTTTCCTCTGGTGAGGAAGATGGTGAGACCTCAAATGGATTAACCCTCATTTTAATGTCGTTTTCCCCTTGTCCTTTGGGCTCTAATGACTGCAGGAAGGAGGTCCCCAACTCTTTTTGTCGGTAGCCTGTGGGGCTGCTTCTGCTCTGATGTATTTGGATGAATATGAAAGAAAGAGAGAGAGGCTATCGTGGATCACATCCCCACAGGAAGAGGCAAATCAGTTACAAGACTCAAGGACACCAGTTACTGAGCTAAACATCTGTTTACACCTACACACAAAGCAGCAATCTTGACTCATGTTCATACAGGGGCAGGGTGGGAAGACAGTTGATGATTTTCTCCTGGAGTATGAGATGAACAAATACAACTAGTGTTCTGCCTAGATGTTCTGTTTGGAGGTGGGGAGAGAGAGGGGAAAAGTCTTGCCAGGAAGAAAAGAGTTATTTAAAGCAAGGATTAAGCTGTTCATGAGTGTTCCTCATTCTGAAAGAATCAAGAATTTCAGCGCAGATAAACTTTCCTGCTCTGTTACTGTGTCCTTATGCAAAGTGCTCCTGCCATCCTAGTGAAGCACTCTCCAACTCTTTCTAGTATCTTCCCTCCTTTAATGCCTCAAAGCATCCCACACTACTACTCATTAAAGGGAAATCCATTTCAGAAACTGCTTTTGTTTTTTGGCCTTACTACTAGGCAAGGTGAAAATGAGGAAGAGAGATCTTTTACTGATCAGATTGGTAAACAGGATTATTAAGGTCTAATTAGGATTATTTTCCTCTGGATGGGTTGATGACCGCAATTGCAGACCTGTTATAAAGAGCAAATATTAATACACCAATAGCTGTTGCTCTTGTTTCAGCTGTAGGCTGTGCTCAGAGTATAAAAACTCACTGTTTGCTTTTACAAAGCACTCAAGTAACTTCTGTAATGACAGACTATGCAAATCTTCTCCCTACCAGTGCACTCTGCTAACAAGAATTGCTCTTTTGACGTGCCGCCCCTCAAAGTGAATACAAGTGTTCATATCACCTTCACATTCTGCAACATAATGACAGGCAATATCACTGTGTGCTTCTTGACCAGGGAATCCAAAACACAACCAGCAACATCTGGGCAGTGTAATCTAATGAGCCCTAATTCCAGTACAATGCTTCAAAATAGGTGGCCAGCCTGCTGTACTTGTGTCCGTAAGTTCCTGCATCCTTCCTCAGATTAGTTCAGGGACCTGCAAATAAGGTAGGTCATCCTGAAATCCCCAAATTTCTGCTTTAGCTTTTTCATTCTCATCTTCTCTCCTGCTTCATGAAACCAACCTTTAAGAGGCAACGTTTCTGGAAGTGGCTGTCTTTCCTTCTGTTTTGTGACAGCAGTACTGTGCATCAGCCCTTTCACAGGAGCCCATCTTCCTGGGGCTGCAACGTACATGCAGTGCTTTGGCAATCAGACAACGTTTATTGTGTTCCCCATGATGATTCAAGTCAGTGAGCATATATTTAGTAGAGAGGCTCATATTTTGTGGCTTTTTGATGCAAGGCACAAGAGACATCCTCTGTATGTAAATGCCATATGTGCCTTGAAAACCTGTTCTTAAAACAGTAATAAAAATTTGTTGCATGTGGACCATACCCAAGGAATTAGTGAAGGCAACTAAGTAAAATGAGTTCACGTGTGCTGATCAGCAGACTCCATATATGAAATTACCACGTTCCAATCTCCATGGAAATTGTTTTTGGGAAGCCTATCTAAGGAAAATGTTCTGGTTACCTACGTATGGCAAAGAAATTCAGAACCGCTGAGCAAAAGATTTTCGGCTAGGTCATCTTCACAGAATATGGCCATAAACACAGCATGGCTACAAATCAGGTTGGTCAACAGCCACCAAAAGAGCAATGCCACCATCTAATGTGCTCCTTATTCATGTTCAGAAGGCCACAAGGCTTGCTGCTCTTTTATAGCTAGAAGTGGCCATCAGTCAGGACCCAGACTCCATCATATCCACTAATGATTTGCATTTCTCATGCCTACGAGGTAGAAAGCAAACTGGCTGGGAGAGAGAAAGCTTCAGGAGGACAGTAGGCCTTGGTTTGTTGCTCTGACGCCCTTGATTTTCTTCCTGACAACGGGCTATTTTTCTGTTAGGCCTGCAATATTGCAGTTAGATACCTGAGCAGCGGCTGAACCTTGTGACTGACACTCTTACTGTGACTGCAGGCATATTTTCTTGCCCATCACAATGCTATTGTAAAGTCAACCAGCAAAACAAGACATCCTTGCAAAGTGGCAGCTGCAATGACTGGGACTGCTAATCTGGACTTTCCATGTATGGGTTAATAGCTCATCCAGCAAATTGCACACCACTGCGCCTTCTGCCCTTATTTGTCTCTTGCTGTTAGAATTTCACCTGAGCATATATATATATATATATATATAAAATAAATAGTCTCAAGAAAGAGGCTATTAGTGCAGAAATACATCAATACTCGCTCAGCTACACACTTTTTAAAAGCGTGTATCTCAAAACTCGTTTGTTTGCTTTTTCCTTAGCACACTTATTTTTGAGAGGTTATCTGTTAGTTTTTCATCCATACTATTTACATGAAGAAGACAAAGAAATGTCAACAAAAATATGCCTTCTACGAACAGGTAACTAAAACTTTAATTCTGGAAGGGTTTCTATTTTTTGCTTTCTATCAATTTTGTTCGATTGTCTCTTCTCTCCAAGAAAGGGGAAGGATGCTCAAAAACTTTCCAAGTAACTGAGTACTAAACTGAACTTTTTCTTGCAGGCTTCCGGATCTAGTGTAGTGAAGTGTTGGCCCAGATCATTGCAGAAGGGTTACACCACCTAGCACATACAACTTTTTTTAACCAGTGTGGCCTCACCTTATCTGTCTATTCTGAACTTTAATTTGGAATGATTTTTCACAACTCTGTTCTGTGTTTAAGGAAGAATTGTACTGGGGTGCAAAAATAGTGGAATTCAGGAAGGGATTCATACTTAGTGGATTGTATGCCAGCATCTCAATACCATAGGCTGTATGAGCCAAATAGATGAAGAAAGACTCACTATTGACTTACAGTTACATTCCAAGAAATAATATTTACATCTTCCAAACACTTACTTTTACCCTTTTTTTTTTTTTTTTTTTGCTGGTAGACTTTTATTGTTTTATAAAATGCAGTTGTTAAGAGAGGTCACCAATCTTGCATAAATTGTTTTGTGGTGGTGTGGATTTTGTGTGTTAAGTCTAAACTAGACTTTAATAAAGCGACTTTACTATTAGTTCTGTAGACACAAATTTGTGATTTGTGAGTCACTCCCAGAGATCATCCATGATGTTAGAGGAAAACCTTTCTGTAAATGATTAATTCTAGAATAGATAAATGCACTGTATTTAAATGGAAATCTTAGGTGGGATTTAGGCCCTCCATGGTAGTAATACTGGTCTCCCTCTTGTTCTCAATGGAAGCAGTATGAATTTTGCTATTGAATCTGTGGAAAAGATTTAACTCAAGGTGCTGAATAAACATAACTGTGAGAACGCATTTGCAGGCAGTCCTCAGATAACTGCAGTCTCCTAATATTTATCTCATGTATTTTGTAAACAGGGTAATAGATTGAAGTGCACGTTTATAAAACTTGGCCTGAGGTAGTCATTTTGGTTTTACAAATGCCTCTTTGGTTAGTGAAGAAGGAATAACCTGGGTATTTTTAACAAAAGGACTTGGAAATTTCTGTCCCTCCGTCTGTTAACCACTTAACTCATAATCCTGTGTGTAATGCTATTACAAATACATAAATAATCACTTCAGCCTTAAGCTGCATGCACTGCTTAAATAACTTAGGGATTTATTACTTCCCTAGCAATGACTACAGTTTAAAAAACACACACAGAGCTGCAGCTTCCTATTCCTCTTCATTATGTATGCTGACAGCTTTCAGATAATAAGTATTTTGTTGCCACCTCTGAAGTAGCCAGCATTAAAATGAATATAGTGACTTCCTCCTCCTCCACGTGAAGCTGTACTGGATGAGCTCCAAATGGCCTGGATGTCCTGCTGTTCACGTCTAATTGTTTTCTGTGGGGACGGAGGGCATTTCAGGAAAGGGGAGCCAGTAGCCAGGCCAGTGGCTCCATGAGTTTTACACTAGATGGCGGGTAGACGAGCTAACAGTGTTGGCTGGATTAAGAATTACTAAATACTGTGATCGGCTGCTGCAGGCATGGAAGGGATAGGAGGGATGTTGAGGAAAAGATAAAAACGGTATCTCTGATTAAAGAAAAAAAAAGGCTTCTTATATATTTCGCTAGGGTTTTTTTGACTTTTAAAATCTGACATTGATGGATTAGAAATAAAGCAGTGAGTATCTCTACTGAAATGAATTGATATACATCAACTATTTCAGTCGTGACTTCAATCTTGCTTTGCCTTTGTGTCTTTTAGTTATTAGAAAGTAAATAATGTGATTTATTTAAAGCTTAATTTTGGTATCTCACTTGAGACTACATTTGGACAGAATTTAAAAGAAAGTTCTCTCAAGTTAGATATTGTTTTTATTAGTCATTTAAATCTACCTTAAACATGCCTGATATTTGAGAAGAATTTAAAATGTATCTAAAATGCAGTGATATCTGTAATTAATGAACTGAGATGGTTGTTTCTGGTTAGTACATACCCAGTGTTTCAGAAGGAGGAGACTTTACCAGCTACCACATTTTTTTTTTCCCTACAGATTATATGAAGAAAAAAGCCTTGCTCTTTTTTTTCACCTCCCAGTTAGTTTTTCAACTTTGAACAAACAAGTTACTGAACTGAAATAACCAGATAGCAGAAGGAACTACTGGAGACAAAAGCTAGTTTAACACTTCAACAAATTCTGCTTTAAGACAATTAGTCAGTGACTTCCTCCAGCTGAGTGGCTCTGCTTCCCTGAGAGCAGTAACAATGCGTTGTCGCACACAGATGTTTTTTAATACATGACAGCAAACTTGGAATTTTATAAGATTTGCTCTAAGTTAATTTTTTATGTCTTTTATATGGAAAACACATGCATTAAAAAGGCTATCTTTTATTTCTTTTGTTTTATAGCTTGTTTATTTTTAAGCTTTGTAATAGCTGCTGCTGTCCGTTGTTGGTAGTATTTTTTTCTTCAGTGCTGTGTGGTCTGACAAGACCTGAGTGTTAGCGTGTCTTTAGCCCAAAGCCTTCAGTCTTGCTCTTCGCTTATATGGAATGACCACAAGTTTGACTAAGGCTTGGCAAGGTGTATTATCGTAAGGCTGGTCCTCGGGTGGTTGTTCTGCCAAGGTGCTAGTGTACCCACGCCTGGCAGAAAGCAGTGCTCTTTTGGTCGATAGAGTTACATGATTTCTTTCTTCTGGGATCAGAAGGGTGTATGCTGACCTAAACCTGCGCAGGAGACTCCACCTGCGCCGCTGCCCTCCTCGAGTGTTGCGCATGACCTGTCCCCTGATCTGCATGTTCACATTCCTCCCTTATCGATCGTTGGCCATGCACCATCCCGTGCTTAATAAATTTGTCTCAATCACTTACTTTTGACAGGATTGTGTGTCTTGTAACGTTCTCCTGACCTTGTTAGCACTTTCATCTTTTGTAAACAGTTCATCTATCAGTCACAGCTCTATGAAGACTCTTTTGGTCGACACTTAAGGCAAAGCTTTTATTTGAGCTGTGTATGGTCTGAGCTATGCTCTAGTGAAACTGATACCAGTGATACAGACTTGCACCCCAAAATGAGTGTTGTAGTAATTTAGGATGATATAATTTTAATTTAAACTGTGGTCAAAAAATAACAGTATCCACAAAGTAATTGGAATATTTTCTTTTTCTTAAAAATAGAATGAAACTGATTTCTTTATGGTTCTTTATTTGGTATAAAGGAGGCATCTCTGTTTGTTATGTGTATTGCCGTGACAAATAATATATGGCAGAGTTAAAAAGGAATGCCATCAGATCATTTTAAAAAATTATTTAATAGCCATTTGACAGCTCTGTGTAGAGCAACAGCTCACATCACTGTAAACTGGGGGTTTTTTTGAATGTACATTTTATGCCATAAGTCTTCATCCAAGCATATGCATGCACATAATATGTAAATCATATACAAGCCTGTTAAAAGATTCCTCCATATACTTCCAGATCTCAGCTGAAAAGACAGGAGTGATAATGTATATTCATCAGAAAATTCTGTAATTGGACAAATAATAAAGAAGCTCTTGTATTAATAACTTAATAATGTTATTGAAGGTTGGCTGTATGGTTGACTAACTATCTGAGACGTGATCCGAACCTGACTTTTGAGATAGAAAGGTAATTAAAAATTTTAACTCACTTTTTAAAAGTGTCCAGGTAGTTCTACACATTTATAGATGCTTTCTGTATGTATAAAACATACATATGTACAAGTGCATATATCAGAGGAATGCTATTAAGATTGCTGCAGGAAAGTGCAATGGGAAGTTAGAAACCATTAGACTTCACATTTGATTTAACAATACTGGATTGCCACTTTCCCTCCTCCACTTGCATATGCTTTTTGTTAAAGGCTGTAATTATCATGATTACAGACCCCTTCCTATTCAGTGCAAAGAACATAAAGTGTTCACACCATGTGTATGACTATTTTGTTTCCCCTGTACAGCACCACAACACTTATTTACTGTTCAGTTGTTCTCTGAAAAGATTTAACAGGTTTCTTCGTGATCTACTTTTTTCCATTTCATCATTTTCGTATTTGGAAGGGCTTTTGTAAGGGTGACTTTCTTTTGGGCAGATCTGCCTTAAGGCATTCTCCTTTGACAGGAAACAAAATTTAGCTGCAGAAGGGAAGTAAGAAACTGAGGGGTGGGTGTGTGTGTCACACTCTTGTCTTGAAGAATCACACTTCTGTTAGTGATTAAAGGTAACCAGCAGTCCTTCAGCAGGTCTAAATAGGCGGGGGCAGCAATTACGCTCTCCTCCTGTTCTTCCCGGCCAGAGGAGCAGGCATAGGTGGTTGTGATGAGAAGCAGGAAAAACTGAAAGAGGTACTTTATTTTCCAAAGAAGGGAAGAGGCCGTCAGGTCAGTTCATGGTTTTAGCAGCCTGCACTGGGTGCAGTCGAGACCCTCCGTTTCAGCCCTTCGCAACACCCGTGACTTGTGGTGCCACGTAGGACCTGGGGCTGAATTCCTGCCTGTGTTTAAAAAAACTGCCCCCTTTTTCTTTGGCTTCAGTGGAGCAAAAATTTCATTCTATGTTTCCAGCTCAGAACAAATTCATGGGTTTGAGAGATGTGCATTTATCTCATGACTAGGGTTACTTTATTTTACAATAAGAGCCAGTAAACACAGAGAAGTTAATGAAACAAAAAGACACCCTTTACAAGTGTTACTTCTGTGACTACTGAATTAAATAATATATTAGAAACTGACACAAATTTTGATTCTTTTGGGGGTTTGTTGCTCATTGTGTGTTTGGGAAGTAACAGTTTGCTCACATTTTTCGTGTTGAGAGTGACCTTCCTGATTTGATTTAAAAACAAATGGAGCAGAGCAAATTACTGAGGCACCCAAGCATGTTCTCAGCTTTGCCACACTGAAACATTTGTTTATTCTGCGAGGCTTCGGGAAGGCAGCCCAAAGGCTTTGCGAGATTGAGAACAACCATAAAAGGCAGAACAGGTGGGAATGCCTGATCTTTCCCTGTAGTAGCTCTTAATATGCCACTGTGGCATCTTTGGGGCATTTTTTTGTAAAATACATGCATGCCAAAAAAAATAATAGTGATGCAGACTGTACGTCAGTGGGATGGCGATACAATTACTTGTTGTAGATGATGCTCAACAGTACTGCATCCATCTGCTTCGACTAAATAAATGAAATGTACTGCAGTTTCTTATGGTTAGATGCCAACAGAACACAGAACCACACGTGTCAGAATTATTGGTTACCAGAGGCATTATTCAGATTGTTCTATCATCTTCTTTTATTCTTCCCCACCTTCATTATTTTCAGGCTTGCGGTATACACATGATAACTCCTGAATGCTGCAACCATGAACATATCATTTAAAATAGCCCTAAGATAAATGCCCATGGGTTTTTTAACAGTCATTTAGAAACATTACTTTTTTTAAAAAAAAAATCTTTAAAACCCCCCATTATTTGATATCACTTCAAATGCAACAACTGAACCATAAAGAGAGAAAAATAATTTAAGAAAGCTTCCAAAATGGTTTGCTATCTAAGGGAAATCAGCATAAATCTAAAATAGTAAAATCATGACTGTGGTTTTGGTACCTCTGTTGAATAAGGCTGCTCAGCTGTGTGTCATATAATCTTTATTACTTGTAACTACTGTTAGGTTTCTGATCACAGAAACTTTAGTTGCTGGAGCAGAAAGTTTAGAGTTATAGCCCTACTGTCAGTGTAAAGTCACAAATGAATGTAGTTTAAAACCAGGAGTGTACGTGGTTTGTTACTGATGTGGTGCAGGTACACCTTCAATGCATTTTTCAGGCAAACTTGTGCTGCGGTTTTAAACCAACCTTTAAACTCTGTTCTTAAATTTTTCATGATTGCACGTTGACGTATTTCACAGCAGGGGTTGGTGCTTTGTACACGCAGTACAATGTCAAGGAGTAGTCAGATGTGAAAAGCTGTGCAAAATTGTTCATGAAAAATTGTGTTACTCTTCATGTCTTTCCCCATCTCCTCATGTCTTTTCAGTGTTCTGCTGTCTGTGAAAAAGCAGCAGATTTATTATTTTTTTTTATGTGACAGAATGGGATTGCCTTATACGAGCAAAAGTCTTCCACTGGCCCGTGAAGTGTCATAGGGATGGCCATGAAAGCACGAATTCTGCACAGTCACCTCAGCTCACTCTGCAAACAGCTAATGCAGATTACCACTCGCTAGACTTGGTAAGTGTGAACACTTCTGCAGAAGGTGAATTTTATTTCTACAGCTTTTGTACTGGAAGAGACGTCACAGTTTTCAAACTTCCAAGAGCACCTGAGTGTAAGGTATCTGGAATACATTCCCAAATTAAACATCTCCCACAAGGCTTTCTGGTTAAAAAACCTATAAAAATTAAAATCTAAAATGACACTGTGAAAAATGAAGGCTAGTGGCTAGGTATGGCAAAGAGAGCTAATTTAACCTACTTCTGAGCAAAGTAAATTGACTTCCATACTCTCAGATTGCTGTTGTTAACTATCCTTTACCTAAAGTGAGTTGCTTCATTGTAGCCACAGAAATCACTAAGTTTCTGTATGTTATTACCTTGAATTTGGTGAGACTGTACCTCTAAAGTCGTGCCGACGCAGATGTGCGGAAGACATTTCTTAGCACTGGAAGCATTAGAAAATCGGTGACGAGAAAACCAGATACTCTGGACTTACTAGTTATGCTGCAGTGATGCTATGAATGCAGGCTTAGCTACTGGTTTTAGGTCCAAGCTGTTCATACAGAGTTCAGTTTTATCATTTAAACGTACCGGCTGGGTTTACTGCAAACTCCTATGTTCCCTGTTCCATTGGGTAGTATAAAATTTAAATCTAACGTGCCTGCGACTTCTATATTCTGCGTGAGAGGCTGGACAAGAAGGTGAATATGGTAAGCTGCATATTCTATGTACTCCTGTGCTGCAAATCAAAGGGCTCGGCTGAACTTCGTGTACTGAAAAACCTTTAAAAGGCTTTATTAGAGATCATAGTGGTGAGACTACACCGCTAAACATTTTTAAATGACAGCTTGGTTGAATTTAGAGACAATTCCTTATTCTAAGTTAATGGTCTGTAAAACAGCCATGAAAAAATGAAACTCTGTTTCAGAAACAGACTGCAGATGGAAGAACCAGGCGTCTGAAGCATCTGAAGACATGTAACCCTCTGCGAGGATAGGGAAGCCAAACAATCTCTCTGAGACTTCATACGGTGTTTTAAGTCCCAGCTGGTAACTGTAGGCCAAGATCAAACATGGAGCATGAACCATAAAACACAGTTGCCCCTCCACTTTCAAGTAATATTTTTCCCTTGCAAAAACAGCTCCAGCTCCAGGTCAGCCAGAGAAAGTACACTGCCACTTCATATGCAAACAACCTTTCACATTGCCCATGAATAACACACATAAAGTGCGGTACCGATTGCCCAGCGTTATGCAGGAGAACCATGGGCAAAACTGGACTACTTTGAAAAACATGTAATGCCTCAGGGAAGCAAAATTCCCCCAAAGCCTTACTTTCTCGATTGGCTTAGAAATGTGGCAAAAATTTTGATCAAGTGTCCTTAAATCCCTCGATCGTGCCACCATTTTTTCCATTGCCAGTGCAGAGATGCTCCGTGAGGCCCAGTGTGGTTTCTGGGCGCAGGAAGCCTTGGGGAGCACGTTTGCCACAAACCTGTGCAGACAGAGCGAAACAAGTGCGTTTTATAAGAAAAGACTGGATGGGAGGAGGAAGGTCAGTGGGTATCTAACCAGATGAAGACTATTCGGCGATGGAGGGTAACTTTAAAGAGTATGTGAGGATGAGAGGAGTACAAGAAATAAAGAAAACAGGAATATCTATAAGTGTAGTTGAAAAAGCGGTTCTTCAGACCTTCAGGGATTTGAGGAGAATGTTTCATTTGAATTAGAAGGTGAGCAGTCCATGGGAGACACTGGCAATACCAGGAAGGATGGAGGAGGAGCCTGCATATAGTTACTTTCCCCTGAGACCAATATGAATCGGTGACAGGACTTGAGGAGGCTGTAACTGCAGCAGGAGATGAGGAAGATGCAGAGAATAGATTTGTGCCAGGCAGAGAAATGTTGCACCGTTGGCTGAAAAATCAAACTGTATGTACTAAGATTGTGGAAGTGGAATAAAGAGATTGTGGCTGCATTGTAGGACCACATTAGAGACGGGAAAAGGATGATGAGAAGAGCAGCTTTTTCTGTTTTTAAGGCAGTCACGTATGTAGCCTTAACCATTAACAAACACCATACTTGATGGGACAGTCTACCTTTTAAAAATCGTAAGAATTTCAGGCACAGCAGGACTCAAAAGTGAAAGCTTTAAACAATCAATTATAAAAGCAGAAAAGTGAAAGCTTCAGACACAGTAAAAATTGAGGGGCCCATGCAAGGTTTCTCACTTCCTGCTGAGCGCGGCTTTAATGAGTCACGAGCAGGGAAAGGCAGCCGCGGTGGTGAATTCAGGGAGAGGACACTCGGGGTTTAATTTAAAATTTCTTCTGAGGGGGGAAAGTTCTGGCTGGGGCGAGAGGTTCCTGCCCAGCTGGCAACCATGTGTGGGCAGGACCTGCCATCCTGTCTGCGGGAGTGAACGCGTGTCGCGGGCTTCTTGTAACTGCCCTGTGATTTACTACTTCTTGCCTCATTGAAAACGTGAGATCTGGTTTTGGTTTGGCTCGTGACACAGGATTTTAATAATTCGAGTGGCAAACTTGTCAGTGTGTAATGTGATCCTTTCGGTCAAAATATCTGCTTGATTGTATTTAGCTGGGATTTTTCAAGGCTGCTCTTGTTAATCTGTGCTTGTATTTGTAGCAGCTCTTTTATAGTCTGAGATGATGGATTGAAGTACTTGATTCCTCTTTGCTTGTATTATCTATATACTTCTCTGATCTCCCCTTATTAATTTCCTCTCTAAATTAAGCATTTCTAATATTTTTCCGCTAGAAAGCTCCTGATGTTGCTGAATAATTTTGTCTTTGTCCCTTGGGCTCTTCTGGTTTTGCTGCATTTCCCTGGCATAGGTTGATCTCCGGAAGTAGACAGCTGAATCCTCACTTGTGACTAGCTCAGGAGGAGGAAGCCTGTCTCCTTTGCTCCTTAGAAAGTCCTTGTGGTTGACATACAGGTCTTATGGGCTGCTTTGCTTTAAGTTATAAGGTGGTCAAAAAGACAGTGGCAAATAAGAGGTAAATCAGACTCTCCTGTCTTGCTTACCAGGTTTGAAGAATTTGACCCCAGAACTGAATAATATAACAGAAATCAAGGCTAGGTACGCTTCCCCAGGATTCCTGGCCATCATTCAACGCTGTTGGAGTTACTGTACAGTAGGTCTGACAGATCAACTGTGAGTCTGGAAAGCCTGGAAATTTCCATAGCACACGTGCACAGAGAGCAAGTACCATAATTCTGGAAAACGTTGGGGGTTTACTGTGCACACACTGCACAGCGCGTTCACTCATGCAGCGTATCCTGAAGGCTTTGGATTTACCGCACATATGCAACGCAGCAGGTATTCATATTTTCCATCTGGGAATTCCTTGAAAGAAACTGAGCAGTTTTAACATTCTTTTTCTAAATAGATAGGCTGTCTCCTCCTTTCTTGAGCCATAAGGATCCAAAAGGATCCTCAGCAATCAGAACTAACAGTTGAAGACCACCAGGGAGACTGCAAGCAAATGCAAATCTCTCCAAGCATGAGTAAGGCACTTTGGGTAGGACTGGCCTTCCCTGACAAAGTGCCCAAAATGTGAAGTGACTAAGACACTGCAAAATCACAAATGAGAAAAGGTAGCTATAGTATTTACTCTGGGTAACAGAACAAGATCTATTTTACAACTTCACCCATGGTTCATCTCAAGTAAAACTGAAGTGTCTTGTCACTGCTGCCAAGATAAAAAATGCATCGTTTTTGTCAGAAAATTCAGTGGAAATTTTACTTTGTGCAGGTAATATTTTAGTACTGTGTTGTTTTTTTTTTTTTAGCTCTTTAGTCAATAGGAACTAAAAAAATGTTATCAAAACGTTTAATCCTCTGCTCCACTAGGATTACAATGTCCCAACAAAGTCAGCTCCATTCTTCCCCTTTCCCTGCCGTCTTCAGAGCAGTTAATATAAAGCGTTGTTATTCTCTGCTTTCCTCACTCTAGCAGAATGGCTAAATACATCTCGGCAAATGTTTCCTATTCAGGTTCAGCAGCACAGTTTTAGGTTTTGCTGTGCTCGGTGGCAAATCCTTCTGAAATCTCTTCCAGGCCTGGAACAGAGATATACACCTAACTTTCCCCCCAGCCCTTTTAAGCAGCATTAAGTGAGTCATGACAAATGAAAAGTGTGAATATTTAATATTTTAAGGTGATGTTTTTGGTATGAAACATTTGGTATTAACAAAATTTATTTAATTTTGTCTTCCATATTTATTTCTTCTTTTTTTTTTTATCTCATGTCATTAGATTTGCCATTTATTTTAGTGTGGGTTTTTTTCCCACACTAATGTTAGATTACATTATGATGCTTTCATTTTTCTTATCTTCTTTGAATGGCACAATGTATTGATTCCCTCCTTCATCTACACAGCTTTCCATTTAACTTCCTCCATTTCCTTTGCATAAGAGGTCTAAGAGGCCCCTGAAATCAGTGACCCAACTGGTAATATGCAAATGCCTGCCAGGATAGCATGGTGGATCTCTCTTTCTTTTATGAGTACGTCAGAAGCAAACAGAAGTTGCATTTCCTCCTTTACTGTTTATTCCTTTCCCATGTCATAAATGTTTATCTTGGTTTGTCTGACTAAGACATAAGAAATTAATGTCAATCTGTAAAAAATATAGCATCAAAGATCATTTAGTAAGTTTAGTTTGCAGAAACTTGCTGGCCCTGACTTTTGCCTCAGTATTTGAAGTGAAAATCGGCTACCAAAGACATTGCTGGGCCCTGCTATCCAATTTTATTCCGCTAGATGTCAATGTTATACCTCCTCTTAAAATACAGTGGCCGTATTTTACTGCAATACGACCTCATGCTCTAAAAGTCTGTTGTGTATGAAAAGATGTAACCAGCAGAGCATTTTAATAGCACAGTGCTGCCTGAAAGTATTCTTTTGTTTTGGTTTGTGCCTAAGCCATCGCTTCTGTATGGAGAATGGAAAACATTTCTTCTCTTCAGAGCCAAAGACATCCTAATCACTGTGGATGTGAATGCTCTTCAAACAATTTCAGTGCAAATGCTTTTTAGTCTCCAAAAGATGATTCGTAGCAGTGAATGATACTGAGAAGTAATACAGCAATTGTCACGTTGGCTGATGAAAAGTAGAAGCTCAGCTTTGTCTCTGTTTTTTACATGCACAGAGATAAGCCAAAAGAAATGCAAAGCCATTATATTGATGGAAACTACTAATACACAAGCAGATGAACACTCATACCTGGCTTTTTCTTTGACTAAACTTCTACCTGAAGGTGTAAAAACCTGCTAGATGTCAATCCTGGGTGAATGTTGCTTCCACTATCTAAGACATAATATTAGATTTATATAATACACCGTAATTGATAAGATTGATTTGTCTTAAAGTTGAAGATTTGTTCTGAGAAAGAGAAAATTTCAAGGACATAAACAGATCTGCCTTTGCCTACTGTGCGCCCTCTTTGGGTTCTTCTCAACTGGAAGTGCACGCCAGAGTTATGACTGAAACAAACATATTTGCTGAGGCTTACCTGCTTCTCTAGTCTAGCTTTTCCCCTTTTCCACATACTCTTGACACCGTGGCAAACTGTGCATCCCTCAGAAGTTCAAATAGATTTTTTTGCCTCTGAAATGATCCTGTTTCCATCTGCCTTCTGGTTGTTTCTCCTCTAGTCAGTGGTGTATCTTTTTGATTTTTAATTCTTGCTCTTTCCAGGTGTTCTTTATTTATCTGCTCATGCAGCCTCCATCACCCACCACTCCTGAGTGTTTAAACCCAATACAAACAGCCTCCTCTCTCTCTTTCCTTCTTTCTTTCTTTCCTTCTTTCTTTCTTTCCTTCTTTCTTTCTTTCCTTCTTTCTTTCTTTCCTTCTTTCTTTCTTTCCTTCTTTCTTTCTTTCCTTCTTTCTTTCTTTCCTTCTTTCTTTCTTTCCTTCTTTCTTTCTTTCCTTCTTTCTTTCTTTCCTTCTTTCTTTTTCTTTCTTTCTTTCTTTCTTTCCTTCCTTCTTTCTTTCCTTCCTTCTTTCCTTCCTTCTTTCCTTCTTTCCTTCCTTCTTTCCTTCTTTCTTTCCAGCATGTTAGATAAGTAGTTCAAACGGTACATCAGTTTTGGGTGTGTGTGCTGAACTGTCTCCGTACTTATCAACAGGTAGACATCAACAAATTTTGCCATGCCAAGTGAGATAAGATAGGACGAGCTGGATCCAGCTATGAAAAGGGGTTGCAGGCTGAATTTTGGAGCTACAAGTGCAGCCACATCACACAGCCTTTGCTATCTCAAAATTTCTGGCACTGGCAGTGTATATAGCAAAGCCACTCTCTCACCTCTCAGGGTACAATTCCAGAAAACAGCCCACCTTGCCTATACTTAGAGACAGCTGAGTATCTTTGTGTATGCATTACCTATGTGTGGGAGAGAAAGGATTTAATGAAAGTAAGATGTCAGTTTTTTCAACAAGGTCTGAAATAGGTAGTAACCTGCCCTTTCTGTTTATACTCTACGCTGACAGAAAATCAGGGAGAACAAGTTGTTCATATCCCACTTGCAGCAAAGATAGCCACAAATTGCTTTTTAGATTTCTTATGTGCTTGAGATCCTGCACACAAAAATTGTCATTGTCTTTGTATACATGCCTTACATGAGGACCTCTGATCATTTTTTCTGTCTGGCTCAAATTTATCTGAAGCCTTTGCATCTGCTGCTTCATTAGCATTCACTCATGAACTGTATTATTAACGAGCACTAGGCTTTTCCCTTGAAATTCCTTTCCCTTCACAATTCAGCAGTTTGCATGTGGAGAAAAGCGATCTTCAGTACCAACGTTAAGTAGATATCCGAACTTAATACTTAAAAAGAGGACAAAATCCCACTAAATTATTTCATGCTCACTTAATTGGTGCATTTGAAAGAAAAGAAAGCAGTTTGTAGTATTTATAGAGAAGTTTGTACATAGGAGAAATTAATGCCAGAAACATTTATTTGTTTGTGTAAATGTTCAGAGAGACTTGCCTTGCTTTCAGCTAAACAACAGCAGAGACATTTTTGACTTTGATCTTTCCTTAGAGTCAAAACCATGCAGGAAAATGCAAAGACACTGTCTTTTCCACCTGTTGGATAAGTGAATTTGTAATATCCCTGAACACTATCAGAAGGCAAAGCAGGCTCTTCAGCTAAAAAAGCCCACTTATTATTATTATAAGAAGTATATTGATCAAAATTATAGAAGGGATTATGCTTAATTATGCTTGACTTTCCTTAAATTGGAATGACTTTTACTGTTAAGGTTTCATGATATGGTCTTCTAAGAGCATTTTCCGTCTTTATGTGCAACGTACAGCAGAATAACTACATTCCTAGTGAGAAAAAGACACTTCTCCCACAGGTGTTATGCCATCATAGCAATTATCCTGAACAACAACAGGCTGCAAAGAATTAAACTCCGCTTCCTCCTTATGTGGATTCTGAGCTGCACGTCTGAACCACTTAAAAAAGGCAAACCCTTCCACGCAGACAGTCTGTTACTCAGCCAGCTGAGTGCACAGGCCAGAGCCAGAGGGCAAACTTTCCCTTGACTAGGTCACTTATTTCCTCTCCACCATATGCAGTGTTTACAGAAGGAGGAGGATTCTTAAAATGACTCACAAATTTCCTAGCTCGGTTGGCGTGTAGGAGATTTCGATCCAGGCTACTCCAGCAGTATTAAAACCCATAATTAATCGCAGTAGGGTTGTAGCTCCAATATTCTTCTGTAAGAAAGGAAACCTTTTTGGTAGGTGGCTTTGCCTCTGTGTTCAGACATTTGATTTTCTCCCTCCATAATTTGGTTTTTATAGACTGCTAAATCTATACCAATCTTGCAAATGGGGTAAAGTTGTGCAGATTTGAAGGTGTGTTTTCACCCCAAATCTCATACAAACTAGATGTCCTGCTTAATTAAGTCCTGTCTTGCCCCATTTCCACTGAGGGGAAGAAAGTTGGCTGTCACTGGAAGTTGCGCGTGCTGCTGTATGCTGCGTATGTCCCTGTGTATGTTTATTCTTTCCTTATGCCCAGATACCAGATGGCTCATGCAACAAGCAATTGAAGGAATTCAGTAATCTTGGCCATATTTAAAACAGATCGAAGACGATGGCAAAAATAAACAGAATATGCTGCTTAATATTGCTGATGAAGGGAAGTAAATGTATTGCACGTTATAGTGAAATTATTTCCAGATTGTCGTACAAAGCCCTCTGCCTGACAAAATGTAAAATAGAAGACATAAGTTGCCAAAACCCTAACTGAAATTCCTCTATAGGAGTAGATAGAATCTTCCTGTCAGCGTACAGTATACTTTTAAAGTAGTACAGGATTGCTTTTACATAATGTTTAAAATAGCTCTTAGGAAACTGTTGGGAAGAATGATGTCTGCTATGAACAGATGCTGGTTAAACTAAATACATGCAAACATAAATATATCTATAATATAGATATATTTATGCCTTCAAGTACATTTGAACTTCTATGAGAAGTAGATGTCTTCTTACTGGGATCTTAGATTGAGCGTTTTCAGGTATGAGAGTACAGTAGTCATTAAAATTTACTTTAAGGCTGTGTCTGCATTGTATCAGAGGTGCATAAACATTATAGAAAAGATGTTCTTCATAACACTGATAAAAGAGTGGTATCCCTACATGGCGAGAGATAACAGGAACATAGGAGTTTGTTGTGGAGTTATGATTAATTGCAATCATCTTGCAATGTTTCTCTAAAGGTTAATGCACATATCCCATTGGATTTTTCTTTTGTAAATGGAAAGTAGCCACTGAGGAACCCAGTGAAACTTAGGCATGTAGTTAAATCTATGCACCTAGGCAAGTACTTTGCCAAGTAGTCATTGCTAAGGTGTGCAGGCCCTGGCATGGGGTTTGGCTAGCTGAGCAGACCACAAGAAACTGCTGGACACAGCATGAGAAACTGTTGAACATAAATAACAGAGCAAGAGGCTCACAAAGTTACACGTAACACCTCGAGGAAGGACAGGATTTCACAACTATTTAAGTGGAAGCGGTGTGAGAGATTACCACACTTCACACACAATGTTAGAGGAGCACTGGGGACATTTTGGAGAGTGCAATCTTGCGAGGCTGATGGCACCTAGGTATAACCTTGTCAGTAGTACTGATTAAGGCTGATGTGACCTAGAGAGGGATTAAGGTTGGTGGGGGAAGAACAAACACGGAGAAATAGAGAGAAGGGGGAATAAGAGGCCAGTCGCTTGCAAGCAAGCCGACGGTCAGTATGCTCATCAGGCTGAGCCCGGCACCTAATCACTGCCGGCTTTTCTTCTTACTATTGAGTCCTATTATTAAATATTTTCTCCCTCTTTATACTTTGTGTGTGCATTGCACGTGTAAGAAATGTGTAAGTGGTCCGAGTGCCAGCAACTGGAAAAAGGGCCACAGGTGCCATTAGACTGGGCATGTGTGTGTTTTCCAAGTGAACGTCAGTCCTCTGTGTGTGTGTGTATGTACGTATCATTCAGTAGGGAGCTTCAACTTGGACTGGTTGGCGAGTAGGAGGCAACCTGCACCTGGAGAGACCCAAGCTCTGAGCTTGGTGAGGGGCCCAGGGTTTAGGCATGGATATTAGAGGGAATTAAAGCCCGTGCTACCTGTGAAAAAAGTGGCAGGCTTGTCAATGTAGAGAGCGAGGAGGAGCGTGTCTGTTTTCACGAGTGAACTCCAAACCTGATCAGCCAGAGAAGAGGAACAAGCCTTGGCTGTCTGTGCTCGCATTTGGGTAAGATTGGGGTTTATGTGGATGCTGGAAAAGGTACCGCTCTGCCTGTGTCAGTCTGCGTGAGGGGCAATGTTCGTATCGAGTGTGCGCGTGTGTCTGCGTCTTGCTGCTGGCCAGACCTGCAGAGGCGAAGAGCAGCAGCTGCATCGATCGGGCTGGGAGGGGAGAAACCTCCGGAGTCTGAGAGCACACAGAGCTTAGCTCTGGCGGATTGAGAAGGAGGGATGCCCCAGGTCCTGAAGTGCACTTAATTCAGCTACTCCTTAGCAGTCATGAAGTTTAACTTCAGTTTCGTGTTAAATAAATACTTGCCAGGATTAGCTACAAGAGACAAGAATCAAGAACCACTTGTCACATTGCTGAGGGCTGAATAGATGTGCTTGGAAGGATAAAGGTCTCTTCCTGAATGCATAATATTTTTGGAGTAGCTTTATGAGACTTTACCAGCTCTGCAAGAGACTGATTTTTTTTATTTTTTTTTTCCCCATGGACAATTCCTATCTGTTCTGGAGGGAAAAGCTGTTTGCCTAAACTATCCGTCTACCAGAAAGCATTTAGAAATGGGAGAAGTACAGCAACATCTGTTGCTGTTTCTTATTTTTTGAGCAGCTTCTTTAGCACTTAATGATTTATGTTTTGTTGGCTTGTTTTTGTTATCTGGGTAACAGATACTTATTGCCTCTAGCAGGATCCATCTGCCTAGAGAGGGAAATAGTAACAATACATGGCAGGAAAGAAGTCTACAGCTTTTAGTCAGGTTTGGCTGGTGATCTAAAATTGCCTTAGAAGAAAAGGAAAATGGGACCCAGAAACATGTCAGTGCCCAGATTTAGCTTTAGTGATCACTTTTTACTTTTTTTCGTTATGTTTCACATTTTTCATGCAGGATTTTTTTACGAACTGATGCCTGTGGCAGAAGACTGAGGAGCAGAAATGGGTGTTACGTTACAGAACACATGCCTAGTGTATGAAAACTTGAAACGACAAGGTAGCACATTTCTGTCTTGCAGCTGAAGTAGGGAGCTGTGGAGAGAGCAGAGAACGAAAAGCAAAGGGAGAATTAGTTCGTTCTTTTTTTTTAACGGAGTTACCCCTTGTTTCCATTTCACATACGCCATCTGCTGCTCTAGGGTTTACATTACAGGACAAAGATAGGAGGTTACTTGATATAACTAATTGCGGTTACCTGAATGAAACCTGTATCTTGTGAAAGAGGTGAGACCGTGTAAGAAGAGAGGTATGAATTCACTAGTAATCAGCTGTATTTCAGTGATGCCAAGATGCACAACTGTTAATACGAAAATGCGTCACTGAAGGATCACTAAAGACGCTCTCTTTCCCCAATGTCATAGAGATTATATAGACAAAGAAAACAAGATGAGGATGGAAGAAACATCCACGCTTCACAAATAGATGTAAGAGTTGCGGGAATGGTGGCCAGCTCCAGATTTATATAAGGAGGTTCAGATAGACCACATTGCTTCAGTCTTACCCCAGAGCATAATCAAAACCTCATATTATCTATTTTGGAAAAAAAAATGCCACTGCAAATGCCTATGCAAGACATATAAATTTAAGACATACACAAAAGACATGTCCCTACTTTTGGCCCGTTCCTCTCTTCTCCAGCTCCTTAACAGCAACTGCGGTAGAGGAATAAACATCTTAGTATGAATAAAATGGTTCTTGAAGCTGAAAATTTAGACCAGTCAGTCTATCAGTGGTAGATACCAAGCTTACAGATGATAGGAAATGTACTATCACGTTTACATCTGTCACTATCATAAAAGCCCAGCAAACCTAGATATTTTGCATTATGGAGAGGGCAATACAGCCAAAATATCTGAGTTGTTCTTTTCCCACCCCCTCTCCAGAACAATAAATTATTTGGGTTTATTTTCTTTTTCTCCTCCTGTACCTGTTAGTCTCTTCAAGTACCTTTAGGAAGGCATGTCCTTCACAACACACACCTGACCCTTCTTAAATGTGCTTCTTGCCTTTAAAAACTGCTTTTAAATGACCTTTTAACAAGAACATTGTGACACAATTTCTGATTATATTTTCCTGATCTTGCTGCTTCTCCATCCAGCAGTTCTGCTGTCCTCAGTTGCAGACACTGTGCAATGGCTGCCAGCAGCGTCAGGAGAGATCCCACAAGAAGAAGAGTGAACTCAAATGTGTCCCGGTAAGATCGACCATTCCTGTGCAGAGTTTGCCGCGGGACACCTGCAGTCTCTTATCTGTAGGAAGAAAGGGTGTTGTGTGAATTCCCCACCTAGTGCACAAACTGGCCAATATCTAAAAGCTACAATTCAGTAGTGCCCCTCTTCTGGGTAATCGTTCATGTCCTACAGGTGAAGCTGCAAAAATCTTGAAGGTTCACAAGGCCTTGAAGGCGCAGGGATCGAAGCTGACTCTACCATGGTAGCAGAGAATGAGGTTGTGGCAGAGGTCTCAGAGAAACAGCTGTGTGCTAAATTTAGAAAAAATGGTGCCTACTTTGAGTACATACCAACACCTAATCACGCAGGAATTCACGAGCTACATGAAAGCTCTGAAAGTGTAGCTATGAGACTTTGTGAGGCAAATGTGTAAATAAGATCCAGTGTATTCTAGTTTGATGAAGGCTACCTATACATTAATGTTGTCTCACAGGATATACGGCTATATATAAGGCTTTTTCACTGTTTGCCTAAAGTTTTCTCTTCTGCTTTTGTTACTACAGCTAATCTGTATCTTCATTTCCATCAGCCTGCCACCAGAGTTCCCTAAATGTATTATTAATTCAGGGCTGAGCTGTGGGAAATAGAAAGATGTAATTGAAAGTTCTGCATCACCTGCTGTAGGAGGCCCAGGTCTTGTGCTTGGCTAATTGTCAAAGTGCTAATTGATAACGGCAATATTGTCTAAGCACAGTCCAGTCCACGTGGGGGAGCTCAAAAGTGGAACTGTGTACATTTTGCCCATTAAACTGCATTCTCGGTAGAAATATACTGTTTGTTAAGCTTGTGCATGGGGTGGAAGAAGGAGGAGTCTCACAGAAGAGAGCCAGCATTTTCCTTAATAGGTAGCAGAAATGGGGAACTAAAAATCTGAAAACAGTAAAATCTTGGGCTGTATGCTTTAAACTGAAAAACGATTCTGTTCTCTACAAATGACTCACATTGAAGATGGGCATATTTTTTTTGTGAATTGGTAACGCAGTACACGCTGTTATGAACACGTAATCTTGTAGCAGGAGCATTTAGCTGGGTTAAGAAATGTTCTTGTTTATTTGTGGAAATAGGAATGACACACAGCAGGGAGATAGATTTTCTCAAGCAGGAACTTCTGTTTTGTGACATAAAATAGAGTCCCAAAGAAAATAATATTTTCCTTGTAGCAGAAGCATTCAGTGCAAACAAGAGGCTTCTCTTTCATCAGTGTCAACCATATTGTGGCAACAGCCTTCACTGCCCACTTGTTAAGTTTTCAAAAGTTACCCTTATGCCTTGACCTATGATGCCTCTTCTACACTGGAGAATTGTGTCGTAAATAGCCACAAAGCTGCTTCATTATCTTCCTTAAAATTCCCCTCTGCTATGTTACTCACAGAAAACCCTGAACAAAATGTGTTACTGATATAAAAGAACCATTGTTGTTAATCCCGATGAGTAGAATTCCATTTCCGTCTCATCCAGGAATCATTTCTATGTCTAAGCGGGAAACTGAAAGTTCAGTTTTTTGAAACGTCTATTCTTTTTCACTGTCAGTATTCACATGTTGTCTCTTGTCTCATAGGTAGCTTGCAGAATCTTTGTGCCAGAAGCTGTTTTTCTAGTTTGTGTTTGCACAGCATCTAACACATTAGTGAGTTGGTTCTTGACAAAGGATTTTATTCATAAAGACAATATAAGTGGTAATAAGAAAATAATAATGTTTCTTTATTCTGGCAGCTCTTGTTTTCTCTCTATTAACTGAGACGCTTAGATAGTCTTTAATTACTTTCCACAGTGCCTTTCATAAAACTCCCAAAGGCTTTATAAACCTGGAAAATATTTTGCCCCTGTTTTACCAGTAGAGAGAAACAGGCACAAAAAGTCATTTGTATATTCAGGAAAATAATAACAAAAGCAGGACTTAAAATCTGTTTTTCTAGCTTTTTGCATTAACCTTTCTACCACCATGCTACTCTAATACACAGTACAACCTCATACAGACTCTCATTTCACAGTTCACACAGCTAAATCTTAGTGATTTTGATGCCTACAGAATTATCAAAATATCTTGTAGACAGTAAATTATCCATGGCCCAGCAATGTGCCCTTGTCGCCAAAAAGGCCAATGGAATCCTGGGCTGCATAGGGAAGAGTGTGGCCAGTAGGTCAAGGGAGGTCATTCTCCCCCTCTACTCTGCACTGGTGAGGCCACAACTGGAATACTGTGTCCAGTTTTGGGCTCCCCAGTTCAAGAGGGACAGGGAACTGCTGGAGCGAGTCCAGCGAAGGGCAACTAAGATGATTAAGGGCTTGGAGCATCTGCCTTATGAGGAAAGGCTGAGAGAGCTGGGACTCTTTAGCCTGGAGAAGAGAAGGCTGAGGGGAGACCTTATTATGGCGTACAAGTATCTAAAGGGTGGGTTGAAGGAGGATGGAGCCAGGCTCTTTTCAATGGTTCCCAGTGACAGGACGAGGGATAATGGGCACAAGTTAGTACACAGGAAGTTCCGTTCAAACACACAGAAAAACTTCTTTACGGTGAGGGTGACAGAGCACTGGCACAGGCTGCCCAGGGAGGTTGTGGAGTCCCCTTCTCTGGAGATTTTCAAGACCCGCCTGGATGCAGTCCTGAGTAATGTGCTCTGGGCAATCCTGCTTTGGCAGGGGAGTTGGACTAGATGATCTCTAGAGGTCCCTTCCAACTCTGAAAATTCTGTGATTCTGTGATCTTTCAGTAAATGTGACTGAGGTAGAGGAGGTGCCTATTCTTGAAAAGAAAACACAAGCTATAAAGGTGTTATCTAAACACAGACTAAAGAGCAAGGAGAGTTGGAGCTGAAGACAGAATATGGCAAAAAAGGTTCCGGCATGAAAGGAGCTATGGATGAAACCTGTAAACAGATGGAGCCTTCAACTCCTTCAGTCAAGTTATTTTCTCTATTGAGACGGAATTGAACTAAACATAGAGTTTGATATGTGGTCCTGCTTTAAACTTGAAATTTTAGAGGAAAATCTAAAAAACCAAAATCAATTGTGCAACCTTTTGTACTTCTTTTCTACAGAAACTACCATGAGGATTTTAATAAAGCACCTGGACTTATCCAGAAAACTAGAGAAGGTAAATACTGGTGAGACTATACTGTCTTGCTGTTTTTCCCCATACTTGTGCTGTGTCAGTGGTGAGAAAGATGCCAACTGAAGGACCCCTTGTCTTACTAAGTGTTTGTGGTTTGCACCTTAATTGACAATCTGTTTGGAAAATTCATTCAAGTCCTAAATCAACTCACTCCCGAAGAAGGAAAGGATTAATTTTTTTTTTTTTTTTTTTCAAAAATAGATTTTTGAAATAGCCTTGCATTGCCAGGAATGGTAGCTGAGCATTCAGACTACATGATGCCAGTTACCTGTTTACCATGAGAAATTTCTGAGCAAAAAGTTAAACCAGCAAGAGAGAACGTGCCACATTGATGTAGCCCTACAATTTCCAGTACATCGCTCTGATAACAGTGGCGAGTCCTGAATGGAGTGTAAGGAATGGCAAAATGGGAGGAGATACTGGGGCTGGGCTAGCAAAAGAGAAAAAATTTGCTGTTACAGTTGCAATATTAAAGCTGATTCGGGTGAGCTCTGAGTGCAATCTCTTTATTCAGCTGTGTCAGGAGGAGCACATGCAGTAACACAAAAGCTCTGAAGTGTCAGCCTTTGATGCTCAGGAGACAGACTCACCTTTCAAGTTGAAGTACAGAACGTAGACTTGGTGGTAGAACATGGAAAACCAGCAGTCTGAGGGCGGTGATGACAGGTATTAAGCAGCACGAACATTGTTGAACGGTGAAAGATCACTTAAACATTTTGGCTTAAAAGAAGTCTTAGAGCACAGGGTTGGTATAGCATTGATAGTTTTATTTATATTTATCAGAAGGAAGTCTGTCCTGAAAATTATCAACAATTAAAACAGGAATTAAACAAAGTCTCGGTATTATAAAACTGGCTGCAAATTTTAATGGAATTTGCTTTTTTATATAAGCTATGCACAGTAAGAAAGTTTGCCGTAAGAAATTGCTTTTTTATTGCTAAAGATTTTTTTTCACATATGCATAAATATGAAGTAATTCCATGGTAATTCCAGGCCATTGACAGGTTAGTTCTGTAATACAGGCTCCAGATAGACTATTTGTGCTATTTTATCAAGGTCACCCTGGAATCTTGAATTGTTGTATTAGCTTAGGTTTAAATGTAATTTCCCAATAGCTGCTAGGATCAGTTTGAAAGATTCAGTCTTGTTTCTGTGTCTTATTATTTTATGAGCGGTTGAATGTCAAGCATCTCCTGGTGTCACTAACAGGAGCTGCTCCCTTAACTTAGTGAGAAAAGTAATGACCCTGTAAATCAATTTATGGCTGAGTATGTACTGCTGTGTATTCATGCTGCTACCTGATTGATTCCGGTTGTGAAAGTCACTGTAGAAAATACTTAGCTGTCATTATGCATTGACAGGAACAATTGCCATAAACACAAATACCCTCAAAGCCCCCAGACAGTTTGCAGAAAGCTGTCCTCATCCTTTAAAGGTAAAGCTTCGCATATTTAATACTGGAACAAGTGAAAGCATGCCTTTTAAAACACTTCAAAGCAACTTTTTCTCCAAACTAACATGAAAGCAAGTACAGAGGTAATTTAATATGTGTGAAGGTATTTGATAGTTAAAAGGTATCCGTTAGAAGAGTACATCAGCATTTTTGGGGAACACTCAGCAACAGCATTCATAGGACATGGGACTTCTTTTCTTTTTTTTTTTTTTTCTTTCATGAATTCAGCCTTCCTGACATTAAGAACAGCAGACAAGACATTCAGCAGAGGGCAAAAGGACATAAAGTCTGCATAGTGTTTTCTTGAAGCAATAAAAACATACATCACAGACAGGGCTGAGAGGAGTCTGAATAGTGTGGTAAAAGTCCTGTTGATGACTGGAAGCCCTGGCACAAATTACCTTGATTCAGAGATCATCAAGGGCTTCAAAAGGGACATAAAGAGGAGGAAAATGCTTGTGATAATCTTAGGGCTCTCACCTGCCTGTGGTACCAGAAGAATGTGGAAAAATAGACCTTAATCTAGGGAAGAGGAAGGAAGCTTTTATGTCAAGCTATGGTTATGCTCTTTCATGATGAGCGACTGGAGGGGAGTGGGTGAAGAAAAGTGTATACCGGATGGACTTTTCTTCTGGGTGGTGCACTAGGTCAGAGATTCCCAGAGACTTGCGAGGCGAAGGGTCGGCAAGGTATGAAATACCTCGAAGGAGAGGACAGGCCAGCACAAGCTGCCCTACCTTTAGTGATACGGTGGTTCTGGAACAGACACAGAAATACTTCTTGTTTCTGTAGGCATCTGTAGGACGGGCCAGGGGAGCCAGCAGGACCTGGAATTGGTAGCTGAAGATCTCTATGGGCCTGAGGTCTCTGCTCTGGAGGGCTGATAGCTCTGGTCACCTCAGTTCCTGGACGCTTACCCTCCACTCCCCTGGTGCTGGAGGAGACCTTACACCAACAGGGCCTCCATAAGCTACAGATTCTGTTGAGAGCCATTCACAGTGGAATAGTCTGATTTTGGGCCACATAGAAAGATTTTGGGCTGTTATTGGGTATTTCTGGAGTGTGAGTAATAGGAATTCTAAAAGAGAGTCTGAGGTATCCTGTAGGTAGCTCATAACTATCTTGAATGGAAAGAATTAAAACACTAAGGAAGATGATAAGAACGGTTGCTATTGTTTAGTTGCCAGTTGTAGAGATGGAGAAATAAGAGGAACGAGAAACGCTTCTTTCGGAAAATAAATTTGTAGACCTTTTTTTGCTAAAACCTTGTGGGATAATTCTCATGCCTGTTATTTTTGAAATAAGTATTTTTAAATAAGTAGGTGTATTTTTTCTAGAAGGATAGGGAGCAAAAGAAGAGCCTAGCACGTGAACACTGACTTGTAGAACAGAACCATCAAGGATCATACGTGGCACTGGTCTCATCAACTGTAGGGCTGTGTCTGCTTTCTGGGATGTCTCCCCCCCCCCCCCCCCCTCACACAGTGGGCATGCAAACAGCAGTTTATTGTCCTCAGGAGCAGCAGCCGTTAAGTGTACTCTGGACCTTCCAGGCTTTTGCTACACGAGGGTTGAAAAGCAGGCTGTGTCCACTGCTGAACCTGACTCAAACCTGCTGGCAGAAGGTGAGCCTTCCTTCTCCTTGCAACAGGATCTTTCCATACAGTTCTACTACTATGGGTAAAAGCAAGAATTGTTCAGGTTCCTTATATCAAGTGGTGGGTGTCAATTGTCCTGATAATCACTTTTGTCTCCTGACAAAAAATTCAGTATAGGAGAGTCTCAGAAACATGATGTAAATTGAGGACTCCATTTGGCTGTGCCACAATTATCTGTACATAGAAGAATTAGACTTTTTAATGGTATCTCTTATAACCCCAGAAGATATTGTGATAGAACCACAGAGACTCACGTTAAATGGATGAAAAGCTGATTAAACAATACATCTCAGAAAATAACTGTGATATAAGGTACTGAAATGCTAAAAGTAAAACATAAAGAATAATAAACATAAGACTACTATATTTTTTGTCCCAAAGAATACTGTTATGGATGCATATTTACTCATTGGAGTGGAAGAAAGTTTTGAAAAGCCGTAATCCCAGTAAGATTTCAGGTGACAAAGAAATGGTGAAAAAAAGTCAATATATTTGGATTTCTTCATACAGGGACCTGATTTGATGAACGTTAAAGAGGCCAAATGCAAATCAATGTATCTAGGAATTAAGACTATAACATGCCCTTGCAACACGAATTACAGTATCTTGCAGGCTTTAAAGATTACGTGAAATGAATTTCTAGTGCACTGATGTAACTAAAATACTTACGTAACAGCCCTAAAAAGAAAGGCAGGAGACATAAAGTAAGGAGATGATATTTTCTCTGATGATAGCAATATAAACCCCAGCTGTCTCCAGAACGGAAGTTGAAAATTTTCTTTGTTTCATTAAAACACTTTCCAAAGCATCCAAGAATGCTTTGAAATTTGAAAGACACTTGCCTTTAGGAGCTAAAAATTCAGTGGAGTTGGTCATGGCATGCACTACTTACCTGAATAAGACATCTCTGGTGATATTTGCCTCTTGATAGCAAACCACCTATTTCAAAGCGGCAGTTGAAGAAATTCAGACTCAAAATAAGGTGCAGGTTTTCAATGGTAACACTATTTTATTTATCAACTTACTTAGGAAAGTACTGTTCTATCCATACTAACTTGGATCAATGAGTAGAAGAGCACAACATTGGAGTGCTATAGCTCAAAACAGTATTGAAGAGCATAGAGCTTATTTGATTATCGTGTTGTATGGCATATGAAACGCAGGATGTTTGATGAGATGATTTTAATGCTACTCCCTAGCTTTAAAATTTCTGACTTTATAAAAGGTGGCCAGACCGGCAGCCCCGGAGCAAGAATGTTTCCCTTTATCTGCACATCAGGTACCACACGATAAGCACCAGTGGACATATCCTCCCTAACAAGCCTGCATTCTTCCTGTAGGGCTCAATTCTGTGGAAAAGAGGATGATTTCTTCAGAGGTGGCCATCCTGTGGGGGACAAAAAGGTGGAGGGATACCTAACAAAGTCTGGAATACTGTCTATCTGTGCAAGGGAATAATTTCACTAGGATTCAGACAGAGGACCAATTCATATAGCCACTAATAGTCAACAGATGGTAATTACTACTGCCTACTAAAAGCTAGGTCAGATTTGAACCCAATGACCCAGAACTAAAATGCTCCATATGCCATCACTGCACTGTCTGGTATGCTCACTAGTCGTGACCCTCCCGCTGAAATAAAGCCTTTTCCCCTAAGCAGGAAACTTTAATACTCTCAGTTAGATGAAATAACTGACTTGACATTCTGCTCTGCCGTTGGTTTTAGCTCCTGCGACATGCTGTTTATCACACTTTAGTTTTAACCTTGGGGTGACAAGGGAAAACAAGACGCTTCGTGAAAGAAAGTCATGGAAATAGTAAAGAGTTTCTTAGAAGAGAAGCTGTCCCTAAGTCCCAGTCAGCCCATGAACTAGAAGTTAGGTTAGGCTTTTTTTTATTTTCTTTTCTGCTCACAGTGCCCTTCAAGGTCTTTTCCAAGGCCTCGGGTGTTAACCAATTACTAGGTGATATCAGTCTTCTTGGGTGGTACATTTAATTAGGAATCTTTTGGTTAGTTTAGGCTGAAACTGTCCAGATTTCATCAATTAGGTAGAATCTGATAAAAATCTCACTGGAAGGTGTCCATTAACCACACAGTGATCAACAAATACAGCTTGCTGTGTCTTGAAAAATATGAGGACTGCTTACTATTAGGACATGCAGGACATAGAGCAAATTTATATTCCTAGTCTTTTATGTCCTCTTCATCACTATGGCATCTTGTGTTTTATATGCATACATAAAAATACACAGTGTTCTCAGGTATTAATTTTCTGCAGATTAAGAGTTTGGAGAAGTTACTCTGTAGTAAGGAATAAAATGTCACTCATTCAGTTCATAATTAATAGGGAGTGCATTTTTCTTTGTGTAGGAGGCAAACCATGCCTCTTCTGCTCTTCAGTTTCCCAACTAACAAAACGCAGTCTCTGCTGCCTAATGTCATACCACAAGGTCATTAGAAGTCCTGACCTAGGCTGAACAGTCACTGGTGATTACACTACAGTACCAATGCCATAAATTTATTAACGCATGGGGCTTTTTTTTCAGTCTTCTCGGGAAACTGCTCTGAACTGTTATCGTATTTATGTTATGCCATATATACGATTAAGAATTTCCCTGGTAGGAAACTACATATCTTTTACTCTGACTGCAGATACAGGATTTCCTTGGAATCAGATTTGCTGAATGCTGACTTTCTGACAAATATGTATTGAACCTTTTATATAATTGTGTTTCCTCTAGCTATTATTGCTAAGGAAATACCTGAAAATGCATTAGGTATGTCCAGGACATTGCTTCTTTCTGTGCAGGGTAAGCACTTTCATTTTCATTACTATGGTCTCTTCCTTTACTCTACAGCATAAACATCAAAAACTTGAAAAAAAGCTTGTTAGCAAGTGTTGTACAACAGCAATGCTGTATTTTTTTATTTTACTATATATAAAGTGCTGCAGCCATGTGTTAATGCTTCCCTGTATCTGTGTGGTAGCTGAATAGATAATGTGAAACTTCTTTTCTTTTTTTTTTTTTTTTCTTATGAAGCTCTTAAAATATCAACTAAAAGGCAAATATATGCCTTTGGTAGTGAAGCAACATAATGCTGCATCTGCAGGTCTGATTTCAAAAATTAAAACAGAGGAAACAATGCAAACAAAACTCTTTTAATACCCAATCAGTTTTAGATAATGCTAACACATGAGAAAGAGCAAGAAAACTGCAAAATCTGCAATTTTATATATGAGGAAGTCAGCAAAAGGATAATAAGCCACAGAAGTATCAAAAAGAAAAAGAAAAAAGAAAAAAAAAAGAAAGCCAGGAAAACCCAGAGAAATATTTTCACAAGTAGTTAACTCCGCACTGCAAGAAGATGCGTAAGGTCTTAAAGTTTCCAGCAAAGTACTATAAAGATATATTGGCTGATACCTAAAGTAGCAAACTCAAAGTAATTTGTGACTCTCTTCCTCAGCTGTCAGACTGAAAGGGTGAAGTTCAACCTTTTGAGTATTACCACAAGGCCTGTGCTACCTGAACTTCTCTTTAGTTGCTCTTTCCACACAAGAAAATGTTATTTACCTCTGCTGAATACCAACCAAATTAGATAGCTGGCTAAAGGATGTATAATTAATTATTTCTTGGCTGAAGAGTTTGGTTTCTTTTTCAAGCAGTCTGTATGCCTTTTAGTTAGTACTTATTACTATGAAGAAGGTCTTTGCTGTCACACGGCTATGACATTTTGTCCACCTGCTCAGTGGTAAAATATCTAGGATAAAACCCTCACCCACTGACATCAATTAAATGCACTTTTTTGGAAGACAGGACTAAGATTTGCTTCTCTTTTCATTTGACAATTCCCTTTGTTTTATAATGTTCAGTACTTAGGAATCTACAGCAGTCTGTGCTTAGCATGAAGAGGTCTTGCTGGGGTTTCTTTTGTTGAAGAAAAGAAGCTCCTGAATAAGACTGATTTGTCTGTCTGATTAGAATTCTTCACTGGGGCTTAGCACAAGCAGTCTGAATGCACCATCCTAATAACAGCTCACACAATATAATAATTATGTATGATACTGTGTTTTTGTGTAAGGTTGGAGGCTGTTGAAATGAAGCACACTTTTTCAGCAGAGCTATTTGCACCTTCCTTCTGTTAGAATAGTTAAGTATGACTCCATCAATCATTAATCAACTTCAGTAAGTGCTCCTCTTGCTATCTGTGGCATCACTGAGTATCTTGTTATAAGATGTCTTGGGGCTAATGTCTCAAGCAAGGCAATTGTCAACAGCCACCACGAGCCAGAAAGACTTAAGAGCAGTAAAATAAAGGGTTTAATTCTTTGAAGGCGGTTTAAACATACAGTCACTCAGGAAAGAACAGAGTAATTAGAAAAAGTAAAAAAAAAAACAAACCCAACACCTACATATGTCACTTTGAATGACACACAAAAGGTTTTACAATACGCAGGAGACTTTTCTGCCTCTTCTGCCTTTTTTTCTTCATTTCTTTTATTTTTGACAAACTAACATTTTAACTAACGTTAAATCAATTAATAAGAATGTCAAAGCAATTGTTCTCTATCTGTGAGTACCCAAACACCAACTGAAGCAGAAAAGACCTGGCTGTCAATCAGCACAACTAAACCACTAATGGAGATCATGTCTAATCTTCACGCGCTACAGCTGGGTCAAGTGCACGGGCACAAATTGATGGTTAGGCTAGTGCTAGATTTCCAGGCTTCAACTGATGTCTTAATTCCTCGTGCAGACTGTGTCTGAAAAATAATTACTCTTTTGCATGTCAGCTCATTCCAAAGCTGCCCTAAATTCTGGGACTGGAGAAAAGAGACAGAGAAAAGGGAGGGGAATTTGGGGGTGCCACGGCTACTCTGAAAATGCAAAGGTGCTGAGTTGAAAATGGGCATCCACAATGGAAAAAATATGAATGGAGAATAATTAAAGATGGCATTTTGGGGTTACAACTGTGGAGTGTCTGTTCTAACCAAAATAAAATTAAATTAAAGCTGAAAGAAACAGCTGCACATTAAGCCCTATTTAATATTGATGCTAACTGAAGTATGGATTTGAGTGAGCTTCTTCCTCAAGGTCTTTGCCTTGTTTCACTGCCTTATTGTACAATAAAAAGGATTTCGACTTAGAAAAGTATAGCAATCACTCATGTATGCTTCTTCACTGTATTTTGAGAGGGAAAAAAGTATTTTTCCCTTTATAAACCTCTTTCAATGATGCCAAAACAGTTAGAGAGACTATTCCAAAAATGAAAATATAGTCCCCAAGAGGGAAAAATCCCTGTGTTTAAGTGAGAGAATGAGTCTATAGTTTACTTACACCTGATACTTTAAAGAATTATGTTAAAAATGCTTTTAACCAAAGCTGTTTTCTCAGACATATTGATTTACTCCACATATATTATCTTGTTAATAAAGACGCTGTTCTCTTTCATTTAGTGAGTTGTTAATACATTTAGATGATGAAGAATCCTGTCCTGACAGCTTTTCTTGTTGGAAAACTGATATCCAGGTTGTTAACAAGAAGTATCTTCTCCAGCAGTTACTTGGGTACTGAGTGGTGTGTATTTAAACCAGATCATTGCTTCTCAGAGATCTGTACATCATCCCTAACAGAAATTAAGCAGAAAACACCTTGTCCTCAACACACCAGAGAAGCTTCCTCATGACTGCAGCAATAGGAGAGGAAATAACTGTTCCCGCTTCATTTATCTCTGGGTTTCCTGGAACATCACCTTGCCTGGTACTACGGTCTGATCACTGCTTAATCATCCTGAACGTGGTTTGGGTTTTGTTTTTTTTTTCTGTCTTTCAAGTTTCATAAAGTTCTGAGAGCTGCCTGCATGCAAAACTGATAATGTTTGATAACTTAAGGCAAAAATACCAGGTTCTTCATTTTCATTTAATTTCGCTAAGGTTAAACTCTTACCGGACTGCCAGAGTGAATAAGGAGTTTAAGATTTGATAATTTTCTTTCAAGGATATAGGTGCTTTTAAATTAACCTAGAATATTAATCAATGGAAAGGATAATGTAATCTATGTTTTCCTGATGTATTAACTGCAGTACAAAGGTAGGCTATATAAGCTTATGCAGCTGTCTACTAGAAAATCCAGGAACAGGGTTAAGAAATATAGACTCATGAGTCCCTTCCTTGACATCTAGAAAGCTGGTTTTGGTTTTTTTTTTGTTTATAATTCCTACAGCTAGTGAAAAAAATTTATAGCAATTTTTCCAACTGAAATATGGGCATTTTTGATGTTGAAATTGTTAGTCTGCATAACAGTTTGACTTCTCATTGAAAAGACATATATTCATGTGAAGCTACAATGAACATTTGATCTTTGCCGTGGAAGCTTTTACTTAGATTTATTGATACTGTTGTTTTAGTCGGTATTTTCTATGGCTTTCCCATTCTGCCCACGTTAGTCATCTGGTAGGACAGTACTGGCTGCAGCACAGTTTTAGGACTTAGATTACTCTTTTGCTAGATGAATTGCCTTTGTATCGATGATAAAGAGTCACTTAATTGTACCTGCTGTAGCAGTTGTGCTTAGATTAGGGTTGTGTTCTTAAAGCTAGTCTCCTGACTATCCATGCTCCCCACAATCCATGCTTTGCTGTTACAGAGGTAGTGGACTGCACAGATTTGACTCCTTTCAGAGGAAAACACACTTGAAGTGCTTGTAGGGCAAACCCAGCCCAGTCTGAAAGCTAACGAGCATTCAATCCATGACACCAACCAGACCCCAAGTGTGCATAGCTGAAATGATCATTAGCACCATTTCTCTTGCTCTTCAGATCCAATTCTGAAGAACTACAGCTCCTATTAACGTGCCGTGGTTATTACTGGTATGTCAGCAGCTTACGCAATCTAGACAGAGTTGCCAAGTGAGAGAAAGGTGCCCCAGATCAGTGAAGTGCTGCTGATCCCGCAGACATCAGAAGGTGCATGAAAGGAACATCACAATATACACATCTACTCCCACACTAGCAAAAGGAACATTATCAAGCAATTATTTCAAATTTAGCCTAAACTTTATTTGGTTAAAATAGTGGAAATCATCATGACAATGCTTTAGGTTTACACTAATGTCAGGGTATGGGTTGTGGATTTTTTCAGGGAAGTCAACTGGACTTTGGAATAAAAAAGGTTAAGAAATACTGTCCCTGAAAGCACTTCTGGACAACTGTCCCACCTTTGCTGGTTCAACATGACTGTGAAATCACTATGATGTTTATTATGGATGACATCGGCTAAATTTACTGGCAGAGTGAGACAGTATCTGGATGGGAACAAACTCTGAGTGAGGGTTAACTGCCTGAGGCTCTACCCACAGTACATTTCAATGAAGTTGGTACACTGAAAAAAAAAAAAAAATCAGAAGAGATCACAGCATTTTTATTAGCTCCTGTGTTAAAAAAATGAACGTGCTATTGTGGTAAAGGTTCAGAGCATACATGTCACCACATGCTTGGCTACAACTAGGTCAGCATGTGAGTATACTTTGCCATTCACAGCAGGTGAAAAGGGTGCAGGTTTCCTATACCAATCAGCTTTGCAGCGAGTCTGTCTGGTCTGGTAACATTGGCAGAAGAATATAGCTACTTACAGAGGGAGCACAGCCTTTCTGTAAGGTTCCCTGATAAAATTTTCTACAGAATTTTCTCCCTTCTTCTTTCCCTCTGTGCAACGGTGGCACGCTGACAATTAATGATACTTCATTTTAATTAAGATAATGTAATTAATGGATGTCAAAAGCATTCTGTGTTACTGTATCATCAAATATGTTGTTTTAACAATTTGTTTAACAATGTTCTGGCTTTGAGGGAAACTGCCTTCTGATTTGTGCTTTCTTTTCCAAAGTACTTAGCTTTAGATATATTTAAAGACCTACTGAAAGAGATGAGGTAATGCAAGGTCTTATTTTTTCTGCTTTTGCCTTTTATTTTGTTTGAATTCCATTATTCCATTTTCTAGCGCTGGTTCCGGATTTTTGAACATTCTTATCAAAATTTTATAAACCAAATAAATAACCCAATGAAACGATGAAAATTCTCACTTAGATATGGGACTAAGATAGGGTACTGTCCTGATAATAGAGGTTGGTAGGCTAGCACCTGTATGAAGACACTATTTGCACTGTAGCAAATCCATTTATTTTAGGTAATGGGTGGGATCTTGTTCCTTTCTGCCCATCTGTTAAATTGACGGTCTCCACATATTGATATGCAGAAGAGTGTTTATAAGCATTTCCTTAACCATTTGAGGGAAAATAATCTGGATTAGTATAAAACACTTATTTAAATTGTGAAGACTAACCCAGCTGATTTTGCCTGAGCAAATCCACAAGTACTCAAGTGTAGGGATGTAATCTTCAACAACAGGCTGGTAGATAACAGCAAGAGAGCAATGACAATAATTTATACTCTGGACACTATGGTTTTTTATAGAAAGTAAAAATTTGAATCTTAGAACAAAACATTTAGCATAGGTTTTTTCTGGTTTGTGCCATCCCACTATTTCTTTTATTATTTGTACCGTAAGTGTTTTCTAATTAAACACTGAGGATGATTAGACTTAGGGGATCTTTGATTTATTTTTTTAGCTTAAGTAAATAACAATGTCTCAATTCACATGTTTCCTTTTCTGTCATCTTCCGCTAAAATTACTTTTTTAATGTCTCTGCTTTGCTGTTTTTAAAGCCAGTTAGAATCCTTCAGAGATCTGATGTTTTATAAAGTTCTCCACCCACATCTTAGAAGAGGTGTTTTGGTTTAGGTACAACTTCCACTCATGGGATACATAGGAGAAACATTTTATTGAATGGAATGAGAGTATATAGCCGTACTTTAATGAGTCAAACGAGGCTTTGCTATGTAGGACATTTAGGAAATCCATTATAAACCATTTCTACCTCCTCTGCTTCAAATTACCATTTTACAGGTAAATGCACTTGAGAGGGACAATGAGGTCAAATAAGTGCTTGAAGCGAAAAATCCCTCAGTTGTGATTCTGCCACTATTTGCAATTTGCTACCTGAAATTCAGTGTCTCATTAGTCTGTGCTTGAAATTTCTCATCCTTAGCACAGAGATAAGAAAGCATACAAAATCCAGCTAATGGAAATATTCTAATATTTAATTCATTGTCCAGTTCCTTCACAAGAAAATTTGTTTTTGTGTGAAACTCCGAGACCCTATCCCCACCTAGAATTATTCAGAGACATTTAAAGGCATACTTTCAAGGTAAATCATACTAAAATATGACTAAGATGCTCCTATTCCAAATAGCTTTAATTTTTTGACTATTTTTATGTATAAAAAAGCTATGCAATCATTAATGTTCCATGTACAGCTAAAAGAGTCAGAATCTCACCTTAGCTGGTCCTCCTTATTTCCCTTTTTCTTTCCCATTTCTCACCAAAATCTTACCCAATCTCGGATAACACAAACCTTTAAACTCTTCAGACAATGAGCGTACTGAAGTTTTTTATTAGAAAAACTGCAATTATTTCAGCTCTCAGTTAAGATTTTCACTGTATATGCGAAGAGCTTACAGAGGCAGTCTGTGTGTACCCAGAGGTTATCAGATGCCTTTCGGGGTATTAACTAGATTGAGGCTCATATAAGGTTGTGTATGGAATACGAATTATTGATCCTTGGATTTCCAGATGCGGTTTGATGTTGGTGTGCTATTGGTGTAGATCATATGCTTATGTTTGTATGGTTGTCTTATAGCTTTGTTTTTATGTTGAACTCTCCTTCTGCCTTCAGACTTCGGACAAGCGTGCAAATGTCTCTAGGGACGCATTCACAGAATCACAGAATCACAGAATTATCAGAGTTGGAAGGGACCTCTAGAGATCATCTAGTCCAACTCTCCTGCTAAAGCAGGATTGCCCAGAGCACATTACTCAGGACTGCATCCAGGCGGGTCTTGAAAATCTCCAGGGAAGGGGACTCCACAACCTCCCTGGGCAGCCTGTGCCAGTGCTCTGTCACCCTCACCGTAAAGAACTGTTTCCGTGTATTTGAACGGAACTTCCTGTGTTCTAACTTGTGCCCATTGCCCCTCGTCCTGTCACTTGGAACCATTGAAAAGAGCCTGGCTCCATCCTTCTTCAACCCACCCTTTAGATACTTGTATGCCAAGTATCTAAGTATTCTGCCCCAAGTTACTCCAGGAATGAGTTTGGTTGACTTGGCAGGGTTAGGTTTATGGTTGGACTCCATGATCTTAAAGGTCTTTTCCAAACCAAGTGGCTCTATGATTCTATATTCTCTTATTTTAAAATGAGTTGCAATCAGCTATTTATATTCAGAAATACCTATATTATTTAAAAAGGGCCTTGAAAGACTAATATTGTCAAATTACACTAAGGGCATTTGATGAGCTTTCAGGAATTATACACATGTAAGCAGAGCAGAATTCAATCTTTTTTCTAAAAGATTACTAAACAACTGAAGAGTCCTCTGGACATTTCTGTGTGTGACATACTTGTATACACGATGCTATGACTGCTAAATATTTTAAGCAAAAAACTGTTTATCTGTCTTTAGGTATCTCTGTCAAAGTCCTTTCCTGAGAAGGAGGTGTCAGCAGGTTAGAACGTTATCTTCATTAAATAATCCAAAACAAAGTTAGTAGTTACATAGGATTCAGATTTCCTTCTTCTCCCTGCATTTTAGAATAGTAATAAATCTGGGTGAGGAAACCAGTGGCTGATACCTCTCAAGTTCAGGTGCAGAATGAAGTGGGTTTAGTTCTGCCTGATAACCTGCCAGGTATTCAGGAAAACAGAGCCATGAGCAGCTTTTCAACACAGGGTCTGCAGTTTAGTAACAGCAGTTTTTTCAGAAGCTGATGGCATTCTGGGTAGCCATTGCAACACGAATATCTCAAATAGTATTGATAGAGCACTGAACCCCAAATCTACCCACTCGCATTCAGCTTCCAAAGTGGAACGCCTATATTCGTTCTGTCACTGCCCCCACGCCATTATGCAGAAATGACTAGGCTACAATGACTATGGCATACTCAGAAAGTAGAAACCAAGAGCTAAACGTTGATGACGGAGTAAAGAACCTACTCAGTGCTCATGAATACTAGATCGGCAGATATTAGAAAGTTCGGGATTAGATTTTATGCAAAGAAAGAGAGTAATTCCTCTGTCTTTTACAGGCCTGTGTCTTGTATCAGGCGTCCTCTTCTGTTTCCTTCTGCTTTAGTTCATCTATATTTTGGTAATCCCTAAGCAGGTTTTGCAGAGTAGTTGGTGTTGATTGAAATGGTAAATTTTGTTTGCCGTGTTTAGGGTACCACATATGTATGGCTTCATTTTCAGTGGTGTTGTGAAATTTCAGCTCTGCCCACTAAAATATAGTTTAAATATGATTTTGAGGGGGAAAATGTCTAATTTAAGAGAGTAACTTTAGGCCTTCCTTGGGCACCTACTCCTTGAAGTATCTTCCAGAATCTTGTGTTCGGTATGAACTTACGTTGCAGTGTGTCACATTGAGGACTGGGCCTCTAGGGACATGATGCCCAAACTACCATCCTATTGAGCACTGAGCCATCAGGAGCATGAGGACAGGGAATGCTGAAGAGAAGGAATAGCTTTAGCTGAGCAGACAGCTGTCATCCATGACTTCTTTGATAGCATGCTTTTACATTTATACGTTAAAAAAAAGGTTTTATCTGCCATGCCTACAGGAAACATGTATGAAAACATCTAGCATGCCACCTAGCAGGGGGCAGTAATAAATATACTAACTCCTCACTGTACTGAATACTGTGATTCACTGAACAGTGCACTTTACACATGGTTCATATTACATATGCCCCAACAATTCATTTAGAAACCCAAACTGTATTTATTCAGAACGTACCTGTGTTTCAGAAAGCTCTGCTAGGAAGTGCTCTGTACTTTTAGGAACATTGATGTCTTGTCATAATCATAAACTTCAGTTCCTTCTGTTTCTGGTTATTGTCCAGGGACAATTGTACTACGCCACAGGGAGATAACTTCCGGGTTATTGTCAATACATTCTCGTGAAATTGGGTGTAATGTCTTGGGCTGCATGATATTAACTATGTGTGGTTGCATTTTGCGACATCTATCACTGACTTATGTTAATGTAATTCATTTTTTTGCACAGCAGAGTATTTTGAGATACCTTATAGTAGGTATCATGATATATAAGGAATGCGCTGCCACTGTTGGTCTCCTGAAAGCCTTTTCTGTGATAAATTGAACATTATATCATACCTCAGTACAGCTAACCTCAGTTTCACAATCAGCAGTGGTTCAGTTTATAATTTGTCTATGTTTTACCATGGTGATTGTTGTCCTAGGATACTCTTCCATTCTTTGTTAATACTTGTAAAGAGTACACAGAGCGTTAATTTAGGTGAAGTGTCTCCTACATGCTTATTTTGAGACGTTATAATTTCAAACTGGGAAGTTCCCAGGGTATGTTACATGTTTTCTGTTCCCACCCCATCCACCTTTTAGAAAACAGCCATTTACCTGGAGTTTTAAATATATGTAAAAAGACTTTCAATGCTTTTTTATTAGCTACAAGATCAAATTTAGTTAAAATCTGGTATTGTTCTAGGACAATGATCTTTAACAATTTGCGAATGGGGAGTAATACGTTCTTTTTTTCTGACTGATTTGAACCCTGAGCTTTGAAATGCAAATCTAATTTTATATTTTAGGTGGTAGAGGCAAATCTGAGTGTTTTTCAGTTGTTCATTGCATCAGGAACACTTTCATGATTAGCCGGCACAATGATAGTATTTGGATGTAGTAGCACAGCATGGATGAAACTGGGCTCTGGGGCAAGGAATGAAATGTTGTATCCTGTCCAACAGTGCATGATGCCGATTTTCTGTCATCTTCATAGCGTGGCAGGTGGCTTTGGCCTGCAAGCCCTCAGAGAGGAGTTGTACTGTGTATGAGGGTACCCATTTCTGTAGGTTTGTGCAAAGAGAAAGGAAAGGTATAAAATACATTTGAGTGTGCTTTGAGCGTGCCTCTGAAAGAATTTCCTTGAAATTTAGGAGGTGAAAAAAATAAATCATTAACTGGCATGAATTATTATGGCTAGAAGGACTGTTATCTGTTCATCTCTGGAAAGAATTTCATGGTTGAGGCAGCACTGGGTTGCCACAGAGTAAAGAACAAGAGCGGTGCAAGAGCACAAATGGTAGGAAAAACCATAAAAGTCTTCTCAGAAAATAACTGCAGATTCCTTTGTAACACAACGTATATACTCAGACCAGTTTTATGTTAGTCTATTTTTGGGTCACTTATCATGTTCATTTGTCTGAATGTGGAATCAGCCCTTTGTTTATTGGTGCTGTCTGTTATTGCTTGTGGTTTCTCTTACAGCAACAACCAAAATTCCCAGTCATCATTAAATTAAATATAAGCATTCTCTTCCTCAGAGAGTTTTTGATGTCAAGACAAAGACTATCACTGACCCACGACATCTGTACAAAAATTATGGCAGAGACTATAAACGTCAGTAGACTACAGTGGGTGGGACAACAAAGAATGGTCAACACAGAGCCTTTCTTGCCTTAGAAAACCTAAGGATGAAGAGATAGTAATATATTATAGATTCCTTCCTTGATACCATTGCTGCGTGGAAAAAGTAGGACTCTCTCTGGTACCTACATAAAAATACAACTATGTTCCATCTGAGCAACAAAGTTGAATTGTCCAATTTCAGTGTTTGCAAACGAAGGTGTCTGCTGTGTATTGTAAAGAGGACTGTTCTTTAGGGTGTGTGAGCAGAAACCAGTAGCTCTGACAGTTTTGTTCATTAGCATTTGCCTGTGGGTACTGGTCAAAAGTGACTAACATGCCAGAGTGGATATTTTCTGCACCAGTTTTAATTTTTAACACTTCAGGCATTTTGGAATATCTCCCCAAATATCCTGAAAACTGGATTTTCTGTTGCACTAAAGTGAACTCAGTAGTGCAGATGCTGAGGGGGAAAATACATATTCTTCATGCTTGCTCTGAAGCTGATGATAACATGTTCTGAAGTTGATGATAACAGATAACATTTCCAAAGGACTGTCTGTCAGCCTTGAATAAGTGGAACAAGGTATGCCCCAATCTCTTTACCTTTTGGCTAACATTTCTGCAGTTAAGAGCTTCCCCACACTAAAATTGCCTTCTGGGAAAACTGGATCTAGAAGGTAACTCATTCTGCATCAGGTAAAGGAAATACAACGAAAGGTCCTCCATTGTATCCTCTCCTCCTCTCTCTACCCCAGAAAACACAAACAATGCTCAAAGAGAAGAAAGAGAGCAAAAGAAAGAGAATCACCACTCGTTTCCTATGTTTTCCTTGGGTTACTTCTTTCCCCACTCTCCAGCTAAGATTTATAGTAATTAAAAAACACAGAAAAATTGGGTTAGGAGTCCCTATCCTCAGATTCATCAATGTAGGGCTCAGACTAGTTTCTCGTTTCCATGTCAGAGTGATGTTGCCTCCTCAGTTGATGTGGTGGTACAGTCATTCTCTTTGGCTTGGCTGTAGAGACATTGCTGCAGAAAGCAGGCCACCCAAAGTACGCTTTAGGATGCTGAAATCCTCTGCCCCTTTGTGCCAGTTCTGCATATGGAAAGATAACTGTGGTGCCTGTCTCGGAAATACTTTTCCCCTCCTAACAAATTCAGCCGTAGTTGTCATCATTTTGACAGAAAAGCTGAAACGTTTATGAAATGGCAATTCCCCATTGGTGCTAATTAAAGGCTACTGAGAATATCATTGCAAATATTTGCATCGATGGATTGTCTTATATTATAATGGTAAATCTTTACATTAAGCAACCTAGAACAATTCTTTCCAAGGAAATACAACTTTTTGAAATGCAGGCATAATAATGCTAGAGTACTTACTGTCATCCAGAAAGGCAATTATGTGGACTAAAGCAGCATGACCTATCAGTAGAGGACAAGCTTTTCTCTGATAATCTCACTTGACCACTGCATCTGTATCTGATCTTCAGTCCAGCTCTCCTGTGATATTGGTTAGAAGGGACCGGTTCTCAGCTTTACATCGAAGATGAGTTTTATTTATTGGGCACTATTCTGTTAGGAAAGAAACAAATGTCTTCTATCCGAGGAAGGTGAAATGAAAATTAGAGCATCTTGCTGTTCTCTTATATTATAATATGTGAGCCGTTACCATTTTGCCCAGCTAAATAGTCTTTTCAAGCAATCTATTTTCTTAATTTTTTTCTTTTCCTTTCAGATAGTTTTGAAAACTTCTTTCATACCTAGGATATGAAGAATCATAGGAACAGCTTTACAAAGGTATTTCTCTCTGTTCTCTTTTATCTTTAGCTCAGGTAGACATTTAACTACTCTTAAACTTCATTCATGTGCTTACCCATACTTTTAAAGCTAAGATATGTAGAATCTGTTAAAAGGATGTTTGTTTACCTGTGTAAAACTTTAAAGGTTACTGCTAAATTGTGCTACACATTGCTATTTTTTAATTGAATGAAGAGAATCTTGCAAATGAAAAGCTGTAATTTTTTTTCCTAGAGGAATAAAAAAATTTCTTGCTCATTCTTATTTATGGAATTGAATTGAGGAGGTAGAAATGTAGGTGGAACTATCTGTTTGAAAAACTGGCCAAATAGTTGTGAGTTTTAAGCACGAGTAATATTAATAGAGCATATTTTTTTGTTATTCATAGAAAACAGAAATACTACACATTTGGCTAGCCAGTCATGTTACGTTAGTTACAGAGAGCAAGAGTGCCATTGGCTTCTCCTCTACATTCTCATTGATATGCAGGACAATGGTTACATGAGTTTTAATGGATGGAGAAATTTTCTTTTTTTACATATGCCATGACTTCTTGGGAGATGTCCAGAGTCACAGAATATAAGATTAAGCTTATCCACAGAAAATAACTGACTTCCCAATTAATATTATTATAAAGCCTATAATTTACCAACTTTGACCATCTGGCCAGCTCTAATTTTCTCATTTCAATGTCAGTTCTTCCTGTTTATCCTTGGCTAGTGAGCTCCTTTAGCCTTATACGTTTTCAGCTCTATTATGGACTTATGACCGTGGCTTACAACTGAATGCACATCCTAAACACAGTTACTATTCAGTAAATGAAGAGTTTTGTGGGCAGATAATTTTAAAATTGATTAGCTGGGGTGAAAGTATTTGTTGTTCACACCAACTCAGCACCGCAGTTAATTCATGACCAACTCAAATTCTATTAGGAAGGCCAATTGAAAATATTGTTATTATTGTGAGTCCTAATTAATGAGTATAAACTATTTGTTTGCTGAAATAAGGGACGTAGGATTTTCAGAAGGTTTAATCTCTCTATTTCAGTGGGAAACTTGGTAAATAATATCACCAGAGAACTGCAGTTCCAACCCGTGATCATTCTGGAAATAATCTGTAACCATGATGGACTATTTCAGTCTAGAAATAGGGAGATTCTTAGTGAGAAATCATTACCATAATTATTTTGGATACCAATTTTCTATTATTAAGACAGAAATTATATGTCTGTCTTAACACATCATTTCTGTATCAGTTTTCAGATAAAAATGCATACCAGAGTCTTATAAAAGTAATGTATCTGTGACACAAAACTTCTCTGGAAACAGTTTCAAAGATCTGTTAGAGACTATATTATTCTGGCATTTTTCCTGAGCATTTAATCACGTCTCATCTCTGGAGCAAAGACTTGATTTCAGTCAATAGCAGTGAAACCAGCCATTAAATAACGAAAAACAGAAAAGGAAGAAATGTTTTGAGGAAGAAAGGGCTGTTGAAGAGTTAATTTGTTTTTAAATAAAATTTGCTGCTCTGTGCAAAAGGAAGGGAAGTTATTTGCACTTCTTTTATCAGATTCCTCCTACTGCTCCAACTGTGCTCTGGTTTTTCTGATTTTCTCTAGAAGGCAAATCTGAGTGCGGTGATCAAAGATGCACAATTACTTATTATTCACCTAAGCTGTTCCACACACTTAATACTGATACTATTTAATATTGATACTATTTAAAATCCTTCTTTTCCAGGCTTCTCTAACTTTCTGATTGACTTTTGGGTCCTAAGGCTGTCTCCACTGCTATTGGCAAGTATACAGGACCAGGACTCAGACGTTAAACAAGCTGCATTCTAAAAAAGAGTCCAGGTACATTTAGGAGTAATGGCAATCCAGTGTTCTTACTATAATGTTAAACATGTATTAATAATGATCATTTATGGTACAGCTTAACTAATATTTGGCATAAATTGCCATCTAAAACCACTAACAAATAGCATGGTAACAACCATTAACTAACGCTATGTTTCAACCTTTCCCCAGTGATCAAATAATAAACTGCAATTTTACATTCACATCAATATTTGTTTCTATCTACATTCCTATTACTTGAAACATTGCTTTGCACATTTTTCTATTACTCGTCTTGCACATGGGTAAGTTGAAAAACCACCACCCATTCCGTTTCTTAAAGTACTCATCGTTATTTTGACTGAAATATCATAAAGACATTGAATTCTGACATTGTGTAGTTAAGTACGTGAACAATGAAAATGCAGTTCCTAACACAGAAAATAAATGATGAACCTTTATTTCAGTATTTGTGCCAGACCATTGCATCTTACTGTAAAACAGACAAACTGTAAAAGCTAGTGGATCATATAATTATAGTTGAAATACAGTAGGGGAAAAATGAACATATTTAAATGCCCTTTTTCAGATGAATAGCTCAGCAATGTGCCGTATGTAGGCAGTAATTGTGCTGAATGCAGCAAGTTCTGAGTTCCATGTAGTGCTAAAACAAATTATTCAAGTAACAATGGAGGTGAAAACTCTTTCAGGAGTAGATTACACAACCAGCTAAATCCAGATATAATAGCCTTAAATACCAGTACATCTTGATTTCAAATTGGACATAAATGCTATATTATGTTATGCAGAAAATAAGGCTAGAGTTGTACTTAGTATTTCATTCTAAAGTATCTGGCTTTGTAGTGAAGCTAGGCATGCATTTTTCAACAGAGTATTTCTTTCCTTCCTTCCTTCCTTCCTTCCTTCCTTCCTTCCTTCCTTCCTTCCTTCCTTCCTTCCTTCCTTCCTTCCTTCCTTCCTTCCTTCCTTCCTTCCTTCCTTCCTTCCTTCCTTCCTTCCTTCCTTCCTTCCTCCCTCCCTCCCTTTCTCCCTTTCTCCCTTTACTCCCTTTCTCCCTTTCTCTCTTTCTTCTTTCCCCTCAAATTAGAAAAAAAAAATACCAAGCAGTCAAGAGAATTCATTCCTCCTGAGTTTTAGAAAGCTCAGACAAAAGACAAGATCCCTGTGACCAAGATCTACCTAGCATGAAAGCTATGGTGTTAGAAAGCAGCGACAGCATTATTTTAATTTGAGCCAGAATTTACTATAACCTGGTAAATCTTCTAGGAGCCAAGTGACTTCTTTCAGCTTCTATTATAGCTGATAAATCAGAGTAAAAAGATTCCCACTGATTCCTTACAAACTGGATCATGTCCTTTCCTAACCTGATCCCCGGCTGCTCAGACAATTTCTTTGTATTCCTCCCAAGCTACCTGTCCTTGCTTTGATCCTCTATAAGCTTCTTTTTTGTGTTTGAGTTTGCCAAGAGCTCCTTGTTCATCCATGCAGGCCTTCTGGTGTTTTTACCTGATTTCCTCTTTGTTGGGATGCATCGCTCCTGAGCTTGAATATTAACCAGCTTTCTTGGGCACTTCTTCCATCCAGGGCTTTATCCCATGGTACTCTTCCAAACAGATCCTTGAAAAGGCCAAAGTCTTCTCTCCTGAAGTCCAGGGTAGTGAGCTTGCTGTGCACCCTCATCGCTGCCCTAAGGATCTTAAACTCCACCATCTCGTGGTCACTGCAGCCACGGCCCCTGAGCTTCACTTTCCCCACCTCTCCTTGCTGATGAGAACAAGGAAGAGTATGTGTGAGTTATCAAGCTGTTGAATAAGAGTAACATTTTCATCACGAACAGCCAGTCTTTCATTTCCAATTTTACTCTATGAAGCAGGTTTCCATTATTGACATTAAAGATATGAAATAGTTATATCAAGGACCAGTTTAATTATACACTCAGAAAGAACTTAAGAAAATGTAGTTCACATTTCTCTCTCTCTGTATGGCAAGTTAATTTCTATAGTTATATATTTTTCAGAAAGACAACATTTTGGAGGGATGGTTATCCAAACCGAGAAAATTAACAAATAAAACCACTAAGAAAAGAGTTTTGTAGGAAAACTATTTAAGATTTAGTACTGTGCCTCTTAACAGTGGTACTCTGGTACCCTGACACTTAGATTTAACCGTGAATAGGTTTCTCAAAAATACATGTGACAGAAGCCAAATCCTGATTTTAGTGATATTGACATAAGCCATGATAATCTTATGGCCAGAGAAATATGCACGTCAGAATTCTACAATACATTTTTGTAAAACTCACTGCACGTGGAAATGAGCTATATCTGTTGACTATCTTACATTTCACTTGATATCCATTTCCCAAAAGATTCTTTTGCTTTAGGAAATCATCTTCAATGCACAGTATTTGATTACCTCATCTGGTTCTAGATAAATAAAATAAAAATAACTTAGTAGATCTGTGCTCATTATTGCTTGATAGCAGACTGGAATTTAATGAACAGTACCAGTGCTCATTCTTTGCTCATTTTTTGACAAGCTCTCATGCTTGCATTTAACACCATTTTCTTTCAAAAAAGCCCTGTCACAATCATCAGGCAAGGTAGGCTTCTTATGTGCGTCTTTCTGGACGTCAAGTAGCTACTTCAAGATGTGGTTAATGTGCTGTAAAAACTGCAGAAAGGTTATTTGTTAAGCTATTTCTGATCAGTCTTGAAAGAGTCACTGTCGTTGTATGTAATGTGTATGACATTAACAGTCTCTGATCAGCATATGAAACCATATGGTTATCCATGCATATGTGTTTCATCACATCATTGAAGAAAGTGGACACTTCTGAAATTCTTTTGTAATCATTCTTTACTGAACACACTGAATGAAGTGGCCTACTAGCTAAGGAAGTTCAATGACATATAGCCAGATGAGGATCTCTGAAGCACCTTGAAATACACGGGTGTGTTCACCACACAGGACAAGCAGATTAAGGATATATGTCCTTAAACATTAGTATTTATTATTTGTATGCAAGTACTGTTGTGCTTTTTGTGGTATTTATAGAATTAAATTTTTCAGCCAACTTCATTCACCTTGTAGATAAAGAGAAACCATAAATTGACAGCAAACAGAATGTCATTGTGGTAGCATTATTTGTGTCAAAGATATCATGTCTTCACTGGAAGGCTAGCAGGAAGATTCAGGACAGTAAGTAACATTGTGTATCAAATCTAAAAGTTTCTAATTTATTACCTTTTCCCTTAAATCTGCACTGTAACTTACGTTCACTTTCAACTCAGTAAACACAGCGTTTCCTTTTCCTTTTGAATGGATATCACTAAAAGGCAAGAAAGAATATCTAAGTCTACTGTGCTCTGTTGTCCGAGCTTCTTGGAGTGTGGGAAGAAAATATATTATTACTCTGATAGTAGTACTGGAAACATTCACAGTGTTTACTTCAGCTAAGGAAAGTTGACATGACTTATGGAAATTACTTAAGAGGGAGTACATTCTGTACAGCTCCTCTGTAACATCTGTATTTGCTAGCTCCCCTTCTAGCCCTCATTTAACATGTATGAAATTTAATCAAAGTTCTCCGGATTAAAAATTAAGCATGGATGAATCTGTTCCAAATATAAGATTCCAAAAGTTTTTCTCAAATGTGAATTAAGCTAATTTCTTTTTTTTCTTTTCCCAACTCTTCTAGGATTTTTTTTTTCATTCCTTATTACATTGTCTTAATCACCTTTAAATAATCTTGCCCTCACCACAAGCCTCTAAAATCACTGGGTAAAATGTCAAAGTCCATAAACGCTGGTCTGTCCTCAGTTTTTGTGACACCCCTACCGCAAGGTTTAGAAACTGTTGTGGTAAAGCTTCTAAAGGATGTAGTTCTGATGTTAAAAAGATGTTCATCTCAATGCAAGTCATTAAGATGAGCTCTAATTAAGACCTACTTTGAACGTAAATTTAGAAACAGGACATGGCTTTTAACTGGATCTCTGCAGGTTTTCTTCCACTGTTCAGTCATTTCTGTTAGTTGTATAATCTCCATGACGCTGCTGTCTGAGTTTAATATTCAGATCCTGTGTCAGTGCTTAAGCTCCTGTCAGTAGACTCCTACCTACCTTCTACCAGCTGTGCACTACATCTGCCTGGAACCATTTAGCTTTAGATGCTGTTGGCAGTGTAGGACTAAATCAAATAAGAGTTTTAGGAGCCTTGGTTTTTGGACCCCAGATAGGAATCCAGAAGCCCGGTGCTAGGTTTGCCCAGATGCTCAGTCTGGCATTTTTTTCCATCTGCTCTGAATTGCCCCAGAGAGATCTCTGCTCAGGATTGGCCAGCTATTGGCAATGCAGGATGTTTCTAAACTACGACGCACTCTCAGCAGGCTACTCTGCGTGATCCCTGTTGCAGATTCTCTTTGCAGTCCTCAGCAGTAAAATAAACGGGTGTGTTACAATGCTCATTTTCCTTCCCCCTTCCTTTTCCTTCCTTTTCCCTTTCTCACTCCTGGAGAGCCAGAGTACCCAGGCAAACTTGTGTAATGGACTGCAGTGAAACAGTTTGCAAGAGAGTAGTGAATTCCTTCTTATCTCAAAATATAGGTATGGAAGTGAAGCCATGAGGACACTAACTACAAAACTTTGGTTGCGCCGCTGTTGCAGAAAAGAGACAGGACCATATTGCAGCAGCTTTCCACTCCAGAGCAAGTTTTCTCACAAGGCAATTAAACAGGTAAGGCAAGCAGCTTTATGCTGAGCCAGGGACAAAATGAACAGTTTGCAGAAACATATCATACAGTAGAAAGTGGATTTACTCTAACTATTTTTCAGTCTCTTCTTTTGCAGTTTTCCTTTGCTCGATTCCATCTGAAGTACATTAGTTACTATGGAAACAGCAGTGTCACTGGCATGAGTCTAAGCATGCTGATGTCCACTACTACAGTAATAAGCCAATTTCTTTAATGGTTTAGCATATACAGTGTGGTTTGGGAAATGTAGAATTTCAGATGGTAGAATACAATGAAAAGACGGCAAAAGACGGCAATGGTCATAATTTTCACCTTGCAAAGAAAAAAGTCACGATCATTCCATATTATAGAATTTTTGCCCCAAAATAAACATCAGTTGAGAATAAACACTTGTGTATTGTCCTATTTCCACAGAAATAGTGGCAATAGCTTAGCCTGAATTCTGATTTTCATAGTTTCTGTAATTATAACATAGAGCAACAACTTGCATTGTGGATGTTTGCTGTGGGAAGAAGGAATTTTATTTTCATTATTCTGTTTCAAGATGCTTTGCCCTTTACAATCTCTCACTTGCATGTTTTTCCCAAAAGCTTGATTCAGGGTTTCAAAAGTACTTTAGCAGCCAGCTCCATGTTGGCCTGTTGCTTTGAGTTGGAGAAAGCCTTGGTATATTTTTAGTGCTGTGCGGAAATATAAATTGTAAAAAAGAAAAAAGTTATTTCTCAAATCTGCTGTACAAGGATTCTACCAAGAATCTTTATTGGGTTTGGAATGAGAATGGATCATTTGTCAATATAAGAATTTTCTTTCATAAATGATAAAATTTCTGTTGGTTGATAAACACATATAAATGCCACTGAAAGGTAAAGAATCGCTGACCAGAATGTCATGATGGGTCTCAAAATAACCCTACCAGATATACTGTGGCCCAGAATTTTTAAGACTATTCAACTACCTTGTATGTGTATGTAAGCAGGGTGTCTCAGTTGTATCTTCTGCATGTTTTTTCATATAACCCCTTCATTTAAAAACTTTGAATGTTGTTTAGGTTTATTTCTGCACATGGATATTGTCTTCGTTGTTTGTTTCTACTGTCTTTTAATAATAAAAAAGCTTAAATTCTGATGAATCCTGAGTTGTCTAATAGGTCATGTACAAAAAAAAAAAGGTTTAATTTCCAGCTAACTAAATGGTTAAGAATTTTCACAGAGAATAACAATTTTTTCACTACAAAAATAGATACAGTTTTAAAATTTGTGGGCTAGCTGTTCGATATAAAGAGACAAAGTAGAGCATAGTACAAATTTCCACTGAAAGGTTAACTTTTGGAGGAACTAATTGTAGATTCATCAGACATAAGATACCAGACTTCGAAACAGGATGAGTTTTCTATTCCTGGAGGAACATCCAGATGTAAACTCATTATGTCTTTTTAAAGAAAAATTGCAGGACTTGTCATTTATATGATGAACTTTGGCTTCATAACTGTTTCCAGGATTTGAACAATTAACACTGTGAACTTTAGTCTTTGCTTCATTTATATAAAATGCATCTGAAATAACCATTTATTTGCATTTCATTTGAAAGGTTACCATTTGATGTCCTGGTAAGTGACACAGTTCTGTTTTCCAAACTGTTGATTTCTTTCAATACTTTAGCTTCAGATGTTCATTTGTCTGTAGATTGTATTCAGATTATTTACATTTCTGTTTTTATGTGAGGCGGGTTAAGGATATATGCAGTGCAACTCCCTTGAGCTTTGGAATACAGATTTTAGTTGGGTTTATACCATGCTATATGAATAAGAGAGAATGCTAAAATAAAAAAAGTTTTTTAAAGAATTATTAATTTTGATAACACAATGGAACATTGAAAACAATATCAACCCATAGACTACATTTTAGACTACATATTTAATGCAACAAATATTCTGCATCCTTTAATCTAAAGTCAGGGCCAGCTGTTGACTTCATTCAGTCCTCCTTCATTTAGTGTCCTGTAAGCCCTTTCTCTCTAAGCACAATTATTAAAAAATTGTTCTTCACTTTACTGGCAACACCTCTGTCAGTTTTTGTTGTCTTCATCTTAGCTACTACTGTTTCCTCTCTCACCTCCGAACATCTCATCTCTTCCATTTACCTTAAATGATATTTCCAATACCTTGTTTCTATCGTGCCTTATTCTATTCTATGTTGTTACAAATCAGTGAAGCCCAAGGCTCTTAATCCTTTCTCTGTGGAAGAATACATTTATGCAGGAAGGCCAATGTCAACTCTAAACTTCTGATGAGCTTGCCTATAATTAATTACATTTTCTGTAGAATACCTAAGGCTCATTGAACGGTTGGAGGTCGCTGTTAGACTGCTGCATTATTTACAGAATAATTCTGTATTGGGACTGCATTAACGATTTTAGACTGGAAAATCTTTAGGCAGGAAGTAGGGCAGTTTTCATTTACATCTTCAGTGGCACTGAACTGGTGGTCATTTCAGTAAATAATAAGGATATATAAGAAAATAGCAAACATGTTGTAACCCAAGCTGTGTACAACTTCACACAAAGAGCAGCTACTGGAACTACTATTAGGAAAAGAACAAAACAAGCCCTCCAGTGGTGAAAGATCAACTAGAAAAATCACTTCAAACCTGAGCACTGGAAATCCAGGTAAACAAATTTCAAGAAGCAGAAAACTGTCCTTCCCAGCTTCCCCTGTGAGACTTTTTTTTTTCTCCAGGTAGGATAAATTGCTTTTTTTCTCTTGTCCAGACAAAGATATTGTGTGACAGAACCTTGGGTTCAAACTGAATGGAAGGAAAAGCCCAGTTTCTGTAACATGTTGAACCAGTCAGTACACATTTGAGATAATTTTATATGGGTACTTATTTGGATATTAATTTTTTTTCTTTTCTACCCAGTTTTCCAAATGCTTTTGATGTGCGTCATTTTATTAATGGATGCTGTAATGTTGCTGAAAACTACTAGTCTCTTTTTTCACAGTAACTAGTTTCATTGTTGAAAAATTGTGTTGATTACATTTTAGCGTTTAAAAAATTTACTCTCGTGACAGACTTTAAAATCTTGTTATATTTTATTGGAACTTTAATTTGATTTTATTTTTTTTATGTCCATTAAGAAAAAAAACAACCCAGAAGCAATGTAGTGAAGTCTTTTTGTAGAAGGATAGTTCCTACAAGTGGAAATTTTGGGCTTTAATTGGAATTCTTATCTACTGAAACAAATGGTTAAAGACAATTCTAAAAAAATTGGATTCCTAATTGTAAGATCGGCAGTAACCATAATGTATTTTTGCCATTTGCTGGACACAGAAAACACAATGTTTTCTGCTATACTGGAAGAGTGACATCAATATATTTTTAGTGAAGTTTGTTCTTTCACAGAATGCAGGCATTCTTTGCCCACTTAATGAAGTAGTAACACACTATGACATTTTTTTTCTGCTTACATATTGCTGAATAGTAATTTGTACAGCAAAATTTGTTCTTGGTTTAGTATTTTCAGTATTTTGCATTTATATTTTATTGTGCTAGATATTCTGCTACAGTATTTATGAAGTGCTCAGATTTCAGCTCCTGAGAGAGATCTGCTAAGGGTTACAAAGCAATTAAAAACCTGAAAGTTGACCGGAACAGCTGGTAAAACCAACAATTCTCTTGTTTGCTGTGGTATACTGACAGCAATCAGAATTTGATATTGCTAGACTAGGAAACTGTAAGGTAAGAAATTGTTTGACTAATTTGTTGATACTGAAGTCTTTACATCTGCTACAGAATATTGAACTATTCTTAGAACACATTCTTGGAACCATTAGCAGTAATAAACACTACTGTGTTCTTTATGTGGCAGCTCTGTCACAGATAACATGACTGGTAATTCACTTTTATTGTGTGGCTCAGCAGTGGATTACTACAATCTCCTATGTTCTTCTGCGGAGCTTGAATTGTGTTTTAAATTTCAAGCACAGGACAAATAATTGTGTGGGTTTGGAAAACCCACGTCTTTGACTCTTGATTCCTAATTTGTAAACATTTCAGATTCTGTGTAAAAGTACTGCAAGTAGCTATTAACTATGACATATTAATTCATAGCTGTCAATGTTTTTCTGTGTAAATTCCTTAGCCTTGCTGCAGCAAGAGAAGGCAAATTCTTCTCAGCTGTAAAAACTGTACCCTACCAGTGGCTCCATGTAGGATGCTTATGTGTGTAATGCATTGACATAGAACAATCTGCTGCAAAACCCAGCTATGCTCATTAGTGGCAATGTTTATAAAACAATGCCCCAAACAACACATTTGCTCAACACATCTAAGAGAAAGTTGCAGCCTACTAGCAACTTGACAACATTTAGCTTTCATACGTTTTCTTTTTTAGATCATGATTTTCTGCAGAGATTATAGGATCCGTTTTCAAGGTAAGCTCTTGACTCCGTGTTTAATCACCTCAGTCTGTGGTCTGTTATTTCAAGGTAATAGGCATCAGCAACTTTTATAGAAATAAAGGGTTGAAGTAGATATCATACCTGAGGGGCAGCTTCTTTGGTTCTTAGGTTATTCCTAGAGCGTGTCCAACTTCATCTGAAGCAAGAATATTTCTGTTTCAAAGAGGTCAGTACGCTGCTCTTGAGGTCTGGATGTCTAGCCGTATTTTATATGACTAGATAAAGACATATCAAAACAGCCAAGGTCTATAAGCCCAGAACAGGTACTGGAGGTGATTATGGAGGGATGGATGAGCACTAGCTCTCTCCCCAAAGCTCTTCCCCAGCTGACCTGCAGAGGTTCTGTTATTTCCAGACATTCATATGTGTAGTATGGTGGCTGAGCTCTGGCACTAGGTTATCAGCCCCTTACAATAGTCACGGTCATGCTCTATTTTGACTGCCTACTAATGCATTCCTGACAAATCCAGATGTGAAAGAGAAAGGACAGCAAAAATGTGCACAAAATGTAAATAAAAATAGAACATTTTCTTTGTCTGAAAATTTTCCATTTGCTTGGATTGAAAACCTTGCTCTGAAGAATGATAATGTTATTCAGTTCCCCTCTGGAAAGTTAAAAAAGCAAACACCATATATAATAAAAATTTTAAGCATGGTCAAAGAGTACCAGTAAGCCCTATAGTAATAGCCATAAGCTTATACCATAGTGCCGGAGTACCCAAGATCGGAAAGATCATTAGTAGATTGCTAAAACAGGTCTCAATTCAAAAGATAAAAATTAATTTTAGCAATGTATTAATGACCTTTCAAATAGAGTTTTTTCTGTGTTTATGCGTAAGCTGGCTTTAAATTTAACAGAAATGGGGATTGTTGCAAAAAGCAATTTAGAGGCTCAGACTTGTATATGCCATTTAATATTCAATTCTGAACTTTCAAAGATATTTGTACCTCAGAGATAGTTATCTCTTTCTGTTTCACCCTTTGCTTCTATCAAAAGTAATAAAATGTAAATAAGTGTACAGTGCTATCAACTTTTTCAGTTAGGTGCTTTGTAAGTCAAGATAATCAACACTAGATTGAATAACTAGTTCAAATCTTTGAATCTTTCTATACCCACCATAAGAAAAAAAAACAAACAAAACAGAAATATCAAGATAAATCCAGCTTGTTTTTATAGTGCTCATGACTTTTTCCTCCATAATATTAAACGAGAATGTAAAACAAAATGCATTCCTTCACTCAACATTTATTTGCTATATAAAGCTTCAGCAATAATGTGTTTTCCTCCTTCATTCTACTTGAATTGATTGAAAAGTTTTACGTATTTACCAAGCTCACGCTTTGCCTGAGTTCATGAATTATGCAATTAACCATGAATGTAATTTCCTGCATTTTACGGCAAAAGCTGTAATTACGTAATGCAGTGCTATATTGAGAGAGCTCATTCATAAACTATGGAACACATTAGAACAATTTCTTACATGGGTGAGTATTCTTGGGTAAACAGCTCAGGTGAACATGGTTATTTGTCTAATAAGCTATTTCCGGGCAGTTTTTGTGCAGGGGCAATATTTCTTAGCTACAGTATTTTCAGGAGCACTTTCACCAGGTTAAGGATGAGCAGGAGATCAAAGGTATTTTTGTATGTACACTGAAAAGATTCTAGTAACTTCATTTTTCCTACCTTAGAGTGGGTTTATAAATACACATGGACATTAAGAACGTGTGGTAGAATGCAACATCAGTAGGTGCTTAATCCTTATAATTCTATTGTGGATCATTTAATGTAGTTATCCACAATAAAGTCCAGATTATTATACTGGCACCACTTTATGCTGTGTGGTTTAAGCTATGATCTTAATGAGAAGGAAGTCAAAGAATTGTTTATTTTGTTACTGAACAATTCTAATGTAGTAATACAATTAGAAATCATGACTATTTTGCTTCATATTACATTTAGTTTGAAACAAATCTGTGATCTCTGAAAACTTAATAGTTCTCAGCACACTGTGTACACCAAGTAAACAGTAAGACTTGCAGAATTCAACAGAGCAGAGAGCCGGGCCGTGATGCAGCACTGTGGAAAACCTTATCTTTCATCTTTCTTCTTTTCATTTGCAGCTTTTAAAAGAAAATGGTCCTGTGTTACTTATGGCCAGCCAACTTTATTTACCTTTAGCTGGCTTCCATTTACTCAGAGTCGGTGCCTAATTTGTATCTTAAACTTCAAGAGCTTACCTAATTTGCAAAGTTGCACTTGAGGCTATTATCTACAACAGGCTTCTCTTTATATCAAAGTGCTCATACCCTCAGCTCTGAGATTGTATTTTGAGTGATCTAGCAGGTCTCTGTATGTTTTTTACGTTTAAGAATATTTGATTTGGAGTGGTTAAAGGAAATTTAGAACTACGCACACACTTGTGCTGAGCTTGGAATGGACAAACAGCCATTTCAGGAGTGTTCCTGAGATCACCTGTAATATTGGGAACGGTCACCTCGAAGCAGCCCTGTTGTTTTTCGTGACCCGGTGTCACTACAGTTCAGCCTGCTCTTCCGCTACCTGGCTGGCTGATTCACTTTTGGGGTCTCTTGCCTCACTGAGGACCTGGGGGTCAGACACCCCGGGCAGGGTTCAGAGGTCTAAGCAGAGACATTTGCTGTGATTGAGGTTGCTCAGGAGAGCCGAGAAATTTGCAAGGGCAGACAGGCAGAGGAGCAGCGGACGCCTGTACCTGGGCGGCTGCCTAGCAGAGCACACCGCAGCGCCTCGTCTGGCCCCCCCCTCTACTTACCCGGGGGGTAGCTGAGTCCCATATGTCATCTCTTAGTGAAATGCACAGTGAGAGAATTCCTGGCAAGGAAAGTAAAAGAGCAGCTGAAGGGAAAAATGGGAAAGAGACTCTGTAAGGTGGTACTTAGCTAAAACTCAGCAACTGTGGGCCTCCATTTGCAGGCTGCCCGCTGGGTGCTTCGGCCACACTGTCATCCCTGGCTTATTTAGAAAGCTGCTTCCAGCTGAAATTTCTTTTCCTCAGACTGCAAACCTCACTTTGATATGGCCCATTAGGTTTTAGGTTATTTCTCCTTTGTAGCACACGGATTGAGTTGCAAGCATAAAATTTGCATTGGAAAGAAATCAGCTTTTGTTTATTTTTTTTATGTGAAGTAATTTCTGAAAATTCTACTGTTTTGTTTTGTTTTGTTTTGTTTTGTTTTTTTCTTTTAACCATGTCCTGGTTTAAAAATGAAGCAACAGTTCCCAAGGAATTTTCTGGTAGTTATTGGTTTATTATTTAATAGCCTGAGGCAAGATTAATAGTAGAGAACATTCTTCTAAAGCAAGGAGGAACTGCAGTAACGGTAAATCTCTCAGGTATTATTGCTGTTATGAACCATTTTCAAAAGTTTATGATGCAGGCGTGCAGGCTTGAAAGCACTCAGATTCACATTAAAGCATTCAGATATTTTAGAATTAACAGCCTTTTGTAAAGCCCTAATCCTTTCCAGCCTACCTTTCAAAATAGTTGCTGAACTATTTCATATTCTTTCTAACCTGAGGCAGCAAATGTTCTGTACGCCAGTTCTCTTTCCACCTATTGTGAGAAAGTGGGAGCATTGTAGCAACTAGATAGAAACTCCTTCACCCATATTCCTAACATCTGTCTGGCTTGGCTTGGAAATCCATACCGGTTCCAAGGAGATGAATGTCAAGCAAAAATATCAATACTGGGAAGTTTGTGCTGGTGTGTCTCTTGGTGGACACTGTGGCTCCTGATCACCTATAGTGAATTCACGCTAGTAGTGTGCGTTCCAGGGTGAATTAAGTAGGTCACTTGCCAAGGGAAATCTCGGCATGGACTAAATGCTAAAGCATGTGCTTTCACCACTGCTTACAGTATAAACACGGCTTGAGCTATATCTGGCTTTTCTGGTCCGTGTAGCCCATGCAGATGACATTTCACCAAGTCTCATGGCTTTGCATACTCTTCCCTGGCCCAAAGCTCTGAATTCACTGTGAGTGGTATCACACTATTATATGTTGATATATGATACGTTTCATTTGCATGTGTCCTTATGGAATTAAAATACTTGTTCAGAAAAGTAGACTCTGCTTTGGTCAACACTTGCAAGGACGATGTCTTAATGTGACTATAAGTATTGGTAGGGATAGAAAGGGAGGTGAAACGGGAAGGCAAGTTGGCTGTAGAGTATGTGAGCTGATATGGTGGCCTGGAGTTAGGTGGGACACAGTGCCTTGAGACAGAGGAAACTTTCCTTATCATCCCACTCTTCCCTGTTCCTTTCCCTTCCTCAACCAATTTTATCAAACCTCTAAAGAGTTATAAAACCTAATAAAGGCATGGTGGTATGATCACAGATATTTGATAGGTAAATGTGATAGAGGGATTCACGTATGTTGTTGCCCAGATGCGAACGTGCTCCAACCATGGAGAAATTTGCCACAGGCAGTGTGTATATCTACTCCACAGCTTTGAGACTTGAACAGGATAGACATGAGTCAGCTGGCACTTTGGCCAGGAAAATAAAGTCCAATTACCAACTTTCTGCCAACATCTGAAAATGGATGGTAACCTTTTGGGGAGGGTTTTGGAGGGTCATTTCAGGAGCCTGCTTCTTTTCCTTAAGCTTCAGGCATTTCTCCGGCAACCAGAAGACTTTAGCAGAAGCCATTTTATTATATTACCCTTTTGCCTGAGGATGATGAGTACATATTAAATATGTCTCTTTTTTTTCTATAACAATAACCACAATAGACAGTGCTTTCTCCTTCTTCTGAAGTCTGCATGAAATTGCTTAAGGATTTTCTATATTGCAGAGGCTGCAACAAATTTACGTTTGCAAAGATTTTCTTGGATACAGGAAAAAAAGCTGTTGAAACAAAAGAAAAAATTTGCGGAGCCTACCTGGTCTTTAAACTCTGAATAAACTAACTTGTATAGGTCCAGCCTGAATAATTTCTAGGGAGAAATGTTCTGCTTAGCTTTGGATCATTTCCTCCTGTCTTTCAGAGACATATCCACATTTTCAGAGTGCATATCCACTCTCATTTTTGTGAAGTATTTCACATGGTCCACTAGTGAAAAGGTAACTCATGATCTCAGCTCTACAATCCTTTATTTTCAAAGGTGCTAGCTTTACCACACAAAAATACTTTAGAGAAGATCAAATACCCCTTTTTATTTTTTGTTTATGTTTTCTTTCAGTATCAGAACCGTTCTTTGGTAAAAACAGCATGTCAGTTGTTAGACTGAAGCTGTAATCAGAACATATTTAAGCTTCATTTCTTATAATAGTAAGACAACGTCAAGTAGAAAACTGTGAATCTAAAGGTAAGACATAACATGAAAATTTTACTGAAACCAGATCATGTTTTCTTAGAAGTGCTAAGACTGGTTTGAATTGATCTGATGTCTAGGCCCTCAGCCTCGGAAGTTTAAAAAATAGGGGTTTAATATGTATTCATTCTTGTGTTCTCAAATGCAACCTATTTTTCACACTGGGCACTTTTTTGTTTTTTCTTCCTATTTACTTTTTGTTAATTTCAATTATATTAACTGTGCCTGTGCGGCAGTTGTATCTCAATTCATTTTCACATCTTATTTCAAGAGGCGTTTTATTTTGGCTCAACCTTAACGGTATTGCTCGGTTGTTCTGAACCCAGCTTACTTTAGAATTCTCCTCTATTTTTGACCCATAGCAAATATGAACTACTTTGGATTAAAGTATCTTCTCGTCCCTGAGATCTCTGGGAAATCTTTTAGCAGCATTTACTATAGTCAGTAACTAAGAATTTGTTCTGAGCTGAGTAAGAGGGCTATATTTGACTGTAGAGTTGTGTCTTCATTCAGTTGTTTATACCCCCATGTCTAAGTCCTATGTCCAGCTGGTTCATTTTAGTTTGTGACTTTTATGCACGCCTGACTGACTGCATGTTGATTTCTAAAATGTTCAGACTTCCAGAACACAAAATATAAAAATATCGCCCTGCAGTGTGAAGATAGTTCGTAGACATGCCCTTTTTTCTTGCTTGTCTTTGCAAATTCTCTCCTCTATGCTTGTCTAATGCGGTTTTCAGAAATGAATCAGAAGTTATTAGAGAAAATAACAGCACGGTTGAAACTGAAAATAATTGCTGAAGACTGTAATGCTTTTAACATAGTTCGTATCAAGGTAAATCATATTCATTCCTCATTGGTTTGTGATGTGACCCAACCTCCTAATACTAGGAGGTCTGAGCCTCATGAGTATTCAGCCAATATGGGGCTACGCCTATCTTAGATTTACATGACAGATTACTGAGGAAAATAGGCTGCTGCTGGAAGTGATTTCAACATGGGGAGGAATTTAAGCTAGAGTGTTTGGCTGGTTACCCCTCAGTGCTATAATCAGACTCTTGGTAGTCTAAACTGTCCCAGTAATTATTAGACACCCAACAAACTCCCAAAAAAGTACTGCAGGGAACAAGCCTACATTTAATGATATACCTTAATGCAACTGACTTTTATGATCGCATATGACAGCTGAGATACTGTTTCCAGCACAGACACCATCTTAGAAGTCATTAAAGTAATATTTTTAGCAGTTGATTAACAGGATGTTGGTGTTCAATATTCTCTGGGTAGGAAAGAATGTACTGAATTAGTTTTATGTTAGTTACAATTCTTGTAGTAGTCATATTTACTACAAGTTGTAATATACTAAAGGTTATTTTTTCAGGTACATTGTAAAGCATGTATTTTAACAAGCCCCCACATCTGCTGCAATGCATTGTTGGTATCAGCTATCAACAGCGGTGAAATAAAACACTTGCTAAGGAGCAGATTTGATCAAAAGAGGGAGTCAAAGATACAGTGAAACTTTTAAGATAGGGAGAAAAATCAGTCAGTTCAGAATAAAGAGATCAGTTGGGGAAACAGTGGTGTTAAACAGATTCTACTCTCAATTATGTTATAATTTGTGACACATCTCTATAAGCAGGCTTCACTGAGGCTGGGTGACAGCACAGAGCAAAGAATACGCGAAGATCAGTGAGAAGAATGAATGTGCCTGAGAACTGGATGTTCAAGAGCGGTGGGAGTTTTAAAACCTTGATGGCTGTGAAACTTGGTCCGTTAGAAGGACACACTGACATTTAGACTTGCATACTGTGGGCAAAAAATTCGGTATGCTGAAATAAACCACCCAGATATTAAAACAACTAATAGAAACAGTGCCAGAAAGGTCTTCAGAAAAAACCTTACCAGAGTCCTTCATTCTCAGGGTGAAGAGGCAGAAGTGATCTGAAATGGAAGTAAGAAATCAAGAGTTGTTAGAAGCAGGTCATTAAAAAGCAGAGCTACCCCTGTATTATAGCCTGATCCACACTTCAATTTGGTGCAGGGGATAGACCGCGGCTACAGAACGCCAGAGGCTCAACAAAACGTTGTTGAAGGGCTTTACAACAGGTAACGGTGATATGAACACTGGCTATGAAGTAGCTTGGTAGCTTAAAAACATGCGAATCATTCACATCGAATAAGATGTTTAGGAAATACATATGAATGCCACAAAACTGTGAATCTGGTTGGCAAAGGGGCCCAGCAGAAGTATGAGGAATGCTAGCTTGTTAGAAAAAAAAAAAAAAAAAGCAGCAAACAGGTTAGAATGTTTCTATCTGAATTTTCACAGTGATATTACTGGTTAATAGAGTTCTTGGTAGGAATTAGTAAGGGTATGAAGAGATTTGACAGCATGACAACTGGATTGGGATTTAAATGACAGATGGGAATTCAAGTCCTTGCTCTTTTTTATGTATCATGGAAAGCAATCCTAGGAATAAGATGGAGCTTTGACCTTTAGATTGCAGAGTCCTAAAGAAGGCTAATCAACCCTGCATTCCAGCTTGCTTTAATGGAAAAAAATTACATTCAGTTTTGAGTTTATTAAAATTATTTAATGGGATTTTTTCCAAAACAAAATGAAACCAAATTTTGAATTTTCACAAGTTGTCAGGAAATAGAATAATAATTTTGATTATTTTTATTGTTACTGTCATAGATACGAAGAGTCAAAACACCAGAACTTTCAGTCTGGGGCTGGACAGAGTCTGTTGTGGATGGCCCATCTGTAACTCACTTGTCTCTGCAGTGCTTTGGATGTGAATTGCGGCTGCTGAAACGGTTTGGTTTCATTCTAAAGCTATAATCACTGTGCCCTGTGCTCTCAGAAAGAGGAATATTAATGATGATGTACAGAAAAGGGGTATCCAAGTAGCTGCAGAGGTTAAAAAAAAAAACAACAAAACAACAAAAAAACGTGCCCGGTAGGAGGAAGACTGAATTAAACAGCTAGATTCATATCCAGGATGGTAAAAACCCTAAAATACTAGAAACCGGTATAGAAACAAGCGCTACAGGTCTGTGAAACAGACTGGTGTTAGGTGCTTCAGCACTGCAACAGTTAACAGTGAGGAAAGCACTTCCAAATGAAAATCCATCTTAATGAACTGCTGGGAACTGTATAGTAAGTAGTAGGATGAAGGCAATAGTGCACAGCAGCACCATAATCGCTACACGGGCCTTTTATTAAAAGGGTCAGCCAAGTGTTAGTAGAATAGCAGTACTGCCGTACTGAAATGGTAACACTTTAGCTGTGATTTCTCCATCAGACTAATTCCTAGAAACAGGCCATGCATCAAATGGTACCGTTTCCTTAAGCTTATAATTTCAATATTTATGAGTCAATTTGAATCCCAAATCAAAAAAGAGGTTCAGTTGTGCAGCTGTAGAAAACAACTTATCTGATACATAACTAATTGCTTGGAAAGGTTCAGCTGACTTCCTTGCCTCTCCCTCCCCCTCCCCTTCATTCCATATGCATACAAGTTGGTAGCAAAGTTTCTAAAAAATAAGCAAACCTCGTAAAAACTGCTAAGTACCCACAAAACGACTTTCATTTTTAACAAACCTTGAGATACAGAAAAAACCAAAAGCAGCGTGGCCTAAGTACTTTAAAGTTCTTTTCTCACTCCAAGAATGGTGACTTTTGTTTCAGTTGCCCAAGCACGTCGTCCCGGGCCTTGTTCTTCGATGCGTGCTTTTTTCCCTCTTAGTTCAGGAGGGACAATGTTTGTTGTTGGCTCCGTTCCATTTGTTTGCATTTTTGGTTTTGTCTTTGGTTTTGCTTGTTCTGTAACTTCAGCTGGCCCTTCTGCCTTCACAGTTTTGCACTCTTTCTTGTTGTGCTTTTTTCATCTCCCTATGTACATATCTTAGCTTTTTAAAAACATGTTTACATCCCTGGGCAAAACATAAGTTCTGTTGTTGCTTAGCTAATGGAAACAGTTCTGTTGGAGATGTTGAGGGGGAAAAATGGCAGCTGTAGACCTCTCAAGATTTTCTCACTTCAAAGAGTTTTGGACCAGGGCCTATAGGAGAATAACGTAAAATTGGTAATACAGCTGAAAATACAGGATAACAAAAGAACACAGACACCGGAATAATGATTTTGATTTTGCATAGTTCTGTAGAAGCATGGTTTAGTATGAATGGATTTGAATAAGACTTTATTCTTGGATATATGGTCTTAATTTCTAAGGTGCTGTACTTCCAGCGCACTGTAAATTTGTAACTAGGTAATTAAATAAGTTGATTGATAGATTAATTATTTGACCATCTGGTAAATACAGCCAAATTTTATTTCCCTTCTTTTATTGCCTTTCTCTCCCCCCTCTCCCCCCACCCCCTTTCATTAGCTTATAGTACATTACATTAACTGTCTGTTTAGCCTGCTTATTTCTAACTAGCAACAGTACTGTTCAAGTAGAATTTTTAATTCAGGTGGTTTGAATACAAAGTTACAGATGACATGATTTCCCTCTCCCGGGTATTCTTACTAGTGATGCTTGAGAGAAAAAAAGTCAGTGCAGTGATCTTCCCTTGCCCAGGAAAGTTTTGTTCCACCAAGGAAGGGGAGACAAGAAAAGGTTTTATGGGTATATTGACACTGATCCAGTGACAATTCTCTCCTCTTCCCCACTGAGAAAAGTCATTTATTTATGAGAACCGAACTGATAGATGACTATATTTAATATTTCTCTGCATAAAATTTGTATAGACAAAATTTCTGAGATACGTATTTTTTGAATTTTAAGGATTCAAATGCACTTACATCGGTTCGAAACGTATTTTGCAGGGTAGGAATAAAGAAATAACAGGGGAAATGAAAACATTTATAGCACATCTCACTTTCTACTTCTTAGAGACTTTGAATTTTGGAGGGAAAGGATATTGCTGACCTTGAGGGGGAAGAAGCCAGGAAGGTTATGGTCCTGCCACCATGTACCCGTAGCTAATCTGTCAAAATAGCAAATGGGTGCCACCAAAGTAGACACATTTGGTAGCAGTGCCAAAGAGTTATTAGGGGATATTCACAACTTTATGTAGGGTAGATCTAGCTATCGAAGAAAAATATGGTGATTGCCTGAGAAATGCACTTCTCTGGACTTTGGTGCCTCTGGGAACTCCAGGACCACCAGAGGCAGTTGGTTCACACTTTCCGTGGGAGCAATTTCAGTTTGTGCTTACAGGCTCCTGCCACCTGGAAGATCGTTGTTAGTTTAGTACCTTAGCACTTTGTGTTCAGGCCTGTTTTCTTTGACAAAAACAGACTTTTCAGGCATGAAATTTTTTGCATATTAAAGGACCTGCCCTGCTACCCGTCCGACTGGCTTATTGCACCATGCTGCAAGCTCTAGCGTATTTTTGCTATGAAAGTTTTCATTTTTTAGACCCTGACAAAACTTATTCCTAAACACCTGCGAACTGTGTGAGAAAGATTCAGCTTCTTGATTTTTACCTTAACTCTTCAGTCAAAGCACACCTCCTAAAACACTAAAATAAGTCTTTTGGATTCACTCATGTAAGGTTAAATTTTTCTATTCATTTCTTTGATCCTTGGCAACTTTTAAAGTAATAGAATTATTTAAACTCTTAACAGGTATTTAACTCTGGAGGGAAATCTCTACTATACTTGGGTTTCTGACAGCATAATTATTTCCATGACATTAGGCTCCGGTGTTCTAATACTTGAAGTTTTACCTAGTGCAAGTGAGCTGAGTAGCCTGGGGGTAAATTTGTGTTTGAGCATTAGTAAGAAATTATTCTCATGACAGAAGAACCTCGTGTCCACATGCATTGTGAAGACGAAAAAAAAAAGGGTTTTAAACTGTTATTTAACATTATGAACTGGTCCCTAGCTAACATCTAAACCCAAACCAGTCACCTAGCAGCTTTTAGATGTGATAGCCTTCTTTGAGATTTGTTCACAGGAATTTTCTTGAAAGAAAAGAGATCTGTATTGCCATGGATGGCTCGATTTCTGATGAATGTTGGGCAATTCTGTATGTTAATAAAATTGGCCAAAATAGCCAAAAATTAGATTCCTTCTCTAATAGATGATCAATCACTTCATTTTAGTTGGTTTTCAGATTATAATCAGAAAGACTTCATTTAAAGGAACATCTTTCGAAATTACATGTATTCCAGTTTTGTGAAAAGAATGGGGTTTCAGTTTCTTTTTTTTTAATAATGGGATTATTTTCACATATATTGATTTAAGAAATGAGAAATCATTTCCTAAATGTTCATCATTTAGATAATCCCTCATGAATTTACATAACTGCTTATTAATGCCAATAGATGGAAATTCCTTGACTTTACAAGTAGGGAGGCCTGTATAAAGATATGAAAATCCAGGCCTGTATTTTTAACAATACTGCTTTTCAGATTAGATTCCTTTTGGTTTCTTATTTTTACGTACCATTCTGAGGTGACAGGAATGTATGGGCACGTAAATAGTCAAGGTTTTACTATTGTTAGAAGTTTCCTGTTATATGATGTATTGGAATTCTTTGGAATGCTGTATTTCAAACAACCAGATCACACTCATTGTCATGCAGAATTGACGTGTTTTGGAACAGTGGATTTGTGAACTAAAGCTACGTCCTTAACTCTGAAAGGTCAGAAAAAAATTGCATGTTTTTTGCCATTTATATTCAAATAGAAATATTAAATTTCAAAGTTGCATTTCTGTTATCTTGGCAGTGACAGGCAAAGGACTCTGGGACAGGCTTCATGTGCCGCAGAGTCTACCAAGTGTTCCCAGCTTCTCTTTTCCAATAACATCTTCCTAACTTTTGGTTTGCCCTTATGCTCTTCCCAGATATCTTGCATCAGCATGTAAAAATCCTTTTGTTTTAAAATCTTTGCCTCTCTGTAAGTCAGGGGGCTCCTTATTTCTCTCTGTGATCTTTCGAAATTGATTTCTGTATTTCAAAGGCATTGAAAAGTATATTTCACTGGACTTCGTCTTCTGGAAACAGGTGAACGCAAATGTTTTTAATACAGTTCTAGGAACTAATGTTGTTTTTTCAAATGACTTCATTCTTCTCTGAATATAAAACAGCCCTCTAATGTTAGCTCTTTTGCATTTCTCTTGAGTAAACCTGATTTAATTTATGCTAAACATAATGGAACACCTGTGTGTGCTGGATAAAAACTAGAGTATACAATATTAGATGGAGAAATGTCACATCCTAAGTACAGAAAACAAGCAGCAAAGCTCTGGTGTGTCTTTTAACCTTTTTGTTGTCATTTTGGAATTAAGAAATCTCTGAAAACAAAAGTCTGTGTGACAGCTTTAGCAGGTAATGAACAACCAGTAAAAGAAAAAATATAAAGAAAGATTTTTCTATGCTGTTTTGCCAAAACATGAGAGAAATTTTTAACCAGTTTCTCATCTGAACTGAAGTCCAGGCCATGCAATGAAACTTAATGGGTAGACTGAAAGATTAAGAATTAAAGTAACTGGTTTCTGATTACTGTGTCAATCTGAGAAGTCAGAAATTGGAAATGTTCTAACTGTTGCACTGCCCATGTATCCAAGAAAGTTTATACCAGAACTCACTGATAGTTTTTGATTTTTCAACCAAGAAAGTGGTATAAGGCTTTTTTGAGAGTACAATATTTGATATAATTCCATAATTCCATTTTGAAAATTCTTAATTCAGCTGGAAGGGGAAGGGATGAGTATAAGACCGACAGCTAAGGAACCAGCTACAGGTTGTGCTACCAGTGTAGTTGTTTGAAGAAAGGCCTCAGTTTTAACTTCCCTTTCTGTTCTTTTGTTTGGGGTTTTGTTGTTGGGGTTTTTTTGGATGTTGTATACCGTATGTAATTATATTCTTATATTAGCTATATGGGAGTACCAGAATATACTGTAGGAGAAATATGTGAAAAAGAATGTTGATGGGATAAAATTTCACAGCTTATATATAAGATAAAATATGAAATTTTAATGAAGATTTTTTTTAATTCCTCATTAACAAGGAAAGATACCTGACTTTCTTAATGTAACTGTAAGTCAGCAATTTGATCTAGCCTGACAAAAATCAAATACGACCCTAAGACATATCACATGTGAAGTATCTCCATTGAAGATTGGGGACTACTACCCCTATTAAATATGGAATTAATAATTTCCCTGTACTATTCGTTTCTTAAGAAGAAAGAAAGCAAGAAAAAAAAATCAGTCTGGATTATAGGGTGATAATCAAAGTAAAGGAAAGCTGAGTTTGCAGAAGTCTAAGGGAGGTATCATTGCTTCTGTAACTACTGCAAATGGATATACACCATGGAGAGAAAAGAACTATATAAGGTAAGGAACAAAGACTACATCATAGCAAATAAGCATATCATGCGGGTAAATATGTGTAGGCTGAAAATTGCAGAAGGTTTCTAACTGTCAGAGAGAGAAGCTATAGTTCCAAATGTGAGAAGTGAAGGTCAAAATGGCTATTTGTTGCTAAGGAGGAGTTAAGCAAATTTACAAAAGGCAATATGTGAAGTGGTTGCCTGTGACAGAAGTCATCTGAGCCCAATGCAAGCGAAGTGCCTTCTGGTCCTGTTGCAATGGGTCTATGTAATCCTCCAGGCTGCCATTAGTCCTCAAAAAGGGACATTATAATAACGCTTATGCAGCAAATAGTGCACTTACAGATACCTAACAGTGTCAGGAGAAGAAATGTCAGAAGTGAAAATATTTCATGTGGGTTGTTCTCAGCAGCGGGGAAAGATTATCATGAGGAAAAGGTGAAGCTTTTCCGTGTATGTCGGTGGCAATTTAAACTATTTGATGTCCCCATTTTTCCCTATTATTACTGCTTTTTGGAGTTCTACTCTTGGCGGAGTTGGCCGATGATGTGATTCACATCTGCTGTTATGGTGAGTATGCAGATTATTGGTGGGGGGAAGGGATAAAATTTGAGTTTCACATAGGACAAAGCTGTAATTGCATCTTTCCTTACCCTCTCATCCAGAGCAAAGTTTTATTGTCTACTTCAATGCAAAGCAGGTGAATACCAAGCTCATTAGAAGCAGGGCTGAATACAGCTGCTTTGGAAAGGAAATAGAGAAGAGAAAACAGAATAGCGTTATGAACAACAAGCTGAAGTATTGTTTGAGTGGGATCAATACAGGAGGTTGCTGGATTCAGCAATGCTAAGGAGAAACACTGAGATTTCATTTAATAAATCTTTGAAGTTCGTCATTCATTTTTGCGTCCTAGTAGTAGTAACGGGCTGAGTAATTGCACGCAGAAAGATGGAGAAAAATGCACTGGCTTGCGCCAACTACAGCTGCAGGCGGTTGCAGCGATGAGAATGGGAATCTACTCAAAGGTCTGATCTCTCTCACCATCTGGCCCTTTGGCTCCCTAATGAGCTGACACTGCAGCATCTTTGTGAACCAGCTGGCAGACATTGCTTTGGCTTCCACCTTCCTCCCAGGAGTGGAGCCTGTCAGTTTGCGACAATGACAGGAAAATACAAAGCTGTGCTCTAAAGTCATTAAGATGTGTTAGGACAATTCAGTTCCTAACATACCCCCCAGAGCTCTTGAAACGGGACGTACTTACTCGTACAGTTCTGCATGTATTTTCAGTAGGTATACGAAAACAGTCCTGCAATGCAAAGCTGAGGGGTAAAGAAAGTTTTGCAGCTAAAACACAGAGCTGAGGGTGAGCCTGGGGTGTGCGGTTTTTTTTTTTGGTTAGTTTGTTGTGGGTGTTTTTTCATTTCTGCCGGTAACTCAATGTACGACTCAAAGATAGACACTAAGGCCAAAATCCTCATAGCCACTTCAGGCATCAAAAGAAATGATCTTATTTTTAAGGTTCGGAGCATCTACAGCTCCAGTTAACATTAAGATAAGAAGCACACTTCCAGTTCCCCAGTAATAAATAAGAAATGTCTCATAGGGATATTATAAAGCTTAATTAGTTAAAAGTCAGATTTCCTTTTGTTCCCCCCCCCCCCCCCCCCCCTTGCTTCTTCAAAGTAATTTTACGATCTGTCAAGAGATTCATAGATGGGGAATGTATATTACTGATAAAATGATACTATCTGAACCAAGAATCCAGATGACCTAGCTCAGCGCAGATTTTTGCTCCATCCTGTCTATGGAAAAGATCATTAGACAACGATCGCATTGTCTCTTACATGGGACTAGTCTTTGAGATGCGGCCAGGCTTGCCTATAGCACACACAGCATCGTACTCAGGCACTTCAAGCTCAGTGAAGACCTTCTGCAATATTCAAATATTTTAGTCCTCCTTTTACCATTGGGAAGCAAATTGACTGAATTGTCCAAGTCAGACGAGTATTTTACGTCAGGCTAAAGGACAATTCTCTTCAGCCTCATCTGTGGTCCATGCAGAAATTGTCCTAATCAAAAGTAGTTCTGTTTTTAGAGGGTTTTTCAGGCCAAGACCAGTGTTTGAGTTTCACCAAGTCTCTTCTTTATTGTGGTCAGTTTAACAATATGTCATTCACTCTATATACTTTGAAGCTATAGGCTATCATTACAAAAGATATTTTTCTGTTTGACATTAAGTACACAGTGTAAACTAAAAATTGTTTTAGCTGTTAAGCTAAATAATAAATCAAATTATTCTGTAGCCTTGGAACAAGCATTGGAACAGGCTGCCCAGGGAGGTGGTTGAGTCACCATCCCTGGAGGTATTTAAAAGTCATGTAGATGTGGCGCTTAGGGACAAGGTTTAGTGGAAACCTGGCAGTGCTAGCTTAATGGTTGGACTCATGGTCTTAAAGGTCTTTCCAACCTAAACGATTCTGTGCTAAAGTGGTTGCTCAAAAGCAATGATCGCTTGAAGAAGCTAGCATCATTTGGTGGATTTTAATTCATTCGCATGCAGAAACAAGCATAGTATTAGAAGGGATTAAAACTTGATTGTGTCAGAACAGCAATGTCTGTAATCCCCACATATTAGTAACATAAGATTTCTGTTGACCTTAGTGAATAAACCCTCTATCCGGTCTTCATGTTTGAGATAATGAGTCTTATCGATCCCAGAACTTACCTGCTCTAGTGGCTGATACACACTCAATACTTTGTGCTGTGTTAGATTGGGGAAATACCTTTCTGAAAAAAAAATACCCCCCACCCTGATGTTATGTAGAATGACTGAGGGGACAAATGCATTGTACTAGTATGGTGTGTTGGTCTTAGAAAAAGGTACTGTCTGAATTGATGTGTGTTATGTGAGGCGGATGTTAGGATAAGAATCCAAATAAGTAGCGGTTCTCTGTAATTCAGGGAGTCCGGCAGGCATAGCAGGAATATGAACACATTTCATGGGAGATAAACAGGACTTTCTGCACACCTGTTTAAATGGGCTGTGGCGTATTTACCAGAGGCCCATTCAAACAACTAAATGGGCTTGATATGATTACATTAGAACAAAATAAAAGTATTTAAAGGAAGAGAAGAGAGCTTGCCCTGTGATTTTTGAATAGATGATCTATTTGGTATGTTGCAATGATTAAATACAGCGACATCAAAAATATGAAATATGCTAAATTTCATCTGCATCTAGATGTGGGTAGCTACAAAACAAGGCTCTGGAAGCACTGGTGAAAGCAATGCAGAATCACATGGGAAAAATATCTGTCATTCATAATGTCTGCTCTCACTAACGACTAAGTAAATATATTGTTACAGGGGCAAGTACTGTAGAGTATATAAGGTGGAGGCAATAATCTCCATCCCTGGAGGTGTTCAAGGCCAGGCTGGATGGGGCTTTGAGCAACCTGGTCTAGTGGAAGGTGTCCCTGCCCATGGCAGGGGGGTTGGAGATAGATGATCTCCAAGGTCTGTTCCAACCTAAACCGTTCTATGATTCTATGATTCTATAATCCACATCCACAGTAGGACACATAGAGTTATTTATTATTGGCCAAACACATCCCCAAACAGAGTACTTATAAGTAACTTTTTTTTCTTTGATTGATGAAGGCTATTCTCCTCAAGTCTACTATTCTCCACTATCTTTTTCTATGGAGTGGCAGCTCTGACTTCTGGTAGAATATTCTTACCGTAAAGCGTTTAAAAAAAATCGTCAAATGTTATAAAAATCAATGATTATAATATCTTCAGTTAACTTTTTTTCTAGTTTATTATTTCATTCCAGAGATAAATGTTTCATGTCAGCTTCTATTTCTTGAGTTCTGTTTTCTGTCTTTACATGATAATTGAGGCAATTGTGCTGCTGTTTCTGTAGAACACACCTTTGGGTTCTCTCTCTCTCTCTCCCTCTCTCTTCGTAGCTTACATGTTTATGCTTTTCATTGTTGCTGTTCAGTCTCTTAAATGGGGCTAATCTGTATCTAGTGGACGTGTGTATATTATATTAGGAAATTCAGGCATTTTTAGAAGTATATCTTTTTAAATCTCTTTCAGTCCACACTTCGCTTATAAATTTCTGCAGCTTGTTTACACACTGTAATCCCTGAACCCACCAGATTCTCCAGATTTGCTTAAATATGAAACAGTTTTGAAGTCCTAGAAAACAGGGAAGTTTTTTACAGACCTATACTTTGAATTTTATGCAGTATGCCCAGCGAGGATGTTACCTGGAGCTCATTTATTTCTACTAATATCAAAAAAGAAAAAATGGGGGGGGCGGGGGGGGGGACGGGACGGACAGGGAGAGGGAAGGGGAAGTAAAATCCACAGTGCTTTCCCAAACTATTCATAAAAGAAGAAATGCATGGCAACACATCTCACCAGAGTCGAATCTATATCCCAGATCCTCCTGTTGCTGGAGACTCTGTGAGGAACGTACGTGGCTTGAGGGGGCTCGTGCCGATAAATTATAGATGGACTGAGAACAGAATAAGAGCAGCAGATACCATGTTGAGGAACCGTTTTCGCTCAGAGTGTCGAGAGGACGGCAGTGGGGTGGTGTCTCGGGCTTGCTTGGAGGGGACTAATTAGAACAGCCATGCACTTTTGATAAATTTCCGTTAATGCACAGCCCTTCTCATTTTTTCTTCAGGTGTAATTATCAGACCGAAGTACGAAAAGGTGAGCAGCGTTGTGTGTTACAGGAAATTTATAGAAAGTGTGTGTCTACAGAGAGAGCGGAGGGTAGTTTTAGGGGAAATAGAACAAGGGTATGCAAACAAAGCATTTGAGAAGTGAAAGGGCAGGAAGGAGGCATAATTGGCCCTCAGCCTCCAGTGTGGTCTACATCCTGCATGGGACATGCTGAGAAATTTAACTGGGGGGAGCCAAAGGAGGGATATTCGTGCAGACTAAGTCCTTGCATTAAGACAGAAGCCTCTGTAGGGTTCCTTCATGGGGAGAGAGAGAAACAGGAACAGAGAGAGAGAAAGCAAGCAATCCTCCTCCAAAGCACAATTTGGAGCAGGAGGATAATATATTCCCTGCTGCTGTGTAATATATTCCCTGTGCTGTGCTGTGGGGTATAAACTAATCACAGAATAAGTAATGTGTTTATTTTAACATGCTATTTTTGAAATGAGAATTGATCTAAGAGTTTTCAAGTGAGTTAAATCAATTATTTTCCTCTTGGAAAATGTTTCCTTCCCTTCACCTATATATTTAATCACCTGTGTATAACATGATACATATGATTTGATCACCTATGTATTTCCCATAATGTGTAGTCAGTTTTAATACAAATAGATACAATTACAGCTAGTAAACTTTTGTCTACTGACAAAAAAATTGGTAAGAGTAAACATAATTATTAGTGTATCCCTTCATTAAAGAGAAGATAAAAATTCAGTACAGTAAAAACAGTCACGAAGTATGTAGAAAAGATAGAATATGTTGTAAACCAGCACACACCTCTGGGGAAATGAGTTCTAATGCTTCATTTCTTAATAAAACCCTGAGTACCTGTCTTTAAATGGCAGCAGAACACTTTGCATGTTTTCACTTTCTTAGATATTTACACCTCTCCGAAGCATCTGACCCTACTCACTGCTTCGTTGTCTTGAACTGATTTATACTGATTTCAGTAGTAATTAACTTCACTGGAGAATGTATCAAACTTTTTATAGTTTCAAGAAAGTGAAGCAACTTCTATGTTTACTAAGAAACTTCTTATAATATCTTTTAAGTTACACTCTCATAAGTGTAAAATGTTTAATGCTGCTAGAGAAAGTAAGAGAGCAAGCCCACCTTTCAGACCTCCTAACTGATAAATTGTTTAATGAAAGGTGGGTCTCCCTTTTAACTTCTCAAGTAAGACAGATTCTAAAAGTCAGTCCAGTTGTTCCAACAGCTTGCTGTTTTCATACAGCCAACAGATTTCAAATACTTCTTTACCTGAGATCACAAACTTGCTGAGCCAACACAATGTAAAAGAGATGTAATAAAGATAACAATTGCAAAGTTCCCTTCAAACTTTCTAGAGAAAGAGTCGCATAACTGTTTGTTTTTTTTATTTTTTAGGATGTGAAGTTATGTTATATATTAATACAGTGGAATGAATAAACATGGTGACATTAGGAAGATTAGGAACTATAGAGGTAATGTAGAATATAATTCCTCAAGTCTCTTTTTCTTTTTCTTTTTCTTTTTTTTTTTTCCCACATGCTGTATCTGTAATTTGTATCAGCAAAGGCTCTACTGTTGGCTTGTAGCTCGTCAATCTCCTCTCTGCTTTCTTGGTACACATCTTTCTCGTAGATGGAAATTTACCCAATGCTTTTTAAGACCATTTGAAGTTAGTCTTTTAGAAAAAAAAAAAGTGTAACAAGCTACTGTCATCAAAATAAATGCTCTAGAAATTCTTCAGATGTACTGAGTTCTCCCTCTAGGTAGCAAGTTTATAACACAATCATACTTTATTCGTTCTGAAGTACCATTTTACAACAGTAGAATTATGTGTCTGTTCTCCAAGTACACATCCTTGATTGATGACCAAATCTTGAGAAAGGCCACTGAAAAAATTTGTTGTGAGTCATGCAGCCTGCCAATCCCTCACCATGGAGGTGCATGCAGACACCCCTCTGATCCTAATAGTGAAAGCTTTTATATATCTTTTGCTACTTTTGCACCATAATTTCACGTGGCTTCTGCGACGCACAGCGTCTGACCTCTTTCTAGCTCATCCTTTAGCGATCTTCAGGAGGGCCCAGCTTGCCTCTCAGATGAAGTTTGGAGACTGGAGGGAAGTTTGGAGACTGGAGGGAAGTTTGGAGTGTCTGAATATGGATCGTCATGCTCTTCCACATGCAGTAAGTTACCAGTCTTGAAGGCTGAAAAATCACAGATATTTTATACTGTCTGCAATGCGCTTACGGGATTATTAGAACAGTGAGTTAAACATGATTTTCAAACTGATTTCAGTATGTTTCCCACTCTAAACATAAAAGAAAAAGGGCTTATGTTCTCTTAAGCATCTGGGAGAGATAAACGCAAATGCTTAGTGTTCCTGAAAAATCCATGCTGCCATAGCCATTAAAAGAAAAACAGGAAGAAGACGTCATGTGCACATTTCCCTTGTACAGTTACTGCCAAACTTATTTCTCTGTTCTTATTTAAGAGTCTCATTTAGCTGTGTAGTATACTCTTCTGTTCAAATTAAAGTTTCTTCTTTATAAAGTGATTTTTCAGACCACAATCTGAAGTACTGACTGGAAACCTCAATAAAAGTAATGGAAATATTTTGGCAATTACACATCATATTTTAATCTTTTTTTTTTTTTTAAATTGCCGTTTACCAGGTAACATCTTAGCAGAGTGAATTAAAGACATATGGTAGCCCTGTCATATTTAATACTCTTCTGTCATCACATTCTGCTGTCATTTTACCCATTATATGATGTTTGTAAAGTTCATACAAGTTTTCTATAAAAATATATATATTCCTTTATTAATGATATTTTTTCAAGCCTCTTAACCAGTCAGAATACATTGCCCTTATATTATGGTTTTGTTTCCTAAGCGTTGAATATTCTGTTACTAATAAAGAAGTCAGCATCTAATTATTGGAACTTCATGGTGAATTTAATTTATGTTCCACCAGGACAACCAAAGTTTTAGAGGCAGAAGTATTTGTTATGCTTGTACGTTGCGACAAAGAGCAGCAACACTGAGTTTGTTAAAATAAGCCTGTGAGGAAGCTGTATTTCTTAATATGTAGACCTTTTCCACTAGTGAAAAAACAAGTCCAAAAATGTTTTTTACATGAAAATTAAGGTAAATTTAATTCATATTTATGAACATATTGACTAAAAAAATCAAATTAAGTAAATAAAATATTTCATTCTACTCAGTCTTATCTGATTTTTTTTCAATAATAAATAAGATTTTAAACTCTTATTTTCCAAAAATATGTTTCCATTTACTTCTCTTCCCTTTGAACTTTGCTTGAGTCCAGCCACTAAAACATTTTAGTGCAAAAGAACTGAATAACTGTCATAGCAACAAAAAAATTTACTTTAGTAATAGTTTACAGATGTCAAGGTCTAATGTTGTGCTCTCATCTGGTATATCTTATTGCATATTTGTTGCATTTATTTTTACAGAATAAATAATGGTATTTCAGGTTTGGCACTTCAGAAATTTACTTTTTTTCAGAACAGACAGCACACTCCTAATAAGATTTTCAGCTGTGTTTTTTCCAGGAAAATTCTGTCGTCACAGAGACTATTCAAATTTTAAACTTATTAGGGGATGGTGCAGCGATTCCTTGAACAGCATGGATTATATTATTGGAAATTTTTTATTGTGCTACTATTCTAAAACATTATTAATCATTGATGCACCGGAGTTTAACAGAAGTTGGAGAATGAATTATGGTGTACAGGACTTGTGGATCTGTTTCTGATCTATTGATAGTTGTGTATGTCACATTTATATCGTGAAAGAGAGAGATTTGACAAGGCTACTATTACATACTGACTTAAATTGTGATTTTTGGTATTTAGTAGACAGTTATGTCCATTTCATAGAAACCATATTTTCATTACAATACAGACATATTTTCAAAACTTTCTATCTCAATTTTTCAAGTAAGTGGAATTAAAAGAGTACTTCAAGACAAGAAGTCCTTTTTGACTTCTGATTTCAGACAAAGGGTTTATTGCTAAAATAATAACTAAAAGAATTAATAATAGGGTTATGTTTAAAAATCAGTGCATTATTGTTCTTTTTAAAAAAAAAACTAACAAAAAAATGCAAAAAAAACTTTGCCTTTTGGACTTCTGATGTTGGGCCAACTTTCTAATACTGTCACTAGATTCCTTATCTATTTAGTTCTTGTATTTTAGTTAGTACAATTCCGTATGGTTATGTTTCTCAGAGCTCAAAAGTGCATTCTGGCAATCAATCATGTCATTATAGATAACACTGAAAACTGAATTTCTCTATTAATACCAAATTTCTCTATTTATTTCCCTTTATATATTGTAGATAATATATATGGAATGCAATTTTTTTTTTCCATGTAACAGTGGATAATTCCATTCCAATGCTGATTCATCTCAGTTTTCAAATGAGACTGACAAACAATGATACCTGTTGGCAAAGAAAGCAATTGTTTTCTAATCGTGAAAATCTCATGAATGCAGCTGAGATCTAACTCACTTTACTTATCACTTTGAAGCATTAGGCAGGTGAAATATATAAGAAATATGAGCTTTCCAAGGAGATTAGAAGAGTGCAGAGATTCATAATATGTCTCACTAGGGTCCCTGGGAAAGTTTACATTCCATATGTTTTAAATGTTCATCTCTATGGTATTCAGTACCAACAGTTGAAAATAAGTACAGAAGGAAAGGGAAGGAAGTTACAGTCGGAGGATGATACAAAAGTACTTTCTCTGATGTTTTTGCATTGCTAAGAGCACACGACTATCGAGGCTATGTTCCATTAATTCTAAATTATATTGAAGCACATTTTTAAACAATCCTAGATAAAATTTGTCAAATAATATTTTTCCCAGATAAAACCTCACTTTCCAGCATTATTTTTTATGCCACCCCAAAAAAACCCTTATTTTTAACTTATGAGAGATAACATTTGAAAAGATAAACAAAGACCCCCTGACTCTCCTTCCAAAAGATGAGATCTGATGCCAAACACAATACTAAAGATCACTTTTTGTTTTTCAGATGCATTTGTTGCTAATGAGGTCCCTGATAACTAACCTGCAGTCTTAACAAAAAGTTTTAGGTTTGTCCTTAATTTGCTGTAAGACCATGATGTTGTTAGACAAAACCCAAAGATGTTTCAGTCATACAGATGGAATCATAAAGACTTTATGTCTGTCAGCCATAAAGACTGACAAACGGATTCCTTACGTTTTCCATTTCCCATTCCTCTTCAGTCTGGATTCACTCACGTAGATGATATTTTCTATGAGGAAACAAAGCAGATATGCTGCAACTCCACCGCTATTCTTTGATTTCTCCCTTTGAATTGGCACAGATAGAAGTACAGTCTAATTGATTCAGCCCTGAAAGGCAGGAACACAGACAAAATTACTTTTGCGTTTCTCACTGAGAAATAGATGGAAGTCATTTTAGTCTTATCATGGAACAAAACCATTGAAAAAATCCTATTAAATCTTCAGATTTAAAAGATTTAAAACTTCAGAGCAACAACAGTTCATGCCTGTTGCTCTGTAGCTGTGTTTATCAGATGGTATGAATCACATGTGAATGCTTGCCAACTTGTACATTTCTACCAACATAGCAAAGATGATAAAAATGAGAAAGTGCCCACTGTATCTCATCAAACAAGGGTGACCATGCTTTCACAGTCCATAGGAGTCAGGCTGTTTTAAGCTGAGTCACATATTTACCCAATGCCAAACTTGGTTTGAAGCACCTGTGACACAGGAATTAAATTAGCCACCACCTGTAAGGAAACAAAATCACAAGAACTACACTGAATTTCTTGTTCCGTACTCACTGCACAAGCTCCTTTAATACGGAATGTTCAGGTGTTTCTTTTCTACACAGTGATGCAACTTATTCCACTAGATGTATTTCTGTTATCCAAATTCCTCTGTGAATTTGTCAGTGGAATTCTCCCCTAAAATCCTACCATTCATTGCATTTTATTCTAAGCAACTGCCCGGCTAATTTTATATATTTAATATAAGCATATATGTACAGACACTGATATATGTGTATATATAATGTATATAACTGTATATATAACTCATTTTAGAAACAAATGTATGACTCATTTCTGGTTTTCTCCCATTATTATCATTTCTTCTTTATCCGTTTTGCCGATCAGCAAGCTCCTCTGTGTCATTACTGGTCTCAGAGATAAATCTACAGCCGTTTGATATGAAAATGGAGAGTTTCAGGTCTCTTCCCTCAGTTCTGCCCCTTGGGATATTTCTACCAGACAACTGGGCAGCAGCACAGGTACATCTGAGGCATCAGGTAGGGAAGAAAGAGTTCCTGTGCAGTCATGGGGAGTCACACAGGGGAGTCTGACCTGTATCATTTTATCTATTTCAGCATAAATCATACATCCTTTATTGAACAGCATTTAAATAATGTAGAATAGCCGCTCTCTTCCTGTACTTGTCAGGAGAACCTCCATTTGAAATATATTGTTTAAACCATAAGTAAGAATCTGCACAAAAAAAACAGGATAGTCTATGAACATCTTTTTATGGATTTTCTCCAAATTTTATAGAAAACAGAGGTGGAAAGGGAAGCACGGTCACTGCCTTTTCCAACCCCTCCTTCCACCTTCAAAAGAGAGAAGAGAAAGCACCCATAATCTCTTTTATTGTTCTATCTTGAACACCACACCGTAGAAGAATTTCTGCATGTATTTTTCATTCTCCAACATAGTGGAGTGAATTGACGTTCAACATAAACATGAAAATAGATGTGCACGTAAATGGTCTGGATCCTGCAAACACTGTGATCTGCATTATTTTCACCCTCAGGCTTCCAGTTTGCTTGGGGACTAAAGCGTCTCAGCATCATAGATAATGTGTGTAGAAAAGTAATTTTAACAAGTTTCCTTAGCAATTGGGATCTCCACAATTCCCGCAGTAATTGGGATCTCCAGGCTGGTAATGCCTTTACAGATAGAAAATAAGTAGGGCATAACTGAAAAAGACTATGAAAATTAATACAGTGCAGTAAAATGAAAACTCGTGCATACATCTCCTCCCCTCAACTCTGCTCGCTTTGAAGTTGTCAAAAGAATTTATTGCTCCTTCCTCTGATCTTGTCATTCTTTCCCTTTGAATTCCCTTTACTACAAAAAATGTCATCTTTTTCTCATTGCCTTTCAATCTCAGTCCTCCCAATATTCACTAAGTTGCTAACTAACAATATCATTCTTATTTTACTTGCCCACTAAATACTTTTATTCTTTCTCCCATGCTGTTCTTTGTAGCTGGGAGACCATATTGATAATAAAATATAAAGCCACTTGCTTTCTTTCTGAAAAACTATTTTTAAATTCCTCTTAATTGTGACGCATCCAGTAAGCAACTACTGACTAGACCGGCGGTAGACAAAAGCATTTACCTTTATGTATTTAATGAAACAAGGGAATGTATTTCAGGGAAAAAAACCCACTTAATATCGTTATAAAACTTCATAAAATTCCATGTGAATATCTTCTCACATTTTTTTACTTCATTTCTTCCATGTTGATAGAATGTTATCGAGATAACGTTCACTTTGTTCATAGATTCATTCAAAGAGAAGAAACCCAGCAGTAAATCCTCATCTTTAAATAGCCATATTTGTAATGCATATTTTGCAGAAAGTACCATTATTTTACAAGCCTTGCCTGCATCTAACCCCGCGTGACCCTTCCCACCACAGGTTATGTGAGGACACATCTTTCTTCAGTTTCTGATAAGGCAAAAGCAGCCTATGGAGTCACTGCTGGGAATCGCGGGCTGCTTGGTGACTACCCACATTATACAACAGACTTTCTCCTGACCTGCCTGCGAAACCAAAGAGGCTGCTTTCTGACCAGGGAAGAAAAAAAGGTCATCCTCCTTTTCCCGATTTGCCCATTTGCTTTTCTGTTTCTTTCCACCACAGGCAGACTACTTGCTTTTCTTGAAACAGCCCACTAATGAGGACACAGAAAAAATATTCAAAGTGAATATTGCCGGAAAAACATCAGTTCTTGTATTTTTAACCACAAAAATCTACACTTGGTCCACTGGGGTGAGGGCTGTCTGCTCTCCAGAAGCTTATTCTCTTTTCTTGTTAAAAATTATAGCCACACACTAAAGTACAATAAAGACAAAGACTTTAGGCAGAGCCGTATATAAAGCCTGTTATTTCTAAGACTTCATTTTATTATTTGTAAGTTTTCACTTGTCATCTCAGATTTTTTAACAGAAAAGAAATATCTGAGAATACTATTCTTAATAAGAATAGATGAATGATACTGTCTTAGCATTTAAGACGTGTTATTTAAGAAATAAAAAAAAATTACTTAGAGATTAATCCAGTCATGCCAATAGATGATTGTTATTGATAAATATACTCTGCTAATGATAAATACACAGAACAACAAATGATTTTGATGTTATTGCTAAAATGTTCTTTCACTGTAAAGTTGTGACATTTTCATTTTAACATTGTAACATTCATCTTGCAAAAAGAAGACTGAATAGTAGCAAAAGGGCAGAGTAGAATTACAAAGGAAAACTAGAAGTGAATATTAATGGGCTGCAAAAATACTGTTATAGTGGCTCTTATTTTTAGTTTGTTTCCCATTAATCCCAGGGCAGTATTTTAAGATATAATTAATTTTCCACAAATGTCAATATTGGTTTTCTTATGATTTTAAATGGAAACAAATCTGCCAGGTCCTATTGTAAAAATAATGGTTCAATGGCATTTTTTTTCTGCTTCTCTGTTAGATCAGGCACACCGCAGGTTAAGTGAGGGCACCCCAAAGAGGGGCACAGGGCTCGGTAGGTACCACATAAAGGGCAGGTAATAACGAAGGTCTGTGCTGCCTGTCCTGAAAAAGGGCACAGGATCTTAGTTACTAGTGAGTGTCATCCTGGTGGGTTCTTGGGCAGATCTGAATATTTGCTAGTTGTTCGTTATTAGAAATGTCAGGCCAGCATCTTACTGCTCCAGAAGTCAGGGAACTGATTTGCTGCAGTACAGCCTGCCAGCCAAGAGGTGAGCTGGCTTTTATTTTTTCCTTATTTACCTAATTCCATATTTTCTCTTGTGTGGAATAAGCAAAGACCAGCTCCATTTGCACCTTCTCGCATCATGGTTCCTTACAGTAATCTAAGATAGGATTTACCTGTTCTAGCCAGTCTCCTTGCTGGCAGAAACTGTTTTTATGTTAAAGTGGACACCTGAGTAGTAAGAAGGGCTTCCTGAAGTTTATGAAGTCATGCACTACGTGCAAAGATGGTGAATTGCACTTTGCGTTAGCTGGCTGGTGAAACCAGTGGGAGGTTGGCAGGACTGAGGGTAGTGCGGCCCACGGGTAGGCCAAAGTAATCCCAAGGACTTGTTCCCCTGGCATTCCACATTAACTTCTCCTATGACACCACAGAGTGTGCTCGAAAGCTGCAGCAAAGTATGGCCAGGGAATTTGAACCCAATGGTGCTGAAGGAGGTGCTGTTGACTAGACACTGGACGTGACACCTGTGTGCCCTGGCCCTTTTCTGCCTGAGATGGCTTCCACAGGGACTTCAGGCAAGGTCCTCCTGGAGTGTCTTGGCACTTGGATAAGGATCACAGAATTTTGTGTGACAGAGCACTGGCACAGGCTGCCCAGGGAGGTTGTGGAGTCCCCTTCTCTGGAGATTTTCAAGACCCGCCTGGATGCAGTCCTGAGTAATGTGCTCAGGCAATCCTGCTTTGGCAGGGGAGTTGGACTAGATGATCTCTAGAGGTCCCTTCTAACTCTGAAAATTCCGTGATTCCGTGAATAACTGGGCAAAGAGTTTGCATTTGTTTAGGCAAAAAGGCAACTTATTTCAACAGACCATAGCAAAATATAGAATTTTTTTTCTCTTTACATAGTATTTTCATGCATATATTGCTCACATCTGTTATATAGCATTCATCAAGTTTATTCTAGGAAGTGAGAGCAAGTTTTTATAACGTTCCTCAATTATGTACAGGAAATAGTCAAAATCACACCTCTGGAACAATTTTCTGGTAGTAAAATGATCTTTTCATGGAGTCTTTTTTATTCCCACTGTAGAATAATTTCAGTTTTAAAAAGCTTCATTTTCTGCTGCAGTAGTCAAATTTCAGTTGTCATCTGAATTCTGGGAAAATATTTTCTCACATAAGAACAGGATTCAACTGAACAATGCTTTCTAGAACAACGGTGGGAACTTTGGCTGAACTCAGGGGTGAAGGACCACCCGCCCAGGCTGGCATGAACAGACTTTGCAGCTCGATTGCCTCTAGGATTGCTGAAGCAAACCTCAGCCCTGCTGAAGAACACATGTGGGGCGAAGAGATCTGATCTTAAGGTAAGTGATGTATGCAACTCTTCGTTTCTGCAGACATTTCCAAGCCTGGCAGTGCGGCTGCCGGGAAGCGAGGAACCTGAGCATTCAGCTCACAACAGCCTCATCAGAAGTGAAGACATTTGTTAGTTCATCTTTTTGCCAAAAAGGAAGGAATAACATACTTAGCTCAAAAATAACCTGTGAGTCAATGTGCTTCAGCTCGGTATCCCTGAGACAAAATTTTCTGGAAATATGTGTTTGTTTTGCTGTTGTACATTACTCTGCCAGAGAAAAAGGTATTTCAGAAAAGAGCAATGATCCCTGCCTGATACACAACAATTATTTTACTCTGTTCTCTACTTTTAAAGAGTTCTATAAGAGTTAATTATAAATATCTTGAAGTCCATATATGGTCATTTGAAATTGCAGTCTTTTTTTGCGGCACTCATTCCACTAACAAGACTTAAAATACTAACAGTCTGAAGAGTTTCCAATTGCTTTCTTGGCTTTAAAATCATATTTTTAATTTCTGAGTAAGGGGAAGAAGACGAGTGCAAAGGAAGTTGAAGTTAAAAAAAAAAAGTCAACCGTATTAGGAGGATCCAAATATGATTATCCTGACATTTTCTGCCTCATAATCTATTATCACCTTCTACTGGATGCTCATTCACCTCTTGCAACTTGAAAGTGTCCTTGAGAACTGTGACTTTATCTAGGTGCCAGTCTGCCAATTCTGTGCTCTTTAAAGTGGAAAGTCTTAAACACTGTTTTTTCATTTAAGCCAAGAGCTGAGCTGCATGGGGAGTAACAGTCAGGAAAAAACAGAACTTTAAAGGACATGAAAGAATAGAATTGTCTTTGATTTGACACTAAAAATTAGGGCTTGAGCTTTTTATGATCTGGGATCCATGGTAGGGGTATGGGCCCCGGGGTTCAGACCAGAAGAATAAAAGTATGCTTTTTATTCCTCAGAAGATTACGTAGCAGAAAAAGAAAATACATTTTGGGATTGCTTTCAGCTTTCTGAGGATCTCCATCCAGGATGAACAGTGGTGGGAACTAAAGGGCCGGGAGCAGAGAGAGGCGCAAAACCGCAAGAGGTGTGGCTGTGGGGTCCCGCAGACCTCCTGCAGCCTGGGGGGGTGGGGTGGGTGTCTGCGAAACCGGGGTGGGACCACAAAGGCTTTATTTGTTTTGTTCACTCCCTGTCAGTCTGGCCTTTGAAACAACCATTTTCCTCACATAGCCTGCCTTAGCTGAAAAATGGAATGGCCCCATATAGAGCTCAGACTGCTCATAGACGAATTACAAACTTAGGTCTATCAACCCAAACACAGCCTGATTAATAAAATTATATTACTGTTACAGATCCTGTTTCCAGAGCCTGAGCTGCATTAAAAATCAGAAGATATGACTTGAGCTTGCTATCAACAACATAAAGTGGAATACTTCTATAGAGGCTGTTTGCAGTATGAAATTTACAACATCATTCTGATTTTCGAACCATCAGAAAGGTGAGTAATGACTTTGAAGTTACTGATATACACGCTGAAATTCAACTCTTCCCCCTCCCCCTTTAAAAGCTTATCTTAGTCTTGACAAGGGTGTGTTTAAGTTGTTTTCATTCTTACAAGCTTATTGCAAAAGCCTGGTTATTGTCAGCTGACATATATAGAAAGGTCGGTCCCTGTTTGTAATGAAGAAAGATAAGCATTTATCAAAGTGGATTACTTGCACCTTGTTTATAGTAGGGAAGTAAAAGCAGTTTCCAGAAGGACAAAAAAAAAAACCACACCACTCTCCCCCCCGGCCCAAAAACTACCAAAAAAACCCTAGCCTGTAATATATTTGTCTCTCCTACAATTTTCATCTACCAGTTATAAAGACAATTCACATGGGCATCTATTTCTACTCAAGTAGTACCTGGAACAGAAGGCAGCTTTCTCAAACGTTACTGAACTTAAAGGAGCCTTGTAACAGAGTTAAATAACTGAGAAGGGTCAAATACTTCTGTAGGCTATATATGACTTAAATAACCTTACAAAATGGCTTTCTTTACCACATCTAAACTGCTGACTCAGTTTTCCTATTCATAAATGAAAACTTTAATGTAAAGTTTTACCCACTCAAACACGTACATGCGCACAGTGTCCACGTGACTGAGAAATCAGCTGTTCCCACCACTTAGTATAGAGGAGCCTTTCACTGAAATACAGCATTACTTTGCGCATATATGTGGAAGAATCCATTACAAACACGAGTAAAGACAATTTTAAAATAGCTAATATAGGGGGCGGTTTATGTATACATATACACAGTCATATAAAGTACATGTCACTGTCTTGCACGACACGCAACATGAACACCTGTTTTGTGGAGCTCTGAATGCGTGACTGCCTGCATTCACCCAGTTTTGACCTCCTGCCTTTTGCTGTGCCCTCTGATCCGTCTCTGCTTTACTTCTAACATTATACTGCTTGGGTGACCCTCACAAAACTCTCTTGAAAAGTAGAATAACACAAGTACAAAGAAAACCGGAGAGGTTTTCCTCGTTCGTTCTCCATATGCAGTTTGCTCAAATCTGGGGTGTGTAGAAAGCAATACTTGCTCTCTAACCTCAGTGTCTAGAAAGCTAAGAAGTAAATAAAGCTTAATTTTACACCAGTTGCCAAAAAATGCCACCATATCATTCAGAAGATTCAGGTTTGCTGAAACGGTCTGCAATACCTAGCTGCACTACTGTGATTAAAAGAAAGTAATAATCTAGTAAAGACTCAAAACCTACGTTTCACTTCCTTAATTTGGGATTTTACTTAATTTAAAATTTACTCCAGTTTTCTGTTTTAAAAATCTAACAAATGAAAACAAACCTCAGAACTGATATGAAACATTTGATTTTGGCTTGGCTGGAACATTTGGTGGAATGTCTAATTTCTACTTTTCTTTCTGTGATCTTTGTCAAATTTTTAACCTTGGTTTGTTTAACTTTCAGTTTCATAGATGATAAAAAGCATTTCCTTGAGAAAGGTACCTGATTTGGATGGGTATAGCATTACGTATGAAAATCTGTAGATTTTATATGACGGAATACAAAAGGAGATAGTAAGGAAATTACATTGGAATAAATGCAATAAGTTTTGTTGTACTGGGTCACAAACTGCCAAATCAGCATTCTAGAAGGGAAAGAAGGAAAGGGAAAGAGGAGAAGAAAAGCAAAAGGACACAGCAGTGCTGTGACATGTATTGACTGAAAACTGACTTGTCTTTATGTCGTCTTCACAGGGAAGAGCTGAAAGGCAGAGCCGGCTTGTACACCCGGGCCAGCACTCTGAACATACACATGACTTACGAGGTGGGAAGGGTGACCAGGCTCCTTATCCCTGTGTCTCAGCACACCAAAAGTTTTTCTGAAATCAGAGGAGGTGCCAATAACCTTGACTGGTGCCGCCATGTCCCAGCGACCTAGATCTTTTCTGCTGTCTTTGATTCTTGCATCCTGATGAGTTTCTTTACCCTTCCCAGAGCACCGCAAATCAATAAATATTGGTTAAGCAGTTGATCATATTGTAAATACCATTTGTGACAAGGGAGAATCAGACCTTCAAATCTGCCATGGTAAGAGGGAGCAAATCACTCAGAGTACCCAAAGGAATGGTGCTGGGGCCATTTCTTCACACTTTCCTGCTCTTGTTGCCAAAGTCCTTATTTTCTGATTGACCTCACTCAACCGCCACAGTTATTTCCTGCTTTAATTAAGGCAGTTTTAGATGGCCCTCTGTGGCCCATTGTAGATCAGATCTTCACTAGCTGCAAGTTGATATGACAGACTTGCCTTGATCTGGATGGAGCTTTATCATTTACACCAACTGAGGGTCCGATGCCTTTTGAGTTGGACACTGTCATACTACTCCTGTAAGTACTACTAAGAGAAGAGGACAATTTATGTAAGTAAAGGATGCAGGAAATGCATCTTCAATTATAAGCCCCGTGGTAGAGGTAACCTCTGTGGTTTTGTTGATGTTATTTTGTCTAATAAGTATTATATACTTGCTGCTATACAGATTAACCACATGTATGTGACAACATAAAAGAATCTTATCTGTTGCTGATAATGTTTCCTTTCTCCCTCAAGTAAAACTGCAAACTTGTATAGCCACAGTACCCAATGGAAAAAAAAATAAATTCAATTGTTGGAACTTTTTATTAACCAAAAGTAAGAGATAGTCGATAGTTTACATTCCTATCTCTAAATCAGAGAAGACTTACGCAGAATAACTACAGGTTATTTTTAAGGGATACCAGACTATAGTATAAATATTTATACACCCACAGTCTCTTATCTCCAATAAGAGTTTCCAGGGAACACTATTAAAAGCTAAGAGGGAGAGTGACCTTTGACTTTACTTCTAGTAGGTCTGGTGTGACCATCAGGGTGCAAAAAAAGGTGAAACCTGAGCTGAGCCAATTAGGAAGCTTCTGAGCTCAGCAAACAAGTGCCCAGGCCAGCATGCTGCAGGGTCCTGCCCCGTAAATTAATGAAGGCAGAGGCAGCGTGATAGGGGTAGTAGGAATTCTACTGGAAGTGGACGAGAAGGGTACAACAGAATAGGAGCAACTTGCTGAACAGAGGGCCTCTCTCACTGGAGAGAGGTCAGTCCCTACTCCCTAAGGTCTTGGCTGATGGAGAAGTGCGGTCAATGCCAGTGCTCCATCACCAAAGGAGGCAGAAGCCAGGGAGAGGAGAAGCTCCATACTGGTACATTTTGGCAAGAGCCAGCTGAGACTCCAGGGCTGTGTCAGGCCAGGGGAACAGAAGATAAAAGCCATAGAGGGTGTTGGTTTAATATAGCAAAAATCACAGAGGTCTTGGGGAATGCCATTTCTTTTGCACTATCCATCACTCTTCTAAAATGGGCTATCCAGGATTTGAGAGAAAAAGGACAGAAAAACAGTTTAATAATCAACACTTATTAGTAACCTTAAACTTATCCTTACCCACATACTATTTCTTTGATCATGTTTTTAACTCCGTTCCTTTTCTTGAATTAGTTTTACTAATATTTTATCTTTTTTGCCAGTGATATATAAAGGGCTAACAGTGATACAAGAAAGGAGTGAGTCTTCACAGAAAAGTTCACTAGATGTGCCAAAAACTGTAATAAAAAAAAATGAAGAATGCCATAAGGTGCTGCCTTAAAAGGACATCTATCCTCAGAAAGATCGCAGGTTGGAAACATCTCCAATATTTGGTAACGCTATAAGCAGGACACATAGTTGTCAGGAGAAGTTATTGTTAGCTCTTTTTCTCTCTGCTTTGCCCCATCTCTGTTGCTGACTTTGATTTTTCTTAACAGTTCTGTCCTCTAAACACTATGAGGCAAAAGGTATAATTTTCTTGGAAGTCCACATCACCCTTCAGTTCAAAATCCAACTTAAAATCTTAAGTTTCCATGCTGTCCTGGTTCCGGCAAGGATGGGGTTAATTTCCCCAAGGAGCCGGCGGGGAGGCAGGTATCCCATCCTACGTGACCCATGCCCGGCTATAAGAGGCGCTAGCCGGGGAGGGGGGGGGCAGTCGCCACCCGGGGGCGGGCTGCGGCGGTGCGGGTCCGGTCGGTGCTGCGCGGCGGTACTGTAATCGCGTTCTTATACTCTTTTAGCTCCTATAACTCCTTTGTCGGTGTTATTGTTTTTCTTTCTTCTTCCCTTTGGCTGTTCTGTTAAATTACGCATTTTCAACCCCCGAGTTTTGCCTTTTTCTGCCGATTTTCCCCACGGCTGTGGGAGTCGAGCGAGCGGCTGCGGGGTTCCTTGTTGCTGACTGAGGCCAAACCAGCACACATGCCCAGTTTCAAACAATTCCGTTATCAAAATTAGCATACTTGTGAAGAACAAGTTAAGGAGAGCTGATGAAAACAAACAATCAAACAAAAAGTAGCATTTCCAAGAGAGCGGGCTGGTATTCATTGATCTGTGCTACATATTTATATTCGGTGAGGTCTTGTTTCTCTGTTTGCTTTTTTTTTCCCTGTTGAAAAGTTTGGCATCTATGGTAAAACTAGTAAATTTGGAGCATAATGAGAAGCAAAGAAGTGAGAACTGAGAGAGTAAGAAGGAAGGGGTTTGCAAAAAGCTATGATTCAGCACATTCCCACCCTAAGTTAAGATGTAAAAATTCACAGGAAAGTTATTTTGGTTCCTTCCACAAATCTTCAAGAGAACTTGGAATTTGTAAATGCTATATAATGCTCAGGCTATATTTATGCATCAAAAGCAAAAAAAAAAAAAAAAAAAAAAGAAATTAATACAATTTGCAGCCCAGCATTTGGGGTAGCAAACATTATATGCTTCTTCATATTCATCCCATAGTTTAGTCTGGTTTATTTAAGATGCTAATGACTATAAGCCCTAGAATTTGATATGTGGGTACAATGGATAGTGTAAGCATATTAGCTTAATTAGAAGTATGTGTATACTGTAAGCTAAAGCTATAATGATAGTGCAGTACCAGCCTGAGGCTAAATCTTCTTTTATTATAGTCGGTGTTCAACAGATGACACTACGTACTTTGTAACGAGCGAGCTTCTGCAGCTGTTACTGCATTTCAGTGGACAAACTCATTGACTGTGTAAAGACGTTGGTTCACAAGTGCAATTATTTTGAAAATTATTTACATGGCAGATTGCAATATTTCTACATTATTTAAGGGACTAAATTTTCCCAAGTGTTTCTGGAATTATAAGTCAGGGATATTTGATTCTTTTTTAATACGGAAATAGTTATTTAACATAGTTCCCATTCCAATGTGATCTTTATAGTGATATCACGTCTTTCCTATCATGCTGTCTTGTTTCTAGTGTAGAGAATGTACAGTAACCCATATCAAGCAGGAAACAATAATTGTCAAAGTGGTAGGAGCAAACTGTTGTTTTGGTGGTTTGTGTTTTTTTTTTTTTTTTTAGTTCTTTTCCTCAGATTCTTCTAGAATGTTGTCATCTGACATTTAAGCTTCATGAGCAATATTTTCTGTGCACCTTTGCTTACAATAGAAATGGCATGGGGTGAGAACAGTGGAAAACCAGTTCAGTTATAAAAGTTTATGTACTGATTAATATTAATACAGTACATAAAATCACTTAAGGCTAAACAGTCCTCATGACAAAGCTGGTTTTCAGTGCATGAGAAAGGCCAGGAAGGCAACGCCTTGTTGGGAAACTGAGCTGTCTTGGAGCTCTAGAAACAGTTCTATCGGCAAACACTGCACTGAATACTCTTTAGGTAAAAGTCTTACCTGTTGGGATAGGAACAGTGTTACACTTAGTTTCATCTACAAAACATTTATTTGTATATATCTATATCTGTTACATAGTCTCAAACATGGTAAGAGGATTGGCCTTCAAGATTAAAGGGTTAAAATCACAGAAGCCAAACTTTCATAAAGTTATGGAAAATAAAGTCAAAAGTGTTATAAACGTGGATCTTTTTGGTGCAAAGTAGAGAGAGAAAAATCTCAAAAATGCATTTTCAAAAATTGTGTTCTGAGAAGCCAGAATGCTGGAGAAAAAACTGGAAGGAGGTTGAGGACAGGAAAAAAAAACCAGTGAGAACACAAACCACATCAGCCTGGGCAGTGGCAAGGAAAGTATTTTAATGAATAGGCTTGAATCATTTTTTTTTCTGCCTGTCTCACAGTTAGTTCAAGCCAGTCTTGTAAAAACTCTGAGAAAATATCTGCACAATCAGACCTCGCGAAACAGAGGAATAAAGATGGCATTTTCAGAGAATTCTTCTGGTCTAAAAGCACACATCCTCCTCTTCTAGCACAACAGACCTGAACCTGTACTATCTTCATCCTATGGGAGTGCCTTTGCCCTTAATTCAGAAGTACTTGAGGTGTGAGTCTTGATTTTTTTTTTTTTTATACTTACATTGAATAAGTGCATACTCGCTAAGTCGGAGTGACAGTTTGTTTGTCCCTCTCTAAAAGAGACGATTTGGGCATTTGCTGTTTTCCTGTAAATTTCAGTAAGACATAGTCTGGAGGTGCTTGAGGATAGTCCAACCCAAGAGACCGGTGCAAGCCTCAGAAATAGCAAGGATTATGTCTTAAATCTCAGTATCTCTGTTAAATTTCCTAGCCATTTTGCTATCGAGTGAACAAGTGCAATTAATCCTTTTGTTGTTGTTGTTGTTGTTTTTCATGTGATGGAAAGGAGTGTCAGTTGAGGTGCACAACTTTGGAAAGTAAAAGGTTATGAGCTATGGTTGTGCTTATGAATCAGAAGCAGAACTGAACAGATATTTTCTCGGATACCTCTTACAAATGCGGCATAGGAAACACTGACATCCTCAGTATTTCCTAAACATCCCATTTAGGCTGTTCTACACCTCTGCAGACGCCATACTTCAGTGCCTATATTTCCCTGGGCAGAGAAATGGGTCTTTCATTTATGCATAGTCTCTCCATGCCTGGAGGTAGTTTCTTCTCCACTAAATAGGTTTGCAATGAGAAATAAATATTGGTAATAAAAGGAGAAGTCATAGGAGAAAAAAGGGGCTTCTGTAGGACCTAGTAATGAATTAAGAAATCAGTTTGCCGCAGCTCAGGTATAATAGTCTACAGCACTTATCTATCAAATCAGACTTTGATGTCAATTTCTTAGTAGATTTTTCTTTTCCTATACTTTGTTTAAAAGTAGATTTCAGTCTTGTACTAGCTTTCATTATGACAGAAGAATACTGGATCCGATAAATTGGACTAGAAGGCTGAGGGTTAATCTGTTTGATATTGACTAACTCTGAGGCCAGCAGAAAAGAGACTTCCTTTACAAGACAGTATTTTTTTTATTGCAGAAAAGCAAAAACACATAGAGATTTCTTTTGGAAATCCCTGCTTTTCTGAAGAAAGGCAAATAAGCTACAGAGACACTATCTGTGGGCAGACGTGTCCTCTAAACATCCAGGAAAGGCAAGTCAAATCGGATTTTTCTGAAATTACTGGGGCAATTGTGATTAAACAGAACACTTAAAATAGTAAGAAAGTTTGATTTTTGGAAACATTAGGAAAACAGTAAAAATACTACACCTGCACCACTATGAATGTTTTAAGCCACCCTAAATCAGGGGTTTTTAAACTTATCTTCATTTCAGTTTTTTCCTGTGGCCAGGGCTTTGCTGCTGGGGATACTAATAGGGTGAAAAAGACTTTAACTGTCTTTAAAAGATTCATCTGGACAAATCTTATCCTCTCCAAAATCAATTACTACATTCCCTATTGTCTACTGAATAATACATAAGTGCACCAAATGTAATTCCATTGATGTCTGGTGATTTCTTCATTCCTGCAAAGGAGATTTTATTTTTTACTTTAACAGCTCATGATTTATATTCACGACTAGATTGTTTCATAGTCCCCAAAGAGTCTTTATAAGCAACTCTGGCCTCTCCGACCACACGCTTCTATCCTTATCTATTGCTACAGCAGCACATTAACATGCTCAAACAATGGTTCATAGGCACAGTGTCGCAGCAGAAGTGCTTTTATGTGGTTTGGTTGAAAGCTTTTCTCTGAGGGATAATCATATTCCTAGCCATTAAGAAGAAAGAAAAAGAAATTAAATTCAATGCAGCTGTACTGAGATACAAATGAAAAAATTGAAGAGGGTGGCTGTTCAATTATAGTAGGTGTTTGTCTCCAATAATATGTAAATTCTGCTTCACTAAAGCCCACATTTTCCATAAATTACTGCCCTGTCCTATGGCAGAAAAAGATTCTTCAGGATTTTCCTGGTTCCCGATTAACCTGTTCTACCTCATGGGAATTTCTAATGATATCAAGTCTCTTTTTTTTTTTTTTTTTTTTTTCTTTCCTGATGAAGAGCAACCCTGAATAATCACAATCTATGCACCCAACACTGAACAAAAGGTTAATGCTTAGTCAGTTTTCAGACCAATCTGTGAATGGGAATCAGCTGTCACAATGCTGGTGACGTGGTGTTTGAACCAGGTCCCAGAAGATTTCAGAACATCCAAGTTAGACACCTCACTAACTATGCAGTAATACCAAAGGACATCAAAGCAATGCTGAAAACATCACACCAGTCAGGGAGGTAAGCTAGCTAAGGAAGAACAATGATGACAGGGGCGTGCCTGAAATCCCAGCTTGTTTCAGAATGTCAATACCTACCTCTAGCCTGTGGGAGAGCTGCATTCGCTTTCCTTCTGTCTAAGATGATCTGAATACACATCCTCTTCCCCAGTGACTGCCTTGGATTCGCTTCTGTTAGTGGCAGAGATGTGTGCCACCCACACACCTCCCTTTCTTCAGCGCACACTGTCTCACCCGCACTCCAGGCATCTGCTCCACGCTCTGATTTTAGACAGCTGTGAGAGTTTCAGATATTCCTTCTGTTCCTTCTTTTTAAGGGAGCAGTTGTTCAGATTTGGGTACTGTAGGGGTTTATCTATTCCAATCTACACCTTTTCTTTGAAAACTCCATTAAAAAGTTTGGAGCTTTCTCTGGTATAAAAGAAGAAAAAAATTATAAAACTGTCATTCTAGCAATAAAAGTAATAATACACCTATAGAAAATCTTAAGAATGTCTATGTACTGGAATTTCAGCAAGACTCAGTTAAAACATTAGTAGAGACTACAGAAGAGTACTTCTGATGGTGTGATTCAATTGAAAAAAGTAAAGAAATGATAGCTCTATTTGGTACTACAGTTGTTCCACGTTGGGTGGTTAAATTATTTTTGACAAATCGTTTACGAAAGTTCTCCCGTGTTCATTCTGTGCAGTGTCCACGACCCAATACCAAGATTCCACCGGGAATCATTTTACATCTATGTAGAATGTGATTTTTTTTAAAAAAAATCTGTTTCTGTAGAGTTTTACATCTACTTAGTGAAGTGTAAATAATGTAAAGAGGGAATGTCATTCTAGTTATGTATGCTATATACAAGGGAGGAGGTAAGTTCATTTGTATGTTGTATGTTTCCCTTTCTAGCATAAATATCTACAAATATTTTGACTTTTAGAAGTCAGTGTTTTACAACTGGAGTTAAAACTACAGTGGAAGACTTTTTTTTCTTTTTTTTTATTTTTTTTTTCTTATTTCAGTCTATAGATGTATACAGAAAGATGTTCGGAGAAAAGTCCACTTTAACATAGTTATATCCTGTGGATGCACTTGTCAAATCCAGGTAAGATTTACATTTTGACTCATAACTCACTTAGGTTAGATCTTAAGGGGTTTTGTGAACATCATACCTGAATAATTTGACAGATGTCTGGTTAACAAATAAAAGATTATGCAGGCATGCATATGGACAATGAATACTTTCCATATTTTCTGCCTTTTGTTATGTAAAAGATTAATCCATATCTAGATGTTTAAATGGAGGTTTTCAGAGTCTGAAAAGCATAGCTAGGATTGATATTTTTAGATCACATTGCACTTCACTTTTTCTTTGTACAGCATTGAGGAAAAAAATGAACAAACCATGAGAAATGAATTGCTCCTTTCAAGAAAACATTATTTGGTCTCCTTTACCCCCATTAATAAGCTTTCAGCCAAAATTGCTAAATGCTATTTGGCTATTGTTTCAGTGACGTGACAATATTTGTTCAACAAAATTTATTTTGCAGTAAGATTTGAACGCAAACAGACTTGAAGCACAAAAGAACCATAAATGCAGATTAAAGGAAGATGGTTGGATGTCAATAGAAGCAGTAAGAAATATTTTAAAATAATATTTTTAAAGTTTTACTAGAATTTATTGTTCTCTTAGTTTGTGGCCATTAGTACTTTTTCTTGTAATAGGTAATAGGCATATTCTTATAGATGCAATAAGGTTGGATCACGATCATTAAAAAAGCACAAAAAATCACACATCTAAAAAAGTCACCCAGAGTTGTTCATTGTTGTAGAAAAGCAAGCAATTTGAAGGCAATCACTGCTTATTTTTGAAAGCACTGCATCTCCAACAGTGTCGTATCTTATTTTCAAGACATCATCCAACTCCGTCAAATTCCCAAAAAAATGTTAATTCTAAGCTCTACATCATCCAAAAACTTGGCTCACAGGTGGATCTCAGTTCTGTTTGACAAGTGCTGCTTTGTCCCTGGGCTCCCGTTTTGGAGTGAAGCAACTGGTTTCCTCCAAGGCAAAATCCGGGTTATTGGTCCAGTGACAGTTCACCAGAGATCTTTCCCAAAATGGGAGAAGGATATGACAAACAGCCTGTTGCAGGGGCTCTTTCCCTCTGACATTTACAGGTCTCCAAAGATAGTCCAACAGGTCTTTAACTCATACGCGAAGGTACCTTGTGTCACACCCACGGCATGGAATGGAGCAAAGCCTTGATTTCATGCTATATACAACTACAACACACGATTCCGTTCTGAATTAAACAGAAAAGAAAATGCAAAGAAAGAGAAAGAATTACAACTTCTGAGGGCCACAGCCACTCAGAAAAGGTCTGGCGCAGCCCTGGATTCACCCGTGGTCTTCAAAGCTTTCGGAAAGCAGGCAGAAGACAGTTTGCGCCGGTTGGGAGGAAGGCAGGGACGGTGCCCTGGGGAAGGTGCGCTTCTCAGTGCGGCCGTAACCACAGGGATATGCAGGCGTCAGGCTGGCGTGGCTGAAGCCCATTGGCACGTCTTACCAGCACAGGACAAAATTTGCTTTTGTTGATGAGACGGAGAGAGGAGCTAAAGTAATTGAATTTGCCTTCATATAATTTTAATCCCAATTTATTCTATGCCTGGGACATAGAATAAATACATGTGCACCAAAAGTTTACCTCGATGAAAGGTCCCCTGGCCTGCCCTTCCTTTCTGCTGATTTAAACGAGTTACATAGTTCGAACAGGTAGGGGAATAGGTGCAGCTCTCATCCCACGCGTTCACATAGTAGTTACGACCTCTCCTACAGGCAGTACTCGCTTAAGCAGCTGGCAGAGTGGGAAGCCCGGTGAGGAAATAGTCAGACTGCCGCCTAAAGGTGCCTGGGTTGCAAACCCCCCACAGGAGCTGCAACGACTAGAGCTCTAAGTCTGACGTCTTCCGCTTCCCCGGGCGTTACCGACGTAATCCTCTCATGGCTGCAGCAAGGCCCATGGGGCTTTGCTCTCTTTGCATAATTTTTCTGTGTTAAGATTTACGGTACTTATCAGATGTATTGAAATGGTAACTGCTAAGAGCTTGTTAATAGTTCACTAGAGTGATGTTCTGTAAGAATTTAGCAGAATTATTATTTATTAAAGTGATGAAAAATCCTTGATAATGCGATTTATAAAATAGTCAAAGCACTGTCTCTGAGTGGTGGATAAAAAACAGTGCCAATAATTAAATCCGAAAGATGGTTATCGGAAAACTTAACAAGTGGGATAATTTGCAGCTCCTTGTTAAGTGAAACCCTTGATTAACATTTCCCAGTTAGCTGCCAAGAACATTTATAAGGTTCATTAAGAGAGGCCATTCAGAGTAAGAATCCACTGATGAGCAAGCTGGAGAGAGGAGCATAGAATATTTTTTTATATTTATTTGTTTATCTTGAAAACAGATGCTAGCAACAATGCGGTACATCGTTGAAAAGCTACAACAGATATGGCATAACTCCTCCCGTCAATACACATGCATGAACATACACGTAGGAGATTATCTAGCTGCCATGTTTTGTCAAGCATCAGCAAGGTGCTGCTATAAAGATGCAAGTTTCAATAATTCTTCAGTGGAAAAATATTATACCAATGCAGTTATGGCCCCAGCAGCGTAAGAAAAGAAGTTGTCTCACTTCTTGTGATTAGATTTAGAAAGCTGATGTCCAACCTGGCACCCAATCTACGTGTTATGTCTGTAATTTATCTGTCAACGAATAAGACAACCGGTCTGTTTTTAAAATAAACACTCATAAAACAGCTAAGCGTAAATTTCCGTTGCTTCAACTCTCCCGTTACTGCTGCTAATAATTTCACCTCTAAGCAGATGTGTATTGATTGCAGGATGAAAATCAACATTATGCCCTTCCTCTATATTTAGTTGAAAGAAAAGTATACAACTTCTTTTTCTTTGTATTCAAACTGCAGAAAGAAACTTTGATATACTTATCTTTAGGTAAACTAAAGCAAATTTCTAAATGTCCTTTGTCAATTACACTTTGTCTCATTGACCTGTGCTAGAGATTTAATTTTAATGAAACTGTCTTCATTGATTTCCGCAAGCCTGCTAGTAGTTTTAGTATTTTTCTTTGAAAACTAAAAGTGACGACCTTTTTGCACCATAAATGAATGCACAGCCATATAGTGACTTGCTTATATGGTAAGGGAATGGTTTTAGTCTGAAATGACACCCAAGCAAACAAGTTTTTATTCCAAAGCAAAATTAATGAAAGCTTATAAAGGTATTCTTTAATGCATAGAAATAATTACTACAGAAAATATAAATACTATAAAAAAGCTTTTTGAGAGGCTGTTTTACCATTCAGCACTGTGCCTGTTGAAGGAGTTGAACACATGGTATTTCCACCACATGCAACTGTTTTACCTATGGATTTTCTGAATGAGTGCAAGGGTTTGCTCACTAACTGATCAGAGTGACACTAATGCCGTCACGTTACAAATTTTATTTAACTGGCCCAAGTATGAGAGAGCTAAATATGAAGCCTGCCCGTTTTCTTGTGATGTTTTCCAGTCAAACTAAATGACTGGAAAGCAAACTTACAGTTGAAATCAAAAGTTATGCAAGAATTAAGGAAGCTAGGAAGTGAGTTCATGATATTAAGAGACAATTAAGTTTTTTCCTGAAAGCGCGTAATTATCTACAGCCTACAACAACATTTGAACACACCACACGTCTGCAAGGAAAACGCGCTTGCCGATTGAGGCTGAAGTTATGCCTCAGAGAGCAGCGAGCGCCTGATGCTGATGAGGGATCTGCGCTGTAACCACCATGTGCTCGACTGAAATGTGTGTCTGACCATGCAAAGTTTTTGCTGTATTTCGGGGGCAACGTTAAACCGAACAGCTGAAGTGACTGCTGAAGGTGCTGTGTTCTGCAGGCTTCAGAGGGACTAGCAGTCATCGCGCCTGTGAGGTGGTTTAAGAAGCTGCTGCTTCTAAATTGCTTGTTACGAACTTTCACCTGGTTGACCAGAGTAGCTGCTATTAGCACATGCTGACAATCAAATGTGGATTCATGCCGTGGAAAAATCTGGGAGCTACAGCATCCTCTCCCAGCCACCGAGACAAGCGAGGAAAGCTGTTTTGCAAGACAAACACTTCCCCCCAGTAATGACTGCTACGAAGAGGTGTGGTTTTCACAACAGTTGTACACAAAGAGGTCAGCTGTGGAAATGGAAAAAATGCAGAGTTATAAAATCCAGATGTAAAAACCAGCATTTGAGAGCATAGGAGTGACGCAACACATGAAAAATTGGGTTTTGAGGAGGACAGGGGAACTGAAGACAATGTGGCTTTTGTGCAACACACACTCCCTATCTCCGAGGACGTAATTAAGAAGTTGTATAACAAAACTGAAGGTCTTGTAAAACACAGCCGGAGATCCAATTTGTGGATAATTGCCATCGCTGTGGAGGATGTATGAGGCGGCATGATTTGCTTCATAACAGAGCTTTTACAAGGCTTGTTTGGAGCAGAAATTTCTCCCAACCCTATTGGAACAAGGAGCAAAGGCGTGTCTTCCCTATACTCAAAGCCAGAAAGTACTGATAAACAGCTCTGCAATTATTTATACGAGGGTTGAATCTTGACTGAAGACCCTGTGTACCTTGGGGGAGAGGGAGAAAATATTCCCAGTTTCAAGCCTGTATATCTTTCACGCTTCTGAATGTGATGTTTTGTGAGGCAGTCTGAAAGAAGCAGTGTCTTGAAGCTGATGAAGTGCAGTGATAAAGGATTTACCTCCTATGTATCTAAGAGCTAAATCTGAACAATAATTATTTCAAAGGCTTGGAAGTATCTGGTGTATAATTCTGCCAAGAAGAAAATGATGACATTCAAAAAGTTAAAAATTTCTTTTTTTCATTTCACTGTAAGGGAGGAATAACTGACATATCAAATAGAACAAAACTCAATGAATACGTATGGGAACTGACTGAAATCTGGGAAGAGTATTGTGAGAAAATAACAGACATGCAAGTATTCGAATCATCTAGCTGGATGCTGGTGAAAAATTAACCTGTTGACAGTCATTAAATACTATTTTTGCATACTTTCATTTGTGGGGCTGATATTATATTTTTAAATATATATATAAAATATACAAATGCGTAAATAAATAAAATAACTTAGGTTTAAAAATTTATTTAGTTAATATTTCACTTTAATTTAAAAATAAGTTCCAATAAAAAGATAACATTTCCTGAAGAATTACTATTTAGTTTAAAGCAACTTCATTAAAAACTAAGACCTTCAATAAAGATGGATGTATTAATTGAACAATGCATTATAGTTAGCAAAGTATGCTGAACAATATCCTAACATCAGGTTGCCTTCAATGTATCTGGATAGTTTGATTCTACTACTGAGATTTTATGTGCTTTCTAAGCTTATTTTTTGTGCATACAGGCAAATTCCTACTTAGCTTTCCAGTTTTGTATTCATTAGAATGGAGTTTGTAAAAATTACTTATAGGTCGGTATATCTTTTCCTGGGACTTAAAACAAAAGGAACTTAGTGCTAATCTAGGTTGTATATTTTCTCATCTATGAATTTCCTCTCAGCACGGTTTAGGGGTTTTTTTGAAGCTTCCAGGAATCTTGATTTCCATCAACTTTGGACTATTGGATCTCCCATAACCTTTTTGTAGTTCTTGGCAATACAGAGTGAAAGAATGGTACCTGTATTACTTTACATATTTGTAAAAGAAGTGTTTCAAATCTAAAAACATCGAGGCTGTTGAGATTATAAAAAACAATCTACTTTTTTCTTTCAGTTAATAGCAGCTATTTTTTAGCTGGTTGATACAGCTTTCAGGGTATGGGTAAACAGATCATTGTCTATGTTTATGAACCCTTTTGTAGAGCTTATATAGAGGCAGTCTTACTTTTAGATGGGAACATGAGGGTACGAATAATGTTTAGTGAGAATACTTGCAGGATGAAGAACTGCTTAGTGCTAGCGAGGGTAGCAAAATTAAACCATAAAGCTGAAGAGAAAATCTTTATTCACACTGAGAACCACTTTTATTTATCAAGTAATTAAACCGTGCTCGATCTAAACTTATTGACCAGTAAGAAGAACTAGTAAGAACTCCTCATTAAATAGTTGCTTATTTGCGACAGTTAAGCTGTGGATGTTCTAAGGTGGGTTTTGTTACGTTAGTCAAACTTGAAAGCTGGCACAAAGGTATAAGCGTCTGTTTAAAAGACAGTCATATATTATTTATCACGAACTGATATTAACTGTGAAATCAAGCTGACTTCATAGGCATAAGTGAAAATCTTTGTATTAATGCAGCACTACATTAGGAAATGAAGGGTTCGATCTTCAGTATATATTATAAGAAACCTAAAAGTACCGAGATACTATAACAGGAGCTAAGTGGAATTTAGTCTGAGTGGCGTCTGAGCTTCGATAACCTGTTAGAGAGAAGTATTTAAATCTCTGTTTCAAGAGATGTATAACATGGGTTTCAACTTCACCATCCGGAAAACAGAACTAAATGCCGGTCTCCCACGTGCTGTTTGAAAACTAACAGACGGAGAAAAGGTAGGGACGCAGCATTCCTCTGAGGCTTCTGACTTTTGTGCCAAAACTGGGTACCTTGTCGCTCAGCACCTGAGACCAGCACCCAGACCTAAGTGTCTCAGTATGTGACAATCTGAAGTAGCAAAAACTACTTTACCGTGGAGAGTTTAATGTCTGAAGGATTTGAGATTTAGTTTTTAATTTGGGTAGCCAAGGTCCAGGTTAAATGGGACCTGAAAACCTTTTAAGAGGACAGAAAGCGGGAAATTCCCCCAAATTATGCAGAATTACAGTTTCTGGAGGTAATAATGTGCATGAATAATTATACTTATTGTCTTTAGATAACAACAGAATTATGCTTGTGCACAGATGCTTTATAGCTATGACTTGTTGTATTCTCATGATTTTACAGGGTCTTTAGATGTCAGCCTGACTTGGAAAAAGGAAAAATAATGCACGTTTTCACCCAAGAGCTATCACATTCCCGGCTCTGAAATTCGGTGTCAGGCCAGATTCCAGATAATCCATGTGTGACAGTTACTTTTATCACAAAATTTGCTTTTTTGCTTAAAATGCTGCATTCTATTACCTTCCAGACTAGAAAAGGCTTTAAAATTAACTGTGTAGCATCCTTCTGTTTTCTTTATTTAGTTAGGTCATCATCGTATTTTGGCACTCAAGAAGAAAAGGATTGGCATCTGTTATGTAATACGTGCTCTTTTATTTTGCCAAGTGCTGTAAAATCAAATCACTGGTACCTCTGGGTTTAGGAATTCATTCTTCAGTAGTGATATTGCTATCACTGTAACAATGTTATAATACAACCCATGATAAAGGTTTACAGTAAAGAAACCAATATTTCATTATTTTTGATATAGATTAGAATATTCATGTGCTTCTGTGCTGACAGGTTATGGTAGTTGATGAGCTTCTCAAATTTCCATCTTTCTGGCCAATTTCGTTTTTATTCCAATTACACCAGAGTGTTCATGTTTTAACAAAACCTGAAAAAATATTCTTTCCTACATGTGTTTGTCATAAATCTGTTTGTCAGATTAGGCATCTTCATATGTACAACCTCTTTTTCAAGGAGGTATTTTCTTCTTGAATTAACTCACCTACTTAAATAGCATTTCTGTATATTTTTTTTTCATGTGTATGATGACATCTAGCATCCAGAATTATGTCCTCTAAATGCACTGTGCACACTGGCATACTTTGAATTATAAATAGCAGAAATACAATTCCTTCATCGTTTCTGGCAGAGAAGGTTTTGCACGCTTTTTTTCCCACTCTGCTGGTCTGCCTTTCTCTGGTCAGATGTTCTGTGAGAAGGTAGTTTTGGTTGTTATGCTAGCTGTGATGTCAGTAAATTATGAAATTGCAGTGATTTTATATATGAAGAGGAAGGACACCAGCATGTCTTCTTCCTGAGAAATTTTCTCCTGCAGAACAAGAAGGCACATATGTAATCTTAAAGTTGTGACCTGCTGATGCAGGAAAGCTTTGTGGGAAAGGGAGAATGCAACGTTTCTTTTAAATAGCAAAAATGTGGCTTTTCAATTCTTTGTGTTTTGAAAAAATATTTTAAGACTTTGTAACATAAAAAAATTATGCTGCCATTCAAATAAATATGGAGGTTTTTTCTGTCAGACAGGAAAAAAATGAAGCAAATAATTGTAAATGAAAAGATCCTTCGGCAGAAATATATATAACTTGTCATTATCTGTATTCACTGTTAGCTTTTCGATCAACGGTGTCTAAATATTACATCCTCCTTTTCTTAATGTAAGTCCTTATCTTGGGTTTATCACATTCCCAGTGGTTGACATTTTACAAAGGCATGCCCTGCAGCTAAACACATCTCTGAAAATCGTGAAACCTTTCCAGATTTTTTTCCCCCAGCCAGTTCTGAAGGCAAGACTGCAAAATGAAGGCTCTTTACATAGTTTAGCTAATTTTAAATTAGGAACCTGTTTCTTTTCTTAAACTCATATGAACTTAAATGGCCACGTGCATTATGGATGCTGAGTGTTAAATGGAAACACATGTTCCAATGTCAAAAAAACTTCCTGTAATAAGTCACATTCAAACTTCCTGAAACTCAATTATGTTTTCATTTGACTTTCATTATAACCAATTTTTTACTATCTGTTTCTTTACGTGTTTAGTTTTTATTTTTGTCATTACTTTAATGCGTTGAACTACTTTCCATTATGTTAATATCCATTCTCATTGCTATGCTTAGGAAATAATTGTAATTTTAATCAAATAAATGTGGTCTTAATTCTGACTAAAAGATCATGAATTAATTTCTCTGTCTTTACAGGAGGTGCGGTAAAAGGGAAGGCTTCACTTGAATCATGTACAGCTCTGACTGTAACTACCTTAGAGCGTCAGTACTATCCCACTGTGACCCCCATCTTGTTGTTGGGTGGTTCGTGGCTGTGACAGTCTAAGGGAAAGAAGGACAGCCTGCCAGTGCTACTGAACCCAGAAGCAGTGTGCGTGATGCATCCCATGTCTTCTACTCCAGAAGAGCAGTGAAAATGGGCTGAACGCCTCAGGCAGTGGTCATTAGCACAGAATTTACACCATCGGGCTTTTCTGCCAATGGACAACCGTAACACCGTGCTTATGCCAGAGCGGGCCAAAGAATAAAAGCTTAATAAGGTGAGGACACCTCTACATTTTCAGGAGGGATATGGCCATCTGATGCTCAGCATTAACAGAATTATATGTGCCTCCAAGAATATAACAGAGAGCACCAAAGTTGTTTCTAGTTAAAGAAAGGCACAGCGATCGCCACAAAATCATACTGTTGTCTCTGGGTTTTAGGTTACAAAATATGTTTTCTATGTTGGAAAGATTGTGCTTCATTAACATTTAGAATACTGACTTCTCAAAACCAGCCAGCTGAATGAGTATCAAAGAAAATGTATGTACGTATTTAAAGATTTATGCGGCTGTGTTCTGTCTCCATGTTGGTGGTATAGTTTGGTGGTGCCTTTTGCCAGCCAGGACTAGACGTGACCAGCAGTCACACTGGCATGGTCTTTTGTTCACTGCAAGTGAAGGACACAGCAAAGAGGTTTTCTGCCCTCCCTGACCTCCCTCACATCAGCACAAATGCCATTGCAAATCTGCTGAAGGAAGAGCCCCCTTTATTTATGCCCCCTCACAATGACTGTCCATTCATGGAGTTTTAAGCCGGTAGGTAAGCAATTCCCATCCCTCTTATTTCTCGGGTGGAAGCCTATCTAAATCGGCCAGCTGTGAATCAAACCTCTGATCTCAACCTCTAAACCGACTTGTCTTACCAGAACAGATCCAGCTGCTGCTTCTATCTCTGTAAGAATCTATACAGTGTATTACATAGACACCTTGAAAGCTGTAAGACTTTTAGTAAGGTAGACATAACTTAGTTTTACCTTTGAAAGTACAATTGAAATACCAAAAGGCTTCAAGCCTCAGGAAAAGGTTTTAACAGCTGGAGGGAAATGAGGGGAGGCGTCTCTGAAAAGATGTAAAACTTGTAAGATTTGCTTGGTCAACATCAACACCATGAACTGGTGATAGGAACCTTTCAAGAACAGAAGTGACATTGCCTCTCTTCGTACTCATTATCTTGGGCCTTGTCAAAATTGCACCACTTAAAGCAAAGCTGAACTAAAATGAAAGTTCTCTTTGTAGAGGCGGTTTTTGGAGGGTAGTTTGATGTATGCTAGTTTACCAAATGTACCAAATATTTCAAGCAGATCATCACTAAGATTAAGCAACACCGCTCTCATAACAGAAGAAATATTATTCTTTTATATCTCCTTGTGTTGTCCTTTTTCAGTCTTAAGTATCAAGAAAAGCGTTCATGGCACCGGAGTATAGCTGTAATGACCATATGAGCTCCGTAAATGCTACAGCTGCGCACTAACATTTAATCACCTACAAAAGCCCTTTATTGTTCCTCGTAGTCCTGCAATAAAGCCATAAAGGTTATTATTAACTATTCTACTATTTTCATGTACTAACATTGATTGTTCTCTTGATATTTATACAAGTGAGAGTTAAACCATGTAAAACTGTGTCAGGTGATAGGAAAGGTTTTGTGGGGTATTTTTTTCTTTCCATTTGCTTTATACCTCTCATCTCTGTTGTTTCAAGAGACAATCAGATGTTATCTGGGCAGACTGGCCTTGCACTGAAAAGCTGAGTAAATAGTCTCACTTGGGAATGCAACATTAATGAAATTAGTATTTTGCTATTGCTTTTAACAAAGCCCGGAATCTGTGAGCCAGTGCAAATTTGTGATAGTAGCTGCTATTGCTGCCTGCTTGCCATGCCTCTGCCACTCGCATGCTTTTAGAGGCAGACTATTTTAGATTTTTCTACATGTAGTTAAAATGAAAACTCCAGTAATTTAGGTATTTTAGTAATAATATTCCATCTTTACACAGTGGTAGCTTTTTCATAAATAAATTAAGCCTTCTTCTCTAATAACATACCTCTGTTTTTAATCTGAAGTCTGCACGTGAGAGAAAAGAACAGAGTTACTCCTGATACCTCCACTCTCACCAGTATGACGTTTGAATAAATGGAGGCCTTTAAGATACGCCTTCTCTATCAGAGGTCTTTACTGTTTCCCGTTAGCTTTAATTTTAACTCTCTGGTCTTAGGACTATTCCTCAGTAAAACTCCAGTCCTTTTATCCTTCTACTTTATTGGCAAGCACTTCCCCTTTTCCTTCTGTCAGCCCAGCTCCCAGCATCTTTTCCATCATGCTCTCCCGTGAGCTTCAGCTAAATCCCTTTGATAACACCAAGCGCTTTTTTCCTTTGTAATTGTGTTTCACCCTCGTGTGGCTATTGATGACGTTGACTATTTCTCTATCTGACAGCATTTGGAAAGCTGTCATCATCACACGCTCTGAGAAATGCTTTAGATAGATGCAGTTGCTTCTTCCTCTAGTCTTCTCCAAAATCCTGAGGGGACTTTTGCCCTCAGAAACACATTCACAATTTTATACTTTTTCCCCGGAGAAAGTGACATCAATTCAGTACACCTGGGACAGCGTGCTTAAAAAACACTCTGTCACTCCACAAAGAAATATTTTAACTATGAGGAACAGTACAACTATGTTAGTGTGAGCGAGTAGGGCTGCCTGCGAAAGCGGACTTGGAACCGTTTCTGGCATATGGTAAGGCATAAGTGGCACTGAATAATGTCATATAAAATGTTAGAGCAATAGCTGTTCAGATTTCTGACTACTTTGTTACCTTGTCTCATGACGACAGTGATAGGACTTTTCTGCCTCTGGTATGATCCTGCTCCAGCTAAAATGAATAATAAAACTCATAGAGTTCAGTGAGGGAACAATTTATGCTCCTCCCTATCCACCCCACCTCCCCGTTTTTTTTTTCTTTTCCCTAAGTCATCATGGCCCTTTCAACATTCTTGTTTATTACTTCAGCTGATTTCAAAGACTAGAGCCCACAAAAATCCTTCAGAACTGTCCTGGTTTGAGGTAAAACAGAACCAATTTTGTTCAGTAACTTCACTTCTTAGCTGGGCCTCTTCTAACTACTGAAATTAACTGCATATTGTGCAGACAATGTTCACTCTCTCGGAGTGATAAGACCAATTGTCTATAGCTGATGCCCAGGCATGGGATGCAGAGAGGCTCCTGCTTATACTTATTTCTGTAACAGCCAAGGGCAACCAACTTTGTTATTTGCCCCGTTGGAGGGTCGGAAGCGGAAAAGCGCAGTGGGGTCCCACCTGCGGGGAGGAGCGGACAGGACAGGTGACCCAAAATTGGCCAACAGAGTATTCCATCCCATCTGCCTCGTGCTCAGTATAAAAGCTGAGGGATCAAAGGGTCAGCCCTCTTCCTTCAATGGCCGATGTCTGAGGAGGACTCTGTTCATCTGCCTGTGATGCTGATCCTGAATCCCCATCCAGAATCCAGTTCCCGTCTGTCACTGAGTCCAGCCTGGGACTGCCCCAGCACCAGCCAGTGTCGTGATTGTCATCTCGGGAGCTTGATAAGGTTTTGTATATATTTTTCATTATTTCTTTTTATTTTATTATTAATATTTCATTAAAGTAGTTTAGTTCCTTCTAAACTCATAAGTCTCTTTTTCCTCCTCTGCCTCTCTCCTTGAAGAGGGGTAGAAGGGACCATCTGTCGGTCCCGTCTGGGGTCCCCCAGGTCTCCAGTGGCCGATTTGGCCAAAACCACGACAAGAACAATATTAGTTTTAATAGACTGCACTTGACTGGAAGATTGTAGAATGAATAACGACTTGTACAACACCGTGTTAAGAGCAATAAAAGCAGTGCTGTCATTTTGCAGCTTCTGCCTTTTTACTAATGTTTATACTGGCATTATCTATCAAGAAAGATGTGTATGAGAAATTTTAGGAAGCAGTTAATTTTTTTCTTTACAACATCTGACAGAGTTAAAAGTTGAAACTTTGGTCTTATAATTTGAAATATGTATTTTTTGTGATTGCATTTTGTTTCTATTCTTTTTGAAGAGATGCAAAGGGATTCCAGCCACAGAACATTTATCCCCTGGACTTTCAGACTGAAAACTGCCACGTACACTCACAAGCATTCAATTCATAAACATGGGGGAAAAAAAAAATCAACTACATATTCAGCCCAACAGTAGACATCTCAAGAGGGCAGCTAGCCTGCCAGTGAGTGGGTCATCCTGTGGCGGATAAACCATCCGCTGAAGCCTGTTTACAGATTGAAGTCACTTGAGGTGAGCTGCATGGTGTATCTCCCGGTACTACCAACAAACTCCATACATACTGAAATCAAAGATGAAACAGTCTAACAGTGAGAGTGGGCTGGTTTATATCATTCAGGCAAAGCCTTGCATGGTTTTTTGTTGTTGTTTGGCTAGTGCTTTGCTAGATTTTTCCGGTTACAGTTTGTTATACTTTTCATTGCATTGCCTGTCAGATTCTGACAAAGTCTCTGTCAATCTCAGTATAGTTCATGTGACAATAAACAGAATTCCTGGCTTTGTTCATAGACTGGTGGGATCTGATAGTCAATAGCCTAAATAAAGGGAAAAACCTGCCTTGAGGGGGAAAAAACCCCACCTTTAAAAAAAATAGCATTTTGGTACCTTGTCCTGGATGTGGATGGAAGTTAATTTTTCCTGTAGTGAAGTGACAGTCTCTAGGATGGAAGAGCTTGGCTGGGGTTTGTAGAGTCTGTATTTTGTGACAGGGCAGAGGACTTGATGGTGACAGAAATCTCTGATCATAGTTGATGATAGTTAATTGTTCCTGTTGCTCAAAAAGGAAAGAAGTCTGACCTAAGGAGAAAGTTTCACAGCCATGTCGTCCAGCTACAAGGAGTGTATTAATAAAGAGAGTTTTCAGGATTTTCTTGTTTTCTTTTGGACTAGGTACATAAAATGGAAGACAGCATCAAGTACTGAGGCAGCAACAGAAATGAAAAGGAACAGAAAGATCAGAAGATGCTGGCATATACGGCGTGCTGAAGGTGTGCTATCCTTCCATGACATCTAAGAGAAGTTATGCATTAAGTCATGCATTAAGCGTTCTCTGATAGATCTCATGGAAGAATGGGTCTTAAGATTACAGATACTGATTGTGTGAATGTACGTAAGAGTAAAAATATTGCTCAAGCAATTCAGGACTGGCAGATATTCTTGGTACACGTGGGACAGACCTTATCGTGGCAGAAAGAAGTTTATATCCCCAGAGCCAAGGCAAAAAGTCTGCTAGTGATAAATACAATAGAGAAATGAGCTGACTATACTGAAGGGTGTGGTTGGTAAGTACAGAAATAGAATACGGACTCACAAAGAAACAGAGAAGGGCAGTTGATCCCATGGGAAAGAGAAAAGGGGCAAAAAGATAAAAATCTGGAGAGAAATAAAGCTGATAAATGCAGAGAAAAATTTGGTTAGTCCTTCAATCCATGTAGGCTTAGACTAGCTGATGGTCTTTGTAGTATCTTTCTGCAGCTGTATTTTTGAATGGTGGCAGCTGTTAACAGGGCTTGGATAGAATTTCTCTCATTTTCTCATGTTTTCCTGTATGGTAGTCAAGACTTCATTGGAGATCATGAGAAAGGGTACTAAAAGTGCACAGGAATGCTGTCTAGATTTAGGCCTATGCAACAGGCAAGTGTTAAGAAAAAATGACAGGATTGCCAGTAAGTCAGATGCAGGAAATTAATTGCCAGGAACAGGTAGAACTGGGGGACTGGGAACTGAAAATGACATTGATGGGAAATGGAATATAACCTATTTGTGTGATATTTCAGGTACTGTAAGAATAGACAGCAAAATCAGGCTAAGGAAAATGCTGGTAACCACAGCAAGTGGGAGCACATTTAAAAAAAAAAACAAGAAGAGGAGGAATTAAAATACATAAGACAAGACAAGGTGCTTTGTGGAATATTTGACTACTGGGAAAAACACATGGAATATGAGATTTGGACTGCATGTGGACGGTGAGTTTGATTATGGAAATAACCTCACCTGAGTCAATAGGCACAAATGATGTGAAAAACTTTAAGGAATGAGGGAATAATCTCAGAAAAACTCATAACATCCAGAAACAGTATAATTAATTGTAATATAAAATAATGAACCTTTTCCCCATTTGCAAAAAACAAGTGGTGAGATATAATTATACTGACTCAACTATTTTCTTAGTATATGGTAATCCTAAACTAATTTCACTATATAGTATTATAAATAATATAAATTGATGTAAGTTTATTGCAGTGGAGAAAACAGACTGAATATTTTAGGCTGTATTCTCAGAATTTTCTTAAAATTATATACAAATAAACCATCCTCAACAGTTGCATTGTTGAATGTTGAAAACGTTCATCATTCCAACATAGTTTAGGACTTAGAGTAGATCCAAAGAGCGACTTTGTCACGCTCAGCTGTTGGAACACAAAGGTGATTAATTCCAAAACCCTGTTGTGCCACTCAGTGCATGGGGAGGGTCAGATGCTTTAGACTGACTGTGGGGCTACTTAAATTAGCGCACTTTGGATTTTTTAGAGCATTTCAGCTTATCAATAAGAACTGCTAATGACAAGAACCTGACTTTAAATTGCTGCTTTCTAGGGTGGAGGCTTGATTTCAAGACTGCAGCGAAGTTTTCCTGAAACTCCACTAATTCAAGGAGGCAAGAGTTACCTTTGTTTTTGAAGCTGAAATGAAAGAGAAATAGGCAAACTCCTTTGGTTCCTTTGGTAGTGAAGAATTCTTCCTTTGGTAGTGAAGAATTTATTTCTGTGAGCTGCCCTGTTTCAGCTGCCCTTTTATAAAAATTTTAACCCCATTGCTTTTCTTCATGGACTTCTACTGGTTATTCTGAAGCTTGTTCTGAGAGATGAGTTCGTAGTGTAAGAAACCGCAAAAAAATAAATGGCAAGATTTACAAGGGCAGAAATAGAGTCAGAATCAACATGGTTCTATAGCCAAGCAACTAAAGGTGGGAACCATATTCAATCTATTACAACTTTTGCAGCTTGTCCAGTGATTCTTGATTACACCTGAATTTATGTTACCCACACTGAAAAAAATATTTTAGTGTGTTTATATTTAAGAAAGTTGCAATTTTAAACGAGTGAATAGCATTATAATTCTGTGTTTCTTCGCAGTTGTAGCCCATGGTGTAAATCTGTGCTACAAACTCAGCCAATCTGTTGTACATAAGACAGATGGACTTTGTTGGCTTTGGACTCAACTGTGGCTTTGCCCCAAGCAAAGAACTGCTGCTTTGCTGTCCCAGACAAAGACTGCAGCACAAAAGATTAAGAATTCACAATCTGCCTTCCTCGCTTTGCCCCATTCTAAGGAAAGTGCTCATCACCAGGCCAATATCTCTCTGGCTATTTTCACCCCTTATATATGGGCCAGAGCTAAGGACTCACTCCTGTCATGTTGCTTTTGTCATTGCACTGCTTTTTTGGTAGTCAGGCAGAAGAGAGAGGAGATGAGTGAGAATATTCTTGTTCTCCCTATGATCTGACTCATGGCCAGACCAAACTACATTTTAACCAATTTCTTGATGAAGTTTGAATAAATTCAGTATGAAGTGCTTTTCATTTACAGCGAATAAAGTATTAACATTTTTAAGGTTTCAGAAGTTTTCAGTTTGAAAGCTCTCAAACAATACTTTAGTCACATTGAATAAGACATGGAGGACCATCTGCTATTAAAGCCCAGAATCTTGACATAAAATCTTGACTACTTTTCTGGTGTTGCTACAGATTTCTTGTTTGTCCTTGGGCGAATTATCTGTTCTTGGTGTCTGGGAAAAATATTAGTGGATTTTTTCCGCTCTAAGATGCAAAGCTTGCTTTTTCTGGTGTAATCACCTGATCAGATATCTGAACTTCGCTGTTACAACCTGGGGGTCTGTAGCTCTATGCCCTTATATTTCAGAGAGAACCTACTCCCCCCCCCCCCCCCCAAAGATTTCTGTGGAGATCTTTAAATCAAACAGAAAAGTGCTCCTCAGCATTTTACAGCCAAACTACAGTCACTCTGTTCACAGTCCAAGCCAGGAGGGAGCCATGCAAATGCAGATATTTTAGCACTGATCCTGTGCCAGTATACCCTCCTTCTCAGTAGGCTTTTGGTCGTCTTGTAGTGTACCAAAGCAAGCTTGCATCTGTTCAGATCATGGGTAGATCAAGTTCCTGCCTACCCACAAAATACACATGCCCCAGAGCCTTGGTGGTCTAAATGTAGTGGCATCTCTTTTTGAAAGCAAGAAATGCCACCTCTCCAAGCACAACAGTAGGGTTAAGATACTGTTTAGCACAGTTCACCAGCGATGGTCAAGCCGCTATGAACTGGCAAGGTGTCATAGGGAAGATTCATGAATACATACTATTTCTTACCCTGTTTTTCTGAACATCTGTTTCGGCCACTGCTGAAGACAGCATAATTCATTAAACCAGACCTTTGGTGTGACCTAGCATGTCAACTATCTTGCAGTTGTAAGTAAGCAAGACAAATTGTATACCTCTTGGTATACTTTTAACCGCCCTCCCTCCCCTCCCCCCCATTTCCTTGCTGATGCTGGTATTTTCTGCTTGAATGAATTTACATGATGAAGACATAAAATTCTCTAGAAACGTTTTTAGTCTAGAAGATGTTTTCAGAATGTTTAAGAAAGGACCTTCAAAGGGTTGGGCCTAGTAATTTCTAAATATCTCTTAAAAGGAAAAAGAGGAGTTGTGTTATTTCTCCCTTGATGTGGACAATTAACTCTGAAAGGCTGCGGAGTGGGAGGAAAAAGACAGTGAGAATTTTTACAGTTTGCCAATAGAAGACAGATCATGCTTAGATTTGCAGTTCAGAATGTAAATGAGGCTAATGTATGTAATACAGAATTAGTATTTATCTTTCCAATCAAGTAAATAATTTTCACCCGTAGAGTATGAGAGTGTCTGCAAGATGTCCCAAGATGTCCCTAGCTGAAATGTATCATTGGATCCCGCAGTAAACAACAGTTAATTAATACTGCCTATATAATTACACAACCCTTTCAATTCTAGATGCATTACTACACCAGAATATCACTCAAAGTAATCCTATAGCTACATGTGAAGTATTAATCACTCAAGAAATCTAAACAAATCTCTTCTACACCAGTTAGTACTATCTCAAGCGAATAAGTTTTATATTTTTAACCAACAACAAAACAAAACAAAATAAAGCTAATTAGTTTATGCTTGACGCTTCCAGTCAAAAGCAGGTTTTTTATACCCGAGAACAGGTATAATAAGCCTGTTGCCCGAAAAAAGAAATAGGGCTATTACCCCAAAGAAGAAACAAGCTTTAAAATGTATTTGAAGTTACAAATGGCACATTTATGAATAACCTATTTGCTTTATTAAACGGTTAGTTTCTGAAGTTCTACAGCTCCTCAAGAATTTCTCTGTAATTTTATATTTCTCTTTGGTGCCATTTCAGAAAGTAATTAAATACGTCTCTAATCAGGCAAGCTATATAAGCCCATACTTGACATAAGGAGACGTGCTTTGCAATAGAAGATCGAGACTGAGCAAAATATTCATACACTTCATACATGGCAGCTGTATTTTCAGCGTTTGAATTTTCAGGCATAGGCCCATAATTTAGTAATCCCTGGGTTGTTGGCCCTTGTGGGTATGTCTCAGTTCACAAATGGTACCTTATTTTCTTAGCACTATACTCTTCTTTCCTTACAGCCCTTTTAAAGAGTGTCATACCTGTGGAATAATTACTAAAATGATCAATAATACAGCATTGTTCACACATTAAGGAAAAGTATAAAATCAAAAGGTTTCTAGGGTAGAGTACAGCCACAGCTGGTATGCGAAGAATCCGCTACATCTGTGATTCCTTGTACAATATTGCTTGCAAAGCAACACAGGGAGTGGAGTGGGGTGGAGACTCCAAGGCCAAACTCTGTGATAATCCAGCAAATATGGGAACAAGATGGCATCATGGAACTCTAAAAAGAAAAACAGTGCAGAGGATGGAGCAGAATGGAGACACCGTGGCCAAACTCTGTGATAAAATGGAAACTTGAGGGCCAAATGGAACCCTTGAAGGTCTTATGGAACTGATAAGCTGCCTAATTGTTACCTTGAGCCAACGATCTGTCTTTTTTTTTTGACAAAATGATATCCTTTGGGTGAACTTTGCTCATTATTATGTCATTATAATACCAAAACACACCTCCATCCCAAAAACTACCCGCCTCCAAGGTGCGACTACTCCTCCTTGAGTCTGAGCCTTTAATTTTTCATAAACTATACCTTTAAATGTGAGGCGAGAGAATTTTAGACTAGTCATAATGAAAGTATTTATGACTAGAGTCACTCAAACTCCACCTTGAAGATAAAAAATAGTATAAAAATAGCCCAAGAAAGGGGAGATGTTAGGGAAGACACCATCGTGAACAAGTCGAGGAGGACTCCATCAAAGACTGCCTTGACTTCTGGGATCGGTCGATGGGCTGAGCCTCTATTCTCCCCCCATAAGGACGCTTGTGGGTAAGATTCGAACACTTGGCTACACCAAGTGCTTCCCTGGGAAACTTAGAAATCTCTATAGAGTTGTTTTATAACTTAGCGCGTTTGTAACCAAGCAATATTACTAACATCTTTAGTATTCGCACATGCTTTGGAGACAGTCACTATCGCTGGCAATCCAAAAGAACTTGTGTATTTGTTGCTTAAATAAACTGCACTGTGTAGGCAGCTAGTCGCTTGGGTTTTCTCGTTGAATGCAACCAAAGAGTGGCCGTGCTAGTTCATGAGCACGACTGGGCTGAAGGTGTAGTCTACTATTAGTGTATTCAGAACCGTAACAGTTTAATATATATATTAACGCACCTGGACTGATAGTGGTGAATTGGGCATCACTCAGAATTTAAACCCAGCCGCACCTAGCCTCCCACCTCGGTGAGGAGTGTTAGAACGCAAGGCGGTTTATTTTCTGCCAAAACTGCTTTGCCCTTTAACTCAACAATACCCATCAGCAAGTATATATAGACCTAGGGTGTAGATCGTCACAACTCATGCAGCGTCACATCCAGTGGTAACTTCTCATAATCGCTAGCTTAAAATGGAACTTATTTCTTCTTCAGTTCATTATGATACTCTCAAACATAATGATAGAAGGAAAGAAAAAAAAAAAAGAATTCCAAGTTAATAGAGTTTGCTTCAGATTTGTTCATTTAAACTGAATTGCAGAAACTACACAGTGTGAAAGTATTTTTCTTAAGAGTTCATTATTTCCAGCAGCAGGTTTTGCCTTTCCTATATGAATACAGTAAGGCAATTCTGAAGTGTACATCTATATCTATATATACACCTGCTAGTGCATATTGTAAATATGGTGTGAGGAGGCTTTTATTTCATTGAATTTCTATTCTTTTTTTCCTTTGAAAACTCCTTCATAATTCTAATGTGCTTGGTACATTGCAGACAAATCACTTTTCTTCCGTTTTCTGAACTGTTATATTTATGTAAATAATAGTTACATTCTCTGACAAGGAATCAAAGGTTTCAGCTCTATCAGAAACTATATTTTGTATATCCATGGGAAGTAGTGAGATATAATAGCTAGTATGCTAATGGTAGTAGCTAAGTAAATAATAGGGGCTTTTCTTTAATGTACCTCCAGTTCAGTTTAAAATCCTGAAGATTTATCAGAATATACTAAAAATAATTTACACAACTGAAGGGGAAGAAATATTCCTAAGACTTTTGAAAAGTGAATTATTTTCATATATTTGAAAATTCCGATTTCTTAAAGGTTAAAAATCAAAGGAAATTTCAATACAGTAAGTTCTTTAAGAATATGGACTGAAAAATTTTGCATAGGACCATTATTGCTGAATCTCTGATGTCACATCCCTAAAACAAATGAACTCAGAGTTCATTTTTCAGTGCTTTTTTCTTTACGGGGCCTGGGCCTACTTCCTCTAATAGTCCTGGTCAGAGTAAAAATAATTATTGGGTGTAGTAGTGTCCTACAACATCTGGTCCAGATGAAACTGTCCCTGCTGACCTCAGAGAAAGTCAGCAGCTCCTGGGTTTCCAGGGATTTCAATAGGTCACGATGCTGAGGATACCGCTGGGATGTTGGCCTGTCATTCAGGAGCACAAAATGCCATCCTGTAGCCAGGCACGGCAATAAATTCCTGTACTTGAAGTGAGTTCATAGTCTGACTGAAGTGGCCATGCAGCTGTCCAGGTAACACCGTGAAGGACCTGCAACTGGACCACAAGTCTGTGGTCTGAGCCCACAATATTTCTGCATACAACCAGGTGCCCATATGGTGAATATTGGATAGGTATGAGAATCTGACACCTGAATACGTGTGGGATCTGGAATACCTGCCTGTTACAGCAGGCAGGATGACAGATGGCTTTGTACATCTCTCTCATGCCTCAAACTTCAACACTCATGCTTCAAAGAGTGCATGGAACACGTGGGTACCAGAACAGATTGAAGGATGTAGGATGGTACTACATGTACAGGCAAAATAATGCCTGTTTTAGGGCACCAGAGGTTGGTTTCTTACCCTGAAGAGTTTCATCAGGAAACAGAGAGAGCTGCTCTGTAAAGGAGGGCAAGTCAGGAGGGTGACAGCCCTCACCCTCAGGGTGCAGTCCCTGAATAATAATGTGAAGCTTCCGGGAGACCATAGGTCTCTCTCTCCATTCAAGGGAGGGAGATCCTACTGTGAATAGAAGAGACGATGCCATTTGAGAGAACTGCAGCTTTGCTTGACTCCTTGCTTCTTGATTGTAGATGGTGGCATGGGGGCCCTTTTCTTACCTTACCTGACTCAACAGGCGATGCATCTGTCAGCAGTGCTGGAGTTGTCACTGCAGGTCTGCAGTAAAAACAAGGTAAGTCACGGGCGCAGGGTTTGTGGGGCGGGAGCTTATGTGCAAACTAAGAGGGCCTATGTGAGGTGCAAATGAGTTTACAATACAAAAAAGGCAACAGCACCTTTCTGTTCATGTGTGCTAAGGATGCAGTAACTGAACTTCCAATGGACTTGGGGCCTTCTCCAATTTGATCACAAACATGTGTACTGGATGGCTTTGGGTCACAAGGACACGTCCAGGCACAGGTACAGAACACAACACTAAAATCAGCTCTCTCACTAGTTGTATCTTGGATCCTGCCTGTTAATGTAGAGTTGACCTGACGACTGAACTAAACATCCAAACAGAAGTGCATCACTTGCACTTAGCCAGGAGCAGAGGGCGCATCATTCCCACATGAAGGCATAGAGCTTCAAGGAGGAAGGAGAAGTCCTTTTGGGGAAAATCCTTTGATTTTTAGCTCAGGAGGCTGTTTTGGGATAACATGGCACTGAACTGGTGGAAGTGTAGACACACCTCAGGGTTTTATTTTTTTAGAGTTAAATCACAGATGCAGATGAATACAAACTGGTCCCAAAGAGAGGGGTGACAGGCTAGCTGTGGAGGGCAGAGCTTTTGAAGATCTTGTTTTATGCTGTTTTTTGTTATAGGAGGACAGAGCTGGTGTTTTCTGGGGTCTGGAGAAAGATGGGAGGTTTTTTAGAAGTAAATGATGTACGTAGTCATTGCTACTTTCCAAAAGAAGCTAAAACAGGGACAGTATGAAACACAGAGCGTAAGGAAAGAAAACACTGAGTGGGAAAACAAACGGATAAAAATAATGGACGATGGGGAAACTGAAAGAGGAATGGAAGATGGGAAGATGGAAATTGTCTGAGAGGACATAAAAATAAGCAAAGGTACAAAAAGATAAACTGAAAATGAAAGATGTTTAAAGGCTACCTTTCTAGTCAATATTTAAAAGGTTTTTGAATTAATTAATGTTTGAAATGATTTGCTGCAGAGAGCTATCTAGAGGAACATGGTTGGTAGAACATTTAGTGGTGTTTATAATTTTGTACTACAGCCATTTGCCTTCTTTCATAATGGATTAATTAAATTACTGCACACATTAGTGCCACAGTACACTGTGAAATCGGGAGCATCTCCTAGTCCTGGCCTGGTATCTTGACATGTTTAGCATTTTGGAAAGTAGTATTAAAGACCAATTGAAATGTTCTCTGAGGAGATCATAGGAACAAATCATAGGAGAGCAAACCTTTTAATACCTTTAATATTTTTCAATACTTTTCCCTGATGCACATATTAAAAGATTGGTGTGTCTCTCAATATTCTTTACAGAGCTAAGAAACTTGGAGTTCACAAATTTTGTTGGAGACTTAATTGTCACATTTCTAATTGGTTTGAAAGAATAATTATTATTTAACCCATAAAATGAACTGAAGATAGCTCACTTTTTGGCACTGGAACTAGCTAGTGTGTCAGTAGAAAATGATTCATACTGAAATATTACATTATGTATTAAAACTGTGAACCAAAACAGCTATCTAATGTTGCAGACCTACAGCCAGTTCTTTGAAACAATCATGTATTTAACTCTGGGTATGCAAATAGACCGGTGGACTGATCCATTAGTGGTATTAGGCACGTGTAAAAGTCTGTAGATTTGGAGTTTAATCATTTCCCAGTATTTGTCTTTGAATTTAAGCTTGTTGTCTAGACAACACCAGTTCAGACAGCTCTAAACTGCTATAATCTTCTTACATTTATTCGACAAATGTCTGAAAAATTTTAAAAAGCTCTGTCTTGAGACTTTGTACTTCAAAGCAAATCATTTATCTTTTAGCACAAAACCAAGAAAAAATTATGTATCTCATCTCTTCCATTTTAAAAGCTCTGCAAAATAAGCTGTAAGTAATAATTTGCAAATGCTAGGTTTGGGTCCTTCAGCTGCTTTATGCTTATGTTGACCTCATACACGTGAGTATTTGTATAAGTAAGTGCAGAGGCAAGGTCATTGGTAAGAATTTAAAAGTATCTGGCACTCTACTGTCTATGTAGCTGTCTCCTTAAAGCAACTACATGTTGTATGACCTTTCGCATAATGCCAGTACCGAAATAGTTGTTTGCTTTGTTTTGAACACTAAAACGTTGTAGACATTTTTGAAACACCTTGTTGACTGACAAGGAAAAATTATATTCTATAACTTGAGTCGAGGTGCCTGGATCAGGCCAGTAGCTCTTTAAATCTGAGTTATTTCTAAAAAACAAAATTAATAAAAAAATCAAAACCAAACACACATCAAACCGCAGTTAAATGTGTGGGTGAAATACCATAAACATTTTAGGTAGTATTACAAAATACCCTTTTTGATAAAATGAGAACTACTTTTCACCACACACGGCCCTATTGCATTAGGAGTCTAGATGCTGAAGGTACCACTTTTTAAAATGTCAGGTGAATTAGAAGCACGGTTTTGAAGCCACTATGTGAAACTCCCACTTTGCCTCATACATTAAACTACTCTCTTGACGACTAAATCAGCAGGATCACCTAGGACAAGCAAATGTGTGAGCTTCAGATTGTTTTTAAAATACAGAGGTAGACACAAGTTATTGGACAGATAATTTACATATTTTCAATTAAGTAAGCTGGATAACCAAAGCCTTTTTAGTCCATTTATGAGTCAAGCGGAAGTGGATACACAGAAGCAATTAATTTTGACAACAAACCCTAAGCTTTTTATCTCGGTATTCTATAATGCGTTCCAAGTACTAAACAGCTCAAATACAAAAATGTCAAGTAGTGGGTCTAGTTTGAAATACAAATATGAAGTCTGACTTGCCTTAAGCAGTTGGCACTGGATAACATGATGTGCAAACAGTTTCTCAGGAAGAAATGCATTCAAATGCGGTTTTTCCTCATATGCGTGATACATTTTCATAGCAGTGCATTCTGAAGGTAAGCTCTGATTCTGCATGCCACCTGACTGGCGCATGGGCACCTGTTTCCTGTCCTTGGGTTGAATGTTTGCAGATCTCGATCTCGTGCTCCCACAATGTCAGAAGTCTTGACAGACATTCTTAAAGAAAAAGTGGTTCAGTTTTATGGTTGAAATGGGCACTGCTCTCCTGCCCCTCCCCTCACCCCCTTTTTAAGAAAGGAATACGTTAACTCTGAGTTGCTGTCTGCAGTTCCAAATGAAAACCTTTGGGTTTTTTTCATTATTTATAGTTCCTTTGATGTTTTCCCTTTAGCAACAATCACAGAATTTTTTGGCGGGCTTAATTGTTGTACATTCAAAGCTATAACAGTGGCATTGTTTAGCTTGTGTGAAGTCTGCATGCTTCCTTGATAAATACTTTCTCTTGAACTTAGTGCAGTCTTTAAAGCATAGCTGTGGATCGTCATGGTTAACAATGACTCGAGAGTACTCCATGATGTAAATTAAGACTTAAATAGAGAAAGTGTTTATCTGCAGCAAACTATTGCTTTAGTAGACTGGTCTTAACACAAGCTTCTTTAGCTTGCTATGTAGATGATGGCACCATTTCTACAAATTAACCTGTTAAAGCAGCAGAGATCCAAGGCTAATTAGATACAAACATTGAGCCCACTTGAAAATCTAATCCCTTATCTGTTGTTTTCTTTTCGCTGTAATTGATGCAAGAATCACATAACACTATTATAAAGGGGTTTGTGCGTCTGTTGGCCTTCCACAGCTTTTCAATGAATGAGATTCCTTTATTTTAATCAGTTAGGCTCCTTCCTTACAGTCACTTTTAAAAACTTGACACTGGCGTAACTTTTCTTCCTTGCTCATAAATTCATTCATGCCTTGGGAGATGAAGAATGTGTTTCCACAGAAGTTTTTTCCAAAACGGAGTGAAAGAGCAGTTCCCTGGGTAAAGAAAAGGTAGTGAAGAGGTATCAATTCAACGTCATGATGCTTTACATAGGTGTCCAGGAGTTTTCTCAGTCCTTACTTTTGTTTTATGATCCTGCACAGATGCAGAAGTTACAAAATCCCCATTTTTGGCAAAAGAAGCTTTTTCTTCTAAAGCTCTGATGTTGCTGAAGAATGCCCAAGCTGCCACTGTCTCCCCAGAGATTTACCTTGGAAGTCCTTTGTTGCATGTTCAGAGACACAAAAACTCGCTGGTGTTATTTTTCTCATTTGTAAAATACCTGTCAATATCCATGAGAAGTATTTCAGTCTTCATCAAAAAGCACTACCAGGTAAGAAAGTGCCTTTCAGCATGAAAAATGTGGTATGCGTCTCCAGGAATAGTTCAGCTGTGAAGTTACTGAACTCTTCAGATCTGTTCGGCAAACAACCAAGATTATGTCTTCATACAGGCTGCTTGCTTTCTTGATTGTCCTATTTCTTGATTGCTTCACATTGAAAACGAGTCATGACCTTGCTAGTCATTTACATCCTTGATATTTCCTCATGATTTACTGACTTCAAATTAGAGCTGAAGGCTTTCAATGTACATGACAAAGCTGTAGCCTTCAGCAAAAAGTTTCAACTCTGAATTTGTCAAGTAAGAGAAAACAACTTTGACACGTTTAGACCCCCTGACCTTTTATGGATGAAAATGAGCAAACACTCAAAAGTCTGATGTGAAAGCCTGCAGAGGGGAGTTCTTGATAGGTCTCAGTTGTCAGTTTAGCCGATACACCTCTGAAATGAACAAGGGGAACGACAAAGCCATTTGCAGACATCTGCAATTCCAGTTTCCAATTTAAGGACACGTCGAAATTCTACAGATCGTCTTGTGAGGGTGGAAGGAAACAGGAATTTGTGCAGGAACCTACCAGATACTAAAAAAGCAAGCAGCCTGGCCAGGCACAGTCCGTTCAGGATGTTTACTATCAAAATAAAAATGAATTATCTGCATAAATGAAAGAAATATGGACCCTATCAAGCCTTTACCTGCTTGATACCAAAAAGTAGTTTTCACAATTTTGTTAGAACTAAAAGAAAAAAAATGTAAATTCACAGAATTTAGCTGCTTTTATTCTTTTTTAGGCTTTAGGCACAAGTCTGGTATTCATATTAGTAGGCTTAAATTTGCTATATGGTAATCTAAATATGAAATTTATGACAGAATTTGCAGCTGGCACCAATGAATTTTAAGGAGACCACAACCTGGAAAGCCTCAGCAAGGCATTTTACCCTCAGGCCCCGAGTCTGGGGATCAATAACTTGGGATGCTTTGGCATACATCCACCCCGGTTCAGACATATCTAAACCACATGAAATAAATACGTGATAACACCTGACTGTGCTAACTCAACTCACTTGAAAATAGCTTAAATAATAGGACTGGAGGAAAAGTTTGCCATGGTTACCATGTTCAAACAGGGAATACTGTGCGAAATGGTCACTATGTTTGACAGTGGCTTCACATCAGAGGAAGACATTAGTGTTTACAGCAAAGCTACCTCCCAGGCAAAGCCTGTGGCATAAGGATTCAATAAAGAAACAAAAGAAGGTACCAGTCGATTCATTTAGGCACAGTGTAAGGGGTTGAGAAGGGCACAGATCAAAAGAGAAAAGTGGTACAGGTGTGTGATATATTGAAAGTGAAGACTTACTGTACATTTACAGCTCCTATTGTGCCGAGTGCTTCTATTATTGCTATTGAATATAGTGCCGTGTTGAGGAAGAAATCTACGCAAATGAGCGAGAAGGGCATCTGCTCAGAATTTTGGCTCCTAAAATGACAATCTGGGAGAGTCTGAGAGACCTCCCAGGAGCATTTGGGCCACACAAAGCTGATGTTTTGTATTTACATCACAGGCTGTTTTGCCCTGAGAGTTTTCTGTGTTGTTTTTAATGAAGAGAACAGACAAAAGCAGCACTGTAAGTCAAATTCCCCTGAAGACAATGTAACTAGGCCAGCTGACACACTGAGGCTTTGCTGAATAGAGACAAGCGCTGCTCATTCCCCTTGCCACACTAAAAGCTGTGTCAAATACCTAAAAGCTTTGTAATGCCCATGAAGCCTTAATTTAGCTCAGTTCTGTGTATTTGTGTTTGAGACGGAAACTTCAGAAGTTCCAGCTGCTGGAAGACAACATCTACTTCATCTGCAAACTGTGGTTAGTTTTCCCCGAAAGCTCAAAACTTCATGAAATTTGGTGTAATTTCAAAGAAATAAGTAGATCCGCTTTCCTCATACAAACTTCTCCTCATTCTGCCTGCAAAATGTCCGGACCACAGTCCTAACCCTGCAGTTGCTAGACCCCTTCCAAGAAAAGTGGGAGCACATGGGGAGAAATGTTTAAGAACTTGAATGGCAGAGAGTCCATGTATGTGTGTGCGCATATGTGCATTTCTATCTCAGCTGTTCAGAACTGATTAGTGAGTTTTTCCAGCTACCAGACAGAATTTTTATTCCAGGACTAAAGTTTCTGGTTCAGTTCTGTAGGGAACAGAGTGTGTTGCTGAGACTAACCAGGGTGAATGCAGCAGACTACAGCAAGGAGTGCACCCCACTGAGTTCGCTCTAGGCATTTGCTAAAAAGCATGTATTGTATAAATAGAAATGTACTTTCAGGTCTCCCGGGTTCTGGTTAAATTCCTAAGGGGAAGAATTGCGCTCCCATTGTGTTTTCCGTCAGCCTGTTTCAAGAACATACAATCGATTCAGAGCAGGAATTCTGAAGCTAACTCCTTAATTCCAAGCGTGCGACTCTCGTGGCAGCCCCTTGCGTACCCTAAGTTGCTCAATCGGTATGAACGTGAGCAAGATGCTGATTTACAATTGCGTCACTTTTTGGTATCGGATATACTGTAATCCTGAATGCTGCCCTCAAGTTTTCATGGCCTGGCTTGTGCCAAGCCACGTGATCAGAAGTCCCCGGTTGACCTCAGCTCTACAAGTAGAAGTTTTGTTGACAGCTGCGGAATCTGGTGCAAAAGCCCCGGTTAGAGCATAAGCAATGAAAGACAGTGAGTATAACCAACGGAACTGGAAAAAGTGATTTGGTTCTGTGGCAGTGAACTAACAGTGTGGTATAGAAAAGAATCAATACTAAAATTCCCTGTATCTGTTTACGTACATACTATTGCACAGAGGACATGCTTTGGTAACATTCCTGGAAGCAAGGAGCAAGGGATTTAAGTTGCAAAAGGGAACTTTACATTCAAAATGCATATAAAAAAGATGGGAAAGTTTCTCCTAAAGGCCTTGTGACAGAGCTATAAATACAAATAACAGCAGCAGGTTAGATGCATTTTAGAGTCTAGAGTCTTGCTCTGCTGTGCCTTAACCAAGCAACTTTAAACACGGCTCTTTTTTTTTTTTCTTTCTTTCTTTGTATATATGTTAAGTCTGGAGTTTTTGCGGTTATTAAGAATTGTATTTTTTAGACAATGTAGACTTCTTTTTTTAGTATAATTTTTGTTGTACATAAGTGATCTATCAAGTTTACTAGGTTTCACAACATACCTTAACATTCCACTTCTTTTGTGTAAGCTACTATTTATTTCCCTTTTCATCAAGGTCTATTTTACAATCTCTCATAATAGTCTTATAATTTTCTTCATTACCAGAATCTATTTGATATCATAGAGCTTGTGTTCAAGTAAAGCAATTTAGCAGAGAAAAACAGCATTATTAACCTCTGACCATTGTGTAACGCTAGAGTAGCAAAGATATTTGTAGTTGTATTAGTCTAATTTATTTTTACAGTAATGGAATTCTTAAATTTTCTCACTGGTAGAGGGTAAGACCTATGTCAACATTCAGTTGGAGATATTTAGAAAAATAAAGGATAAATTTAGGCTCTGACATATCTTAGGACATTCCAATTCACGCACAATGTTCACAGCAGTCAAAAATAGCTCTCTTGGAGTACAACAGGAGGAGCTCCAGAACAGCTGTCGGTATTACATAGGCTACATGGGCTTGGACAAGGTGACTGTTCACCACCTCCAGCCCTGAGCATATTAAGACTCCTGCCACTGAGACACATTCAACTCATAGGTGACAGCACACCTCTGGTATGTCGACAGAAAAACATAAGTATTATGTAAAGATCTTTCTGGGATTGGCACGGATTATATTTTGTACTAATAAGCATCTATAATTTTTAAAGACTGAAATTGCTGGGAATGACTCTTAGCAAAACAAAACAAAAAAGGATTAGAAAGGACAATAATTTGATCGTAACAAGAAAATGACAGAGAATTGGACGTTTCCCTTTGACAGAATAATCACTGGTGGTGCGGGGATTAGAATAATGAGGCACAGCAGTGTGAACTACCCTGAATTCCAACAAGGTTGCGATACTTTCCTCCATGACAGTAGAAAAGCACAGGCATAAAATCACGACACTGTTGAGCAGCGATACTGAGAGATCGGTTATCAAGAGCACCCTGACAAAGCGGGTGATACCTCAAGGGCAATGCCCCGGGGGTACACAGAGGCTCGGATTCTATTCAGAATATTGACAAGAAGCTCCGCTTAACACAGAGCATGTAGCTATTTTAGCAATTAGGAAGCTTGTGGTGAAAACCTTGGCCTGGACCTCAGAACAAGATGAAATACAGAAAGATTTGCAAAATTAAATGCTGAGATTAGGTAACTGACCCTCAGAAAGACAATCTAGTGAAGCAGTAGTACCACAGGGGAAAATTATGTTGATATTTGCAGACAGACAATTAACATCATCGAACAGTGTAATATTATTGCACAGAAAGCAGATTTTATTCTAAGGTGCGCTAATTGAGCTGTCGTATGAAAGATACATCTGAAAATGCCAGAGATCAGGAAAAATTCATTTTTTTATAACAACTCTGGCTTTGTTCAGTATTGCAGTTGAAGAAGGGAGCCTTCTGTCCTGTGAAAACGTTTTTTTCCCCTGTTGTGCAAGGGAACTAACACTACACAGTATTCTGAAAATTTATGGAAAAATGTACAGGCAAGATAGATAGTCTGAACTTTTCCTAATGGGGAAATGCTTACTTCGGTAGGATACAACCACAGGAGGTCCACCTCCTTGCAAGGTCTGGACGATATTTGTTTTCAAGCAACAGCACTATTTTCGTGGGAGAAGTCACTCTGTGTAACAAGGACTGTACTATAGTTCACAACAGTCACTTTCCCAGAGGGGTACACAGCAGTGATGTTTTTAATACCATATACATCATCATCACAATGCATTAAATAGCTAGTGACAGACTGTTTTGTCAATAGAGAGATTGTTTATAAATAGGACAGCTGGAAGCTGACTGTTATTGAGTCAGAAGTCACAGAAAACTTCATAGTGAAAGGAAGAATTAGAGTCCTTGGCTCTTAATTTAGCCCTTATTCATGAGTTTCCTCCTAACTTGTCTTAAAAATGGAATTTGAAAGTCAAATGTAGTTGTTAGTAGGCATCTCATTTCAAGCTGCAGATAAACTATATCGGACTAAAACAACAAGGTTGCAGTTTAGGGGCAGTGTGAAAAATAGGCCATGATACAGAAAGCCTGGTTATTTTTAAATACGTTCAGATGACACAGAATGTTAATTGAATGAGCGTTTTGCTGCACATAATTGACAGGGCTCTTTCAGCATAATAAAAATAAAGCATTGGAGAGCCCCATGGAATGACCCCCTCCGGAGAACTGACCCAGCTTTTAAGAAATCTCTTTGGGGGTTCTTGATAATCAGTGGAAAGGGGCCTTTAGAGAACCGTTTCTCTCCTTTTAGTCACTGACAGCCTAAATGCCACAGATGCTTCAGCAAAGTCTGCAGAGAGTTATGCTTGTATCTACCAGGCTTTCCTAATAGGAGCTAAGCACCCGGATGAGGACTGTTTCGCTTTCTCAGTCCTAGAGAGAGTTACATCGCTCACTTGCTGGTCAGAACATAATCTTAAATCTTACCTCTTGCGAGGAATGACAACATAGCCGTTATAACTAGTATCTCCATAAATCGCCGTCAGACAAGCCTACTTTTGCATCAGGTCAGGTGTCTTTCAGTGGACAGTCCAGCACTCATGGGATATCTGACATGTCGCTACGTACACAAATACGCATGAGCGTTATTAAGTATACAGCTAAACTGAAGATACTAGCTAAGGTAAGGGCCAGTGATAAACAAATTGAGCCTGAGGGCTGTCTCCCCTCTCAGCTGCACAGCAGGCAACGAAATAAAAAAAAAAAAAATTATTCTCATCCTTCATCAGGAGTAGGGGACAAAGTTTTCATTGTTTTGCTCATTTGGCATGCTGTCGGAAAGGAGAAGGTGTCTTCCTAAACAAGAGATTTGATGGAGGTGAAGTTTCCGACGTGCTGTTTGCTCTCTGCATTTAGCAGGATTAGGAATCCCAGTGCCCCAGCGGACCTCCTCCATTCTGTGCGTGGTTGCAGTAAACAGCGATGTGAGAAAAGGCTCAGGAATCCTTGTAGGACTTAAGGTATGTGTCAAAAAAAGTTTAGGATTCCTTTCTGTTATCCTCACAGCCATGTTCACAAAACACAGGTACCATTTTAGAAGTTGTGCTTATTTCCTTTATCCAGATATAGTTCTGCTTCTCCTGTGGTGTAGGTACTTGGCCTCATCTGCAAGGATGGCCCGCAGTTTTAAGGGCAGTTAGTCCCTTAGAAGTATTAACTTCATGATCGCTACAGAGATTACGCCAGAACTATGTATATTCCTTTTATTAAACTAATAGTTTCTTTAGTGATTGTAAGCACCTAGTACAGCTGGAACAAGTACCTAATTGAAAATACACTTCCTGATTAGAGGTGCTCATTAGTACACAGGAGTCTTGAGTGTAACGTATGCTGCAGCCAAGCAAGGTTGTCGTGTTTTGGGGTTTGTATTTTTTTTTTTTTTAAATGTGTCTTTTAAGTATCGTAGCTGTCACAGGGTCTAGTTTCTCTAAGGGTTATGAACTGCATTCCTACAGCTCATTTGTCACAACAGTGCCCACGCTCACGCCAAACAGATCCGAAGTAATCTATGCTGTATGTGACAGACTGCACAGCTGAGGCTATCCCCACGGCAGTAGTCAGTCTGCTGCATACAGGTATCGCAAATTACTTTGCACTTCCTTCACAGTCTTCTGTCAAAACACTTGTGATATTGGATATTCTTTTTAAAGCCCCACTTCATTAAGCGATTAATAATCTTGTAAAAACAAAACTGCTGTCTCCGTAGCTGTAAAGAGTGCAAATGTAGCACTACTCAGGAACCGCTGCAGGAACTAGTAGAAAGAACCCTAAAATATAAAGCAATATATTTATTATTCAGTTTCATGATTTTTGATAGATGTGTACTGATGACACCTTTAAATGGAACATTCCCACTCTCTAAAGCCAAGTACGCTATTTGCATATATTACTAATTCCCGATAGATGTCTGCAAGCCTGATGGAATGAAAGAATAAAGTGTATATTTAGTTTGGAGTAAATGTAAAATGCTTGTACATCCATTTGTACTTCAAAGAGAAAGGTGAGGTTCTTTTGCTATTTGAAAACAACCAGTTATTAATGTTTCTAGATTTTCCAATGCCTTATTCAGTTGTCCCATGAAAGAGGCCACTGCTTTTGCAAACGGTATTTAGCTCTGTGCCTGAGCACGTGAAAAGGAGAGTGAAAGAGGGAGGGAGGGTAAAGACTCTTTCTTTCCCCCTCCCGCCCTCCCTCTTGTCCTCTCTCTCTCTCTCTTTTGTACTGCTTTCCAACACATGAGGATCAGCAGTGGTATAATGGCAGTGCATACTGGTTACCAAAAGGGAGAGTGAACAGAGAGGTTGTGTCAGCACAGGAGCACAGGGATACAAAACTTACCATGTTTACAATACACTGATAACTTCAAGAAAGCTGAGGTGACACCTGGAGAAGGAAGCACCACTAAATGTGATGGCTTGTCAACAACTTATCCACAAACTAACAATTGGTATGACTATCTAATAAGATGCTTAGCATATGCTCTCTTCTCACTCATTTATATTAAGCATATACGATTAGTTGTTTAAAAATTACATTTTGCCCTTAGTAAAAGGCATCGCATGGCTCTACTGCTCCGGAAGGGGGCCTGGCTAGCTGCTTTCTCTCCTCTAGATCTTCACTGAGACAATTTTAAGTAATGTGTCATGGGGAAAAGGGAGGCTGCCATCTCCCCCTTAGGTCTGCCTGCGGTGTTGGACATTCTTGTCAAGGTCCTGTGCATCCCTTCCCCTAGCCAGACTGTGCCTCTGTTCATCCTCGCAACTTTTTCGTGCTCGAAGGAACGAGACATCAAGGCCATGGCATCAGTGTAAAGGACGTATGTCTTCTAGAGAAAAAAAGTAGTCTTGATTTAACATCTAAAAATGGTGGGTAGTCTACCGTGTATGTTGTTTCATTGATTAACTGTCTTTGTTCTTGACTGCTCTAACTGTTTATATTTTATTTCTAGCCTAAGTTTACCAGCTTCAGCTTCCTTCTGTTTGATACCTTTATACTTTTATTACTATTCTGTGTCTTTATTTAAGTACACTAGACTTTCAGCAGCTATCTTCCTTTGTGTGCTCTGGTTCACTGTGACCAAGTTATCACCTAATTGTCTTATAGCAAATTAAATAAATGAAAATCAATTAGTGTTTATTGGACATATCACCCAACAGACTTCAACTGAATCCTTTTAAAGTTACCAACATCTTTTGAAATTGGAGAACTGGATGCGCTAATTCAATGGCTTTTGAAACCTTTCAAAAGTGTAACATCATGGCTTCCTGATTAGGTATCTAATGATCAAGGTTGTCCCCGTAACTTGTATGCATGTACTTTCTTAGTTTATGGTCTAAGTCCTGCTGATTTAGAGAAACAGGCTGCATCTGTACTTTGATGTGGCAATGTACACACAGTACATGCAGGGATAACCAAGCTAGTCTTAGTCTAGGCTGGGTAACAGTGAAACTGTAAAAAGAGTTGCTTCTGCATAGCCACTATTTGGCTTCTGAAACCATGATATGGCAACTCCGCAGCTCTTGCTAACTGACCTGGACAGGTCATATTTGGCACTTGCAATCTTACTTTATTTTGTCCTTTACATTAAAGAACTGCACCAGCTGTTAGCAATAATATTGCCATTATCCAGTCTTCATCCACAACCAGTGAGGTGCAGTAATACAGTGTCTCTAATCACTGTGGCTCTGTAATTTAAGGGCAGGCAGCTGAAGAATTGTAGAGGTGTTTTACCTACAACTTAAAATGAGGAAAATGTGACCGTAAAACTGTAACTTTAACTGTAAAAATCTCATTTCACAATCACAAGTTTTAGTATTCATGAAGGAGCTTCCCAGAAAGAACTGAATCTTTCACCAAAGCTTTGACAAAATCAGTTGCTAAAATCAATCAAATAAGTTAATCACCATATGAATTGTGTAATTACAACAGAAGGATGTCGCAGGAACTTGAGAAACTGCAAGTGAAGTTCCTTGTTTTCACGTTGTCTCCAATGGATTTTTGTCTTAGTATCTCTTTGCAATGCACAATTCTGTTGTGTTGAGTAGGAGAGATATATAGTGGCTATATATAAGAGAGCAAAACAAAAGCTGCACAATAAAGCATATTGTTAGGAGAAATTTGGATTTGGATTTCAAAACTAAATCATCAGTGCAGAGATAGTGATTAAGATCAATTATCTGATTCTATATTGATTTTTTTATTAAATGGTCGGCTCTGGCCAGATCCCTGCTCAGACTCTTTCATCACAAATTCCAATTAGTGAAACATTTAAGGGCCTTATGAGAAAGCGAATAAGATTTGGGGATGAAGCTATTAAGGGACATATGCAAGACTTACCTGTCTAACACAATTCATGATTTCCACACTGAAATGCTCTCTCCTCCTTACTATTCTGCTCCTTGGAAATCTGAGAAAGATCTCCATCCTTGACTGAGCTGAATAACTTAGTGACTATTTCTGATTAAGTCCTTTCAGGCTATTTTAAGTCTTGCTTATGTTTATATTATCATTTATCATAAATGTTTTGCTTAAAACACCAAAAGTGGACTGTTGAGTTGGTGTGTGGGACACACCTGTGAGATGTGGACTCAAGCTGGAGCAAGAACTGTGTACAAGTTTTATACATCTCAATGGAATTTAAATCCCAGGCTTGGCTGTTAATGAAAAAAAAAAAAGAAATGAGATGTTCTTGCTGTGTTTTGAAAGACACAACTGAAAATGCCTCTGTTGTTTTATTTCTTTTAAATAACTTAGGTCTCCAGTGTTTGGATATGGGATGTTAGACATGGGGAGATATGCCTCCCCCACATCCCAGGGTAAGGCTTTCTGGTAAACCACTATGCTTATAATTTCCTAATTGCTTCTGTCCAGTTATAAATCCCTTCCACAGGGACCTCATTTTGAGCCATACAGGAATCTAGGGAATATAATTTAGTTTGAGAAACTGGTCTGTGACTGACAGTATGTCATATATGCCAAAGTATGTATTAAAGTGAATTTTGAGCACTGACACCTTGCTTGACTCCAAGTTTCATTTCCTCTTCTTTGAATGACCATTTAATTATTGACATACTGCTCAGCAGAATACCATAGGTTAGCTTTTGTCCTCCGTGGACCCACAGAAATTTAGTACTTTTCTGTTCTATAAAATACTGGTTCCTGGAGCAGGATAATTTTGTTCCTATTGCTCCTATAAGTCTTCTTGTAAACTGATGATTCTGAAACAGTGGTGTCACTGCAAAATATTCTAGGGAGTATTTTTACTGTGTAATACACTGTATTCAAAGTTGACACAAAATGAAAATAAAATCTAAGGTTTACTGTCATGGTAAAGGTAGATAAATAAACTCTATTATGAATTTTATAGCAATAAATACACACAATTTTCCTGAAAAAAACCCAGCAGCTAATTAACTTCTTGGACACTTGGAAAACTTCTCATCAATTTTACAATTTTTCTCTCTACTTTCTGTGTTTCTAAAAAGAAGCTGAAACTTTGAATTTGATAAAAGTAAGAAAGTATCTTGAAATAGTCTCCTTTTCTAGTATACAGTGACCCTCAACGACTTCATGAATATGATATCACTACCACTTAATAATCCTGCTAAGTATGTTTTTCATGTTACACCTTAAAAAATGGAACTGCGTAGAACAGTATTAGTGCCACATACTTCAGCTGAAATCACTGCAAATTATACTGACATTTAATTAATTATAAGTTATTCTTAGAAAATGAAATAATTACATAGTTCAAAATACTTAATTTATATAGTACTTGAATAAAACAACTTCTTTCCCATCCTTTTCAAACGAAGAGTGCTACAAATAACGAGCATCTGTAAGAAAGACATTAAAAAATGCTGTATTTTGAGATCAAAAGTTTTAAAAAAAAAATTAAAAGGAATTAGTTTGTTATCAGGGAACCATAGATGACCTTGTACATTTCTCTTATTGTATCTATTTACAGGAATAAGTAAAAAATTGAGTGTTATACATAAAGAAATGTTAGAGTGTCAATTCTTAGAGATGAAAAAGGTCTTATCCATCTAACTGACTCTACCAACTTTTGGAATTTAATGACCAAAAGTTGGGGTTTTTTACAAAGGGAAACTTTCAAACCTCTCTGGTGATACCCCACCTGGAGTACTGTGTCCAGCTCTGGGGCCCCCAACATAAGGAGATGGAACTGTTGGTGTGGGTCCAGAGGGCCACAAAAATGACCTGAGGGCTGGAACTCCTCTCCTATGAGGATAAGCTGAGAGAGTTGGGTTTGTTCAGCCTGGAAAAGAGGAGCCTCTGGGAGACCTTACTGTAGCATTTCAGTACTTAACAGGGGCTTATAAGAAAGATGGGGACAAACTTTTTAGCACAGCCTGTTGAGATAGGACTAGGGGTAATGGTTTTAAACTGAAAGAGGGTAGATTCAGACTAGGTATAAGGAAGAAATCTTTTACAATTAGGGCAGTGAAACACTGGAACAGGTTGCTCAGAGGGGTGGTAGATGCCCCATCCCTGGAAACATTCAAGGTCAGGTTGGACGGCTCTTTAAACAACTTGATCTAGTTGAAATTGTCCCTGCTTGTTGCAGGGGAGAATGGATGTCCTGGTTTGAGAGACCCAGGACTGATTTCTCTTCTAATACTTGGGAAAACTGCACTTTTAGAAGACTCCAGTGTCTGGATTTGTGAGAATATTTACTTTACAGCCAGCTATGGTGTGTGGGTCGCAAGGTCTCAGTGTTTTCGAGCTCGCCAGGTGCAGGGATGAGGAGGAGCGAGACCCGGGCACTTGACCCAAGCTGGATAACAGGATTATTTCATACCATCAACGTCACACTCATTATAAATTAGAAAGTTTGCTTCGAAGTTCTCTCCCTTGATGGCTGCCATGCTGAGAACTTCGTGCCCTGGTGCCGGAGTCCTGAGGCCTTCCCTTCCTCCCGAAGCCGTAGCTCTCACAGTATCCCATGTTTGCTGTCCACTGCTGGGTGTGCACAGCTTCCTACTGATAGAATGGGCTGAGTATAATCTTTGCATGTTCTGTATTGGTGTCGGGATCAATGTCAGTTCTTTAGTGCTGTTAATGTTAATTATCTAATCTTATTCTATTAAATGTGTTCATACTTCAGCTCCTGGGTTTCCTTGTTTTTCCTGATTTCCCTTTCCCAGGTGGGGAGGGTCATCGGGTGATAGAATGTTTGTCTAAATGACAACAAATTGTTATGGGTCTCTCAAACCATAACGCTGGACTATGTGACCTTTAAAGGTCCCTTTCCGGCCCAAACTATTCCATGTTTCTGTGATTCTATACCGAAGATGAAAAACACTTGGTAAAACTGTCATTTGTTGTGGGATTGCAGCAGATAGGTACAATCAAAGATTAAAAGATTTCTTCAACAGCACTGTCCATAGTTTACCAGATCACCCGAGGACAGTCACAAACTTCATATGTTTAGTTTACTCTATGTCCAGAAGATAAAGGAGTAATGATTTTTTAAAAGATAACTTAGGGCCATTATTAACTACGTTGGTCAACTGGTGTATCAGTTTTGCAGACCTGTACAGTTCACTCAGCCTTCCCCCTGTTTTGTCTTATGTTGCTCACAATTAGCAGCTGGCTAATAGTTTAGTGCAGATTATGCAGGCTGTGCTGCCCTGACAAGGACAATGGAAGGGTTCCTCAGTAAGGAAAAATTACAAAATAGCCCTCACCTGTACTCAGTATGGACCCCTTTGCTCACATCAAACTAACACGCAGATACTATGTTTAAAATCCGACTATTGAGCGCAGTAGGCTTAATGTGCGTTCTTTGAATGTCCTTCAGTATTTGCATCAGATACCCATCAGTGAATAAACTATGGGACTTGTAAGACCTGAAAGCCTGTAATCGCCCTATATATATAGGTCAAAGAAACTACTGAGCAAGTCGTGGAAATTTTAATAGGTTTCCTTCATAGGAAAATGCAAATGTGTGCATTCTTTGCTAAGGATGTTTTACATGCTGCTATATGCTTGTTTGTGATAGCTTACTTGCTTCAAAAGGTGTTGAAAGGAAAAGAGCTGATCTGAGTAAAGATCACCTCAACAGGAAGCCAAACAGAGCAGCCACACTTTTGACCATGGTGTTTCTGATTGCACAGAGAGACTTTGCATGTGAAGGCACTGCTGTGCTTCTGTCCCACGGGAGAGAAGGAAACCAGGGGAGAGATACTCAGTGACACGGAATGGACTGCCCGGGAGCCCAGGACTGGTGACCAGCAGAAGAAAAGCTGTCAAATGAGGTCTGGTTAGCAGCTTAAGGGACCTGGCAAACACAGGTAGGAGTATTTGCATGTCCCTATCCGTTCCTTTGAATCAGCATACCAAAGAATTAAGTATGCTTTGGCCAAATAATTCAGACTTTACATTTGGCTTATTGCAAACTGGTTTTGCCAGCCGATATTTAAAAGGAAGTACTAGCAGTTGGCTAGCTCATGAACCCTGCTGGTGTCATGGCTGTTACTCAGGGGGAACGCCGATGAAGATGTAACTGGGGACCAGCCTGATCCCTCAGCTGCATATCCAGAGCAAATGGATTTTCAGTGTGTATGTTCCGAACGAAGCTTGGAAAAGGCTCAGTACACAACCTGTGAACCACACAAGCAGAATGTTACAGCAGCAAATCCTGTAAAGCTGCTGTACACACAAAACTGGCTGTCACCACCTCTCCACCTGCTGCCTGGGGATCGGATTTGGGCACTCATTTGTACCTGTAGCTCAGGAATCTGCCTGTGATTGCACTGCATAATTTATTGGCATTTATTGAAACATCCATTTGCAGTTCCCAAAACAGCCTTCAAAGTAGTTAAGAATAACTCTAAATATGGAACATAAAAAGCACTCTGAAAAGACTGATCCTTTTTTATGAACCCCAATATATGCTACAGATTAAAGGTACCCTTGGGAGAAAAGACAGCACAAAAGAAGTTTGATAATACTGCGTAACCGTATCCTCTGAATTTGTGTAGAATTGTCTTAGATTTACAGTAACTAACAGCAATTAGTTAGCCCAGTAAGCACAAATGTTGCAAAACACTTGGAAAATTAATGGATTTGGGATTAAGCAGATACACATCACTTTTTTTTTTTTCTTTCTTTCTGAAGGAACAAAGGCATTTTGGAAAAAATCAGTTTTTACTTTTCAAAATTATGATGAGCCATTTTGCAAGTACAGAATAATATAAGAACTACAGACAATGTAAGTAATTCTTATATGCCACTTTTCATTTTCTTTAGTGAAAGCTTTTTTAAGATATTTCATACTTGTTTCTTATTTTAGCAGCAAACTTCAAAAGAAAGGCTGATTATTTTTAAGGTGAAATATGAAGGCTTCTCTACTTCAAATTAAAAGAATTTCATTTTTTTACTGTTTAATTTTTGTCTGCTAATAAAAATAAAACACATTATGTTTTAATGAAACTGCTTTCAATTTATTAGCAACATTTCTGCATGCAATTAGTATTGCTGCAACTGGTTGATCACTAAAAAATATATGAATTGGATTATATTATATACTATTATAGTTAAGTTGTATTTTTCTTCCAGAGGATACAATATAGTCAGGTTTTTTACGACCCAGTCATCCTCTTATGTCTATGTCAGAATTTATTTTACATGTTTCTACCTTCTTGCGTCAAAGGTTAAAGGTCAACAGAGGAAATAGAAACGCCACGAAAGCAGTTCCCTCAGAAAGCCTGAACTTAGCTTACAAAAAAGCCCGGCTTCTACCCAGTGTGTGTGTTATGCTTGGAATCAGCCTCGTTGTTTGGGGCAGCGTACAGTCTGACTCGAAGAGAAAGTCAGAGCATTCCTAATTGGCTTGTTTCAACCAGATATCAATTAACGCCTTGGCTGTGCAAACATCGAATGGCTATCTTATTAATTTTAATAATTGACGACTGAAATACAAAAATTTATTTCGTTCTTTTGAAGAGTTAGTTCCATCGTTTCAAAGTTAAAACACTAAAAAAAGCACACAATGCTCTTCTTGCATGAATTTGCCAGGGAAAGCCTGTAGAAGTAAGCTTAATGAAATTATGTGGCTTGTCCTTTGGCCTGAGAGAAACAATGCAGCATTAGTTTTCATTACGCTTGTTCTCTTCTGAATTGATCTGTGTTTAAACATGCCTCTGGGGCTTCTGAGAATGGGCCAATACTGTATTTATTGAAGTAACTGGTGTCTGCGCCTCGGACGAAATTTACCTCTAGGCAGAGTCAGCCAAAGGTCTTTCTACTGTTTATATGGAATTAAGACTTTATTCTGACCCTCTGCACTGTATTAATCTTACCTTGGAGAAAAACCTCTGTGCTGTCTTCAACGTTTCAGAAGTGGAATATACATTTTACTAAAAAAGCCTCAGGTGAACTCTTTTAGGATTGTATTTCAGGATTTTGATTTCCTTAAAGATTAAAATAATTAATCAAGCTAAATGAAATTAAATTGATCAGAAAACTCTTTTCTATCTTGCAAAATGTGCATCCAGTTAAAACACGTCAAAATAGTCATGAGTCACGTTTGTCAATACCTAGTAGCAGCTGCTCCCTTGAATGAGTGTCCAGTGCTAACTGTATATAAGAATAAATAAATTAACATTGGATAGCAGCTTATTTTCTCTATTGAATGCCCCTGTATTCACATGTTACACCCAGAAAAATCTTCCTTCGTGCATATATTTATGTCTATCAGATGCCCTTTAAACTGCATAGTAAGGAAAAAACAACAAAGTCACTTTCCCGGTCTGTAATAGAGGATTTCAAGTGATGGCTCCCTTCCACGCTGCTGAGACCTGCCAAAGTGACAAGTGATAGAGAATGGCAACGGATATTAATTGCATTTGCATTTGTTTGGTTTGTCTGAGTTTTCTAATACGCGAGGGCCTTTGCTTACTGTGCTTAGCCAGCCACCAAGAGCTGTGCCACCGTACAGCTGTTTCAAAGCGCCGCTCTGTGCAGCAGAGCTTTTCTCCTGTGGCCAAACGAACGGGTCACCCTGGCTGTGGCCAACGACGTGTTTGGCGGCTTGCGTGGCCCCTGGCTGAGGCGTGCGTTTTCCATTAAATTCCACTGACAGAACAGAAGGCGTAAAACCCTCTCTTTTCCCCTTCGCCCACAGCAGCCTAGCTGAGGGCACGATGCTGCTCACTCAGCCGTGTACACTCCAGCTTAGCACGGAATTGTCTCAGCTTGATGCCGTTTCTTTGCGCTGGTAAATAAAAGGCCGCATTGAGTCTGTAGCTTGAAAAACATAGCTGCATATCTAGAAATACTTTCAAATCCAATAAAAACTATATATTTTCTTAAAACAGGCTTAGAAAAAGTTCCTATAGCTGACAGAAGAGATAGTCAGTACAGGCAAAATATCACATACTCGCCTAAAAAAATTTTAATGACTTCCAACAGTATTTACAGTGCCACAGGGTGAAACTAGGAGTTACTTTAGTGCCTTGGTCCAAAACCAGCCTCTGAATAATGGATTGCGAAAGCCATGAGCCGTTATATTATGTTTCGTGTAGCCATAAGGAAACAGGGACAACAAATTGGAGATTAGGGGGTGGAAAGAAAGGAGAATCTGGAAGAAAATTATTTCACCATGAACTAGAGTAAAAGAGTCCTTTGCAAAGCAAATAGCGTTCCTGTTGAGATAATTGGCACACTTGCATTCAGTACTTATATTTAAGCAAGTTCCTTGAGACAGGCATCCTAAGAGATAAAGAAATACACAAAAAAAGTGAATAAAAGGAATAAGTTTTCTTCGTGTCATGAGTGTACGAACATTAAGGACATTGCAACTCTTTAGCCCTTGGAGCAAATTTATTTACCAAAATGGAGAGCAAGCAAAAGTGCGCATGGCAAAACACATGGCTTAAAAATTTGTTACTCTTAGAGATGTCGTAACTTTGAAATGTACATACATGAGCATGAAAAAAAAAAGATGATAAGGGGAACTTTAAAGTGAACTGCAGTGGATGTAAGCAAACACAGCTATCCTGAAAACTTCTTTGGTGATTTCAAAGATAAGTATGAGAAAAATATGCACCTTGTCTTTTAGGTACTGAAATGTTTTGCCATGTAACAGATATAGTGGGCGTCTGGTGTGACAAAGTGTTTGATAGCAACTGAAAACAAGCTGACACTTGAACTAAAAAGCCAAAATAATCAGCTTATCTTGCTACCTGAGCTTGTACAAGCATTTTTATTATGTTATGGACAGAATATTCTGTTTTGCTTGTTTGTTTGTTTTCTTAATGAGAAATAGAGTGTGAAAAAGTAGGGTGGAAGCAATGCCAAATGCACAGGCTATTCAGACCTTGTAGTCACACCTCACACAGTTTCCAAGATTAGAGTACTTGCAGAGTATGAAAGGCCACTATGTGCCATTAGATGGTAGCACATCTCAGGCTGCCAGTTACCATAATAACATATAATAAAATAGTACTACTTGTCACACTGTTTTTGAAATTATTTCTGGGGAATCGGTAGAAAAACAGTGCCTTTAATGGGAGCAGGATCAAATCTTACTGTAGTGTTCATGACTGGCCCCATGCATTTTGTATTTGAGAAGATGGGTGACATCGAGAAGCTTGTGAAATGCTGAGACCATTTGGGTAGACAAGTATCATGCCTCAGACCTGTCTATTAAGTCATTTCCAGGAAGCGCTCCCCCGTTGAATTTCTCTAAAAATGAAAGCCAAGGTAACCAGTTTAGCCCATTTTTCTGTTTAGCTTGAGGACAGAGTCAGTATCACTAAGATGGGGTATAAACTGAGTTTCTCCGCATCCAACAATGGAGACAAAACAGGTCTGATTTTCCTTTTTTACATGAATATAAACTGAAAAACTAGATAGAAATAAAAGGAATCATGGAAATATAAAATGTGCGCAAGGAAGAGAAGAATGAAAGCTTTTAACCTTGATAAGGCACGGTTGTTTCTGCATCTCCCCAGTCTACAAATTGAATGCACCTGTTGTATTACCAATTAAATAGACACGCTATGTTCTCCAATTCTTTTGCTAGATGCCTCCTGGATATGTCTGCCTGAAGTTTTGCCATGCCACCTGTTACCCAAATGTTCAAGTGCACCACCTTTCTCATCCATGACAGTAGCTTGCATTCTGCTAAGAAGGAGGAAGCAGTCTCAGTTTTCAAGATGGTACAAGTATTTTACTTGATTCAATCCCTAGAAAAGGTATGACCAAAACATCTTTGTGTCTCTCCTCTTTCTCTATTCAAGAAATGGGAATCATCAAACCCCTAGACTTTTTCTCTATTCTGTAATATTCCAATTTCCAACACATATATAAAAATAAAATATAGATATAAATTCTGGATATGTTTTTTCTTGGGTTTGGAAAAAAAAACAAACATGTTTATTTACTCTTCATTTCTATTGCCTAGTGTCATCATGTATTTTCATTTGCTAAATACTGTATTCATGATCTATTGCAGGCTTATTGCACAACCTGTCCTGTAGAAAGCACTATACAGACAGTAGCTATAATGTTATTTTATTTCCGTTCTTCTGTGAGATTTTCATTCTGTTAATATAAGTGTGAGACTTTATTTAAAAAAAAAAATTGCTGGATATTTTTACTCTTTATGAACAACACTGAGTAGTATCTTACAAATCATTGCTAAGAATAATAAAAATCCACAGGGAATTTTCTTCCCCTGAGCTCTGCCAAAATCTAAACAGATTTTGTTTATAATGAATAGCATTTTTGTCTTTGTTAAGCTGGTAGAACCCCACAGATTTTTGGAAGAGTTGCATCAGTGTAACAAACTGGAGGACCGGTGAGTCGTTTTTATGTTACTCCAACAAAGACTTCTCTCATCTTTTTCTTTTTTAGTTAGCTCTGCTGTTGTATAAATGAACTATGCTTGTATAAGAGCCTGGCTGCGTCTCTAAATTGATTTTTTCACAATCATTCCTCTGCTACTGCAGAGAAAAACACTCAGGTTGCCCCATATGAAAAATACTTATTCACATCTTAAATTGAACAACATGTACACAGAGGTATGTATCAAAAATTGTTCCATACAAAGCATTAGCAAAACTGTTTTATAGAAACTGCTTCCTTTTATGGAAAAATAGGAATATTTTAACGTTGAAAATTTTTTTTGGAAAAAGCATTACTGTGAAAAATGGCTGTTTCTTAATCTATGTAGTTCTATACACGTGGGCTACACACAATCTCTTTATAATAACGGTATGTCAAATTAAGTATCTTTTATAACTGTAGTGAGGAATGCAGATATGAAAAGAGATTAAAATTTTCTACTAGCTACATTATTATTAACCACTTACATTATTATTTACTCACTCTCCTTTATCACAGTACTTTCTGGCATTCAGTCATCTAAAGATATGATATATCTATTGTTTACCCTTCAGTGTGAGAATAATATATCAATGACATCTGTGTGCTAAGCGAATTGTTCTGATTATCCAAATCTTCTATCAAAATGTGTAGAGAACCAATATATTTCAGTTTCCTACAGAAACATTTCCCTGCATCTGAAGGTTGTTTATTTGGTACCAACTGAGAAATTGCATGTTCATTTTTGTACTATGTCTCTTTATCTCAAAAAAAAAAAAAAAAAAAAAGCTCAGACAATGGTTCACTCAGTTGCATTTTCTAAATTGATGCCAGTCATCTTCAATGTGTTTTCTTTCCCAAAAGAAAACACTCAGTACAGATGTCTTGGTTTTTGGGAGGTGAGGGTGGGGGTTGACTGACTTCACCTGTCTCCCAGGAACAGACCGTGAGGGAATGTCTGTTCAGTGGTACATTAAGCTGTGTGGCATCCATCCACGATGAACAAGCGTGTTTGCTGGATGCATTCTGCTTGGTCACTTAGCAGCTACGGACTTAACTGTGTTGGCATTTAAAAGGGCGATCATCAAATGAACCTCAACTTTCTTAAGAAAAAATGCATTTGTTAGAGAGCACCTCACTCAATTAATGCCAAGCTGCAAATGAATACTCTTCCCACTTCGGTTACATAATTTCTCTCTAGCATGAGTGCCTAGTGTCCATGCAAAATACTTGCCCCTTTATGTAGCTTTAGAAAAATATTTGATGTATTACCTTATGCTTTTCAGTCTGATTTAGTATCAGTAAGAAGAGAGGAACGGTAGTACAGTCTAAGCAGCCATATATCTATGATCCGTGATTGGCAAGGAGGCCACAAACTGATAAACGCTGCCCTGGGCTACGGCAAAGCATTTTCAAGGTGAATTGCAATATGCTGTGATTATCCTTTGATAATGCGTTTGAGAGAAAACAGCGTGCTTAGGCCAGCTGGCCGGTGCTCACACTTGTCAGGGAGAGCAGCCTGGAGCCAGCTAGATTTCATAATTCTTGGGCTAGGACTTCTCTGGGGCCTTTCTGGCTCTTGGACACTGCGTTTTCACCGAGTGGTGTTTTTTCCTTCTGCAGTTCAAAGTTCACCAGATGCTGAGAAGGCTGTGCCACAGCCCTCACCGGGGTGCTTTTATAGCCTGAGCATGTAAGTACGTGCTTCGCTTCTGCATGTGAGGGCGTAGTAGTAGGAGAAGCCGTGGGGATGTGTTAATATGGAGGTTTGTTGAACTTACTGCTGGAAGGCTACCTCAACAATTTTACGCTGTGCTTATCCACGCTGTTTCTCTGGAGCAGATCCTAGTGGGAAATCTTGGAGAAGGCAGAAGGAAACCGTGAACACAATGCAGGTGATCAGGAGACTGAGGTCCTGTTACAAAAAAGGAATCAAGCCAAACAGTTACTATGAACGCAGGAGGGTAGGGATTAAATTACCAAAAGTTTTAATGTTTTCCTTGGGTTCCATAAAAATCTATGATATGCATTTCTTTCTGGACAATTCTCTTTAAACTATATAGGCATATTTTATTTAATGTAAGACGGGATAAGGTTCTTGGGAGTACATTGCAATCTGTAAGTTGACCCAGAATAGGTGCCCCACCAATTAGCTAACTCTTACTACTATAGGAGATCTATCCTTTCTGAAAGGTCTTTATGCACATCTCTGAGATCTAAGCTTTGTATCCTTTCAGCGGAGACTCATACCAATTCTCTATGAAAAATACTCCAGAAAAAAAAAAAAAAAGAAATTAAAATTAGCCAAATGTAGGCAGTTTTAATACTGCTTGAAGTTCTTGTCAGCCAGAATCACAAAGGTGAATTCACAACTGTCATTATTCACTGGGATTTCCTCCATCTCTCACAAAAAAATTGCCAAGCACCCAAAAATATTTACAGAAAGAATAATTGACAAAAATCATAGAACACTGTACGAGACTTGCCCATGGAGAAGAGCAAGGGTTTTTCCAGAGTAACTGCTGCCCTTCTAAATAATAAATAAGAATAGAATACTTCACTTTTTTAAGTAAAACCGAAGCAAAAATGATGGGGAATTAGTGCAGCCCTGTTTGCTTTGACTGTTAACTATGTAATAAGGACATCTTAAAATAAGTTCAGCAAATCCAGACAAAGTTTTATTTGCCAAGGCAGCAAGAGTTAGGTCTTAAAAACACAACAATCCAGATCGCTTTGGTTAGCAGCAGTAAAAACTATGCATATGCATGACTACTACATGCAAATATTTACTGCATATTCCTCTCTCAGGTACCCCTGCTTTTCATCTCCCATGGATGACTCAAACTCCCCAAAGTTTTCTCATAGATTATCCTAATTTCTTAATGCAATTCTTGCACTGCTTGTCTGAAGTTATTTGCAGTCATGATTGTACATTTAAAAATTAATAAATGCATGATAGAAAATTCAGGGGGGGGAAAAAGCATTAACAAAAGAAATGTAGTATTTAGCATTAATTTTCACTGACTAATGAATTTTACCTGTTGCAATTACCTTCAACCCACATATTAGAGTCACATTCAATAGCCATCCTAGGTAACTGTGGGCCTTAAGTGAAGCAGATAGCAATGACAATTTCCTAGAGGAGCTTCTAAAGTTTCTGAAAGTCATTGTAAAAATCTTTTGCCAGTAATTTAATCTTGCAAATACGTGAGGCAAGAGCTACAAACACCAATCCATGTCACATTTCATTTTGAGATATATACCAAAGCTGTTAAAAATCTGTAAACTGAGGAAGTTTGAAATTAGATCAAAAGCACAGCCTTATAAAGTTCTGGTTCCAGATACATTAAAAATGATGCAAAATTAGATTGCTTCGTTGTACCTCTGCTTATTCACAGGCATAAACAGATATAAAAACTTCTTAAGATTGTTTTTAAAAATCTGCAAATATCAAGATGCAAAGCTATGACACAAAGTTACTATTTTTATCTTTTATCAGTCACTTTACCCAGTTCTGACATGTTTTTTGGTAAAATTTCTAAGAGGATCTTAAATGGTAGTTTCAGTGCCATTATTAAATAAGTAAATGCACTTACCCTATTTCTGAAAAATAGGAAATCATCCTATGAACTCTAAGAAAGAGTGTTTTCCTGAATAAAACATAGTTCTTCATAGTAAAAGACAAGTTATTTAAATTATGGCATCAGTAGTCAATAGAAACAGTGAAAAACTGACAGAATGAGTGTGAATAACTATGCTTTGTTTCTCTTTATCAAAGAAGATGATAAAACACATTATGCGCATATTATTTTCATGGTCCAGATACAAAATGTTAAGGAATTTATGGGGCAGAAAATTATGCAGTAAAATATTCTTAGAATTGTTGCTTTCTGCCTCCTGTGCTCAAATCTAGTGCCAAGTTTTAGCTTTTAAAAATCAATTAGGCTTGGAAACAGGTGTTATTCATATTACTTCCATTGCTGTGTAGTCGATTTCTACAAGTTTCTTTCCAAATTAGTAGTGTTTTTCTTACATCTATCCTGTTTAATGTTTTTGTTATGCTGTATTGTCATGACTCCAGGGGTACCTGGCACCTTGATCGTACTCCCAGGCTCTCTTTTAAGTTTTGTTCCAAGTTGTAAGCCCAAAGTGACCTCCTTCAACAGCAGAAATAATTTTTCATTCCAGGTTGCCAGAAACACAATTTTTATCAATTATTTTCCTTCCAGTGTTTCCATTTCGGTCTGGCCGTTTGTCTGCAATTGATCTTCTGAGAGCAAGGAGGAGCACCTGAATGCCGTCCATTCTGAGATCACAGAAATGGGCCTTAATTATATAAGCATGCCCTTTTCCCCTCGGATGACAATTTTGGGCCAGCTGGATATAAGTTTCATGTATGGATAGTTAATGAAACAGCATTTCCCTCATGATGTCTTTAAGCAACAGATGAACTGTACCAAATATGCCTAGAGAGCAAGCTGTAGACCCAACATGCTTATACTAGAAAGACCTTTATGGCTATACTGGAGAGCATTTCACAGAGAGCCCACAACATGATAGGAGATAATAGTAATGTCAGAACAATTTTTATTTTTTTTTCCTTGCCAGGGTTTAGGTTAATGATTCTCTCTATAGCATACAAAAATAGCTCTTCGTTGAATTTATAAGATTGAAAAGTTGAGCTTATGGTCTCTCTTCGCAGCTCACAAAGACCTGGAGTCACTAGGAGTTGGGTCAGATGGTCGAGCAGAAGAGCTAGAAGGACGACAACATCATGGCAGCATTAAAAACATTTTCTCCTACATAAGGGACTTGCTGGTGGCTGGTATCACTTCGAAATGTACAGAGGAAAGTGCTGATGTTGTAATTCAAGGCAAAGTGGCAAGACAGTTCCCATCTCCCAAGAGCTACTATGATTACCCTCCAGACTAGGCAGCAAGGGTTGCAGTGCTGTTTTAAGAGGAAAAAACAGCAATTCTATGTGGAGTTGAGTCCTAAAAGCCCGTAAGTAACTCTGTGCAGCTGAGGATGCAACTGCAGTCCCAAAACTATTCAGAAACAGCAATTTTTATTATGGCCTATTCCCCCACAATGTTCAGGAGAACACTGGAGACGCCAGGGGACCGGACGTTTTTTATGCATTTTATGCTATTCTGTCCCCAACTTTATTATGGTTCAAATGAGACAGAGCTGTAATTGTGGCAATGGCATATCAGAAATACCTTATTGGTCAGCCATGAGTGCAGGAATCCAATCTGTCCATTGCAGATTGCACTCCCCACTTATTGCGAGTAAATAATTGCTTCCTCTTCTGCGCTCCGCTTCTCTAACATCCGCCGAGACTCAGCCCTTTCTTGTAATTCTTCATTTCCTTCACTAAATGACATTCAAATGTAGTGCAGTACAGCAGGCATACGTGTGGAAGAAGTTGTTGTCAAATTGCTATATTTGCCAAGGGAAAATGTCCACCATAAAATTGCTCTGCGGGTTACTTTATTTGCAATACTTCTCCCTGGAAACATAGTGCCCCAAGACACTGAGGCAGCAGGAAGTAATGAAATGTATTTTTCATACTCTCACTTTTCATTTCATGTATCAAGCAGCTCTTTAAACTGCTAGTCTAAACCATTATGTCTTATTTTAGAAAGCCTTTATAATAATTGTGAATAATTAGAACCCAAAGTGCTTGCTATTTGTAAATGAAAATAAATGCTTAGCCCTTCTTGCAGAAACCATTTAAAACATTCTTTTTAAAAAGCCATCAATTTTATATTGTACCACCGGTTTCTTTTATTTTTCTAGAAATAAAGATGTTACCATCATTCCAATGGCTTGAAACTACTACCGTAGTAGAGGTGGTGTTATGCAAAAAGATTGTATGTCTGAAAGAATGGGAGTATAATTTTTCAACTTTACATTTTATTCTTTCTTCTTAATGGCTGAGCAGAAAACTGAAGGCTCTAGTATGATAATTCCATTCAACCCTTAGCACCTACTATCCAAGGGCTTATGCCTATTTGTAATGTCTTCGGATGCAAGAAGTGCCAAAGCTCGTAGCCAAAAGTATTAAAAAAAAAAGAAGAAAGGCAATAAAATGCTGAAGAGAAGAGAGTCTTTAACAGGAAGGTCATCAGGAGACAATTTATCCATTGCTAATTAAATAAACGTATGGAGATGTTAAAGAATAGGTTTAAGTGTGCTGTAGGCGCAGCTTGCCGAATAACTTGACTCTGATCTAGCAGACTTGGCCCTACACCAGCAAACAGTGCTATCAAGCTTCCAGCAACATCCACTGGACACTGTTGAAGTCCTACCACTTGCTCTCCATCCTTACGTTCAGTGCTGTGAGTTCTGGAACAGGCTTCCCCATATAGAGAACCTCAAGGGCTTTTCCAGCTTTTAAGTTCCCATTTATTATGGGGCAGTTAAAGAACCGACATCATGACCAAACACGTTGCTTTTATGAAGTAAAATTTTGAATGTTTAGATTAGTCCAGATGATTCTAGCCGCCTTTGCGAGAACAGCACTAACAAGTCAGAGCTTCTAGGAAAAAGAAAAGCATCACATGACAGTAGTGAGACACCGATGTGCGCCAAACCATGTGTCTGAACGTCCCCCTTGCATACTGGTGTGTTGCTTAAGAAAGAAATGCTGAATGGCTCTTTAGCTTCTGAGATCCAGTCTCAGTTAGCATCTCCGTGTTGCTGCCTGAGGGATTTGTCATTCAGATTGGGCTACGCCCACTCCTAGAAACTACTGCCACTGTACACGGTTACCTTTACCAGCGTTTTTAAAGAAAAATGGTACTACCCGCATTCCGGGGTACAATTTGCCTCTCGCCATCCATACCAGGTGAATCAGTGCACGAAAATGAGACAGGTCTCGCTTCGGCTTTTCTCAATGTCTGACTGTAAACAATTTGGGATTATTTTGCTCTTCATCTCTTTTAAGGTGTGCTTTTTAGCATCGTTTCTGTAATCATCATCTCTGCAAGAAAACACAGACCATATGTATAGTAACAGGACGCAGTGACCAAGTGCTTGGTGTTGCCAGGGCACATCGGGTACAGAAAATGAAGAGAACGCTGTGCTACACCTTATGTATCTGAACAATGAAAATGTATCCTAGGACATATAGATAAAGCCCTTACCCGTTCACTAGAGCGTTGCGGGATATTTTTCATTGGTTTTTAACAGGCTTTTTTCCTCACTTGTTTTTCTATTATTCCCAGTTCAGATGTTCCATTTGAAAGCAGACTCGTGATACTTCGAACTGTCAGGTGAGGATTTTACTTCATTAATTTTTTTTTAAATTAAGGAGCTTAAAAACACAGATGTTCTAGCAGCTACAAATTTGTCTGCTCTGGACATAACAACTAAAAATAATTGCAGCACCTCATGTCATTTAGTGTTATGTTCATACTTTTAAAAAAAAACAACTTTCCTTAGATTGATAAGTCTCTGTTGTAATGAATTTCTTTTTATAGTAAGATAGGCATTTTTTTTTTTTTGAAAGGCATGGTTTTCTAAGGCATAAAGAAATACAATATAAAGCTGTGGAAACGTTTGTAAGCTTTAATTCTAAACTCTTTTTATTATGATAAGAGTAAAATTACTCACTATATCCTCAAATTCAAGACACATTGTAGGAAGCTTCTGGTTTTCACATATCCAACTGTTCGTTACATCTCAGTTTGGCCAATTTTACAAGGGCAGGGTAATTGATGCTGACAACCAGATACTAGTGAGGACAGAGTGAATATTTGCCAAACTGTCAGGGACCTTTAGGCCTTTTAGTCTTGAATTCATTAACGGAATAACAACTGCTCATTCTTTATGATTATGGCTTAAATGTCCACAAAGCTTTAAAATGATCAGTCATCAAAATTTCTTATCAGTAAACCAATTCTGCAGTTTTTCTGCAAGAAACCAATTTCTTGCAATTTTTATTAAAATAGGGTGCCTGGGTGCTGAACTAGTACTTTTTTTTAGCTGCTCTCTCATGCAGCTTTTACAGCCAAATATTCCACATAGGTTCGTGAAACCTCTGCATACGCAGGTATCGGCACAGTCCTGAAAGCTGTATGGGAACTAAATTAAATCATAGGTTATTCATTGATAAGGAAACCCCCCAAAGTTCCCTAAAATAAAATAGCTTTTAATTTAGTATAAAACAACAAAAATAGAATGATAATCAGAGATAGCTATGTAATGTTTAGAGGAATGCACAAAAATTAATTTTTTAGCCTCAAAAACATTTAATGTTGTAAAATCTAGACTCAAAAGCATGTGAAAGCTAAAAATCTGCATTTGACCTTGCTCAAGTATTCCTCTTGTATGGAACTGGTATCTTGGTGCCGTGCAACAAATAATAAAGATTCTGAAAATAAAAATAAGATTTGGGTTCACAAAGAAGGTCATTTTAAGATATCCAGTGGAAAACCATAGTGTGCAATAACAGCATATACAATTTATATGATACCTACAGGGAAAATTAAATGCTACTGTTTTGCATTTTCCCAGTTTTGTTTCTTTAGGAAATTTGTAGTTGACATGATCACATCATTTCTGAAGCAGAAATTTTCTTCTAAGAAATAGCGTAAGAAAGATTGTACTACAGGAGAGAGCTATGAAATAGTGTAGAAATGTAACAGTGGTAGAAATAATGTCACCGTAAGACTTGCGGTTCTAATTTTAGGAGAAGTTAAGGGTTCTAAAACCGGAATTAAAATAAGCACCTATGTCCAGTGCAGCATTAGATGTCTAAGTCCTCCAGACATAGAAAGGTAAACCAGAATCCCTCTTCATCAGCTGTTCGGTCAGGGTATCTTTCCTTTCACACATTGGCTTCTGTGAATCCCGTTGCTCTTCCGCGTTATTGGGAGATCTAATGCCAAAACCTGTTTGTGAATTACTGTGGGAATTTCCATGCCCAAGATTCCGTGGTACAGTGCCAAATATTGCCATGCCTAAGTTCCACTGGTGACTCTAACACCTGGTCCTCGCTTTTGTTGGCTCGTTTGTTTGTTCACACAGCTGCATGAAAATAATCCTAAATAAAAGATGTGGGCATATGTATAATTTGCTCTTCATAAATCTTAAAGTAGCTGCGTACAAAGCTTATCTTAGCTATACTATTTGCTTTCTGAAAAGCAATTCTCTAGATAGGTAGATAGATTTCAAAGGAGAAAAAAAGAAACCTAAAAACCATGGTAATTTGTAGTTCTATTCTGTACTCTTAAGATGACAGTCTTTTCCTAAAGCTTTTCCAACACCTAAGGGTGTTGTTTTTTTTCCCTCCAGATGTACCTTACTAAGTGGAGCTCTGAGGTAAAAAGATTTACTTTCATGAGGTGGTGAAGATGCACTCTACCTTCACTAATGGTCTGACAGTACTTTAACTAGACATTAAAAGCATAGTTGTAGTAAGAAACTGCTTTGCCTTTTATCATCCTAGTTATTTTATTTTTAAGGCACACAATAGTTTAGCTCTGCTAGTCACCATAAAGAATGGAAAGAATATAAAAACTAAAAAAAAAACCCCAAAAAACAAGCCACCACCCACGTCTCCGTGAAAACACACAGCAAAGACAAAAATCAGCAATGCTAAAAATGAAAGTACACCTGGATAAACTTCCAACAGTCAGTTCTACAGAAAATGGGAGTGCAGAGTCATTTCTCAGAACTCTAATGGCTTCATATTAAAAAAGAAGTTCTTTGTACCATACAACATTTATGCATTATGCTGCTTCACTGAGCCATTATCGTGTACAAATGCTATTGTGAAAGTGTATTTTGATAACGGACATTTTAAAGGATTTGTAAGTTGTTAAAGATTATGGGTTATAATCACGGTTGGAATTACTTCTGTATTTGGAATTAATTTGTCTATGTCCTAAAGCAGTCTCAGAGTAAGAATTGGGGTTTTTTTTAAGCAATTTTACATATTTATATTATGAAATGTGAAGTGAAAATTCAAAAAATGGCAAAAAATGGAATAGCTTGGCCCCTGCACATAAATTATTGCCTCCTATATATTCTACTAATGAAATTCATTATATGCAAAACTTTACGTAATGTTAAGTTGGGCAATTCTAATCTTTAAAAGTTAGAGGACTGTATAGATTTACAAGAATGAGTAATATATAAACTGCATACAAGTTCGCTTTCAGTTAGGTATTGAAGTGATATAATTTAAATATTTTGGCATCGATTTATATAAGCTGATTTGAAGTCCTGTGTATACATACAGAAATGCATTCAAACATGATTTATCCTTGTTTAACATGCTGATATTTATTTTTACAAATTTTAAGGACACGTTTAGAACCTCACCCTTTTTCTTAACAGAGTGTAAGACTATTACAATGAGAATGCCTAACTGAAAAAAACAGCATGAGAAAGAGTAAGTTCGCACTTTTGTCTCTGCTACTGCTTTTCTGCAGGAAGCTTTCTATAAAGCAGCAAACTCGAGGTTACCTGGTAGTGAATATAGGCATGTACATCAAAAACAAGACAAAAAGGTCCTCTAACTACTTATAAAACTTTAGAGCTGGTAAGGTTTTGGAAAACTCTGGATAAGTCTGAAATTCATTCTTTGTAAAATTTCCTTAAATTAAGACCAATTTATATCCTTTTTATGGATTTTTTTTTATTATTATTTTCGTACGTAAGTTTTAATTGGGCGCTTACAGTCGATAGCTAAGGGGAAATGTCAGCTAAGTTGTTTCACTGCTTCAGAAACATTTAGCCAGTGACAGTGTTATACTTAAGAACTCCACGTAGAGAACATACTTGTTATACTACTCACATTATTAGTACTGGTGCTACTAGCAGCATCCAGCTAAACTCCCAAGACAGATCACATTACCATGTATTCCTCCATCTCAGAATATAGACTAGGTCTGAGACTGACAAATCAATTGGACTGTAATTTAATAAGGACTTCAGGACCTGAACCCATTAAGTTTGTTAAAAATGGAAAGGTCTCATAACCTTGCAGTGACACTGTAATGACTGAAGCAGCTACATATCACTGTAATCCAACGTTTTAGGTCCCTTTTCCTTCTGTCATTGAATTTTCAACTATCTCATTTCAGTGGATGGGACCTGCTGTAGCTACGTCAAGGGATTTTGAATAATGTCCAAATGGTATAATTTAAATGTCAAGAAGTAGGAAACTCAGAACTAATGCTACTATTCCCTCAGACTTTTTCCAGCAAATGTCTCATCATAAATACATGACATTCTTCAAAAATCATGGAGGTAAAGAATAGGATCATCTGGTTTCTGAGCTTCTGAGATTTGGGCGTACATGTTCAGTAGGAAAATTCATTCTTCTGCAAACTTCCTGAAGCTATGTGTTGAAAAAGTGCTTTAATACATTTTCGTCCTTTTAATTTAAGAGAAATTCTGTTTTCCCTAATCTACAGGTTTGGAAGTTGGTTCAAAGAATGAGATGGTACTTTAAAAAGAAAAGGAACTAATCTAAAAATCATATCTATAAGAGATGTTGGAAGAGTGACTGATCATCTGGTTCACCTCTGCAAGAAAAAGACTTTCTACTTCTGGCAACCTCTCCATTTATGTAAGTGCATTATTTTTATGAAATATATTGCTTTTTGAAAGGTGCTAACAATGGCAGGAAAACCACCTTAACAACATTCCATTTTAATATTGGGGGGTACAGAAAAAAAAAAGTTCATTTTTTTGATGTCATTCATGACTACAGCTAGGAGATCTATTTTCAGAGAACAGATTTGACAGCCATTTCCCTTATTGCTATCTATAGTTTTGTGCATCAGCTTTGATTTATGGTTACTATTCATAATTTCTGGAAGAACATTGCACATGAACATATTACTGGGAGCACACTGCTTTCACATTGCTTTCATCAAATGAACTAAATAATTTGTTAGTACTATTCTGTGCAGAGCAATAGCAAGAACTAAACCTGAAAGTTATAAATTTTATTCATGGCAACTGAAGTGAGAATGGCAGGATTTTGGCAGAGATTTAAGTTGAGGGAAACGACACCAAAAAATCAAGATGAAATTCTCCCAAGTGTCCCCTGTTTATTTCTCCTAATTAGCCATTAGTAAATACCGAAGTAAATTCTCTATCACTGGTGACTTTTGATCCATTTCAGCCAAGAAGACTCATCAATGAACAACAAAGACAATAGCAGGTGAAGCATAGATAGCGTGACAGAAAAATACAGGCAGAGGTGGAGAGCAAATTAACCAGTCAACTGGCTGTATTCAGTACTGAGTAGCCAACAGGGTTCTCTCGCTCCTGCTGCTGTACTGCAACACCTCCTTCGTCATGCCTCTATTTTGGGTTGGCATTGAAGATATACTCTTCCTCTACAGCCTTGGCACTATTGGGCATCCCGAGGGAATGGCCAAATCATTCCGTTCTTCAAGAGGGCCAAAATGGAATATATTTACACGAGTAAGTATCCACCTATGATACCATTTAAAATTATGTTTTTTAAAAAAATCTAATTGCTCATTGTGAGTTAGGACTAGGGCTACCATGAAATGAGAGGCCGAGGACAGGTATGTCACAATTAAGTGGCTGATGTAACACTACAGTCTGGCCAGGCAATCGCTTTCCATTTTTAGGGCTCTCAGGAGTTATATTGTGAAGTGAAAAGAACCAGGTTTCCCAGTGTATGGGAAAAAAAGCGTTTAAAACTGACAAAGTAGTGACGAAGAGAGAGAGGAGAGCCCCATTGACACACACTTGCCTGTCAGTGTGTTCCCAGAGGAAACAGCATACAGCTGCGGGATATATTTTGTCCAGGAAAGAGATGTCCCAAGAAATATTGTCCTTTCCTCTCCCATCCTCCTCATTCCCAGCCATACTCAGCCCTTCGCCCCACTCCCTACGTCATTCTGACAAAACTATATTATTTTGAGGCACTGTAAAGCTGATCACTGAGCTCATCTAAATTAATATCTTTGGATTAATTATTTTCTTTTCTTTTTAAACAGGGATCATTTGAATTCCTTTTTATAGCACAACACCCTAGAGAGTTGTATTAGTACAATATACACAGCAACATAAATGAAAAACAGTACTTGAGCGAAGCAATGATGAGGAAAAGCAGAATAAGGAGAGCAGGAAGTTTCTAAGCTGTCTTCAGTGCTGAATGTTAAAATGCTACAGTTTTAGCACTTGCTATGCTATGTGGCAGCTGGCGCTGAAGAGGGAATTTTTAAATAGCATCCAACATTGAACACATGCAGAAGACTCTTAAGTAACCATGAACATCTGTGTATCAAACCTTTGCACTAATTGACCCAAATGAAATAATCCTCAACAAAGCAAAGTCTGTGCTGAAATGCATTATTTTGTTTTATTTTTGTACCAAGTGGAGTACATTTTAAGAGATTCCTTTTTCTTAATACATGATAATGTAGTTAATTTCCCATAACTTGGAGCAGATTTCCGAAGTTCATCTCTTTATTATGAGAAATTATTAACAAAAATAGGACATGCTCCAAATAATCAATTTTAATCTGCCTCCAATTAATTTTTCTCTGGAACAACTTGTCACCATGTGAAGTAATTATAGTGTGTTGGTATATAACTGGTTTTAATTGAGTATTTTATAAACACAAATCATGTTATCCACTATCAAAATGGACAAATTTTCTTTCTGTGAAAGACAGCCTTTACGTTAATCTAACAAGATGTGGTTGAATAGCTTTGTCTTCACAGAACTTAACTGTACAACCAAGCTTATGAAATTAAAAATATGTAACTAAAATAGATGTCATCACTATTTGTGTGGTTTTATAATACAAAATTGGACAGACAGATTTGTCCTTAGTATACATATTTAATGCATGGCAAGAAATTTGGGCTTTTTTTTTGCTAAACTGGTGTGTTCATAAACTGATTTAATAATATTATTTCCCAATCAATGTGTATCCTGCCTAGGTAAATAATGCTGAAATGCCCAAATAATTCAACATTTTCAATCAGCTTGATCAATATCATTAAAAAAAAAAAAAGCAATCACACTGGGAACTACACCGTCGATGCAAAACAATTGCAAGATATATTCCCTATATATAATGGTATTTATATGCAACACAGTAGAGCAGAATTCTACTACAAGTAGTTATCAATACATTTTTCCAGTCAAAATCCTGATTTTCCTAGCATTAGCGCTTTGATAATTTCTGCTGTGCAGAGTGAGCAGTAGAAGTGTGTATGAGCAATGCAGTGGGTGTTGACAAATAATGCCACAGACACCGGTCTGCCCACACCTTCTCTCTAATGCCTCAGTACAGAGAGTAAATGATGTGGAGGACCATGAGCGAACATCCCACTTCTAGCTACATTTCATGCTTCACACACTGTAATATCCACAGGAGCCCTTCCTTGTGTATGTGCTTTCTGTCGCTGACAGGCGCAAAAGAAACCCAAGTTTAGTGTTGTATTTGCCCAGGTTATTTGTTTCAGGAATTACTGCCTTTGAAAAATAACATTGATAAAACTCTAGATAAAATATTTAGAGAAAGCAAGCATTTGCCATGGCCCAGATAATTATGATTTCTGTCATCACTGCTAACTCCAGTAGGAAGCCAGGTTACTCAGGGAGATTTTCCTGGAACATATTTGTTTTGATGAAATACCATTCTAAGAATGAAAAAATTTAAAAGGTGATGGATGGAGCAACATCTGTTATATGCAAATGGTCTAATAGTTTCTAAGATCTACCGAAGTGATGAAATGTTCTTATTGTGAGTGGCTCTTCCTTTTTATTCTGAAACAAACCAGAGTACACATGCTTGGGTTGTCCACATACGTATTTAAGACTGAAAGCACAGAAGGCAGTAATAGACGGGGCAGCAACCTCACGCTTTTTGACTGATGACTTCAGTGCCCAGCGAGCTGCCTACTTTATCGTTCTTCTAAGCACATGAGGTCCTTTGTAAGATTTTTGAGTCACTCTTCAACTCCAAAGTGTACTTCTAAGAGAAATATGAGCATGCTCCTCTATGAGTGAGACTCAGTTTGCAGACTCCACAGGAGGCTGATAGGAAACACTGTTTAACACTGGATCTGTTCTTTGTATTTACATTATCAGAACAGCACAGATGAATTAGCAGAAATTCTTTAGTTTTACCGAAGCACAAAAATCAATTGGATGGCACTATCTTCAGCTATTCATCCCAGTCACAATGTCGGATTCATCATTTGCACTCTGTGGATTGTTGCAGTTTGAAGCCACAAAAACGATCAGCGTGCTGGAGCACCTTCCCTGAGAGGTGGGTCCAGGGAGACCTTATTGCAGCCCTTCAGTTCTTAAAGGGGGCTTACAAGAAAGATGGGGGCAGAATTTAGTAAGGCCTGTAGCAATAGGACAAGGGGTAATGGTTTTAAACTAAAACCAGGGTAGATTCAGATGAGATATAAGGAAGAAGTGTTTTCCAATGAGGGTGGTGAAACACTGGCCCGGGTTTCCCAGAGAGGTGGTAGATGCCCCACCCCTGGGAGCATTCAAGGTCAGGTTGGACGGGGCTCTGAGCAACCTGATGTAGTTGAAGATGTCCCTGCTCATTGCAGGGGGATATGACTAGGTGACATTTAAATGTCCCTTCCAACTCAAACTATTCTATGATTCTACGAATTTCAGTCAAAATCAGTAGCAGATGTAGCAAGATTTTATTTATTTATCTCGATCTACATGTTGTGTTGTGAATATTTTATGCAAGGATCATTTCTGTGGTTTTCTTTTTTTTTTTTTTTTAAGGATGAGCTCTTGTAAGTACAGCTAGGAAAAAAAATGGAAAAATACAAGAACTGTATGTGGCACTGCAGAGAGGGAGACAAAGAGATGGAGAATAAATAAAATGTAAGCTTTTGTAAAAATTTAGGAATGAAAAACTCAGGGAAGTTTTAAAATAAATCAAATAATAATATCGTATAACACTGTAAATATTCTATAGTCATAGAGTGAATTAAATGAACAAAGGAAAGACCATCGTTTCTGAGCAGAGAAAAGAGACACAGAAGATGATCCTAAAAGTTCAGTGGCTGTGAGGAAAGCAGTTCTCAGCAAAAGCATATACTTTATTCCTTGAGATCATAGATAACCTAACATTTGACTGAAAATTAATTCCAAAGGAATTTATTTAGATGATGAAGTTTCAGCACGTCTATAGTGTTGTTCAATAGCAAGAACTAGTATCCGCTGTACAAGTAATACTAATTCCTTTCTTTAAATTAAACATTGAGACATTTCAGCAACTCAGTTTCAACATTCTTTCAAGAAAACTAGCCTTCTCTGTAATTCTACTGGTTTAAAAGGCTTTACTAATGAACAGACTTTTGTACGCTGGCAAATGACGGTAAGTGCCTGTTTTCCTAGATGTCACTGACAATATTCAATGTGAAGTAGGTTTTGGGAAGAATATTTCAAAAAAGCATGTAAATATAGACAGTGTAAAGTCTACCAAAGTGATTCTCAGACTTTTCAAAAGTACCACCACCTTTTCTCTTGTCTGTCTTTTCTATTCTCTGAGTTGAAAGGTTGTCCAACAATGAGAGCATGTTCACACTAACTTTTGTATTTCTGTCCTACTTGTAAGAAGTGAAACGTTGCCTGCAGTTTAAAGTAGATCTCAATTCTATCGCTGAAGCAAACATCATGACTACTGATTACAGGCACAGTCACTGTCCGGGAAACACTGTCTTAGTGAATACACTTACGGGGGTGCTCCCACAAGGCAGTCCTAAATGCCTTATTTGGGATCTTCACACTGCAAAAAAAAGATGTGGCATTTGACGCACACTCATTTCTTGAATGTGTATTACGTGACCTTCGTGTGATCATACTCACGTAATCATACCGAATCTCATTCTCAGATGTTTAACTCTGCCTCCTTGTTCTGCAGGGTCTGTGAATCATCCCTGATGTGGAGTCATACGCCTAGCTTGTAGATGCAAAGCACTGCAGAGAATATCTGTGGGATAACTCATATTTTGAAGGTAAAAAACAGCTTTTTAAAAAAGTGATAGCTTTTTCAAAATTTCACACTATCAGAAATTGTACCAGAGACTTTAACTTCTGCAGATGTTGTGGGTGATTGCTAAGAAAACAGTTTCCTGGCTTCATTTTGTGATTTTCTGAATTGAAGAATCCTTTCTGTGACTCAGCTGTGTACAGAGAGAGACTTCCATCTCCAGAAACACACTTACCTCTCCACATTTAAACAACACATTGTAATAACCACAAATAATTCATTGTAAGTGGCAGTTTCGGTTCATGTAGCTCTCAGAGAGCTGTGCTACTGTAAAAACACAGGTTGCACAAACCCCACTGAAATTTTAGGCCAGAATCTGACACTACGGTTTAATAGTTTTCTAATCTTTAGTAGTATAATAGCTACAGACAAGTAGTGACTGAGTTACAGGTGAGTAAGCCAATGACTTTACGACTGTTTCCACCCCATGGAACGCAGAGGCTCAAGAAGTAATGATTTGTCAACCATTCTGTCTCTTGCTTGCAATACCGCAATAATTTGTTGGCAACCAGAGAAGTTGGAAGAGTAATTTTAAAGAAAATATTACTGTAGTTTGACTGTGTTATAGGTAGGGGACCTAGCTCTGCATCTGTGTGTACACTCAATTCACATGCAATAAGCTAAAACCCAAAAGCAGCTTAGTGGGTATTAGAGAATGACCTGAGGATGGGTTGCCAGTAAATTAAAGACAGCAGTATATCCAGGTTGTGTAAAGCTTTGGCAAACTGTTCCAAGTCTTTTCTTCTAGCACAGAGGCAAAAAAGGACCGGTAAAAGATACAAACAAAACCCCACCACTTTTAAATGCTCACGATCTCAGTGCAGTCAGCATTGTATACGGTCTTGTTGAGTACTTTATATTTTCTCAGATGAAGCACTATTTCTTTTACAATCGCTCTTTAAATTCTGACTACATCTCTCACAACATTTAGTTCACAGCTGAAGGAGTCTGCACGATTACATATTTTCATACTCCAGGGATTATGAAAAAATTGTCATGAATCTCTATGCTGACAGCCAAAGCCTGTCCTTTTGCAGAAAGGAATGGTGATCTTTTCCAAAGCATCCTTTCCCCACCATCTTCACCAAAGTCACGCATAACATTGTTCTTTCTAAGACGTAGAAGAAAATAATATGATCATAATAAAAGAAAACAACCACATCTTCATGCTTTAAAGCAGTTCATAGGCGATATACACATCTACAGAATATAGGAATTGTGTATACCTAACAGGGTATGAACACATCTTTAGAAAAAGGCATCACTTGTAATAAAATTTCTACTTGTTAGAAATGTAAAATAGAAATGTCTGATCTGACTATACCGTCAACAGTGTTGAAAGCATTACACACAGGGGTTTTATAGAAATAATAACAAAGGCAAAAGAAAGTTTATTTCTTCTTTCACAAGAATGTGATATACCAACAGAATCTAAACAGATATAAGTAGATGTAACTTACAACAGATATTAACCCATGTATATATGAAGAATTGTCCGAAATACCTTTCCGCTTTCCTAGCATGTTCATATCTACATTGTTTCACACTCCAAGCGCCTGGATTTCATAAGTCATCATATGATTACACTACCTCGTTATTCGATAGTGATTACACTGCCTCACTTATTGGTCCCATATGCTGTGTTCAACGCTGTCAGTTCTATTTGCTTCTTACCTACTTTAAAGAACCCCAACAATGTTTTCTGGATGGACTTTGAGGGAAGAAAGTCAGGTTTCCTCAGATTATCAGAATGCTTCCCTCTACACTGATGACTATTTGCAATGGCATTTTGATGTGAATTCCTTTTACATCACAAAGCCAAATAATCAATAAAGGGAAAAATGATGCAAAGTATTACTGGGATACAAAGAGCTAGATGAACACTTTAAATTATTAAGATTGCTCTTAATAGTTTTTGATTTACATTTAAATATAGACTTAGATAGATCTGGCATTACAAAACATGTTCTGAATTGAGATAAGCCGCAGCCGGTTGTTTCCTACCCAGTCTTCACACTGATTTCATGAGAAAGGACAGTTGTTAGGATCCTCCTAACAATGCTGTTATCTGTAAGGCTGCAGCTACTTTGGCTGTGACCATGTCTCCAGCTGCCAAGAGGCCAGCACAGAACCCAGTGCGTGGTAAGTCTTTATGTACCCTCCAGTACCATATAGCCATATCTGAACTAACTTTAAAGTAGTTGCTTGGGTGCTGGTACCAGTCTAGCCATGGCAACACGGAGCTCAATGCAGCTGTGATGGCTGTGTAGTCAAGCGAGATAAATTATTCATGTGGGGATGTTATAATGCTGTGAGATGTGTTTCTCACATTCATAGAACTCATTCTCTAATCTCCATATCACGATTTTACTTTTCTGATATAAGTAAGTTTTAAACAGTAAAAGCATAGGAACAATGAGTTTCTGTGAAAAAACAATTAATTAAAATGATCAGCATCTTCTGAAAAGTAGCTTGGTCAAAAGGTTTGGGAGTCAGCTAATTTGTAAGTTGAAGAAAATGTATTTTTGCACTAGTTTGAATAAGATGTAAGAAAGTATGTGTAACCTTTCTCATGAGACTCTCCCATGCCCATAAAAATATAATTTTTTAATACATAAAAATGAAATATTATTTTAATTACTCATATAGCACAGCTCAGACCAATAGGTTAACACAGCCCTCAGAAACAACCCTGGCTGTCAGCAAGATGATAAGAGCTGAGCCTTCCCATTTACAGAGCCATATCCAGCCCTGGTACAGCTATCTAAATGTTAGTTTCTTGTTCTGTATATTAAGTATTGTCTATAACTCAGTTTTGACAGTATTGGTCTTCTCTACAGCACAGCATGGCTTCAAATCTTTTGCCGCATGGGACAGCTGACAATTTAACATGAAAAAAAAATATATAATAGGAGTCATGTCATTCTGCCTTCCCACGTCCCATCTGTCCCTGCACCTGGTAGGAGTAGTCAGGAGTTGTCTTTGGCATGAACACCATGTGTTCTTTGCTGAAGTGAAAATAAGTCTTTCTGTAACAAAGCATAAATGCTGCTCATTGGAGATATCCTTTCATTAATACAAAGCTTGCTTCATCTCCAAAATTCTGCAACCATCCTCTTGATTCGATTGCCATCTTACAAGTACCAACAGCATTGATGAAACCATTTGGAGTTGGAACAAAAAGACCACTTTTTATTTTTCTTGCAAAAATAATAATCAGACAACATGAAAGCTTAGAAGTTACTTTCCAGTGAGGCTAAAATTTGATACAGGTCAATATTAGAGTTCTGTCAGTATGTTTGGGAGACCAAGCCCCTGAACAAAAGGATAACTATGTTCTTTCTGTAAGCGTCTCAAATAATTATGCATGTCATATCCTATGGAAAAGCTCAGTCATTGGGTTAGAGAACATTCAGACATCATCTCTTCATCACTTCTGCTGATGTTGTTATGCTTTTCAAGGAATAATTAAATAGCCACCAAGAGTAAACAGCTCTACTTCACCTGAGAAGAAAAACCTGGATTCAAGTTCCTCCTTCATACAATCATTAAAATTTACACATATTTACAATATTGACTTTGTAACTGAAATGAGCATCTCTGACCCTCAAGTGCATTCCCTGATTAGTACATTAAAAAGTCAATCTCTCACTGGTCCCATGAATCTTTAATTATTCATATGTAATTCGGAGCGGTTTTGGGGAATCAAGACTTTGCCCTCGCAAATTGTCTCTGTAATCACTCTGAAGTATTGTGATTTAAGTAAACTATTGGGAAATGACGGCTATAGATCTAACTCATCAGGAATATGAGATATTTAAATATAGCTTTATCTATCCTAGATGAGTAATTGTCCTTTGAAGGAAAACACATGAACAGGTAATTCTTCCTGCACTGCTTCATGGGGAAGAAACGATCCTAAGTAAACCAAGCTGTCTCAGTCATAAGTTCAAAGGACATTCCCTGTATATGGACCTCAAGAGCTTGCCTATAAAAAAGATGGGATATTTTCACAGTTTGGTACTTCGCTTTAAGGATGTTAGTAATGATACCATGTTTCTGCCCCACAAAATAGTCTCCAAGGAACAAAAAAAATAAAATGGAACAACAGGTTTGCTTGGTAGTATCTCCCCCCACCCCAAGACTCTTGATTAGTGAAATTAGAATAATAATTCAAATTTTTTGAACTTTTAATGCTTACAAGATTGAAAAAAAGATTCCATATTTTCTATGTTTTTCATAATGGTTCGACAGTTCTACTCAGCTGCCAGGATATTAATTTTATCACAGGAAGAAGGTTAATACACAGGCTCATTTCTAGTCACTCTGGATTCTTTGAGAGTATCTTTTCTGAAGACTTTAATAGCTTATGACCAACAACTGAATACTGAAAGCAATTTTAGGTAAGTGGGCAGAGGGTAAATAGATGTTTCACAAATGTTACAGAATCCTTAATGTATAAAATGAGTACATAAATACGCATAATGTTTGATGCTATTTCCTGTTGTAGCTGATCTCATAGAATATTATTGCTTTTTAAAGCAAACTCTAGGTGGTAATATTTTTAAATAAGTAGGCAATCATCATTAATGCATTTAATAAGAAAAAAGAATCATTTAATAGCTATGTGGGCACAATTTGCAAACACGTTCATATCTCATAATTGAGCCAATGTGATTTTTTTTACCATAGTTTTCATAAAATAAATATATATTTAGCTAAACTAGACATAATTCTGGCTTACAAAACTATATTATGAATATGTTATATTGTTTTTATTCATAAATGTATTTTGCTATTTTTAGAGTGAGAACTTGTTTGCATTCCAAGATAAACAAATATAAATTATTTCCCTAAAATCTATAAAAATATAAAAAAAGGTTTCCAGCATCTCCATTTAAAAATACAAGCATAAAAAGTGTTCAAACCCAAAGATTCAAATGTGTTAGGCACTGTAGACCAAGTCTTATTTCCAGAGAGTGACATAATAGTTTCTAGTTGTTTTGATTAAAGACTTATTAAGTGCTCCTATGTCTGTTAGTAATGGAGTCTTAAACTCACATCTATATAGATATAATTTGATTGAAGTGCTTCTTCTGTATGTATACACATACAATCAAACTCTTTTTTTCAACGTTTTCTCTGTTAAAGCAAATATCCTCATTTAGTTTTTAATTGCTTCTGGATTATGTTTAGCATATTTTAAAGGAATGTTTTCAGCTTCACATTTGCCTGAAAAATATCATACCTACTATTCTATTTTTACTAACCAGTTAGTTTAATACATCTTAAAATGATTACAGAAACAATATTTGTTCTGGTGGTTCATAAATTGCTTTTGAACATGACCTTTGTATAGCGATCTTGTTAAAGTATGCAAAAATGTACACTATATAGTGCATACTCTATTGTCTTCTAGATAGTTTGTTTCTATTAATATCCCCCATCCTCAAATATTGCCAACTGTATCACATAGGACGCTTTTGTTTAAAACTGACAAGATAGCAAAAACAAAGCTGAAATTGAAACCAGCAGCAGATAATCATGGGCAGAAGTTCAGGTTTGCCAAGGCATTTAACGCCCATTCTCTTGAGAGCTCCGCTTCTCAACCATGTTAACATTGTGAGAAACCTCAGCCCCAGGAAGGAGACAGGTTGGTTTGAGCGTCTGTTCTTGTTCTTGTTCACATTCCCAAGCTAGAAAGGCAAAATCATGGCAAAAGTAAAATGTAACAAAACCACCGACTTAAAAATTTATTTAGTAGGGATTTAAAAATAGGACATGCTACTTAAAATATACCCTAATATCATTAAAAAAGACCCCCTAAAACTAAGCGTATACTTAATTTGCTAAAATAAAATGAATAGCCTAATTCTACAATAGGATGTATTTGTTTCCCCCCTCCATCTCATTTTTCATTTACAAACCATTTGGCACCCATATGACACCACAGGTGTGAATTGACCTGACCCAAGTAAATTTTTCAGGGTTATTTTAATGGATCTCAGTAACAGTGCAGTGCCAGAGACTGTTGCATTAGCAGAACTGATGGAACAGCTTGTGGAGGTAAGGTGGTGCGATGCAAGGAGGGACATGTGAGTGAGATAAGGAAGTACAAGATATTGGTGCTCAATTCCCATTATGAACTTCAGAGTTATGGAAGAGTGAGCCGCTGGGTCCACCCAAAAAAAAAAAAAAAACCAAAGGGTTTTTCAGCAATTCAGTAAATTGAAACATCTTAAAACGTCATGGGTTCTGAGATCTGTCTCCCAGAAAGTAGCATTGGTGCTACATTATAGGGGGATGGGCAAGGTGGGACTGAAGCTGCTGGGCCTTTGGGTGCTACAGACACTGTGACAGCACAGCACCATCCTTGGAAATTTTGAAAGCTGGAGGTGTCCTGAACCACCCAACTGTGATTTCAAAATTATCCTTGCTCTGAGCAGGAGCCTAACCTCTTTTTTTTTCATGCTGCTACAACCTCTGGCTTCTTATCTGTAGGTGATGAATCCTCTCCGTAACCTTGTTCTGTAGCTGGGAAAACCCAGCTTCGTGCCTCATGTAGACTGAGGCTGAATTTTTGGGTACTTCTGTTCCTGAACAAATTTAGAAAAAAAATGGCAATTGCTAACATTTCCTTTAACCTACACAATCCCTGCTAGCACTTACATGGGCATAGCCAATTTGCAGAGGAGGCCCCCTGCTGTTTGGTCCTTGCTTGGCTCTTCGGGTGTTTGAGTAGCAGGTAGAGCCTTTATTTGGGGGCGGTAATTGCACTGCCTGCCCACCATTGTACCTTCGCACTGCTTTTTTATAGATCAGTTGCAAGGGGAAACGCTCATCATCTCCAATTCCAACCCAGTTTTACCTAGTTAGCTTTGCAGCTACACTAGTAGATGTGTGACTATATTACGTGTTAGCTAAATGCTGCTTTGCAGCCTACTCACACAGCATGGCATTTGTTTTTACTAATCCACTAAGGTATTATGACTGAGCAGGAAACAGATTTTGTGGTTGAGGTATTCGTGGTCAGAACGGTAGGCAGAGGACTTGGGTTAAAGGAGTTTTCTGTGTCAGAACCTATAAGCCATTGTTTCAAGTACACAAGCAATTCTGAAAAATAGAAGTGTTTGAGACTATGTCAGTCTCATTGTACATTATGCAGAATACTTCAATTTAATTGGAGTATATTTAGAAAAAAATCTATATAAATCCTTAAAATGAATATTTTCAGACTACTGCTCGCAAAAGGTCTTGTTTAGAAATAGAATGAAAGGATAACTAAAGCATTCTTTCAGCTCTCTGGCTCAAAGTTTCTCCTTGCTCTTGGAAGTCAAAGCAAATGTCAATGAAATATTTAAAACGCACTGATGAGAAAGGCCCAGGCTGCAATCACAGATCAAGGAAGATTTCGAGTATTTACGTCATACAGCTCCTTATTTTCATATCTAAGCTGTCCTAAAATATATCCCTAAAATTCCAACACCCTCAGAAAAAAAACCTAAACCCCGACTTCTATCAGCAGCTGCCTCCTGTTTCACCTCAAAGCAACAAGGAATTCAGAAGCTGCAGAAGAGGCCAAACTTTATTATTCTCATCTAAAACTCCCGTTTCTTTCAGTATAAGAGAAAAACTAAATGAAATGCCACCTTGTTACATCTTCTGTCTGCTACCGATACCTTTGTAGGATGCCCATAAATCTGCCTACATTGCATTTTCCCATCAGCCACAAGTATACACTTTATGCCCTGTGAGCCATTGAAGTCATCTAGGAAATACCCTCAATCACGCGTTTACAGAGCACATAGAGTGTAGCTATGAGACGGTAAAGAAAATAACAAAAATTGCAATTATTTTGAATCTTTACATCAAGAAGTTAGGTGACTGTTTATGGGAAAGTAGGAAATGGGAGCTTTCTCAATATTCCTCTTATCCAGAGTCTCACATATTTGTGATACATTGGGTGGTATTTCTGCTGTGAAACTCCCTCAGACAAGCTATATTGCAGCTGTAAATTCTAGATCTAGCCCACAACATTGGGAAACATTCCCGAGCAGATGGTTTCATTCAATAAAACATCAAAGTACCGTAGTAAATAATGCTGTTGAATTTTTTACCAGTCATTTTGCTGGGCCACATTAAACATTTCCAAAGGCAGCTGAAAGTGAAAGGGACAGGAACATTTGGCAGTGAAAGGAGTGCCATAGGGCTGTTTTGACTGGTGGTGTCGAGATCAGGGAAGGAAATGAGTGTCTGAGTGGCACCTTGGGGATGGTCTTTGGCTTGTAAAGAGCGGAGAGGACTGGGCAGTGAGAGGTCATCTGTTCTTTCCCTGCCTCTTCCCCACTGAAAGAAGTTTGGTTATCCCACCCCATCCCACCCTGTTGGCTCCTCTCTTTGTCCCTGTGTTTGGGGAAGAGAAACTTTGGGTGGGGTTTGCTCACTTTACTTGGGTGTCTCCTCACTTTTGAGAGAGCAGGTTGTAATAGCATGTCTGCAGGCAGCAGCAGGGGAAAGTTCTCTCCAAAATCAGTCAAATTCTGCAGATCAGAACCAAACATCAACAAAGTGGAGAGAGATTGTGGAATTAGATGGCCTTGCCCATATATCATAGGCTTCATATGCTAAAAATAGAATAGATACCAGCACTTTGAGAACATACTGTATGTAAGGACAAGGGCAGTGATAGAACAGAATCATCTAGCCAGACAGGCAAGTGATCTGCAGGCTTCAGTGTCCTGCTACTGAAGTCAAAGGGCAAGAAACGGTTCATTGCAATAAGCCTCATGGAAATTCTAAAGAGAAAAAAAAAAATAATCTGTGTATGATTTGTAGTATCCTTCTATTGAAATAAAAGTACTGCTTAGAAGAATCACAGGTTTTGAATCATTCTCCGAACTAAAGATTAGTATATATCTGTACATAAGAATATTTCCTCTTCTTTGTGTTCTTCGCAATGAACACAGCACTGCATGGATTAAAGATGTAAGCAATTTAGCACTCGTAAGACTTCAAGTGTAAAACCCAAATCAGCTAACGCAAAATGTAGTGTTGGAATTTCCTGAAGGAAATTTGAAACATTCCACCTTCCCATTAATACACAAGTTGAAGGCAGTATTCTTATTTTTCCCTCTCTCCGTTGTCTCAAGGCACAGAAAAAATCTGGACAGCAGCCAACACAATCTAGCACAGCAGCATTCACAGCTCTAGCTAACGTTGCATCTGTGACTGTCTTTTTTTTTTTTTCTCGCTATCTTCTCCAAAAAGCAAAACTCAGACGCAGCCTGTGCCACAGCACTCCCGCCTCTGCCCGAGCTGGTTCTGAGCAGTTCCTGCGCTGGATGTGAATTCTCGTTATGCGATGGGATCAGGCGTGGGTCAAACAATTGCTTTTTACAGAACAGCCCGTGTGTGAGCCACAGCGAAAAGCAAACCTAGGTTAAACCCAGAGACAATGTGTGTGACTCTGCTACATGGCAGGGGATTCCCTGAAGCTCTGGGCACGGAGTGGCCTGGAAGCTGTAGCTCTACAGCAGTGCGGTTTGCCTGCTTTCCCTCTCATCAGATTTCTAACAGGCTAAAGGTATAGAACCTTGATAAGTACAGGAACAACAAGAATAGAGCAGGCAAACAAAGGGGACGCATAAAAGTGAATTTTAAAAGAAGAAACCAATTTTTTAAGTATGTACGTTCTGGCTGGATCTCTCCAGGAAAAAAAAAAAAAAAAAAAAAAGAAAAAGAGAGAGCGCTAGGTATAAACAGGACTTTTTTCATCCTTAGTCGTGACACATTTTAATGAGATTTGAAATGAGCACAGGAAGACAGAGCAAGATAACAAGGTTATCTCCAACTCTAAATCTTCACACTATTTATGATGCTAAATTTGCAGGCTATGCTGCTCACTTACATTTCCATAAAGTAGCATAATAAAAGAAAAAGAACAACTAGATGGTAGTAATCTTTCCTCTGAACTGTCCTTTCTGAAAAAAAATATATGCAGTCCTGTGGGTTCTGGTATTCTTTGTACCTCTGCGGCATAATCTTCCTTTTGTATTTTATCCCTTCTTTGTGCAAAGATAAAGAGAATAAATGTACATCCAGACTCCTGCTTCCCTAAGTGATATGACTCATTCACACAAGCATCTGTACCCCTTAAGGGACTGTCACTGCCTTTTCCTCTTAATTCATTAATTTTACTTTTCTGTGCACTGAAGAACTGCTAATAAAGTAACTTTTCTCAATTGATATTCAATCTCCTCTATCCCCCTGCAGGCACCTCTTCCTCTTCAGGACTAAAATTACAATGTGTTGAGCTCTCCCCACAGATGCCATGACAGAGGCATATCTCTTCTAACATTCACTCCATCTTCTAGAAATATCCTTTGTTTTGTAGATTGCAAATAGGGACTAATGGCAGGCAGCAGTGTCTGCAACAGTAAGAGTTTTAAATATTTCCCACTACGATCCAACATATACCTGATCCTGCTAGAATGCAGCTACAAACTGGCTAGCCACTTTCTCAGGAAATTTTTCTTTAAAGCTCTCAACTGTAGTTACAGCATAAAATCTCATGGCTTCCTTTGACTTTGGATACCTTTCCTCTCTGTTCCTGAATTAATCATAGGAATGGCCTTCAAACCGCGGCAAACTAGAAAAACTTATTTCACCAATTCAGTGATAACATCAACATGTTTAAAAAAAAAAAAAAAAGGAAGACATACAAAGGAGAGCATGCATTTTTTCAAGCTATTTTCTTTCTCTGCCACTCTCACAAAGACCTTAACAGTTAGGTCTTCTTCTGGTCTTTTAGTTGAATAAGAACATGGAGTCCATCTCGTTTGAGGAAAGGTGGTATATTGTCCCAGTTTACACTGATATGAGTTGGTATCATTAAATCTTTTCCTTGTTTATGAAAAATTTCAGCATTTTTACAGGAGAGAAACAAAATAACTAACACAAATATTTGTTGATTTAACAGTAAATGGAGCTTGCAATCAGTAATGGGTGACACATATTTCAGGAGCTCCCTTAGCACTTTCAGAAGAGGTTTAATGTTAGATAGTATTATATTACTCAAAAAATGACATAAACAATTGTAAGATTAATTGGAAACGTGAGTTGTCTTATCTCTGTTGAATGGAAAACATCCTATTTGCCTCACCAGTCTTTGATCAGATTCTCAGATCATATAGTATGTCTGTGTTTGCAGAAGTTAATAGGATAACATAAAAGCAAGCAAAAGTTCATATTTTAAGTAGTTTCTTTGGTACTTCTGACACTTATGAAACAAAGGGAGTACTAAATGTTGCTAATCTTGTCATTTCAAAGAGAAATAGCCAGGTTTTTCTCATATATTACTCACCTCAATTAATCTGGAGAGAAGAGTAGTGCAGTGATTCTTTTCTATTTAAAGTCATTTAAAGGTTTAAATAACTAAGCGTTCAGAAACCACACATATAAATCCATGAATCATTGTAGCACAACTTTAAAATACCACTTTCTTTGAAATCACTGTTTCATTAAAAGTGAGGCTATAAGCTACTTATGGGTATGAAAAAATGTAAGCTGTGCTAATGGGATGTAGCTGATTAATGAAAACTAGGTGAATGTAGAGTAATAGCTCTGAGACTGTTAAGTGGCTGTGTGTGTCAGTGAAATATAAGGTCTGATGCCCTTTTAAATTTCAAGAGATAAAAAAAAAAAAAAGAGAATAAGGATTAGGGAGATTTGTGCAACACAGTAGGAGTATGTTTTGGTGAACTCATTCTAAATCCTTTTTCCTCCATTGAGTAGCAGGTGTGCGCAGGAGTGTCCCAAACTCAAGCTGAACCAAGAGAATTGCCTAATGTGTTCTAAATGTTGGTACCAATATTCCCACTGGGCCCCTGTATGTAATGCTGCCCCCAAAGGACATCCCAGCTAAGACTGAAGTGAAATGCAGTTCTATTAGCCAAGAGTGTACCAGCCTTGTCCACATTTTGAGGTCTGTGCTCCTCTGAAGTGGCCTCAGACTGAGAATATATTTGGTATGCAGTCATATGGTCAGACTGAGGGTCTGCAGATGAGTTCGCCGGGGTGAATACTTTCATCCAGCTATTTGCATTGTCTTTGAAAGAGCAGACACTGTTTCCACTTTCTTAACATCAGAACCCAAATTATTGGGTCCACATGGTATGACAGAATACAGGCCCATTAGCGTGCAATGTCCATGTCCATCCACAGCGTAGTTGGTATGTTTTCCTCAGCTAAAGCAGTAAGGGCAGTCAGGGCTACATCACTGAGCAGGTGACTCAGTGGGCAGTGTTTATTGTTTGTTGGCAATTTAGAGGACGAGAGCTTCTCCAACATCAGATACACTTTGTAATTATTCTGACGTATATGCAGAACACCAGGTAGACAGCATATCAAGTTAATGATTGACTTTCAACATAAGAAGAATTAGATGTGTTGCTTTCCTGGAAGCTGGAGTCTCATATTATTTGATGACCTTATCACCAAGCACTTGGATATCCTTTAATGGCTAGCTCAGATGGTGAATGAGGGACGTTTTTGTGGATATTGCAATGATTGGCAATTCTTTATTAGTTCCCAGAGGAAACAGACAATGATGAAGATGGTAGCGTGATCCCTAAAAGAAACCACAAACCGTATTTCTCAAGCAAAGATATACTCCATTACTCCAATCACAATTGTATGAAAAGAGACTAAAAGTCAGGGTAGCTTGTAAGAGCAAAAAAATTAAAATGAAATATAATTAAAAACCAAAATTCAGGAAGCTTATTTGACACAAAGTAATTTGGTCCCAGAGGTTCTTTTTCTTTGGAACCAAGAATGGAGAACATCACTGAAATTAATGAATAACAATCATCAGCCATCACACACTGAAACTCATGCTAAGGAACTAGACAAGGGGCTAAAATCCAGTGTTTTGTTTGGGTTTTTATTTTGCTATCCAGGCTACAATGATCAACAATTATTGCACATCAGTGTGCAAAAAGCAACAAAAACAAGTCATCTGACAGAGCTTATAGCCTTATTTCCCCTCTCACATTTTTTTTTATCCTCTCTTTATAGAGTGCTGGAAAACACTGTCCATTAACTTATATTGTCTTTCTTGTCAGAAAGATAATTTAGATTATTTTATTCAGTTTATAAAGATTCAGTTTCCCCTGATTTCTTTAACAGCGTTACATTAAGAATGAATCTAGTTTAGTGGGTTTTTTTTTCTAACTATGGTTAATCAATAACACTGCACTTAATGCATTATGAGTGTTGCATTTTGGTACCCCTCTGTTTACAATACAGCTTCAACTATTTGCCTTTCAAGATGAATACAGTGATGTTTAGTAGCTGATATGCTTTTTTCCTGTAAATTGTATTTGTGAAGAAAACACTAGCTGAGAATACTCTTCTATCCCTGAGGCCAGGAAATATCCTTAGGTGTTTTGGGCCTTACTCTGTTAGGTTAGATATTTATTGCCTATGCCGTTGTGACACATCCCTAGTGAAGAATGAGCAGGGTAAGTGTCAGTAATATTCAAGTCATGGTAGTGCATACATGCTACAGCCCATATTAGAACTTTGTTCTGTTTGGGGCTGTAGAAAACATCTGTAGTAGTACCTCTCACGAAGTGTTTTCAGACTCAGCTGAGAAAAGAAGGATGTATTATTATACTTCTGGGGAAAAGAACCATTAGAAGATGAAGGCTAAAATTCGCAATTGACCTCAGATCATATATATACTGAGCAAAGAGTCAGGCAGAGATCCCTCCCTTATCGCCGGCAGAGCTGGCTCCTGACTACAAGCATTAGGGTCAGGAGAGGTGAAGTTAATTAGCATTCACTGATGTGGCTCTTTGGCTTTTGGGATCTTGTGGGAGACACTCATGCCTCTCCTGCTGAGCCTAGAGCTGGGTGATTTGGGCTGGCTGTAGTCGCTCAGGTCCTCAGGTGTTTTGGGAAGCTGAGAAATGTGACTGGACTTAAGGGACAGACAAGTCAGATCTGGCCAAATCTTGTTTTACACAGACTACTCATTGATGTCACCTCCTTTACTGGGTTTTTCATTGAGGCACAACATACAATTCCTAGTAAGTTATTAAACAGTAACTTCTTCTCTCCACTTCTCCTAACTTTCACAAAGACAGGCATCTATATTCTATACCTCAGGCCCAAGAGTCTTAACAAAACCGCCATCACACAGCTCACAAGAAAGAGCAGTTAAGCTGAGTTGACAGACATACAACAAATTGAACCTTAAATTTTGTAAATGTAGACCACAAATTATATCAGCCCAGGAATACTGGAACCACTAATGCAAACTAAAGGTACAGAGAGATTTTCCTTTTTTTTCTATCAGGAAGAATGACTAATTTTGAACAAAAGCAATGGAGGGAAAGGAAAATGAAGAGTGAGTGTGTGTGTGTGTGTGTGTGTGTGTGTGTGTGTGTGAGAGACTCACAAGTCTCTAACTCTCTAGTGCCTTTACAGAGCACTACAGCTATCAGCAATTTACCCTTGGAAAAGGAGCTGTCAAGTAAATGCTTTCCTATTCACATCATGTGGTACGTACAGATCCTGAGCTGATCCATGCCTCATGATTGAGCAGACAGGTCTCTTCCCTGCAATCAATGTCGATTAGAAACTGGTTTTGTGGTACTGACAATCTGTTGGGACTCAAATAAAATCTCCTAGACCCTCCGGTAATGAAAAATTATCTACGTGAATGGAAGAAAGAGTACAAAAAGGATTTCAGACTCCTATTTATTACCTTTAAAATTGAAAAAAAAAGGTTTTTCTCCAGTAAGTAAATAATCCTTCTTCTTATTTTTTATTTCATTAAGCACACTTTGATTATGACCTGCTCTATCACAGTGGACCAGATTGGAACAGATCGGCTACTTCTGAAGAAGAAAAAGAAAGCCTCGTCCAGGAGCGCGGAACAGAAGTGAGTCAAAGTGAAATCAGGTTAAAGCGTCATTCACCTGAATGAATCAAGTGCTAACAGAAGGTTGACGGTGTCAAATATCCTCTTCTATAAACTCTGACCTTTTTAGGTTATTATCTTGGGAAAAGCCTGTATCTTCTGGGTAGCAAATATTCAGATACACATATGCTGTTAAGTGGTGGTATCTGCACAGAAAAGTAAGAGATATTTCTTGTCTCTTTCTTTTGCTTTGGCCAGAACACAGCTGTTAAGATCTATGATGCTCCATTGACCTTGGCCTGGTGGGAATATGGTACAAGCCTGGCTGGTAAAAGTTACGCAGTCTGATAGTCGTTCTGTAAAGTAGCGGTTTCTTAATAACTTCACTGCATCAAGCTGTGAACAAAACATCAGCCAGTTCCTTATAATCATCACCTTCCTTACAGTTGTAACTCTCTGCTCTAGTTTTCCATTGCAATGTGTTAATCTTTTATCCTGAGGTCCCCTTCAACATGGAAGAGCTAACTGTGTTTACATAATCACATCTCATCACATTTCCATTTCAAATTATTGATAATTAGTGAGTAATAGAGGTAGACTCTCTCCTCCTAAAAAAAGCCAAAGAAACACGGTTCCTGAAAAGTATAATGAACTTCACAGGGAAAAAAATCCTTCTAATCCCTGTCTGGAGTTTTTTAAAGATAAAAAGTCAACAGTTTCCCTCCAACTTGTGGTATCAGTGCTGGAGGAGATGGAAATAAGTGTCCTTCTGCTTTCAGTGACCAGAGATTTGTACTCAGAGGTAGATCATTCAAAATAACTTTATGATGAACATACAGAAGCAAGTTGCTTGGAATTTGTAGAGAAACAAAACTGAGACAAATTTTTAAGAATACAGGAAACTTTCAGAGGTTTTTTCACCTTCTGTGAAGTTCAGGCATGAACCTGTGTGCTCTGTGGCAGAGGTAGGGGAGGCAGAAATCACACTGTGGTTCCCATGGCCAGCACACCTCAGGGTTGCAAACATAAGATTTGAGCTGAGGGTAAAAAGGCAGTTTGAATTTTAGCAAGTACGCTGGCTCGGGAGGCTAAACCAGAAATAGTGGAAAGCACAATCAATTTGTGTTTCAGGAAATATCCAGCCTCCGTAAATTGATTCACGGGATGAAACTGCCAGCAGCCAGTGCATGAATTCATGCAGGAAGTCAGAAACATGCTGAGAATGTGTGAAACAAGGAACTTTGAGCAACTGCAGGGAAATGTCTCCTGAGGTAGAAAAGGCTTACAAATTTGCTTCAGGAAAAAAAAAAATAAAAAAAAAAAAGTGCTGAGAGAGGAATTGAACAAGAATTTAAATTTACTGAACAAAAGCACCCAGAGGCACCTATCTGGCAACATCTGGTCCCATTGTGAAGGAAGGGAAGGCCATATTTTCATAGCTGAGATGGGTATGCTGTTTTGCTTTGTGGTCAATGCAGCTGATGTTAGGCAGAGCGGGCTGTGATTCAGAACAAACACCTTTAGCTTTAGAAGGAGGATTCCGGACACTGCAGAGGTTGTTTGCATCCGTACTCTCACTGTCTTCACAAATCTGATGCCTTTGAAGCATGAAAATCTTGGCCCTTGTAAATTAAAAAAAATACAGGTGACAAATAGAAACCTTATTACACTAGTATGGTCGATACACTATATGAACTGTAAAGAAAAAAATCTGCCCGGTAAAAAGCCCAGCAATGAAATAGTAAAAATGTAGGAAAGTCCCTACCATTAACTAATTCTGTAATTCCATGTGCCGTATCAATTTCCGTTTTATTGAAAAAATAGCGTTTAAACACACACAGTATCTTTTACATCACCAGTGTAAGTCACTGTTACATCCCTTATTTATCCTTTTCTCTAGAAGACAGGAAATGTTAGCTGATTACGTCCACATTACATTCCACATTAAATCCCATAATAAGTAACTCTAAATTTGAAGCCTATATTACTTTTAAGAGTCTTTTGTACATTTCTCACTGATGAAAAATGGATACATTTATTGCTTTAAAACAAGTATCTTTGAGGTATATTTCACTAGAATTAGAAGAATATGTCAAAATTTGTGAAATGTCACTTATTCAAACTTTTATATAACCAATATCTAATACCAGTCTTTTAAAAAATTCTTTTTATGGAAAATTTGCAGGCAAAACTGTTTTTAAAAGCAAGTCAGAGGTGGAAAGGATATAATTTTTATACAATATAAAGTGGGAGTACTTTTTTATTATTATCATCATAAAATCCTTCTTTTGAAGCACCAACTTCAGAAAGCAGGCGAGATGAAGAAATGTGAATAGGTAAAGTTTTCCTGCTATGAAAACTAGGCTCTTAGTCAAATAGCCGAGGCACAAGAAGCCCTTGAAATTCAAACAATATTCTGTTCTCCCCATATTAACAACAAATATGTATAAAAGAATTACCGCTGGCTGTGGGGTTTTTTCACTTAAAGGCTGACAATTTTAATCCGAAAACTTATCACACTGATATAGTAAAACTTGGTTGCTTATACCAGACAGTTCTTAGTTAAGTTCAGTTAGTATAATCCCGTTTAGAAAAAGAAAATTCTGGAGGGACTCCTGACAATTGTCGAAGCTTGCTGCAGCTCTTGGAGCACTGATGCTCGACTGCAGCGCTGGCAGAGCGTGAACCACAGGCTGGCTGAGATGCACCACACAAAGCCACCATTTTTGTTTCCAGACATTTTGACGCCACACTCTTTTTCAAGCTCCTCTTCCTTTCTGAACCATCATCAACTTACTGCCTTGATTCTAAATAGGCATCCACAAGCTTATACGTTCACGTACACAGTCGCAGATGGTTCAGAGCCCAATCTGTAATCTACCGTAAGAAAGCTGAGCTGATTTAATAATGACCACTATGAAATATCTGTACAACCCACAGTGAGTGGATTAAGGAATGGCCAACTGACAGCCCTCAAAAGCATCTGTCAGTGGGGAAACTGCCTCACAAGAAGGATTTTTTTCTTGTAGGTATACACAGACTTTTCGATGCAACTCTTACCAACAGAAAAAACATCAGTCCTCATAATATTTGTGAATGTCTCAAAACTGAAACCTGCACCTGAAGAAGGTCAAGGTAGAACTGCAGTGTTAAGTCCCAAATTATGATACGAAATGCTGATCTTGCTAGGGCTAAAGAAAATCTGACCTTGAAGATCTCCAAGTGATATTTTAACTTTAAAGTTTCCGAGATGTGAAAGGTCTGCCTTTTCCCAGTTGGCCCCTTTCTAACTACCCTGATATCTATTTTCTACTTCAGACTACTCAAGGTCTAGAAATCAGCAGGACTGTGACACAGTGGTTACAAAAGGCCACTCACAAAATGTAGTTACTGCTACCCACCGTATGCAAAACTGATTAAAACCTGTTTAATGCTATATGCCAGAGTTGATCAACACCAAACTGAAAAAAAAAAGAACTTTAATGAGTTGGTATGATAAATTGCTGAGAGATTTGTCTGATGTAAGTCTATCTCAATGATTACTTGTCATGTGACTACTTTAGAGGTTTACTTTAAGTAAGTTTTAGCGTGATATGCTGGTTTTTGTTGTTGATAGCTATGCAGTTCTGTTTCACTTGTTGTTTTAATTGCAACCAAGAAAATGTGACTTCTCATGCTATTTGCATTTTTTTGTTTACTTCCAAAAATCTCTCATGCCTACACTTGTAAAAGGTTGCAAACTAATACCATCTAATTCCATGCTAGTGAGGCCTCAGATTTATCTAATTTGTTTTCAGAGAATATTTGCTTTACTGATCTCCCTTATACAGGACAGATGGCATTACACACAAATGAACTCTGGGTACATTTTGCTGTCTACTGACTTTCAGAAATGCACGTTTGGTTTTATATAATTACAGGGTTTTTTTAATGATTATACTGAAGTTTTATCTGAAGTATCTGAATGTAAGACATAATAGAACACATTCTTCATAGCAGTATTTTCTGTTTCAATAAGCTTTTGTCTTCCCAATTTCTATTTTTGTGTCTGGTATCTTTCTTAAAGAAGGAAAGGTTAACCAGTTATTGATGTCTTTGTGCCTTTCATAAGGAGTAACAGATGTATAATATTTATTTTTATTTTTATTCAAAAAAACTGTGAGGTTCTTCATCCAAGATGCAATAGAGTCTTCAAAAGTTTTATTTATTGCCTATCATTAACCTAAGGATAATAGGCACTTGTGATTTTCCTCAGAAATTCCGAAACTGCAGTTAATAAATCTTGCATCTTTCTAACGTTTTAAGTACAATTTTGTCATGATGCATAAAATTAAACAAAACCACCACAAACCTGGCTTAGAAGCAGCCTTTATATTTTTATCTGCAGACATTAAGGCAGTACTTAGAGCAGGGAGGGGAAAAAAAACCCTACAGTGAAGAAACCAGAGACGAGAAATACGTGTAACTTGCTAGTAGCCTTTAGCAGCAATGCCATTGGCTTAATATTGCACACAGTTTTCTGTGCCAGAAACACCTTTCTGGCATTCATTTTCAGGTAAAGTGCTATGTTTGTTAAGGATTTCCCTTATAACTGTTCCACTCCATCAATAAATGTCTCTGTATCTTATCAAAACTGTTGAAGGCACTTTGTATTGCGTATACGTTCAGTTTTTACCGGATGGGTGGATGACTGCAGTGTCTCTCTTCAGATTCTATACAACTCCCTTTGCACAATTCTTATTAAATCAAGAGATAAACAGAGGGGCTCATAAAGTCAGTATCAGTCATCAAAGTCTTCACAGAGCATCAGGGACCTCCTGCCCTTCTCCAGGGAAATCACTACCTGAGGTAGCAGAACTTTGTAGCAAGAAGCAGTGGAGGCTATGTCTATTCAAATTTTTAGTATTTTCCTGTCTGAGCAGAGTCCTCATTATTTTAAGCCCTCTGCTTACTGTATAAGACCGCACTTCCACAGACAGTGGAGCAGAAGCAACAGCTTGCCACTACCAAAAGGCAGAGGTTTCACTCCCTCCTTCCTCCTCCCTATTTCTCCTTTTCCCTCCTTCCCCCTTCCCTGCCTTCCCCCTCCGCACTGCCCTACTGCTGAAAGCCAGCATGTCCTGCCTCCTCCCTTGTCCTGCCTCTAGAGCACTTTGAAATCCTTCACCGTCTCAGTTTATTTGTTAACCTGGCAGAAAACTGCCTGGCTTTTGCACAGTATTTTATGTCCTCAGTTTTAACAAGTTACACGGATGCACAAATTCAGTAGGTAGGTAGAGCTGGAACACAATAAAGTGTGAGACCACAGGGCCAGGAGTAGGGAAAGGGTACAGGCAAAGGGAGCAGGATCTCTTCTTCCTGGCCAGAGGGTGACGTGACACCAGCTCAAAAGATTTTCAGGCATCTAAACACCGGGCTCAGCGCTGTTGCCCCAGCAGGGAATGGGATTCTCGTAGGTGTTGTGTCATGAAGACTCAGTGGATGTGTTGCGTACTGTAAGGTGTGAAAACCAGCACAAAGTGCTTAAACTGCCTCCTTTATCCCATTTTATAAAATCAAAGCCTAAGAGTTAATTTATAACTCTGTAAACGTAGTTGTAATTTAATCAGATGAGAGTGAACTATATGGGTAACGTCACTGAAATACATGCTCTAGATTATCTCTTTCAGCACTCCTGTTACCTCTTCAAAATCTGGTACGGATCTCATAGAGATATTGAAGAGAAACAGGAATAGTACGCAAATGCCTAATGGCCATGAAGTAATATGGTGCTGTAGTAGTGTGATTGTAATGGTGTAAGGATATTTGTTACATGAGACTGTAAGAAGAGAAAATATTTGTCCTTAGATCAGCTACTGCTGATGAAATAATACAATCCCTTTTTAAGGTGTCACCCAGAATACCTTGAAAGGGAAACAGCAGGTAACCACCTGCAATATTTGTGTTCAGAATAAACCCATCTATTTCCCCTGTGTTGCAAAGGCAAGTCAGAAATATTTTGTAATTCACTCTGTTAAAAGCAGCACGGACAGCAATACTCTCACCAAGTTCTTACTGTGGCCAGGATCTTGCAAGTAGGTCACAGTTTAATACCACAAATGTAATCTCTGATTTGTGCCTGAGGCTGGACTCTGATTGTTGATTTAATGTCTCGTTCAAACTTGATGCTTGCTACTTACTAGTGGGGAACTGGAAGCCTGAAATGGGACCAGAGCTGAAAGGCTTTTGGCATCTTGTACTAGTTTCTTCAGGATTCAGTGAAGAAATCTACTTTCTAATCAGGTTTCTTCTAATTTGAAATGACAAAGTTTGTCAGAAAGAGCAAGGATTAGTTTCAGAAGTTTTGAAAAATATTTTTCAAGAATTCTTATCTTGGAGTAAATTGAAGAGGAGACAAGGAGAGTAATAAAATAGGTGTTTATTTTGCACCTGGTTCAATATATGATGAGATAATTGCATAGTTCACCTACACTCATGAGCAATCAGCTCTTTGTTTTGGTGGTTGATCAGTGTTATTTATGCAAAAGAGCTCTTCTGCATGTGATTTTGCCATTCTTGCTGGCAAAGAATAGAAAACAATCTAATCCTGTAAATCGCATTAGTCATTTATAGTGGTGGGATTATTCTGACCATAGGTCAGACCTTGCAATTTTTCTCCAAATCCTAGTCCTCTTTTGGCCCCGGTTTTGGAAATAGGATGTCTGTAGCCTTTAGTGATAGTGAACTACAGATGACTCTGTGGTTATTTCTAAATCACAGGTGTTTCAGCAATGCATTTGGATATATGGTGTCTCAGCTTCTATGACAGACAAGCTAAGGACAGAGATGAGAGGCTCTCAGCTTCAGAGCAAGGAGTCCCAAAGCTCTGAAATATTGTCCGTAATGCTACCAATATTAGGGCCTGTACTTTAATCACATAGGCTGTCAATATGGCTCTCCAGGCTACGCTCCAGAAAAGGACAGCCAAGTCCCAATCTAGGAACAGTTCGGATTTGTCAGACTAAAATATTTCTGCCAAGCATTGCTTTTTTTTTTTTGTTTCACAGCAGCATCAAAGAAAAGAGGGTTGGGATTCAGTTCACAGAGGGTGATATATAAACACAGATGATGATGCGTGCGGTGTCTATGCTCCAGTTACAATGAAGGCCTACTCAGTGGTGAAAATAAAACAGCGTTTACGTCAGGGTGAACTGAGCTTTTCTCTCAACTGTCTTGCCTAGATAGCTGTCACTTACCAAGGGAGCATAGACAATTACAGGTAGATAGCTAAACTCAGGTGTTTTAATCGTCCTCCTCCCAATATAACCTCACGAAACAGAGAGGAAATGACTGTAAAGAGACGTCTGTGGTACAAAACTAGCGCAAGCCAGTTTGGTGTCTCTAAGTCAAAGACAGCAATAAAACTGCAGACCTCATGGCTGCCCAGTCAGCACGCCCTGTCCGTAGCCCTAACCTGGAGGGACTGACTCTGAGCTGAGGAAGCAGTTTCAATTTTCCTTCCCGTACCCTGTTGAGACTGCCAGCTGTGAAGGCCAGGTTGAATAGGGATTTGAGCAGCCTGATCTAGTGGGAGGTGTCCCTGCTCATGGCAGGGGGGTTGGAACTAGAGGATCTTTAAGGTCCACTCCAACTCCAGCCATTCTATGATTCTATGATCATATGAGCTTCACGTCCTGCACATATACCCACAACAGTAATATGGTACCATTTATTGCACATATTAATGCATAAATACACAACCATGTGTTAAATACAAGTTCTTAAATAAAGCTGAGGTCTCCTGGGAAGTGTGAAAATAATTATTGCAGTGCACCATAACACTAACCTTGGGAACGCTTGGGATTTCAAACGTGTCTTTCCTTCAGAATACACACTGAAGGATTCTGATTATTTATTTTTTTTAGTGTTTTTGAAAATGTAAGCTGGAAAAGTCAGCTTTTTACTGGTACGGAAGCCCACAGTTGCACATGGTGGTCATTAACAGCTCCCTTCTTTGTCGTCACAGATGTCCATTGTCTATCCACAGAAGTCCTTGCTGGAACATGGAGTTGGTCCCAGTAGCTTATTTATTTCACGTGTATACCTACCACACCAAAGATCAATGTATTTCCTGGCTAAGTAATGAGGAAATGCAGTCCCTGAAATCTGAAGATCAGAAATGCACATTTCATTAATTATTTAACAAGCTGATATTTGGTAATGGTTGTGCTACAAGGCCTTGCAGACATACATAATGAATGTCGAATATTACATGATAAAATACATAAAAAGAATCTATATAATTTAAACTATTGATAACTGAGTTATGTTAAGAACAAATCCATGAACAGCAATCATCTTGCATTTATTTATTAGTCTGTCCATGTATCTGTGTGGCACTTAGATTGGCTTTGATTTCACTTCACAGAGCATTTCTCATTCATGAAGGAGTACGATCTTATTAAAAATTAGATTAGAAGCATATTTAAAATTTAAACATGTTTGTGAATTAGGACTGCAACAATACAAAACTTAGACAAAAGTTCTGCTAAGATATAAAAAATAGTTGAACGCGAAGATCTCCACTTCCACCTGTTCGGCTGTAAAAGTTTGTGGTGCCACTATCAGCAGACTAGCAGATCTCTTGAACTAAACACATTAATGCTTTGCTGTTGCTCCTGCTGTGTTTGTCATGAGCCATCTGTGCAGCAAAGAATGACTTTTTGTCACTTTCTCCTCAAGACTTCAGGATTAGCTGGTATTCTAAAGTGATTTCTTTGGTATGAGTATAAATAGATAAGGAAAAAAAAAAAAACCACCCTTGTTCCCTCTCCCAGTGGGGTTTTATCTTTCCTCCACCTGAAACCAGAATGCTGAATGGAAGCCAGAACAATATCAAATCAACCTGAAAAACTTCCAGTTCTTTGTCATGCTGTGACCAGGTGATTTTCAAGTTTAGTTTGATTTGGTAAGAATGGCCCGCAACAACGGAAGGGGTTGGTTGTGCCAAGTTATTTCACTTACGATTAGCTTGAAACCAGCTGCCTAGACAAAACCAAGTTGTGGGTTTGTATTTGTATTACCCAACATATAGGACTTTACATAATGTTACTAATATAGAGTGCCAAGTAGACTGAATAAGAAATCAATACCAAAATTTTAAATTATAGCTGAGATACATCAATTTAACTGAGGTATTTATAACATGGCAACTTCAGGAACCTTGGTGTCATATGTGAATTTTAGGTTTGCTTATACCAGCAGTATAACACAAAGGGATGAGAAGCAAAAGCTGATATCCTGATGATGATTATGCAAATCAAATGGTTTCTCGTAAGAAAAAAAAATAGAGTTAATGCCATTCCAAACTGGAGTTAGGGGCTAGATTTTGTCATTCTGTGTATACTAAGAATTACATTCACTCATGAGATGTCTTCTGTGGGTTTACATGTGGCCCCTTTACATGTTCAAAAGCATTCAAGTAAAACGATTATGTGAAATCTGCATGATAATCATGTAAATGCACATGCTGGGAGATTTTTGTTACTTTCCATGGCAGGCAAGAACTTGGGTTTTTTTAAGTGATTCTGATTCCTACTCTTTCCAAAAATTGTCAGTTTAAAGAAGATTTGGGAAGGGTGGCAAAGTGAGAAAAGTCTTATACTGGAATACTCAACTTAGAGCTATCTGAATGAGCAAATAATATCTCAAAATCATGGGAAACAAGAATAAAATTCCAATTTTAGATTCCTACAAGAATATTGGGAAAGAGACACATGGTGTCTTGCCACTAGGCAACATATTCTAGTGATTAGAGCAGAATCTTCTCTGGTTTAATCAAGCTTTTTTCCCCTAAAAAAGTAGAACTGGTCTAATGAAGGGTGGAACCTACACCACTGTGGTACATATTAGCTTAATTTAACCGTAACATATTTTAAAATGCTCTTCTAAATATTTCCAAATGAGAAATATCACAAACAGGGTTTTTTCTCCACAATGTCACAGAATCACAGAATCACGGAAAGGTCAGGATTGGAAGGGACCTTCAGAGATCATCTAGTCCAACCCCCCTGCCAAAGCAGGTTCACCTACAGCAGGCTGGACAGGAACGCACCCCAGGCAGGTTTTGAATATCTCCAGAGAAGGAGACTCCACAACCTCTTTCGGCATCCTGTTCCAGTGCTCTGTCACCCTCAAAGTACAGAAGTTTTTCCTCATGTTGAGACGGAATTTCTTGTGTTCCAGCTTGTGCCCGTTGCCTCATGTCCTGTTGCTGGGCACCACTGAAAAGTTTCCTTTAGTTTAGCATAAGGTGAACTATTAATATCTATCAAACTACAGCTAGTGCTGCCAGCATCCTCTTTCAGTCATCACACACGCTGTTTATTCATGAACCATCACTCTCTTTAGGAATTACTGTATCCTGACCCTTATTTCCCCATAGCCAAAATCCTTTTGTCACATAAAAAGTAAAGATCTTTCTACAACTGTCGTCCTTCTTCTTTTTTTTCCCCTAAGCTAGAGGGAGTCTGTCCTGACCATAATGATCTCAGGTGACACCATGCCAAATCCTTTACCAATTGTATCTGAGGTGACATGACAGTACATTACACAGTGAAGTAAAAGTTACCACCGTTGTGACCTGATGAAACCTAAAAAGAATGTTTGGGCTTTTATATTAGAGATTCTTTTGACTTTTAGCCTTCTAGATAAAAGTAGAATACTTTGATCCAGCACTTTCATTCATTGCTATCCAGAGAATAGCAGGATGACAAAGTACTCTCTGGAATTTTTTCATAACCCCAACAGACAAAGATAAAGAAACATACTTCGCGGACGTTTTGGTATACAAGACTTCCACAACAGCATTTAAATGCATTGTAAAGTAGAAGCATTTATACTTCTATCTTTTATTTTATTTAAAATGAAGCACTTATACTTCTATAACACGTTATAGAAGCATTTACACTTCTATTATTTGTGCATTAATTTATTGTAACTATGAAAACAAGTAACTTCATTTTAAACCATAAAGCTATAACTGTGTATTTTAATCTAATGTAGACCTTTTTCAAGACCAACTCACATGAGTTGAAGGCTGAGCCCTTCAAGCATTATCCACCTGAGTGAGCCTACAAGCTTTAATGGGGTGATTTGGATAAGGTGACCATTTCAAGGTCAACAGTGGTTAAAGGACCAGGCCTCAGATATATGCAGTAAAGCTGAGGTACACAAACAGTAGAAAAGCTATAGAATAATTTTGTCTTCCTAATATACATGATTATAAAACCATTTTATATTACCTGAAAAATTCAGCTTTGTTTATCAATACAGTTGAACCAGAAAATGTATTTAGAACCTTTTTTTCTGACCTCATTCACACTGATTTCACACCAACATAATTTCATATGCTTTAGCTGTATTACTTTTGCTTTTTCTCATTGTAGACAGTCAGACCTAAACCCTTATTATCCCTCAAAATAAATTGCTCATTATTTTAACAGCTTCCTGCAGTCAGAGCTTCTCAGCGTGTATCGCATTTCTATTTCTTAAGTTAGAAACGTAAAGCAATTGGGGGTCTAGCTGATTTAATGTCCAGATTTACTTAGAGGAAGTAAAGATGATTTTATGTTTCTCTGTTCACTGTTGATATGTGGTCTTTTAGCTTGTTCAACTATATTTGGAAGGACTTATCAGGCACCATTACTGAGAAGAGAAACACAAACTAAGGCCAAGACTTGAACAAGATAATCGAAGTTTGCAAAAAAACCCCAAGTTCCTTTGTTGAACCAGAGCCATTTTGCTGCTGAGAGCTCCTCTGGGGCAGCCCGACCCCAATTCTTCTCAACACAGGTTTGGATCTTACTACACAGGCTTGGATTTTAAAAGCATGAGTGGGCAATCTAATCCCTGAAAACAGCTATGTGAGTACTTATTTCAGCACAGGTCATCCCGCTGAGTTACGGAATATTTGGAAAGATGCCGGAAAATTTTAATGTGTTAGAAGGTTGAAGGCTGGATGATGAACCTCGCAAGAAATTTAGTATTTTATCCCCTAATTACGCAATTTCAGCAGTATCTTATTTCAAGTGTGAAAACTGAATTATAAATTAAAGAACTACAGATGAAAAGGCAGGCCAGGATATTTGTGGAATGCTGTAAAAATTGAAAAGCTCTGTTTCTAACTACTTTTCTTAGAAACCTGACAATAAAACCCAAATACATATCCATATCACTTGAAAACATAAATTAAGTTTTTGCATAATTTTGAAAAACCACAGCAATTCAACTCATTAAATTTGGCATTTGTGTTACACCAAAATCCTGAGAAAGATAAGGCTACATTTTTCATACATTTGATCTGTAAATTGCCTACTTCCTAATGATATAAACTTTCTGAAAAAAATCTGAATGATTTTGAATTTCTTACTAAGTTTCCATGTGAACAGAAGAATGCCTTCATCTAAGCCAAATCATTTCTAGATTAACTGAGAGTGAAAGACCCCCTTTCTACAATCAGAGATCTAACTTCCTGCCCCTTGTTACAAGTCAAGCCTTCACAAGGGCTCAACTAGCTTTTTAGTCTCCTATCTTCAGGGACTAAATTAGGAGCCTTGTCATCTTAAATTCCCTCTAAGCCATTAAAGAAAGACAAGTAATTCCACAGGGTAACCCAGGCATTAAGTGATTACAGAAGGAATCCAAAACAGCAAAGTTCTTAACACGGGTACCTGCAGCCAGGTAGGATTAATCCAGGTCAGACGTCCTACAAGATAATCTATTATTAAATGACGCTAGAACATATCCATAAATTCCAGCTACCACCAAAACTTCATGTAAAAGTCTTTCAGAAATAAATGAACTTTTAACAGAATAAATAATGAAGAACATCTTCAGGACTTGGTTCTATGTAGCAGCAACTATTTGAAGCAAGAGAAAAACATGTAACAGAAATCTGTACTTTTTCTGCCACAGCAATTCCATGTCGGTCTGAGCAGGTGCAGAGTGGATCTAAACATTGTAGAGAATGTATGTGTTGAAAATAAGTGTCGAAGTGAAATAGCTTACTATATCCACAGCTCTTGAAACATGTATGCAACCTTCTCCTTTTAGTTCCACGTGCAGGATCTCCACCAGAAGAACTGGTACACAGTATGGAAGAGAATCTAATAAGCCTAAGAAACAAGATTATTATGCCTTAACTGCTTTAAGGGGATGTTAAGTGCTCCTTCTGCTGAGCACTTAATACCCTAGATTTAGTCTCCCACTGATGTAATTTTCTCAGCCAAAGGTAGGATGAGGAAGTGCATCAGGGTTCAATTCCATTTTGGCCACCTTGTTCCATCTGAAAGCAGGTTAAGTGCAATATTGCTCGTACAAGCTATATCCATATTTTGGCAATACGGTGTATTGATACACTGATCCTATAGTAGATCTGACTGTATGTGTCTATAACAGATACACCCACAATAAAGGAAGATTAGGGAACAATATCTCATGTACTGGACTCCAAATCAACCCTACCACCCAACTGTTGGTTTCCTCTCTGGATTCTGCTTGGATTCTGCACCTGGCTCTCTCCAGAGTAGGTCACTTAAAGACTTCTTGAAAAAAGTTGTAGGGATGCCACAGCGCGAGTTTTGGATTCCTCCATAATGCACAGCATTTATCACAATTTCAACCTCATACATCTTAAACTCTAAAAGCCACACTCACAAAACACCATGGGCAAAGGCTTGATTCAAAGTTACTTGAATCAGTGTAAAATCTTAGATTCCAATGAGCTTTGAAACCAGAAGCCAATCCTGTGTCATATCCACACCTTTTTGAGCTTCTGAAATGGATCTCCTTGAGTGGTATAAATGAAGAGATTAAGTGCAGACTAAATCTACACTTGTGCAGACTAGAGGAGGGTACTAGAATAAAGTGAGAAACCAGTGGCTTTCCCAGAAGACTTATCTGCTCCTCTACCAATTCAAGGTGAAGTATTTGATTCCAGCATTAAGTAGAAAGCCATTCTGAAGCCAAAATGAACCCGGCAGATAGTCCCAGGGGCATGATTTTAAACAAAGATAGGTTTTGCCAGCCAAACCAAGTAAAGCAAACAAATGAGCTCAAAGTGACAACCCTCATGACAGTAACTTCTAAGTTTTGAGAGTTAATCATGCTGCATTTTGACAGATCACTGATGAAATCTTTCAGATTTAGTCTGTCAGTCATTTATTAGGTGACATCTAATGAATAGCGTATAAAGTAGACTTGTTAAGTGTATGCCTGCTGACAGTTCAATTTAAAAGTGAAGGGTATAGAAAATTCACTCCAGAGCAAGTGTCAGTTTTTCCACAGGAAAAGCGTACTTTGTGTTAACAATCTGCACAGGTCTGGTAGGGGTGTTCCCCATCTGTGTGACTCCGGCTGCCACAGGGATACCAGAACAGTTAGCAAGGAAGAGGTCAAGCACTCCGAAAGACAGGCAAATATTATGAGAGTGATGACATTATCATATTAATTTCCTTACTTAGAAAATTTAATTAAAAGATACAACCTGAGGCATTCGCATTTGAAGCTGCACTTATTGTCATTTTTAATTTTACTTTATTTACAGATAAGACTGATGAGATGAACTATTATACCCATTAATTTATCTTTTTGCCCAACATAGTAGAGCATGTAAATGATAAAATTTAGCATAAAATTTACAACATGAAATGCATCTTTACAAAATGTTTCCTATTGACTTTTGAAACAAGATCTAACAAAAATGCTTGTTGAATGTTCAAAACCTCAAGGGAAGAGATTGAGACAGATCTAAGGAAGCCTCCATTGTTATTTTGATATGAGAATATATACCTCCACACACATAAAAATACAGCATTACTAAAAGAGCACAATAAGACAAAATAGCTAAAGTGCAGATAGAATAACTTAGTATAGGAAAAGGATAAAACACAGATTATTTTTTTATATATATATTGTGATGGAATATAGGTTTTGTGAAGAAAATTTACAGGTTTTCATTCATGGTCTTATGATTTTTTTACCTATGTTGGATTAAAAAATGGAAACACAACTAGATTTTACAACTATATAGCTCAAACCAGATTTGACTGGATGTAAATGTCACATGACAGCTGTGACTAAGATCAGATTGAGTGTTCACTGATGAGCAGGCTAACACTAAGAAACTTTCATCTCTCTTCACGTGGTCTTTTCCATGCCTTTTGGTCGTTTGCCTGTTACTTGATAGACTTGTTATCATTATGAATCGAGATTTATTGTCCTTCATCATGGTCTAAGAACATGACACAAGACTGGTGATAGAAGACTGGAAGTAGAATAAGAGCACTGTAGAATAAAAGGGGCAAATGAAAAATATGGAAGGCATTTCAGCACAACTTGAACTTTCCAGAAATGCAACAGACCGTGAGGAAACACTCATAAAGAGCAGCAGATCATCAGAAAAGCGCAATGATAGCCTTCCACTTTATTTTTTTCCTAATATTCAGCTTTATAACTACTAGATCAATAATTTACAGCGGCTTCCTAAAAGGAAGAGCTGCATGATTTTCAGACAGTGATAGGAAGATGTGAAGAATACTACTCTTATGGAAAGCGTGAGTCTTTGAAAGGTATCTCTTTCATATGAGGAAGGAATAAAAAAGGGAGAAACTTCCAAAGCTTGTGTGGCTTTGAAACCACTGTTTCAAATGTCATGCTGGAAGGTTTGATACATGCAAAAAGTCCTTAATTCTAACAGTGATTCTAGTGGTGATTAGAAACCAAATAAAATCTAAATTTTAATCAAGATTAGAAAAAAAAAAGTCTATAAGAAGATTCAATATTATGTAAAAGACTCTTCAGAGACTGATGCTGTACATAGAGGTGTACTCAGGAAATTCTAAATCTAAGTTTAAAAGAGGCTTTCTGGCATAAGATGGAGAAAAAGTATATATTTGGTTATAGATCATTAATCACGTTACTTAGAAATACTGTCATTAGAGGAAAATTCTACCTATGCAAGTATTATTTCCTAGAGTAGTTCTACTTGGTGTCTGAAAATAATTAGCAGTTTCTTACCCATTCTCATTCTGCCCATGAAACCCCTGAGGTGACTCAGGAGTCTGCAGGCCTTCTTAGTGGTCTAAGATTAATTTCTGAAGCTTGGTATGCTCAGTAATACTAGCTGCATCCTATTACAAGTAGTATTTTCAATATTGCCGAAATTTATGCACTTAACAAGCGTTAGAAGTAAGAGTGGGGAAGGACACTTTATACAAGTTTAACTAGAAAGTTATATCTGAAGTTTTAATATAGATTTTTTACTGCAGACACAGGGATGTATTGCGTGAAAAACAGTAGGGCAATAAATACTATCACACAGAGACTCTAAAGCAATTTCAGTTGTTTCCATACCCACAGCAGACTAAAACGTGGTCCCCTAAGATATTACATGACTTTGCAACTTCTGCAACCATTATCACCGTGTAGGCTACTTCCAAATTACACTTCCACAGTAAAAATAAGGGTGGTGGTTTACATCCATTAGTAAAGATGTGACTGAACCCTGGCAATTCAACATCATGGATGCTACAAGCTCTTTAGATCTAAGTAACTTTGTTATATCTCAAGCAGAATAAAATCTTTGGAGAAGTGAGACTGCATTTATTTATTTGCAGAGGACTTACTATACCTCTGAGAATTAGTATCTAGTAACTCAGACCCTGAAGCTAATCTTTTTTTTTTCCCACCCAATCTTTATTCATATAAGGAGAAAAAAAAATCTTCCTGCTCACCTCTAACAGAGCTAAATACGGATGAAGTCATAATTGAATGATGTCAGAATGGTGTCAAGACTGCAATATGTGTTCCAATGAAATATGAATTACATTTAGAAGGTCACTGAGTGCAGAAACTCATTCATTTGATAAAGGAATTTGATGGAGAAAATAATAAAAGATAATCAAAGGAATCCTACAAAGAATTCCCCTGCAAAGGGAAGGTAGACATTGACTTTGACTGTCCCTTCTATTCAGAGGAACCCAGCAACACAACAGCCGCTCCACAGTCACAATGAATGCTGGCCACAGGAAGGCTTCCCATGAAAAACAGCCAAAAGGTTGTCCAGTGGCATCTATCTGGTGGTTGCACATGTCTGCGTCTTCTGCAGAACTGCTACCTTTGCCTACTGTCAAATAGGAAACAGGTGAACCTCTGTAAAAATCAATTATTCCATTAGTGTTAGATCTGTTTATGAAAAATATTGCTCCAAAATCTAAGACAAATAAATTCTCCAGCACTCCAACAGCAGTATCTATATATGTCTCCTATGCATATTAGAAGTTCATAGAGGTAAATGCCTTTATTCTTTGCAACCCTGCAGGTAAATAGAACATTCTTAAAAATTAACAGTTAAGAGGGACGTGTTCTTGAGGAAAAAAACTTGTAAACTGTTGTGTTAAAAAGAATGCACATTTTGAAATAAAGATTTATATGAACTTAATTGTGCATAGAATTATTTAAAACATTTTGCAAATTGCAGTATTAAGCATTCACTGATAGCAAATGCTAGAATGATGCCTACTCGGTGGCTTTTTTTCTTATTAAAAATTAACAACAGTTATAATCTTTATAATCTTTAGTCATTTGTTTTCACAAACTGCATGCAACAAATTATGCAGACCTGCAGATTTACAAGGTCTAATTTTAGTAGCTGCAGTGTAACACTGTTTTTAGGAGCTTTCACTGATATGTAATAGAGTGAATGGGCCGACCGCAGCGTCAACAATATTGGTTTGGCTGAATGCTGGACTCAGTGACATGGGTGCTCTCTTCCAGCCCTGTATTCACAGAATAAATTTCAAACATTTCCATAAAGGAAGGCATCTGCAGAGTTGCTGATCTTGGAAAGGGTTGGAAGTACCAGAAAACCAAAAAGGAGCTGTTTAATTTCCTCAAAAATGAGCAAAAAATCCAAGAAAAACTACTGTGCTCTCAGAAAGATAAAAAGCAAATTGAATGGACATCAGCAGCCAGTCTCATAAGTATCTAAGCAGTAATTTAAAAATCCACCAACTTTACTGCCTGAGGAAGCTGCCAAAGCACAAATTCATTTGTTAAAACAAATACTTTAGACAGGTTGATAGCTAGATAGCTGTGACAGTCTGATGACTAAAACAAAAAGGAATGAGAGAGTTATTACATGGCACTTAATCAAACTTACCAAAACACACTTCCCTACTTTGTTACTTTAAAAGGACTACAGAACACCCCCAAATTTTTTAGAGCAAATGTGTTTTTCATCCAGACTTCTATCATTCTGAGGACCAGACTCTGCTGTACCAGAAAAAAAAAGATCAGACGAATGACGTTGGTTGCTAATGGGTTTCGGAAAAGCTAACTATGAAGTAGTTGGGGTGGGGGTGGCTGTACCCCATCTCTTCTGAATCAACAGCAGGTCTGAAACTTCTCGACAGCCCACACTGGTGGGACAGGTAAACTCTTCATTGGTCCTGAGACACTCATGTCATCTCAGACACTTGACTACTGTGACTTGATCACAAAACTGGGAACCAAAATGATTGCCGGACTTGGGATCAGGGAGCTTATTTTGCTTTTTCCCCACTTCAGACAGGTAGGAACCATTTGACCGACAGCAGGGTGGGAGAGATCTCCCTCCTGACCTGTCTTCCCAGGGCTCCGGCACTGACAGCACTGCAGTCTCCTGCGATGAGCCTGCAGTACCCCACAGCTTAGTCTTCTGCAGATTGGAATGGTTTAGATCAGCTTAAGATATTCAGTTCTTTACAGGGGTGGTGCACCACACGTCACACAGGTTGAGACTGAACAATGTGATCTATATGAAAATGGTCTGAGGTATCTATCAACTGAGCCTTGAGGGTATCCTGCAGTCCTAGCAATACCAGTGTAGACAAGTAAAGCAAAGGAGCACGGGAAACACATATGAACTACTACAAATTTAAGAAATGCTATCCAGAGGCTTGAAACTCTTACTCCTGGCTACTTTATGCACATTTTTATTTCCAGTTATTAATGGCAAATAATTATTGGCACGTACAAGAGATTTGTGCAGAGCAATACTCTTGAAAAATACTCATTTCTTTCCCTAGTTTCATTGTAGAAAATTTTTAATCATTGCTATCACTGCCATGTGTGCCATAAACAGTAAATCCAGTTAACAGGTGCATAGAACAGGTCAGAACACTGAAAAAATGTTTTCTTTTCATAGTGACCTCAAACTCAGACCGAGCAGTAACGTCAGGTTCATCATCTTATGAGGGCTACCATAGAAAAGAGGCCAAACTAATATTTATCATACTTCAAATCATTCAAACACATATTAAGATACACACACAGTGGACTGTCAGAGTAAATTATTTTTTTGTTACTCTCAGCCTCATAGTTCTTAATAATGATGGTTACTGGGTATCTTTCAAGATGTTGTCCCAACAGTTTAAAATGCATGTATGTGTGGCACTGAAAGACTCCATTTCCCCTTCGATTTTCATACCCTGCAAATCCTCTTCTTTACTATGTTCTAGTCTGTCTCTAGTCACATTATGGTCACACCAACTCTGTCACATAGCTGGATTATTTAAGGAAAGCCATACCAGAGAGTGGACTTTCTCTTTTGCTCAGATTTGTAATCCAGATTTTTTTTTTTATTAAATATACAAGTACCTAATTTCCTATTCAGCAGCTTCAGTCATTTGCAGCCAACTGATTTGCTTGTGGATTATACCAAGCCATTCAAACAAACAAGCCTTTATAGTTTCAATGACTTTGTGTGGATACCGCCGAGCAAATAAACACGATGCATTGTTTGTTTCTTGTTTTAGACCTGTCCTTGTCACCTTTCTGGTTTCTATGTTTTCTTTTCAACAATGAAGTTCAGGAACTTATTTACTGTGTTGGGTGTTACTCATATTTGGTTACCCAGAATGATGAATATTGCTTTACTATCCCTCCATAAAGCTGCCTGTGTGGGTTTTGTAACAAAACCAAAAAAGGTCCAGAGGCAAACGATTTAGTCTCTACAGCTCTTGGAAGTTGGTCAGCCTTTGCTTGCAGAAAGATTCAAGGAAATGCATCTTGCTCTGGATAACGAGAGAGAAGGGAAAGAATCTATCTCTTAGAAGTAAAATGTTATCTACACTATGGATCAGCCTCAGACAAGAGCTTGAATAGGGGTTTCAAGATGCAGCTTAGTAGGAATTTGATAGATTTCACATCATTGGCTGAACAATTTATTTTCTGCCAGCCAAAACAGTGTTTGTAAACTGCACTGCCTGGTGACTGATGATGCCAAGGGCAAACAATGAACAGAGAATAAGAGAGGAGATGAAAAGAAGCTCTGCTGGCATAATAAGGAGAAACAGTCCTTCATCATCCTATCAGGGCTACTGCTCTGCGAGTTATAAATCACTGTCATCTGCCTCACAGCCTGGGATAAGCACAGCACAATAAATTCATTAAAATAGAGCATTCGGAGTGTTGCATGTATTTTTATGTGGTAACAGGTTTGTTTTCCTGACAGCTTTACAGAAATGCCTCCTTTGTTGGAGTGTATCCATGCAGATATAAGCTGAGCAGTGTTCATGATATACGTTAATATCTAAACAACAATAAATGAGAAGCACACTTTATTTGATGGTGTAAATCAGTTTCAATACCATTTTGAACTAAACAGCACTTTTTCATTGCCTTTATGCCAGACTCAGAAGACAGGAGCACTCTACTGGGTCTCATTTCCTTCTGAATAATTTAAAAAGAAATGACGGTTGGTTTATGATTTGCTGCAGTTTGAACCTATCAAACCAAGTTTAATAAGAAAGTTAGTGACTTCAATTGTCTGTTTTGCAATCAGGATATTATTAAAACAAACCCGTAAAAAGGGCTACGGACCTTCAATTTTTGGTATTAGGAAAGAATTGTTCTTTGATGGAATTCATATCACACAATTACTTTATACATATATATTTACACCTACTAATGAATGGGATTCCTTAATCCCTGATGAAAATGAACTACATATCATTTTGTCTTTATGTAAGGCTAGATGTATTATGGGCCAGATCTTGTAATGTTGTAGTCTAATACAGGCAAAGTCTACATGAATTTCAGCACTATGTTGGATTTACAGATTTGGACTTACCTAATTACAAAGTAAAACACTTCACTAGATGTAAATTTTTAGAGTACTAAAGAAAACTGAGTTGGAGACTTTAGCAACCAACCATTTACCAAACCTACCTTTGTGGTAACCTGAACTTTTCGAAGACACTCATTTGCAACATCGTCACACGTTTGATCAGAAAAACTTCCTTTAATCAAAACATGAAGGTTTAATGGATTCTCCATCCACTCCTTTTAAAAATTTCTGTTTGCTCATGTATTACTTAGTTTTTCTAAAAAGTAAATACAGCAGAAGATTAAAGAATGTAAAATGTGGATTAATTTTAAGCATTTTTTTCCATTGTCTTTCTGCAGTAAGGTCTTTTATATGGTCCTTGTCATTTTCCCTACTAAGAATTCTCACAACCCAATAATTCACATTTTTCCATTATTATTCTATGTTATTCTTACATTTGTAGCATCTGCATGTTTCAAATCTAGTATCTCAAAGCTGGTTTAGATTTTTCCTTCACTAGAGAGCTATAGGAGGATATCAGTACCAACTATTATTTTCCTGTTTGTGTCTTGCAACTCTTCCTTTACAGAATATATACTTTTTTATATGTTTATTCGTTCAGCACTGTAACACCCACAAATAAAACTACCATTGTTAAGCATTGCAAAAGCCTCAACAGTATCTAACACAAATTATGCCAAAGTTATCAGTACATGAAAGAAAACCAAATGATTGACCTTTTCATACCCATACTGAATGGAATCACTGAAGATTTTCCTAAACTGAAAAGCAAATCTGATCTGTTGAGGCAATATCAAAACACCTACCCAGTTTCACAAACACACCACTTTTTGTATTATAGATGAAATTTTACAGGCAGAACTCAATTATTTATCATAGTTTATTTCATGCGTTTAGAATCCCAGTCTGTAGTTGAAAAACAGTTTCAAGAGAAATTGTCTTGACATAAAATTTTCTTTATACTACAATATGACTTAAGGTCTGTATTATATTTAATACCATGGTTTAAGCTACGTATTATATTTACCATTCCTTATTACATAAAAGCAGGAAAGAATTAAACACTGCTGTAAGGACATTTAGTTTTCTCAAGCAATAGCTTTCTTGTGTGCATTTGATTTAATTTGAAACAGAAAACACAAGAAACTCAATGTACAGTGTCATAAATCAGTAACACAGATTAATAAAACTCAGCATTTTCTTCTGCCATTAAACCCTCATAGTAATATTTCAATTTAAATATAAAAGTTTGACAATTTAATTAGTGCTTTCATAAGAAAATACGTAACTAAATTGCTTATAATAGAGGAATTGAGGGAAACCTGAAACTAGGCTGTAAAAAATCTCCTACTGTAACCCCAAAGCAATTGGAAAACTTAATATTCCATGTTGGTTTTGAATATATTTTACCAATATTCCTATCTTATACTATGGACATCCCTATATAGACCTAAAAAATCTCTTCTGACCCACTACGAAACATGCAATAATGTAAGTGTCAAGAACACACAAGACAAATACTAATCTTTCAGGCAAACTGTGCAAAATCACCCAAAGTTTTAGGAAGACTAGATGGAAAAGATTCAGTCTCTCATAAGCAAAGAATTTTTTACTGCATACTTGTCCCTTGGGTAGCTACTTTTTTATTTAGTTACTTCAATTTTATATTGCTCTAATTGTTTTAATTGAAATGGAAATAACGTTGCTAATAAACTATTAGCTCTGGGCTTCAGATTACCTGTGTTCCCAGCGGACTTTTAAGTTCGCATATGGGCACATGTGCTGTAAATCTCTAAATACCATGTACCAGGGGCATGTATTAGTCTGGCACAGAGCTGTTTACACAGAGAAGGCTGCAGGACCACAGTTGCATTACAGGGCGCAAGTGCTTGGGTTAAACGGTATTTCTGCAGGGAGGGTGGAAGGCACTAAAGCATACTTACTTGCTAAACACTCTTCCCCCTTCCAGTCAACCCGCCTCTGAATAAATGGCAGCAATAAGCTGAAGCTTTAGTCCACAAGTGCAATTATGCCATAACTGACTAAAATCCCAACGCCTCTAGCAGTTGTTTGTTAATTATATAGTGTAGAAAAGCACTCTACAGCCTAGCACAACACAGAAGCATCAACCCACCCTCTTTCAAACAAAACTGAAGCCATTACAGAAGAAAAGCTCCTTATATGACTTTGTGATGAATCTGGGCCGCTATTCAGGGCAGAGCTCGAATCTCCTCTGGGTATAATGACAGCCCATGAAAGTCATGGCCATGTCCTGTGATGGCTAAAATCACTGTTTGGATGGAGAGTAGGCAAAAGAGGTGAACACATATGTGGTGCAAAAGGAACGGAGAGGAGAGAAGGACATTCATTATCTGCAGGTTCTGAGAAATCTGAACTGCTTAACTACAATCTCTAACACACACGGTCAGTGAGCTAACTGGTAATAAGCAGGAGGAGAGCTGGCATGGCTGTGTCTCTTTGAATTAACCAGATTCTAACTGTCAAGGAATAGAATCATAGAATCATAGAATGGTTTAGGTTGGAAAGGACCTTGAAGATCATCAAGTTCCAACCCCCCTGCCATAGGCAGAGACACCTCCCACTAGACCAGGTTGCCCAAGGCCACGTCCAGCCTGGCCTTTGAACACCTCCAGGGATGAGGCGTCAACAACCTCTCTGGGCAACCTGTTTCAGTGCCGCACCACCCTCAAAGTGAAAAACTTCTTCCTAATGTTCAATCTGAACCTGCCCTCTTGCAGTTTAAAGCCATTCCCCCTCATCCTATTGCTGCATGCCCTAGTAAAAAGTCCTTCCCCAGCTCTCCTGTAGGCCCCCTTTAGGTACTGGAAGGCCGCAATAAGATCTCCCCGGAGCCTTCTCTTCTCCAGGCTGAACAGCCCCAACTCTTTCAGCCTCTTTAATTTAGAGACCAGGATATCGTGTGGGACAGTGTCAAACACTTTACACAAGCCCAGGTAGATGACATCAGTTGGTCTTCCCTTGTCCACTGCCGCTCCTTCGTAGAAGGCCACCAAATTTGTCGGGCATGACTTGCCCTTGGTGAAGCCATGCTGGCTGTCACCAATCACCTCCTTGTTTTCTATGTGCCTCAGCAGAGTTTCCAGGAGGATCTGCTCCATGGTCTTGCCAGGCACAGAGGTGAGACTGACTGGCCTGTAGTTCCCTGGGTCTTCCTTGTTTCCCTTTTTGAAAGTAGGGGTTATGTTTCCCCTTTTCCAGTCGGTAGGAACCTCGCTAGACCACCACGACTTCTCAAACATGAATAGTTAATCTCAAAGGTAGTCAAAATACATGGAAAGTTAAAAACAGGGAGAGACTTATGAGTCGTTGGTGAGCATCTTTAGAGATTCTATGAGGGATAGATAATGTCCAACAAAGAGATACTGTATGCAGCATAGGATATTTCAATATCACTCCCTTTCTAAGAGGCAAAGATAACCGTTGGTTCATCCAAGGATAGTGTTTGCCAAGAGATCCGCAACCAATAAGGGATAAGTGTAGCTGAAGCTATTCTGGATCGGTAAGAAAATATTGAACAGCAGTGGTTGGAAATAGAGTAGGCATATCTTGTGAATTGAAAAGAAGAAAAAGATTAAAAATAAGAGCAATTAAATGTTCTAAAGCGTGGAAAAATTGAGAAGGTATGGAAAAAAGGGATGAAAGGAAGCTTTATAAAAGTACTGAGAACCAAAGAGACTTCAGTGGTGGCTTAGGATCCTTAGCAGGAGACAGTAAGATGGTAATAATGACAGAGGGCATGATAAATAGTACCAAGTGTCTAAAGTCCAAGTAATGGGATATCTGAAAACCATATCAACCTTTCTCACCATATAAGTTTTTGTATTGTGAAAAACTCACCTGTGGCCCAGAGCCAGGACTGCCATACCTCCTTGCTCTGAGCCCAAGGGCAGCAGTGAGCTTGGGGTGAGCTTCATGGGTGAGAAGAAGCTGGGGCTGCCATGGTGGTTGTGCTCCCACTCCCAAGGGAAGCCAAAGCTGTCAGCCTCAGCAGGCCGGCACCTCGTTTCTTGCCCACATGGACCATCCGACTCAGCCCAGTGGCCAGACGGCCCTTCCCTGCAGCACCAGAGGTGCAATCCAGTGTCCAGGCGTGAGGTTCCCACCCTCATACACACTTGGCAGGGCATGGAGGGGTTTTGAGCATGGTCTGCTGTAGTTTTCTCCCTCCGCAATCCTCTTTCCATGTCTGGAAAATAAGGAAGTGGTCATGATAAGAAAAATAAAATGAGGGGTTGTTTTGCAGTAAATTTTGGGGGGGTTCATTGTGTTTCTGGTGTATATTTACAACAGGGAAAAAAAAAAACTTAGGCACCATTCTCATTTTATTAAGTTGTTTACGTAAATATTGAAATAGCTCACTAAAACCAAGGGGACTGTATTGGAGTATAAATGCTGTGAGCAGAAAATCATATTAATGGCATGGAGATGTCTGCTTATAGAGGTAGTATTAGAAAAATCATATATTTGTATAACAAATACAAGAGATTGGAGAGCGTATTTGAAATACCTTGAAAATGGATAGACTGTTTTCTTCCTACATGAGCAGAATCTAAACTAGCTAGCAATCCAGTTGGTCTTTAAGTTATTGTAAACATCAAGATAAAGTAATTCTCTTTTCTTCAGTAAAAAAAAAAACAAAACAAAACAAAACAACAAAAAAAAACCCCAACAAATAACTGGCAGACTAGGACTCTAGGACTTGTCTGGACTGATTAAGAACTTACTTTTCTATAGTATTGTTACTCTTCTCAGCTGGAAAGTATGCAAGGGGAATAAAATATATCTCATTATTCTACCAGGTCTGATACTCACACAAGTGTGTTTTCATAACGAATTATCCACATATTCCTTTATTTTCTGAAAAAAAAAAAAAAATCTGTATGAAGAAAGCCATTTTCTGCTTCTTCTCACCATGGATGAGTTCATCCAGAAAAATTACATTTAATTTCCTGTGTAATAGTTTGCTTCCCAACTATATTTCTGACCCTACCCAGAAAGGGATTTTCATTCTTTCTAATATCAAGCATAAATGAAAGAAAGAAAGAAAGAAAGAAAGAAAGAAAGAAAGAAAGAAAGAAAGAAAGAAAGAAAGAAAGAAAGAAAGAAAGAAAAGAAAGGAAGAAAAAGAAAGAAAGAAAGAAGCAGGACAAACAACTTGGAACTGGACTGACCTCCTTATCATACAGAGGGGACAGAATTAATGTAATGTAAATACCTTTGTGCTATCCACGCAGCAGTCACTTCTTCCCACATTGTTATCCATCCCAGATCTAAATTCCACCTACTAACAAGCCTTTATATCTGTTCAATGATCCATATCTCTCATTTCATTATGAAATCAGAGGGAAAAAATGAAATGTATAGACTAGCAGGAATCAGAAAGACCTTCACGAGTGCAAGGAGCACTCATTTAACACATTTGGAAGAAATACTTCAAGAAATCTGACTTTAGAGGACCAACAGCCCATTCTTTCCTACATTTTATTCCAACTTCCATCATCTTTAAGTGCATTTTGTGAACATTTCTAATCTCACAAGGAGGGTAATAACCAAATAACACCGTAAGAACACCTTTTTTCCAAACATTTTCACTAGTTTTCCTCAAGTAACCACAGGAATACTAAAACAATAGAAATGTCTTTTCCCCCAATGTTTTATTTATTTTAAAGGATTTCTTGTTGAGTTCCGTCTGTGTAAAAAGTGATACAAAACCAGGATTTGGAAGATGGATTTCTAATTCTACCAGACAGAAAACACCAAGGCTCAGGTCAGAAACTGGTATTTGGGGGTTTTTCTCACAATGCATGGATATTTAGTTATAGGACTGAAGTTAATGGCACTTACAGCATTATGAATCAATATTAATTAAAGTGAAAATTAAATACTTATCAACTAACATTAGGCTAATGTTATGGTACAAATTGGAAGGTACGTTTTTATGCAGCAGGGAAAGAAAAAAATTACTTTTTAAAAGGACTTTAAATACATTTTAAAATAAATTAATACAATTTTAAATCCCGTTGAACTGTAGAGATTATTTTAAATTAATCTTTTAAAATCCACTTTTTAAAATCCTTCCAAATGTAATCCATGGCTAAGATAAAAACCCAATTCCATTTTATTTTTTTAGTTGTTTATTTTTCTGGTAAAACAGGCTATTCTATTTTAGATCACATGAGCTACTATTAGAGTCAACGAATAATGATATTTCTTATGCAGCAGGGGCTTAGTCAGTCCCTATCATCTGTGGTTTATCCAGGGGGATTAACCATTTATAATCAAATCCAGGTGGATTAAACATGCCCTGGATAGGAAGCCTCAGAGCTAGCTGAGTGCAGAGCCAGTTCAGATCTGCTGGGCTTCTTAGGGCAGGTGTGGTGCCCCAAGAAATGTACTCCATCGTTTCCAGGCCACCTCACGCACAGAAAAAGGTTAATCCTTTCTGCAATGTGCAGAACTTCAGCCGATCAACCCCAAAGACATATTCACTGCAAATTTGCTATCTCAAGCTCCATGAAATGAAAGTATCAAAAAATGTGATGCAGAGACACAAGGGGTGGTACGCGGTTGGCTTTGGTGCTGTTGGATTTATAAGTCCCCACTCAGTTGCTTCTGCACTGTAGTCCACTGTGCTCTTAGTCCAGAGCAGCTGCGCATAAAGGAGAGAAGCCAACTCAGTTCTCACATTGAGTAACAAACCCGAGACGCTCCCCAGAATTTGAAGCACTGGGCACAAGAAGGATCTTTTGAGTGGATGCATGTGAGGAGACCCTGCCTGCGCTGAGGGAGTCGGCAAAGAGCTGAAGCAAACTGAAACCAAGCTGCCTTTGAGCAGTGCCACACCACAATCTTCTTTGCGTTTCAAGTGCTTCCATTATGTGGTTTTCCTGTTCTTTGGACTAACTGAATACTGACTATAGTTGATGTTGATCACACAGCTTAGAAATTCAATGATAGCTTTTGTACTGCCCTCTCTTATTAAATATAGCAGTCAAATTCATCTACACTGAGGTATAACCTCGATGCTGCAGGAGTAGAGCGCTAGAGGCTGCGCAGCACGCCGTAGTGCGGAGTTAGGCTTGCGTACCTCTGCCGTGGCACGGTGCTACAGCTATAGACACAGCAAACCCCAGTGCCCCGTGTTGGAGAGAAAGCCAGAAGTCTTCCTGAGTTTCATTCCTTTCCTCATTCCTGTACAAGGGCTATCTACAGAATCTGCCACTGTCATTAGCTCTGCTCTCATGTTCTGCTCTGACTTTCATACAACGATTTGGAAGGGAAGAAGAAAAGGAAGAAAACAGGTAAGAAATAGCAGCCAAGAGGAAAAGCTCAGTTACCTAGTTGCTTTGTGTAGAACAAGTCAATTTTCTTACTGGCTTACAGCAAACATTTTTTCATCATCTTCCTTATGTGCAGAACATCTCTTTTGGCTACAATATCTAGGTAACAGCTGAAGATGACGCGTGAGTTCAAAGACTAATAGGAAACACAAAGCCACTTGAATTCCACGCAACAGAGATACACGCTGTTTGCTAACAGATCACAAACAGACACAGGAAATATTTTTTATTTGCTTGTCAAAAGCAAGTCAACTACATGGTTGCACGTAGTATGAGTAAATTGTTTGTATAATTTCAGTGTTATCCCTAGCACGACATGTAATTCAGTGGGCCACATACTGAAAGAAAACTGATAAATCATTTTATTTATGAAAGACTGAGAAAATGTTGCTTTGTTTTATTGCTTCTTTGGAATTATTAATGATTTTTAAAACACTAAAAAGAAAGAAAAGCCATCGGCTAATATATTTTGTAACCTGTACTGTCCAGCTCTTTGTAATAAGCAAATTTATATAAAGTATGCAGCTTTGAAGGCATTCTTGATTATGAAAAAACAACCCCATAAATGTAGATTTTTGGAAACCAACTTACTCCCTTATGAAGTTTCACCAACAATCCTGAAATTGTTTATGTATTCAGACATAAAAGTGCACTTAGTAGCTGTAATTGCATATTTTACAGAAGTCTAATTAAAGAGCACATCCATTATCTATACTGTCTTGTTTGTAGTGAATACACATAAATCAGCATAAGGAAAAGCAGGCAGTCTATTGCCTCTCCCCACCTGCCGACACTTCAGCCGACAGCTTGAGGAGAGGGCAGTCTCACAATGCAAGGAATGATAAATTATTTGACTTCCTATTTCTGCCCCTTTGGACTAGACTGACATTGTTTCACACGTCCCTACAGTTCTCCAAATAATACGAGTAGCTGTACTAATAGGGGTGGCACGGATACAGTACATGGGTAGGTGCGCCTGATCACTGCAGTCATCTAGACTGTGTCTGCCATAATCTGCTGGTAACGAATTATTTGCTCTAGAGGAAAGGTCAGGAAAGAGCTAGTTACTGAGGTCTTCATCTCTCTCATCCCTGGGAAGACAGATACCCTTACATTTTGGGAGCGCCTGTTTTTTTGTTGCCTGTGCTTTCGCACTCCGCGTACCTGTGCACTGAGGGAAAGTGGGGATGTGGCTGCTCCGAGACAGACGTACAGATGTGCTATGTACCAGAGGAGCTGGTTAGCTGCAAGTCAGCTGTGGCCCTGAAGCTGTGAGAAAGCATTTCGGTGACCTGGGCCCGTGCGAATGAGCCCTGCTGAAAAGAAATGGGGTGCTTACTTCCAGGGTAGAGCAGGGCTGCATCCCGACATCTAGGAGTCCAGGCAAAGACAGTTATCCTGCCTGTTTAAACCATCTGGAAAGCTGAATTCACCTCTACCTACTTTGCACACAATTACTTTAAGAAATGTTAACAAAAAGCAAGCTGGAACTCTGCCTCTGGTTCTTCAAGCAACCTCAATGCTAGAAAATAAAAAGCATCAATGTCACAGCCAGGCACATCACACAGAATAAAACAATTATTTCTGACTGTACAAATGGACACGAGTTCTCATCCTTTCCAAGTAATGGTGGAACAAACTCACCAGGACCACAGATGGAAAATTAATAAAATGTATTGGTTTTTTTTCTAGATCCCCTGAGGCAAAGTTGCAAGTGAAAACAGACAGACAAAATAGGGGTAGGGGGCATGTATTGTAATAAATATGAATGCCTTCTGAGAAAAAAGAATCTGATGTACAAAACATGCACCACTGGATGCTCCCAAAGAAGTTTTTGGGGCTACTGGGTGTCAGCTGGGGCTGGACCCAGGGTGGCATTTGTTGCATCATCTTAGGTGCTCTGGCTTGATCGGTAGTGCAGGAAAATTAAGTATCTCAAGAAGCAATCTGCAGAAAACAACTGACTGAAAAGTAGATTCAGCTAATGAGGAATTAAGTGCAGAAAAAGGCTAATTAAGGGTTGTCTACAACAACCTTTCTGTTCCAGCTCTTCAACTGATAATAACTTTGCTAACATAGGTGTGAAGAAACAAAGAAATTTACTTAAAGCATGTTGTGGACTTGGCATTCAATGGGATATGGGATCCCCTGATTCAGATCTCTCCTTTAACTTGGACAGAACATCAATTTAAACTTGGATTTCCCAAGCCCTGTGTAAGGGCTCTGAATGTTAGAGTGAGAGTCGTTGAATAGTTTAGGCTGGTAGGGACACCTTAAGGTCATCTAGTCCAAGCTTCTGCTTAACAGGACTAACTTCAAAGGTTGTTCAGGACTTCAGCCAGTTAATTTTGAAAACTTCCAGTGATGGAGATTCTGCAGCTTTTTGAGGCAAGTAGTCCTAGTGCTTAACCACTCTGACTGTGATGTAATTTTTCTTATGTCTAATCTCAATTTCCTTTGTTAAAACATGCAAAAATTGCAACTATAGCGTCTTACTCTTTCATTGGTCACCTCCAAGACATGGGAAAAACCCATCTCTTCTCTTCAGGAAGGCATGAATCTGGGCTGCTCATGTTCATGATCAGCCTAACCATGAAGCTAAAGCCAATCTTATCCCTCTCTAACTATTTTTTTTAATTGAATTTTAGATGGCAGCTTATTAATTTCAATACAAATTAACTACTACTTTTGTAATACATTACTTGTAACATTGTATGAGGTGAAGATTCAGACTACGGTCAGTGTCAGATCTTTCCCTATTCATCAGAAATTGTAGCTGTTGCTGCATGAAAAACAAGCAGAAAAAATTAAAGCTTTCCCACTTCTGCACCTTCATCCACAACTGTCATTTTATGTGGAAAAAAGAAATGATAAGAAATAGCATACACCACTGCTAAAAACAAGTCAAGGGCAGGAAACGTTAGTGGTGATTTCAAACTAGAAGTACTCAGTACACAAATAATATGTCAACTCATTCTATAAAAAGTAAAACTAAATAAATAGATTTTGAACCAATGAAATGTCATTCTCTTTTCTTCCATTTAAAAGCAAGATTGGTCTTGACCTTCGGAGATACTTGAAGTTCATTGCGAAAGAACACTTAGTAGCTGCAGCTTGTACAAAGCTAAACAAGAATAAAACCCCTCTAGTAGAGTAAGTCCAATTTAATATATGTTCCTCAAGGACTTTTGGTGCCACTTGCCACATATTTATAGGTGTCTTACATTTTAAAAGTTATAAACAAAGTATTCTTTTCTTAATTTAAAAAAATAAAGTCTTTTACAGTGCAAGCAAAAAACCAAGTTACCTAGTTGCAGCTGAAATTCACAATTCAAGAATAAGTTAAAAAATTGCCTTTGGCTCCTTGCAAAATTACAACCAGGTTCTGATATAGAAAATTCAAATGGTGGTGTTTTTCAGTAGTGACTGAGAAGTAATTGAGTAACTTAAACAAGGGTAAATATTATACTGTAAATTTTTGAAAGCACACGTTTAACTGAACTGAAGAAACAAGAAATTAGCTTATATCCTTATTTGCTCTAGATTCTATCTACACGAATTTTGAAAGGTGAGTTATCACACAAGAGCGCTGCAGTCACTAACATTCAGTGATAAAGTGATCAACAGATCTGCAATCAGGAAAGAACTTTTTCTCAGCTCAGACAGAAATGGAACACCCTTTTTTGGGGGGGAGTTTTGGGGGGAGGGTGTGTCTGGTGTTTTTTTTTTCCTTTTGTAATTGAGGTATGGTCCAGTACCCAAAAAATCCCTGTGTTGTTCATGTAATGATGCCTACTTTTGAAGGGCTTCTGTAAAACAAAGAACAACCACCTTTTCTTCTCTCTCCTTGCAGCTTTCAGTCTTTTCTGTAGATCATATGGGAATACGTATTGATGACACAATTGTTCTTAATCAAACATCTACTGTCTGTGATTGTGGAAGATGATTTTTCCTGACCGTTTTCACTATGTTCCTAAACCTGAAAGCACTATTAGTAGCAGCATTATTCACCTGGATCCACACATAGAAAGCACTGGTTATAACCGATCAGCTGATTCTTGTATGTTAAGCTAACACTGAGACATCAGTACTCTTGTTGGAGAACTGCCCCCCCTGATCCCCAAAATGTGAAAGAATTTCACAGAGTACCTGGAGAAAGCGGAAATGTATTCCTGGTACATCATGCATGACTGATATAGAAAATTAGTATAAGATGTGTTTAAACTGATTGACAATGACGATATGAACATGGAGATGGAGAGAACAAAAGAAATGATAAGTACATTGAAAAATAGAAAAGCAGAAATATATGAAGGGAAATGAAGAACGGAAGAGTGAATAAAAATATACCACCAGGAAAAACATTGAAAAGCAGAGTAAAATTTAAAGAGTAAACAGTACGAAGAGCAAGAAGCAATAATAGGAAGAGATATGTAATGAAATGTGCTATACAGAGAAATAAACAAGAGTAAGAGGATATAAATTGGAAACAGATTGAGTGCTTAATTTTGTAAAAGTTACTTGCTTACAAGGAAAATGGTAATTTGTGCTTCACCTTAAGAAGAGATTTGACTATATCTTCAGTTAACATTTAATACCAGAATCTTCATTCTTCACGCAAAAGACTAAACTGAAAAAATAAAACCAAACCAATCCAAACCAAAACATAACATAACATAACCAAAGATGGTGCTCTGATGGGGTCCAAAAACATTACCTGTTCTCTTGCAGTACTTCAGCACTGAGGTTCTTAAACATTAGGCTCCATCAAATTCAGTCAAGAACATTAACCAGTAGATAAGAGAAATAAAGCAAAATATATTGAAGCAGCTGTTCTTAACTTTTTCACCAGCCTAACACACAGTCTTGAACTCTCATGAAGTATGTTTTGCAAAGTGGAAGAAACTGTAAAAAAGAGAGAAAATGGAGATGTTAACATCAAGGTCGTAGATTATGAAAATTAAGTCAATTTCCACCTGACAAATTTGAGATTAACAGGAAAAGATGTCAGTTCACGTGGCTCTGAAAAGTACTGAAAAGGCGGTCCTGAGAAAGGCTGGTGCCCATGGGTTATTCGGTGAGATAATGCAGGATCTAAAGCAGGAAGGCATGAACTGAAGCTGAGAAGAGAGTAGGCATGAAAGGCATTTAGGAAACTACGTCTTTGCACAGATGGTGATTAATATGTGAAATGGACCACCAAAGACAGCAGCAATAATTGTAACCATAAACTCACTCCAAAACAGTTAGACAAGGGCTTAGAAGAAAAAGACTATTACAGGGTACAAAGTCAAGACAGGTATTACTCAGTTGTTGTCAGAATACGCAATGTGCCACCAAATGTGTATTTAATGTTCTGTGGGAAAGAGTTTCCTCCGCACCGCACGTGGCTCATAGCCATTACTCTGCTGTCTCTTTCACAGACATTTTGCACACGCACATTCAGCAAATAGGTGTGAAAGTTAGTTACTCCCTGGAGAATTTGATTATGAATGCCCTTTATAGAGAAGGGCATCTTACAGGGAAATTCACAGTGCTTGAGGGAGAATCAGAAAAAAAATATTTCCTAGTCTGCCTAGAACACGAGTCTCACTCTCCCCACCCCCCCAAAAAAGTTATAATAATAAATTAATCAACAGAATTGGGATATTTCTTCCTTACCCTTATATTAGTAAAGGACATTGATTATATAGGCTGAACAGTGGTGTTTTGTTTTTTGTTTTTTAATTAATCCTATATTCACCATTTTTATTAAATACAGAGCATCTGTGTGTGTTTGTACAGACATCTAGAGCAGAATTTTTGGCGAATGAACATATAAGGGTGCATGGACATATATTTGCCTTTTTAAAAACAGATTATATAAATACATTCAGGTATACGTAATCTAATCCTCAAGTTTAACTTTGCAGTTACCTATTGTCCTCTAAAGTCAGTTGTTAGACAAAAAACTAAACTTGCTACTTGTGACGTCCTGGGAAAAGGAAGTCAAGCTGCCGCCTCCAAAAGGATGTACATCATCTGTCCCCAGCTCACAGACTAAAGGGCAGAACACCAAATTCTGCTGCAACGAGAGGAAATAGAAAAGTCTAGGAAAAAGATTTAAAATTGTCAGAGACAAGGAAGCCTGGAGAGGAAAGGGAACTCAGTGAATTGGCTAATTCAGTGTCCTTAGAAACATCCCAAAACCTGATTTGTGTGATCATTGTATCTTAAACAATTCTTTGGAGTGGTTGTCTGGCCCCATTTATTATCGTTATTGTTTGCATTGTAATAGCAGCAAACAGGAATCGGGGGTGTTTAGCAGGATATATTGCATGAATGAGGAGAAGAAAGTTTCTTCTCTTGTGAAACAAGCGTCACAATAATCGAGGCAAGCGGAGATCACCGGAGAGAAGCAAATGCATGGCATTAAAGTAACCAACCCCAAGTCATTGCGCATTAGGACAGGAGAGCAGCTAGAAAGAGTGCCAAATTATTTCACCCTGGTGTTAAGAGTTTTTCATGTAATAAGGATTACGTAATTATTATTTACCCATCGATATCGTTGATGATTTTTTAATTCCTCCTGTTAAAATGGTTTCTACAGTCTAAATAGAAACAGTGGCTCTTTTCGTGGCCCATATGTAATCAGTGTGCTAGGTGCCAGGGAAGCTGGCAAGCTAGTAAGGAAAGAATAGGATAACAAGGAGAAATAAAGGTAATAGCAAAATGTCTTTTTTGAAGAACATACTGAAATACCATTGCAGCCACTATAGGGATATTGACCTTTGAAGCAAAGAAACTGCAAAGCAATTTTTTTTGTATGCCAGCTCCATCTCCAGCGACTTGAACGTCTGTATTTATGAAGACAAATCTTCTCACTGTGTATTAATCTCTTTTTACCACTATCCATTTTCTGTAACCTCTGCCTATTTGATCGTAAATGAAGAATGTCTGCTAGTAGTCCAGATCTTTTACCGAATTTTTGGCAGGTGTCTAGGACATCATAGCTGATGACAAAGGAATAACAAATGTTATTGAAATCAAATGCTGTCCTGGTTTTTGCTCTACTTTTGTGGGAACTGTAAGATGAAGATATTGCTGTTTTAATGGCAGCAATTCTCATGAAGTCAAGAGCGAATATAAAGAAGTAGAGGGAGAATATATTTGTCATGCTTAAAGAAAATGTTTTCATGGAACTACTCATATTGATGAGCATGTCCTTTCCTGGTTAGTTACAGCTAAAAGTTTTTACTTCCAATGTGTATCTAATCTGCATGAATTTCACTTTCCTCTATCAAGTTGACTGGGTTTGTTAGGTGCTTTCAAAGTCCCTAAAAATCCTCTCAGGTTTAAACTAATTTAAATAATTGGGTGACATCTGAAAAATTTTTATCATTTTCCTTTTCACCCAGTCCTTCAAGGTTTTTAGTAAGTACATTAAGCCATGGCCTAACGTGAGTCTTGGAGGACTAACTATTATAGAGCTTTGAAGATGACAGTTTGGTTTTCTGCACAACAAGAAAAACTTAATTTTTACAACAACATTATCTTAATTTATGATCATTGTGAAGCAGCATTTACTGAAATCAAGTAAACGTCCTTATTGCATACAACTGATTGCACACAATCAATAGAAATGAAATCCTGAGTAACAATATTTATTGCTTTATTGATAATGTGGCAGGCTTTATAGTTTCTAGATCAGTTTATATTTTACAGGCTACATTTCTGAAAATCTAATTCATCAATAATTAACAGTACATGTGAATAAAGTTTTGCTTGGCTTAACGTAACTGAGTTGCGTGTTTTCTGTCTTCTGCTCCTGCGTAGCTCTATTTTACAGTGAAAAAATAGCAAAAGGTTGGTGCAGAAACGTAATTATTACAATGCATTCTGTGCAGTCCTTGTGGTCCTTGAAATGTTAAGAAACATAAGAGTTTTCAGGACGACATAACAGATGGAAAAATAGAAGATTAAAGATGAGACTGCCCAAAGGTACAATTCTGCTGAACAATAGTGTACAGAAGCATTCTTCATGCACCATTTTCAGGCATTAAGATTTCTTACAATTTCTCTGTTGTCCTGCACTGATGAAAAAACTTTTTTTGCCTAATATAAAATTGCGCAAAATAAAGTGAAACATTTAACTTTCAGGGATATTTGATCTGCATCTATTTAGACCGTGACAAGGAGCAATGTGGGAAGGAAGAGAGCAACAACTGACTCATAATTCAGAGAAATGCAGGAAACGGTGAAAAACAATAGAGAAAGGCAAATAACATGGAAAGGGAGAAAAACTAAATGGTAATGCCATGCTGGGACAGCAAATCTATCCAATTCATTTGTCTAGTCAGAAGAAATGTATCTCCAAGGCCAAATACGAATATTCAGGACCCTCTCCTGAAATATCGTGGTCTATATAATATTTAGGCTGTTTACTAACTTAACATATTTAAAAGGCAAAAGGCAACAACAAATACTAATGTCCATTGTGTTGGGTTGACCCCAGCCAGCAGCTCTGCTGCCACCCAGTCTCTCGCTCACTGCCCCCACAGGGAGGGGGGGGGGTAGAGAATCAGAAGAACAAATCTCAAAACTGCTGGGTTGAGATAAAAACAGATTACTAGGTGAAGCAAAGCTGTGCATACAAGCAAAGCAAATGAAAGAAGTCACTCACTGTTTCCCATCAGCAGGCAAATGTCAAGCCACCTGCTGGAAATCATGGCCTCAGCATACCTCATGGTTGCTTGGGAAGACAAACCCCATAACCACAAACATCCCTCCTTCCTCCTTCTTTCCCCCAGCTTTTGTTGCTGAGCGCAACACCGTATACTACGGAATGTACATTTAGTTGGAAAAAGAAAAAAAATACAACCTCGACAACATGCAGACACTGTTCAGCAATAGCTCAAACATTGATATATCATTAACACTGTTTTAGTCACAAATCCAAAGCACAGCATCATTAGGGCTGCCAGAAGGAAAATTAACTCTACCCCAGCAGACCCAGTACGCCTATAGATGAAGCACAGGCCAGTTGCCAGTATTCTTGTGCCTGACAAACACCCAGCGCCTTCCTCCATGAAGTGACCAGAGTCCGTGACAGAAACGTGAGCAGTTTATGTATTCACTTTTCCATTGATTCGGACGTAGCGGATGTTGTAACTGCTTATCCAGTTAGTGGGTTGCTTAAGTACCAGAATTTACAAAAGAGCAGCATTATGCTGGCTTAGAATAGTTAGCATCTGTTTAAGAGACATGATCTTCTAATAATATAAGACCCTTGTAAAGGCTCAGAAAAAAATGCACTCAGTGGATATGATCTGTATCTATAAGCTTGAGGTGCAAGTGCAATATAACACTTCAGTACAGCATATGAAAATACAATAAAAAATGAAGGAAACAGACTAATGTCCTATTTAGCACATGACAGTGTCACTGTGAACTATTGCTATCTCTAGTTTCCTTAAATCTACTGAGGCAGTGTCAGAGCTAAAACTATAAAAGAGGAAACAATTCCTTGAGTAATGAAATGCTATTTATTACTGTGGTCTTATTTTGTAAGGAAGATAGGTGGAAAAGATGAATAGTTTAACTGTGACTCATAGTCAAACAGATCATGGCTGGAATTACAGGTAATTATGATTTCTGAGAAACTCACCTCTGAGTTTGGACAAAATGTCAAGGATTCTTGATTAGCAATCTGCCACCTTTATAATGCCGTGGAAGGCACAGGAAGTAAGGAGGGCAGTTAAATCAACCTTCGTTAATCTTGTATGCTTAAGCTTACAGCTCTTACATAAATAGAATATTAAGATAAATTACTAAGAGTCAGTGTGCTGCCAGAAAAAAAAAAGAGTCTCAACCGCTTTTGTTGGCATACAGCTTTGACACTGTTTTAATCCACATTAACTGTCTGTGCTGTATTGTAAGTTTATGTCCCTCAAGCAGATGGCACTCCAATTATTCATATTTGTAATAGACTTCCCCCTCCCTTAAGAGAAAGCTGATGTGAGATAAATTTTAAGCACCAAAGCAATATTTTAAAATTGCCTTTAGATGGTGAGCTAACTGTGGAGGACTTCTTAGCTCCTCTACCTGCATCCTTGTGGAAACCGCAAGAAACTCTTTAGGTCAGTTTTTATGGCATATTATTTCCTCATTATATCATCAGCTGTGTTTTCATTAAGCTTGAGACAGATACATCCAGCTGCACAAATCACAGTCTCCCTCAGATACAATTAGATTTAGACCATAAAAGAAGGAAGATATTGTAATTCAAAATGTCTTTCTTAATTGGGATGTCTCTCAGAAAATATCCAGACATGAGATTCAAAAGTTGTTTTAAACTTATTTCTTTAGCATCCTGAATGCTCACAGGTCTTAGGGAGCAGTAACAAGAAATATTTTAGATCTAGAGGCACTAAATTCAAACCTGAATTTAAAGAAAACATGCATCTGCAAGTACTCTTCAGGGAAGGGTGATTCACTTCTGAGGGCAAGGTTTTCATATACATCCTGTAATACTCCACAAGTTGGTTCCTTGTGGACACCAAAACTCATTTTTTGAGGACTCTCATGGTTATACTTTTGCCTTGCAAAATTAGTTTCTGAGGTGTGATGTTATGTGTAAATCTTTCATGACTAAAGCAAATGATGCAGAAAACTGAAATGTGGGATCTGGGTTGAAACAGCACAGCTGAACCAAGGCAAATAGAGCCTAGTTCCAGGGGCATTTTCTGTCAGAGCTTAAAAGTTACCATGAAGAAAGACTTTTGCATTAGAAATATTAAAACCCTATGTTCTTCACTGATGAAGGGTGTGATAAGATACAACGGACCGAGGAGCCTGGGCCATACTGGAACAATATTTAGGTATAGATTATTCTCATACAGAATCTCCTTGTTCCAGGTGGAACCAATTTATAAGGGGCAGGAGATACCAATTTCCTTCAGCACAGGGAATATCCACAGAAGTTTTCTTTTGGATTTTTTTAACCAATACGTTAAAAATGTCTGTGACTGAGAAGAAAATTACCCCAGTTTGTGGAAGTTGACCACAGGTCATCTCCTAAAGAGGGGGTGAGGAGGTCTTTGAGTTGATCTAAAACTCTGTTCACAGAGTAAAACTGTACCCATGCAAACAGGTTTGTCAGTGTGGAAGCTTTGGTAAAAAGTCCATGAAACTGATTATGTAATTTTTAGCATTAGCCCACAGCTACTTGTCACCGTAAATGCCATTAATTCCCATAATCTAATAAAACAGAAAAGAAGGATGTGTATGCCACATTGATCCTCCTTATACTCACTTTTGCCACTTAAGTGCTAAATGACAAAGAACAACCATAACCCTTTCTAAATTATAACATAGAAAGCTCTTCTGCAGATTTACTCTCTAGAAAACTGAGAGCTGGCTAATTAACCTCCTAATTAGCCTCTGAAGCACAGAGCTATTTTTTAGCCAAAAAAAAGTACACTTCTGCGTCTAATATTGTGCAAGTATTTACACAATGTAACTCACAGACTCTTATCAGGACATCGAAGTGCATATAGTCAGTAATCTAGTCTCAGGTAAATCTGAGTGGCTTTGTCTGCAAAAGTGACTAATCCCAAATTTAAAAGGTATTTGTTCAAATTTGAAATGAAACCATTATGCTTAAAGGCCAGATTCTCAGCAACCATAAATGAAGCACCTACTTACACAAGATGACCATCAGACTCTTGCTGCTAAGCTTTGGCACCTAATGTTAGAAATACTTGATATATTTTCCTTTGCTACAATGCAATTATTTTAAGCAGTGTAGATCATTGAAGTTATTGCCACAGTATTATACTTATTAAAAATACCAAGAACAATCATTCATCTTATTAATCATCTTTCGTACTATCATAATGAGGAGCTGCAGTACAATATGTTTAAGCGCATTTACTGTTTCCCATCAGCAGGCCATCCCATCCAGTCACCTCCTGGAAATCGTGGCCTCTCTGGCCACCCCTCTGCCTCACCTCTCTGGTGTGAGCAGTTTCTGAAAGCCAATGTTAAATAAAGTATGACCACTGTACAGTAACTGGGAATTGTTGCATGCTGCTTTTCCCCTATGTCATTTATAGGACTTTACAGTCTTACATACTCTCAGCAAGTTAAAATTTTACCTTTTTTATTTTGAAGGTCACTTCAAGGAAGCTTGCAGTTTCCTCAAATTGACTTTGGTTGATCAAGCACACTCTGGGGAAGACAGAGTTAAAAAAAGAAAAAAATCTGTTAAATAAAAATAACTTCTGTTTTTTACTGCAGCTGTCAAACTTTGTACTTTTCAGAATTCAAACACTCTGTGCAATGACCACTCAGGACAGGCACTTTGAACGTTGTGAAAAGTAGGGACAGTATTTTCATCAGTTGGGTAGATTTTTCTAAACAGCAGCGATCTTCTGCTGTTTCAGATACAAAGCCTGCTCTCTTCTACTACTTATACCAAGAATTACAGTTCTTTATGTCCTATATGATTCCAGTAGGTTGAAACTTAGTATATGTTTCAGAAGTATTCCTCATTTAGTTTGTCATCCCAGTTTCCAAAATAAAATTCTCCAGCTTGACTGGAATTGCAAATTCATTGCAATTTGGGGTTGGGGTTTGGGTTTTTTTTTGCAACCTATATACACATAAGATAGTCAGATTTATCTTAGTTGAACAGATTCAGAATCAAAACAGTTTGAATGTGTTTTTTCCAACAGGGGCATATTATATATTATGACAGGATACCATATTAACATAAGTTATGGAACTACGTAATGTTGCTTTTTGTCTAGTGGTAGAAAATAATTAAGCTATAAATACATGTTTAGATTATATTAAGTGGCATATTTTCCAGTTGATTCACAGGAAATTAGCTGTAAAAGTCCTATTAGTGTTAAGTGGAAGCTGTATTACTGAATCTGTTTGCATCACTCTAAAGGTTTACAACTTAAGTTGGAAGTAGTTAGGAAATTCAGTGAGAGGGAAATTGTAGCTATCTCTCCATATAGATGTCAGAGTTAAAAAACTCAATATCTGACAATATTCATCACATTCAAGCATAATTTTTAGCATCTGTTTCATATGCACTACTCTGTCATATGTGACATAATTCAACCCATCAATTTGAGGTAACAGGTAGACTGTAGATTGGAGCACCGTACCTTTAGCCAGATAACAATAATCCTACAGCTAGGCAGTTTCAGGATCCAAATCTGCTTGTTATCCCCATTTCTTTTGTAAGATAGATTTATGCAACCAGGCAGGGTGGATACGTCACTTCCTGTTTGCCTGTCGCCCTGTCAGACATTATCACAAATTTTGCAAAAACGGCATCTGTGTAGAAGAGAGATCATGTAATGGCCCAAAGTGGAACCGAATCACAAGGCTGTGCCAGAGAGCTTGCGTAAGTTTGCAAGAGCAATTGTGCTTTTCTTCTAAACCACGGTAAAAATTTTCACCTCCATTCCTGCAGACAAGTCTCAACACTCAGTCCAGAAATCAAATTTTAGGAACTCTTGCGATGTTTACTCAGCATAAGGTATCAGTTTCACACTTCATACCAAATCTGAGTACCATAGACATACACGAGTAAAGTGCAATGTGCATAGCCAAAATAGCCAGCTGCCAGACTGGTGGCACTGTAGCCATAGCTACGTACAACTCGGGAGGCGCAAATTTACCTTGCCTCAGTGACTACTGTATTGAGCGTTTTTTCTAGGCGAATATTGTATAGGAATAATTGTCATATTCCCATTAAAATAAGGAAGCCCAGAATAAAGAGTTTCGATGTAAAACCTGTCATCTTGGTGATTTACTTAAAACAGCAGATCCAGATTTTTGATTAATTATTTTTAATAGGGCTTTAAAAATTCAATAAGAATTTTCTGTTAGAAAATTCTGACTTATCAGCACTAAAAATCTTTAAAATAAAAGGCCAGTTGATGTGCAGCTGTTTTTTCAAATATATTTCTAGAACTCATAGACACTTGAAATATTCGGTTAAACATTTTCACACTGAAAAAATCCTGTTTGCTTATTCCAAACCCACTTTTCTTTTAGAACCCTAATTTTAAAAACAAAGAAAAAAAATGTGAATACATAAATTCTTTATAGCACATTACTGATATTTTTGCGTAATCACTGTGTAATCACTGTGTCTACACTGTGAAATCAAAGAAAGACTCTTTGTCTGCAATTGCTACATATGAGAAATCATTGTTCAGGCCCAAATCACAGGTGCAAAACTTGTTTATTGACTGTGATGAACCCACAGTCATATCTTTCCTCCAATCCCAGTGTCCACACAAATGGATTACAGCACTCTGTCTTGACACCTACAAGTTTTCCATGTTTTACTTCCAGGTCTTTATTTAGTGATCTTTAATTTTTTTTTTCTCTAATTAAGCATTACAGTATGCCCATTCTTTTTCGATTAGTTTTACTTTTCTTTCTACCTGTGTCCATGGGTTTGTATCAGCTGACTCAATTCAGTGAAAGGACATCCATTTACTTCAACAGATACTAAATCAGATCCTAAATCTAAGGCGTGCTAGTAATGATGTAAGAAGGGTTACAGGGGAAAGATATTGAGTCTCAGGCTGGCTTGTTTCTCTAGTATTCCAACGTGTTATAAGTGGCCTAGTATTTATTTTTTAGCGTTATCTGATATCAAACGGGACATCTGTTGGTTCCATCATTCACCCGTTTTGCCACAGCTACATTAAATTCTTCAAAATAGTCAACATATGCAGCAGACTCTCCACATAAATAGAACCAAACTTTTCAGCCACATCAAGACTGACATCAATAATTATCCATACTGTAAAAAAAAAACCACATCCACTTAATTATTTTTCTCATTCTGTCTTTTTTTTCTGAGATATTGGCTAGGAAAATGTTAACACCCTTCCAAACCAGCTGTGAATATTTGCATTGGCAAACAGCATGTCCAGAAAATTATGATGACAGAAAAAAAAATCCATTATATCCTTGTGCTGTATAAAAGATGTAAATACTTCATATGCTAAGGAGGTGAAGGACAATGTCCCAAAGGAAAACATGCATTCAGTGCTGGCTGTGGAATGCGCTTGAGTAAAAAGACATAAATTATGAGTGAGACAAGAAAATGCTGGGGGGAAAGGCCTGCCACCTTTTTCATCTTGGCTCTGAATGAAAATGTCCTTAAAATCTATCATACAAGAAAAGAAGTATGAAGTAAACGGACAACTGTGCTAAAGACAAACCGGACTGAGTTGTCTTTGTTTTGCAAGTCTGTGTGCGGAGCTGTGGAGGCTGTCCAGGGGGAGAGCAGTTTATGGCACTACCTACGGGCAGAAGTGCTGCGAGTCATGACACCACAGCCAAGGTCTCATACAGACAGCGATGGGGCAGAAGCTCCTCAGCTTTCATTCCGGCCCTATTTCCTCATATGCAAACTCAGAACTTTGATGGATCTTATAGGAAAATACAGTTGGTTTTTAGTGACATTGTGGAAAACTCCTTTCTTCAACCTGTGAAAGAACTTCATAGAGGATAATCTCAGATCATCCAGGTTTATGGAGTTTTTGTACATACAGGCTATGACATAAACATGATATTTCAAAATCAAAATTAAAAGAAAATGGAAAAAGAAATAAATATATATTATACTAAAGCAAATAAAAATCATGCAAGGATATGCACGTCTTTTATTATTCATGCCCCTAATTGTTCTGTTATCTTGAAATGGGACTTCAAAGAGATAAAGGTCCCAAACATGACAAGCCAAATGTAATTATATGGGTTTTATCACAAGCCATGCAAATGAAGCAGAGAAGTTATCATGTTTACAAAAAACCTATTTAAAATTCTGCTTTTAAAAATAAACTTCCTCTCATTCTACCTTTTACAAAATAATATTTAAAATGCATAAATCAAAAATTAAATGAGTCATGGAGAGACAGCAGTATATACAATATCGATACCATGAAAAACCAGCCACAGCCACCCATTATGTGTTGCAACCAAATAAAAACTCTAATTTTACACAAAGGACGGCATTCAAAGTTCATATTTTTGTTTTTAAAAAGACTGAAAGGACAGGTCTGTAATAAATTCCTAGCAGAGAAGCATGCTTTTGGTTCACTTAGGTGCTGTCAATTGTAAGGATGGAAGTCAGCAGAAGCACAAGTAGATAAGTTTTTATTATTATTGTCTTTAAAAAATACTGTAGATTTGTAGGAAGAAGATGTAAAAAATCTATTTCAAATAATATTTATATCTCTCTTTGGTTATTACAGATTCTATCTGGAAAAATGGAACTTGAAGCTGCTAGCGCTCCACAACGCTGTGGAGTCTGCACAAGCCATTAGGTCTGAATGTCACCTTGCTAGCTTCCTGTTGTGTTGAGGAATAATGATCAGGTGCTTCCTATCACTACATCATTTGCTCTACCTTGATGTATTTTTCTGCAGTCTAGAAATTGCAGGAATGAAGAGACACCTGGAACTGACTCCCATTTACTGGCACGGACAGTAATCTCAGTGCCCCAAAAGACAACTAGTGCACATCTCATATTCTTCCTCCCTGGATTCAGCTCTAAACACTAACCACAGGCATCTCCCATGCCTCCCATGACACAGCTCCTCTGAGCTTCACACCAGAACTGTAGCCAAGTCCTTTCTGATATCCACTGATTAGTGCTGCTTGTCAGCATCTTTGATGGATACACCCTTGGAGAGAAATGCAAACATATGGCAAAAGCAGAGGTGGGGATTGGAATCGCCTGCAACTCAGCACCGCTTGGTTATGAACTGCTGAACGCGAGACCGTTGAAAAACCTGCCCCGCCACGCTGACTCACAGCACAATGTGCCTGGGGATGCCACTCTGCATTCCTTTCAAAATAAAGAGTTTTCACGTATAATTAATTATCAATTAAAAGGTGCACAACCAAAAATATTACATACCGTGGGCTAAATTTTTCAGATGGGACTGTCTTCTGGGAAAACAAGCAATGCTAATTTTAGCCCTTTATAGACAAGAATGTATTTTATTGCATGTAAATACAGAAGACTTAAATCTGCTGATTAATATTGATGTTTCCTTATGAAAATTCATAGTTTAAATTGAGCATACATAAAATAGGCACACATTTCTCAGCTTGTTATCTTACCATAAAATTCATCCTTTCTGGGTTCTGCAACACAGGGGAATTTCAAGCTTCAGGATTTGGTGTTCAGGAAACTCTTCAAAATTCCGTCTCCTGAAACATGTCCTACTGGAAAAGTATGTCCTGTGATAAACCGCACACAGGAATATTTCTCATTTATTATGACAGCCTCTATTAATGTAATGTTTGTATCCCCTTCAAGCAAAATGTTTGTTAGCCTGTGAAAAAGTATTTTGTTATTTCCACTGTAGCTATTCAAGGTTTTTTACAATCCAAGCTTTTAAAAATAAGATTTAGTTTCATGTTTCCATTGTAAAATTGCTTAACAGACTGAAGAAAATATTTATTCTTGAATAATTATTTTATTTGCAAACTTGCCATGCATTCTTCTTTGTGAAGAATTATCCAGACAAGCCGGGTATACAAATGCCTTTTTTTTTCTGTGAGAACAAGTTGAACAGTAAACACACTTCACTCTTTTTAAAGCTAAGGGGAAGTTTACATTTAACAAGTAAATATGAAGCCTATAAAACTTCAGATTTGCAAACTGATGCAGGATATATGTTTCTAGATCCTACTCTGGGAATTTGAAGTTATGCACGTGATTAAAAATAATACTGCAAACAGTAACATGAATGATAGTATTTTTCTTTCTGTAGCACATGTACTGTATGACCAATCCCACAACTGCTCGCGATTTCTGATTCAAAAAAGCCTCCCCTGTGCGAGGCTTACTGAGAAAGATAGACTTTAAAATTGATGGCACGCTGTGAAAATGTTAGTTTGTATGTCATACATAGTGTTATACCAGTTGCGAATCCATTTTATTTTCATGCGATTTTGCGATTTGAGAAATATTCTGGCTCAACAACACTAAATACACAACAAGCCAACATTTATCTACATCACAGGAAGGCAGAGCACAATCCTTTTCATTCTGCCCTCCTTCCTGTATGCCTCATGCCACCTTCAATGAAATGAATCTCAGCTGTAGAACAACCCTCTGCGCTGTGACAGAAGATAACCCCATCTCCAAGTTCTAATGCTAAAAAGAACAGAAACGATATAAACACTATTTTCATGTTGAAAGCAACATTTCACAAAGGTTTGTGGGTTGAAGGAAATCTTCCCACTGACAGCAAAAGGACCGTTCTGCTTGAAGGAGGTATTGGTCAGACTTGAGGTGGAAGCAACTTTATAACATGACCAACAGTGCACTCAGTTTGAGGGCTTTAAGGATTCTGATTTTCAAAGACTTTTAAGTACCCACTATTTCTGAGTCCTCAATATGTTTTAAAACCTCTACTCACTTTAGAAAGATAAGTTTCATAATTGCTTCCAACAAAAGAAAATTTTAAAAACTTAATCGCCTTTAAAGAAAATTATATATATTTTATTAAGTAAAATAGATATAAACAAATGAATTTTTCTTTCAAGCAACTAATCTTTTTCAACTTGTATCTATCTTATCTTTAATGAAGGTTTACATCCGGCACTTTCTCCATGAAGTCGTTGGGATCTACGACAGCACCGTTTTCTTAAATCTCACCCTTCACATTTTCTGAGTTGCCTTTATCGAAGTTTTTTTTAAACTTAATTTGCATGAAGTTTTTCTGTTTATTTTCAACTTCTATGCCTTCAAGGTTGTCCAAGTAGCTCTTTATTCCATATGTATCAAATTTACGGCAAATTAAGAGAGCAGCATAGAAAGCTATACCTAGTCTGCGTCTGGTCCCTGGTGCCAATAATACATCTCATTTCCATACCCATTGTGTATATCCCAGGTGGTTCTATGCTCAATATTAGCGTGAGAACTAGCCATACAGCCTTCCTCCATACACATTTCTTCCCATGCAGGAAAGGTCCGGTCATGTTTCCCTGATGAAAGACATGATGTGCTCTAACCAGTGCTTCATATGTAGCCTTCATATGCAGGATTCATATTAGTTAAGCTGTAGCAAACATCAGAACATCAAAATACAAGCTAACTGAGAGATCTCCTTAATTCAGTCCTCTATGATCACAGGCAACTGTATTATGTAGTCTTGCCATAATCATTTTGTCTTAGTTCTAAATACTATAAAATAATGGAGTATCTATATACATACCCATAGATGCCCAGCTGTTGGAAAACTGTGGGCAGGCAAGATGAAAAAAAAAATTATCTTAGTTTAAAATACAGGAAGGCATTCGTTTTTTTAATGAGATATAACATACTCATAACAATGAGAATTGTAATTTGAGTGTTTTGTCACACTGAGCAATTTTGTATAATACTTGCAAGACATCTAGGACCATAAAAACTTGCAAGTAGAAGTGTAATAGATATTTAATCAGGGGTATAAAACATAATGTATCAGGAAATATTCATTAATTTTATATTTTGAGTTATAAAAAGGCACAGTTAAGAGTTTTAAGCATCTTTTTTCCCAAGATGTCACCTTTTACATCTGTCGGCTATCTGTTTTTCCGTATCAAGAGGGTTGTGAGTATTCAAGAAAAAACAGATAGTTATCAAACATTTGCTTCTTTGATCTTAATGGGCAATGATGACACTTCCCTCCTGTTTTTTGTTTAAGTGAATCTTAGGTTTTCAGTAATAGCTCATGGCTGAATTGAGCAATTACATCCTATCTAATCTCAGTCTAATTTGATGGCCAGCACCATTATATGTGAAATCATTACTTGGCTATGCACTAGTCCGAAGGAAAGGATGACAGCTTTAATTTTTGCTGCATACTAATGGAGGTAGAAGGTAAGGACTGGGAATAAGAGGAGGATAAGCATAATGAGGCTAGTCTTACAAACACATTCGGCTCTGATGCAGAATAAACATGTTTATTTGCATTAAATATTCACTGCTGTTGATATATACTAGGATGGAAAAACTGTCACATTATTGTACTGCTTACCAAAACAAAAAAAAAATAAAAACCTGTCACCTGATGTGGTGACTGAGAAGCTTCCTTTGATACAGTTATAGATGTTTTTGTTAAACTGCAATGATAATCTCTGACAGAGAAAGCTATACCACCCCCCCACCATACATAGCCTTAAAATAGGATTTCTATAAATTATTCAGCACTAAGTTTTTGCCAATGACTAATTCTTCACAGAAAAAGTCAAATAGTAAAAATCAAATCTATCTATTTTCTAGATTAATTAACCAATTTCTTTTCCAAACTTTCCAGCAAAATAATTTTTAATTAAAAATATGCAGGTACTTTAACTAGCTTTATAAATGAAAAGGAGGTGTCAGAGCCTTTTTTAACTTCCTCTCTTTCCTCCTTTTTTATCCCTCCAATAACGAGAGACACTCACCCTATCAAAGACATAGATTAATCCAGAAAAGCAGTTCAAAACCACATAAATAGAATTGCCAGGGTGTAGGTCTGTGTTTCCCAAGCTACAGTTCACAGGCACTCCACAAGACCCTCTCAGGTTGCTTGTAGCTTCTGCTTTCCAGAGCAATGTCATGTCATAAGCTGACTGGAAAAGCAATGTGGGATGTTGCTCACAGCATCCTATTAGAGTGGAAAAGCTGGAGATCACTGCTCAGAGCATCAGGTTTCATTCAAATTACTGAAGCAGTAAAACCCAGATAATGTTAATTCATGGAATCATAGAATCACAGAATGGTTTAGGTTGCAAGCGACCTTAAAGATCATGCAGTTCCAACCCCCCTGCCATGGGCAGAGGCACCTCCCACTAGACCAGGTTACTCAAAGCCCCACCCAACCTGGCCTTGAACACCTCCAGGCATGGGGCATCCACTACTTCTCTGGGCAACCTCTTCCAGTGTCTCACCGCCTTCACAGTAAAGAACTTCTTCCTGTTACCTAATCTAAATCTACCCTCTTTCAGTTTAAAACTGTTACCCCTTGTCCTATCACTACACTCCCTGATAAAGAGTCCCTCCCGATCTTTCCTGTAGGCCCCCTTTAGGTACTGGAAGACCGCAATAAGGTCTCCCCGGAGCCTTCTCTTCTCCAGGCTGAACAACCCCAACTCTCTCCGCCTGTCTTCTTCATAGGAGAGGTGTTCCAGCCCTCTAATTATCTTTGTGGCCCTCCTCTGGACCTGCTCCAACAGGACCATGTCCTTCTTGTGTTGGGGGCCCCAGAGTTGGATGCAGTAAATTCATGATTTTTCCATCACCCAGTGAAGCTTGCAGCAGCAAGTTAAGGGATGTTAGTGAAATATTTGTTTCAATGTGTCTTGGAGAATGTATTGATGTCTGACTTTATTACTATCACAGCTGAAAACTTTGTTGCTACCAAAAATAGAAACCAAATAATCAAATCTCTGTTGATTCCTGTACATGTCTATTTCCAGCAATTTGTATTGCATTAGTAATACATTAAAATTCTCCACAAGTATTATCAATTGCTGAAGTTAGTTAAATACTAAGCTTTTCCTCATTATAATGCCATTAAGGATGGAAGTGTCCCTTGGTGTGATTAATGGACTCGTGCAGAAATTTGTGCTAAGCACCGATCCATTTCTGGTACTTGCACTTTTTGGTGCCATTTATCTTCTTGTATCTTTCTGGGATCCTTGCCTAAAGAGTCAAAATACCTTCACCTGGCCTCAGTAACCTGTAACCTCTGCAGCAGGGACAATCAGGCGCTGAACTGGCTGGCACTTTGTTGAAAGCTTTTGTTGGTTTTTATTAAGCAAATCTATCCTACTGATATGACTGCAAATTTACTGACTTATGTTGTGCCCACGGGAGGGGGAAACTGTTCAATTAAGAGAAAGAAAGTGCTTCTTTGCCTTGATTAACTGGGATCAAAGTCATTGTGCTGCTGCCAAAACCTAACCAACGGCCATGGTGACATGCCTCAAGGAACTATACAGTGAAGGTCATTGTAACATTGTTTCTCTTTTAATATTCAACTTTTATTTTAAATCACCTCTGCATTATCTCTTTCCTCATTATGCAGTGGGTTTTCCAAGTTGGTTTTTAGTCTGCCATTATTTCAAGACCGATTTTTGTAGGCTTTCTTTTCTTGTGGGTACTATTTTCTTCCTGCACTCTCAAGAGGTCTATAACAGCATGAAAAATAGACTCCAAAATGTGCATCTCACATTGACAGCAAGATACAGGTGGGGTTTCCAAAAATACTTCTCTGGTGAAGTCTCACTGGCTCTAGTAGGAACAGGGTTGACACTTTGCCCTTTAGAAAACCCTGCAGCATTTGCGACTGCCATTGCAAATCTGATGCCTTACTGTCACAATCGTAAAGATGGGTCTGTTGTGTTTGGGAGGCTACACGGAGCCCATGGGTACATAGGTGCGATTGCTGAAAGGGACCACCATCAGAAACAAGAAACAATCCTCTGATTATCAAGATAGTCTTTCTTTAGCTATCAGACTTACCCACTCACAGCCTGCACCCTCCCACTCAGATGCAGCTGCTTTCAATTGTTTTGCTTATATTTACTCAGTACATGAAGAATTCTGATGTTTAGATTTTTAGTGCGATTTCAAAATGGATTTGTAAAAGGAAGAGCAAAGAAAGTGTTGTGGCAATGGACTTGCAACTCAATATTCAAGCGTTAGGTCTGGTTTTCAGAAAGGGTTTTCTTTTGTTGCTACATGGAAAATCCACAACTGAGTCTCATTCTCCTTCAAAGCAGCCTTAAAAGTTTCCAGGTATTCGCAATAAGAAATGTTCAATATCAGTTAGCAAAGTTAAGAACCTGTAGGTAACAATGGTCATCATAGCAGCTTAATCGATACTAAGGTTATTAATATTTTTCCTCTGTGTCAAACCTGCAAAACAATGTGAAATGATACAGGCTTTAGGGATATTTTTTCTTCATCTTGCCGTATACAATGCTTGCTGGAATGTAGCCTCTTTTTAGCAGGCAGACCTGATATATCCTAAAGGCAAAATTAAATGGGTCAGAGAAAAATCATCTTGAAGCGATTTGATGCCATGGGTATTTGAAACTATTGTTAAAGTGACGGTCCTATCTATGACCAGAAAAAGAAGCTGAAAGTTGGTCATTACAGCAATATTCAGAGCCTCCACTTGTCAGGATACTGCCTGGATGCCGAAGAAATCAGAAAGAAAAGAAAAGAAATTCTGAAAATAACAAACCTTCCATCTTTTTCCCCATGTACGTCAGTGACTTTCTTCCCTCTTTGACCCCAACAAGTCAAGTTATGACAAATGCTGCTTTTCCTCTCTCAACTACATTTCAGGTACAGTTTTACTGTGAAACTCCCTTTAAGAGCTCTTATAGTACTGTGCTATCACCCAAACTGTTTGTTACAGCTTTGAATTTGCTAAGACAGTGAATTTCTAAGAAAAAAATAAAATTAAAAAAAAATTCTATTAGAATGACTATTTAAGAGCAGGTGGATTTTTTTTTCCATGTTTTTCAAACTTACCTTTTCTTTTGAACCATTCTGAGAAATGATTCTGCAAAAAGCTTTCACCTGCCTGCCCTTTGAGGTGTCTTGATTAATGCGGTATGTGTTTCAGCTCTCTTGCTCCAAGCCTCTTCTGGGCTGGGTATACACAGGCCAGTAGCAAAGCAAATGGCATCTATGCTGGGACCTTAAAAGTGTGGAAACAAATTCTTTACTCAATTGTCTGGTAAGAAAAGCTCAAGTTTAACAGTTTTAATCATTCAGATTAATGTTTTCATATACATTTGAAACATGAAGCGCAAACCTTAATGCTCTGCTTCATTTTGTGTTACACTGAGGATTTAACAGAACTAAGCGAAGTTTCAAATTAATTTCTTTTCAGAACTAATGTTTAAAACTTTCTGTATTTTCCCCCTCATCCAAGGAGCTGTACACAGTGACAAGTAAGCCGGCAGGTGTTGGTGGTGTGCTCTGCCTGAGAAGGGTCAGAGATGCCTGCCTCTCAGTCCTGCCCTTTCCAGCTGCCACAGCGCAGCCCAGCCCAAGGGACCACATCTCTCCGCAGTTGGGACCACATCAGTCTGCGGTTTGGACCACACAGTGAAAGGAAACCCCTGGATTACACTGGGGTTTGGTGCAATCCCAAAATGGCCAATGTAAATCTACGCTCCTTGAGTCCCTGCCACAAACTCACTAGTGATCTCTTTATATCTTTCGTTCTTCCAGCTCTCTGCCTCAGAATAAGCAGGATGGGCGATAGCAGTATCAGGTAGGGAACGATCACTGTGGGTGCAGTGGCATTTCTGTGAGCAGGAAGAAGAATTTGTACCCATAATTAGAAATTTTAACTTCTAGAAAGTAATAACTTTCATATTGAGCTGCACACTGTGCAGCTGCCACAATAAAACCTGGGGAAAAAAAGGAAGGAATGAAGTCCCCCTGCTTACTGCTGACAATTGAGAGGGAAAGAGAGAGGGAAAGAGAGAGAAAAAGGGAGGGAAAGTGAGAGAAAGAGAGAGGGGAAACCACAGAAAAAGGATGGAAATTTTGTTAAACAACTAAGCATACGACTACCGTTGGATTAAATTTGATTTTCCACCCTATTCTCCAAGAAAACAGAAAGCCCTAAAACCACAGAATACTTCAGCATGAATCACAGAATCACAGAATGGTTTAGGTTGGAGGGGACCTTAAAGATCCTCTAGTTCCAACCTCCCTGCCATGGGCAGGGACACGTTCCACTAGACCAGGCTGCTCAAAGCCCCATCCAACCTGGCCCCATCCAACCAAATGAAGGAACTTGTCTGCCCACTGTTTCGTACCAATAGTACCAACAGGACTGATACCAATAACACCAGTAGCTTTGTGATATGACATCATGAATAATCTTAAGAGACATGGTTTGTACACGTGTTGTGGTCCATACAAACACCTGAGCCCCTTGAAAATATATTATAGTAGCATCCCTTACTTCAGTACAGTTGAGTGAAAAATACCATGAGAACTTTTTCTTTATCATGAAAAATGCCTTTTAGGAAACAGTGAAGAGTTTTTTGAATCTGCATTCCTTTGGCTTACCTGACTGATTTAGTAAAAATATCCTTTCTGGGAAAATAAATGCAAACTTCTACTTCCCATTTCAAGCTGTGCTTGGGTTTGCCACTTATTTCACTTTCAAATAGTTTAAATAAAAATATTTTATTCCTTTCAATCTCTTTTTCCTTTTTTTTTTTTTTTTTTTGAGGGAGGACTACATATAAACTGGGAAAACAGACCAGAATTTCATATCTGTCACTCAGCTCTTGTTGCTGCCATTTAGAAAGGATAATGTGTGTCTCAGACGGAAAGCTGGGGATTAAAATACATTTAATTTATTAATTATTTTAAAAACTAGTTCAGCCAACTTATTTGTGTCTAAGCATACTATAAACAAAGTGGCTGTGAATATACAAAATCAAATACATTATAATTATGAAAAAAATTCCCTGGTGTTTTCCTGCTTAGGCTTATGTTATTAACAGTGAAAGTTAATCTCTGCTTTCCAACAAGGAAGCCCTATCAGGAACCAATCTCTTCCTCATGTAGCAGAGGCAATGAAAAGGTGGTCAGGTAAAGAATCTAGTAAAAAAGCAGGAGAAAAGCAGCTTATGCTAATACTATTATATATAAAATTGTTAGTGGGTTTTGTAGCCACAATAATGGGACTGAGAAAAAAAAAATCAGCAAATTAATTTTAATTAATAGGAATTAACCTTAACGTATTCACAAAAATAAAGCTCTCTTGCTTTCCTGCATCACCTGTAGTCTCTTAGAGGCAAAGCACATATCACGTAGAAATCTGTTAACATTTCAGGGCCAGAGGACAGAAACACAGCGTGTGCTCATCACAGCATCTGGAGAGAAGCGAGGAGCACAGAGAAACAGAGGTACTTACCAGTGTAATAGGTATTAAGTATTATTACTACCAGGGAGAGAATTTGAGGCTATCAGCTTTTAATTGGCTCATTCCTAAATTCACTGAAGTCAATGAAAATCTTTCCACCTATTTCAATGGGATTTGGAGTACTTTTCAATATCTTCCAGCCAAGATGCGGTTGCCAAAACAATTATTTTTTCATTCCTCCTAGATAGCGTTTTCTGTACAACCTTTAGGGGCACTTAACGCTTCTTAAGTTTGAAAGTTATTGCTGAAGAAACAAATAATTGCTGAATGTACCACCTCAGAATATAGTCACCGAGCATCATACAAGAACTGAAGGCCTTGTAAAAAAGATGCAGGAAAGCATCAAGGACATTTTTCCATACTGATTACTGAAAGTATTCTCATTGCAATATTTATATTGTGTTATATTATAAAATGTATGCAAGGATGCATTATTTAAAAAGACATTCTACACAAGAATATTCCTAGTTATAACAACAAAATTTGTTTATTAGTATTAAAGCCTCCTCATGCATAAAGACCTTTTTATTATATGCTCTGTGTAGATGTTGCACAGAGAAGCTGCTAAAGAGACGTAGCAAGCACCTTTCTAGCCTCCAAACAATCTCCACATTTCAAAGTATTTGTATCTGAGAATCAGTTCTCCTTTGAGAGAGATTTTCTCCATCACTATTTTGAAGGCATGTTACTTCAATGTTGCAAATGGGAGACGTGGAAAAGAGAGCCGAGGAAGTACTTAGGAAAACCTCTGTAGTAAAATAGAGAAAATAATAGCACAGCCTTAACAGTAATACTGTCATTCTTGTTTCAATAAAGTATTTGTTCAACAATATGTATATACATGTAATATTTCCCTGAGTCTTTAGCATCTGTCATTTTGCCCATGTAAAATCATGCTCAGTTTTTGAAACAACAGCTGCATGTAAACCTGCTGGTTTGGGGGAAACCAAAAGAAACAAAAAAAAGCATCACTATCTGCTCAAAATAACATTTGAGTGAAGAAAGTGAATCCTCAGCAATAAATGAAGCCAATTAATTTCTCAGAAAATTGCTGCACCTGGCAGCAATGTCCCAAATTTGGAATCTTCTAGCTAGCAGATACTGGGGTTTGTCCTCATATTAGAACACAAGGAATCTTTTGCCCTCACACAGCTACGACCTCCTTTAAATCTCTCCTCTCAGGAACAAGGTTTTCCTCACAATTATTTGTAAAGTTCTTTATCATGCAATAGAAAGCACAGAAACTTCAGTAGAGGCCAATGTCATTTCAGCTGATGAATCCATTATTTCAGAGCTCCGGAGCTTCCAAGTGGTGACAAAGACATACTGCAGAGAATAATTTAAAACTGAAAAATGTTCACATGCAAAACTGAATGCGGTCTGCACCTGAAACCTAATAAATCTATAGGGCAAAAAGTCTAAATATTTCAAGGCATAGAGTAGGAGTACTCCAAACAGAAAGCAGAGATAGAGTGTGTACAGATACACATGATGACACATCTGGCATAAAATCTAACTAAAGGTCACTTTTCTTATGTAGGATTGCCTATTGTTATACCTGCTGAGACACTCAAAGGAAAACCTGCAGAGAAGTTCTGAATGGAGCATCTATATACTTTGTGGGAAGTGAGAAAAGGGAGGGTCTAAACAACATGACATTTTAATAGATTGCTTCTAAACACTACCTCTGGTATTTCCTAACTCTTAAAACAGTATGGCAAAGACCTTTTCCCTAACATTGAAAAGAAGACATTCACAAATGTGAAATCTTCAGTTTTATCGTTATACATGATTAAATGGGAATTTTTGCTTTATCATTACCCTGGTAATTCCTCTGTTTCAGGCAATATCTCACTGTCTCACATTATAATAACTAAAGATTTAATTCCATAAGCCCACCCTTTCTTTCTTCTTGCCTCTTAAGCTTACACAAACACACATATATATAGATATGAGGGTTAATGAAGAGGGAACCATCGATTGCTGTGTCATGTTCCAAGCACAGGAGAACAAGCTGAAGGTGATGTTGGTTTATGACCTGAGAATTAATGTCATCCCACTCAAGTGTTAGATAGCTAATGAATTTTATGGGATGAACTGAATGTCAGGAATTGTGCATATGCAATGCCTGTGTACATCCAAGACGAGTTTTCTACTGTAAGATGAGAACATAGCATCTCAATGCTTCAACACAGGAGAGGAGAGGAATGAAGAGAGGCTACCTCCTTGTTTTCTCAAGATAGAAAAACAAGAGATGAAAAGCAGAGCAACCAAGAGTGTTGACAGAGGTAGGAGCAAGAAAAACATCTGAAAATGAATGACTATACAGAAATGTATGCCAGTGACTGACTGCATGCATATGAAACCTGAGACTTTTCTTGGGCCTGAAATATTTAGAAATTATTTCATTCAGTTGTCTGGCAAACAGTTATTGTAGAAAAAAAAAAAATACGTTGAGAATATGAACCACAGAGAAAAGATAATTCTGGCAATGTCTTGCTGTACAAAGAAAAGGTTAGGCCCAAGGTCTAGTTTTGCTATTTGTCTGAACTAACAGCTACTTTGTAAGAAAACTCTCTTCTTTCACCTTTCTCTCCTAAACTTTTAACAGCACAGATAAAAAAAAAAAACAAAAACCTCCACATTTTTCCTCAGAGGTCAGTATCGGGACCGTCACTGTTTAAAATCTTTGTCAGTGACATGGACATTGGCATTGAGTGCACCCTCTGAAAGTTTGCTGATGACACCAAGCTGTGCAGTGTGATCAACACCCTGTAGGGAGAGAATGCCATCCAGAGGGACCTGGACAGGCTTGAGAGGTGGGCCCATGCAAATATCATGAAGTTCAACAAAGCAAAGTGCAAGGTCCTACACCTGGATTGGGGCAATCCCAAGCACAAATACAGCCTGGGCTGAGAATGGATTGAGAGCATCCCTGCCAAGAAGGACTTTGGGGTGTTGGTTGATGAGAAGCTCAACAGGAACAGGCAATATGTGCTTGAGCCCAGAAAGCCAGCCACATCCTGGGCTGCGTCAAAAGAAGCGTGGCCAGCAGGTTGAGGAAGTATTCTTCCCCCTCCACTCTGCTCTGGTGAGACCCCGCTTGGAGTACTGCATCCAGCTCTGGGGGCTTCAACATAAGAAGGACATGGACCTGTTGGAGCGAGTCCAGAGGAGGGCTACAAAGATGATCAGAGGGCTGGAACACCTCTCCTATGAAGAAGACAGGTGGAGAGAGTTGGGGTTGTTCAGCCTGGAGAAGAGAAGGCTCCGGGGAGACCTTATTGCGGTCTTCCAGTACCTAAAGGGGGCCTACAGGAAAGATCGGGAGGGACTCTTTATCAGGGAGTGTAGCGATAGGACAAGGGGTAACAGTTTTAAACTGAAAGAGGGTAGATTTAGATTAGATAACAGGAAGAAGTTCTTTACTGTGAGGGCAGTGAGACACTGGAAGAGGTTGCCCAGAGGAGTAGTGGATGCCCCATGCCTGGAAGTGTTCAAGGCCAGGTTGGATAGGGCTTTGAGTAACCTGGTCTAGCGGGAGGTGTCCCGGCTTATGGCAGAAGGGTTGGAACTGCATTATCTCTAAGATCCCTTGCAACCTAAACCATTCTATGATTCTATTATTTTTTTGCTCCCACAGCCATACCAGGAATTAAATTTAGTCGTTGAAATTAAGCACTCAGAAGCACAGATGAAGCCCTTGTTGATCAGAGATGTTCTGTCTTGTGTTGGTTTAAAGAGCTTACAAGAGACATAGTTCTACATTTCAGAAGATATTATTTTTTTCAGGGACTACGTAAAACTTCCTGAAGAATTTAACCGCTCCTCTGGTAGTGAGAGCAAGAACTAACTGCAGGCTTCCTTTGGTCTGAAGAAGGCTATTCCCCAGGCCTTCTACCTTGTCATGCATATTTCAGTCATGAAAGGAACAGTGCAGTTCATTTAGCTGCCGATTGTGTCAGCAAAGCAGTTCAAATATGTCAGGATAGTGAATGTCAGCAGGAACAGACTACTGGCTCATTAGGAAACTTCCCAATTCTACTCTTAATCTCACTCTTCTGATTATAACAAGCACTCTTTTGCGGTGCGACCAGGAACATCTCAAGAACTTGTGCGGTCACAAATTCTAAACATGCAGGTCATTCACCAGCTTTAAATAAAGCATACACTATTATGGGCTCCAGAGGGAACGTGATACTGGTTTTTAGATATTTCCTTAACATCAATACATTGGAGGTGTCTAAAGTAAGGAATCCATAAGGAATTACATACTGTTTTTGAAGGACCATGCTGTTATTTTTTCCTATCACTGACTTGGGGAGATTACTGAATGCTCTAGCCACTGTTCATGGATATCTTTGATTGCCTTCTAAAACATTTGAAATGGCCATTAGCCTGCTGAGAGCCCTGGAACAGCTTTACAGAAAAGTAATTTTTCTTCAATAAAGACACGAACTGTCCAGCATCGGTCACATCAACTGCTATACCAGATACTGTCATTCAGTATTTTCAGCTCCTGGGATTTGAACCTACTTGATCTGAAATTCTGACAATGATGGGGCAGACAATAGCATCCTTTGAGAAAGGTTTTATTTTCTTACCTGCAACAGCTTGAAATGCTTTTAACTGAGCAAACATTTCTGTGGGCAGGACTGATTAATTGGGTTTTTTTGGTGTGAACCCTGTTATGTGATACTTAAAGATATCAAATAAGATGCTTTCCCAAGGGCATTTATGTTGGCTTTGTCATACTGAGCAATCAAGTCTTGTTGATTTTTGGATGCTCTCTGTTGTCTCAAAAAAAAAAAATCCTCACGTTTATCTTACAGTGACAGATGGTTTGGTTAATCAATGTGGCAACAACTCTAATGGTGTCATAGTCCTGGCAGCTGGTACTCCAGGGCACACTGTGTGCAGGAGTGTCGAGCAAATCAATGCAGTTTTATACATCTATGTATCTGTAATCACCCTTTCTTCGTTCTTTCTGAGCTCTTACAAAAACAGCTTGCCACAGCCGATTTCAAAGCGTCCATGGTTTCTGAAACCCCACAAGAGGGAAGTTTCCTTCTCTTCAGCGACAACATGGAACAGAAGGAGCAGTGAGGTACTGACAAGGTTTCTTTTATAGACTTGGAGGAAGAATAAAGTGCACAAGCACCTACCTCTCTCCTTCTCTTCCCCAGTACTATTATGACGAATCTTCAGGGTCTCTTCTTCCACTCCTTGCAAGAGCTTTTGTCATTCTCAATATTGTGTCATTTCCTCAGAGCAGCAGCCTCTTCCTTGGACATGTCTGCAGAATAAGGAAAGCACAGCAAGTGGATAAAGAGAGGAAAATGGCATGAAGTGATTCCCAAGCAGCCTAGGTTTAGCAGAAAAGGCCAGGAGAAAACTTTACAAAGTAAATGGTAAAAGACTAAAGAAGACTGAATGTGTCAAAAGATGAGTTCGGGGATAAACAGATGGGAAATTACAATGAATTAATTACCAAACATGAAGTTGGAAGACATCACATAACAGATTAGAGTTGCCCCTAGCCAGTTTCAAAAGGTTAAATTTAAATAGATTTTTCTGAATAAACAGAAAAAGGGGTCTGTAATGCAGAAAACAAGACTTTCTAGTCTAGATTCTTAAAGTCAGCTTTGAAAGGATTGCTTTTATAAAAACTTTGTTTCTTCCTCTGCCTTTTTAAAGCAGTAATAAAGGGCTCTGTATCTTGCATGGGAGTGTTTAGCAGAGATTTCAGCTTTTGAGAGTCATGGCTTTATAAACTTTACCTTTTTTACATATAAAATGGGACATACTGTGCACATGGTTTGATACCGTAAGCCAGCTGCCAAGTCACCGTATCCATGAATAGCAGCAAAGTACCAGAAACCTTAGAAGGCTTTAAATGCTTAAATACAGTTTAAGCCATAGCCTCAGTGATCGATTGGCAAAAGACTGCAAAAGCCCTTATAAAAATAGAAACTTAGTCACCGTTCCATTTTTTTTTCATCATTCCAAACACTGCTCTTGAGTCTGGATTCCTTACACATGCCACAACATAATCAGTAACTTGGATAATGCAAAAAAATCCCCAATTAAGTAACACTGTCTAGAAGAAGCTGTTTCTCTTCTACCCACTACCATCTCTTATTCACATTCAATTCCATTTTGCGTTCCTGTGCATTGATAAAGTGCCTTCTTCTGCCTCCTTTTCTCATGACACCTTTCTCCAAAATGTCCACTTTGAGGAGATCGACTGGGTTGTTTAATAGATATTTTCCATCAGTTCTAAACCAGATTTTTCATTGCAACTGGAAAACATTTCCGGTTTCAGTTAATCACACATTTCCTACTCTTGGACAAAATTTATCTAAGTTACATACCAGCACTAACAAAGTAATGAAAAGAATAATTGCACTCATTCACATTTCAGGTTCTCTCTGTATTCACCAACTCCACACTGAGAAACTATTACCATGGAGGATAAGAAGAAAAGATAATCAGATATGGAACTGGCTGCTGTTTTCTGAACTGTCACTGTCCTCACACTGTGTGTGTATGAGGGAGGAGCAGTTACCTGATAATCCTTCTTGCAGCTGAAAATGGTTAGAGTTCAAAATACACATATTGCACCACCACAGGGAGAAATAGTTATCTCTGTTTATCGCCTTTCATCTTTCCACCAGAGTGAAAATCTACAGAAGCTGTAAAGAAAGGTTTGAGACACCAAGATTCACATGAGCCATTTGTTAAGATGGAACTGGAATCTAAATCTACTATTGTTCATTGAAAAATACAGGGAAATATCTCAGAAACTGAGTCCATACTTCATTGTTCAAATGATTTAGACCTTCTTATCTATTTTTTTCCAATAGATCTACAATAGCGTAGTTTTGTCTTATTTTGGCTCAGAAGACACCGGCCTCTAAATCCACTCTAACTCTAAGTTATACCTAATTAGAGGCCCAACACTTCATGTTTCTCATTTAGTAGGTTCACAGGGACTGAACATGTAACACATAGGTGGTGGTCCATCTCAAACAAGTGCTCTGGCCTCCCTTCCCCTTTTCCAAGCCCTGCTGCAGGGCCCTCCGCTTCCTTTTCCCCCTCCAAACAGGTTTGTCTTCCTCCTTTGCTCTTCAGGATACATAAATCACTGAGATGAACCGGGAAATACCATTTTAAATTACAGGAAAGCATTTACAAAAGATGAAATGGAGAGAGATAAGGGCTCTATCTGAAATGACACACTGGTTAATCTAATCTACTGCTCACCTCACAGGAATTGTATATCTTGGTTAAAGAAACGCCAAATTCCGCTGCAGTTGCTTTCATTCAATCATACTCAAGAAACAGTGAATAGTTTAGCGTATTACCACTCATTTCTTCAAGTAGGAGATCATAAGGTAAAATATGCAAGGAGATGGCCTACATTACTTGTTAGTAAACTGCAGCTCAAACAGTATTTGCCAGTTTTGTTTCTGAAGTTATTCTGCCAAACACTAACTGCCTAACTGCCTGTTGTCGTCTTTCTTTTCGAGGGCTTTCATAATATTATGCTTCAAATTGCTGCCATTGTTCTAGGAATTCACTTGGTGGTGAACAACAGAGGAGCTGGCTCAGGACACGATTGCCATTGTAGTCTGTCTGGATGAAAAGCTCTGTTGTTCCTCACTCCCCCACACTCTCTCAACAGCACTGAGTTGTAAGCGTAAGTACTGAGCTGAAGCACTGAGTTGCAAGTACTGAATTTACAATTACATCTTCCAAAACGTTCAGATTTTAGCAGACTAGATTTTCCTGGAAGGAATGTAAAGACAGGATTATAAATACCCCCACCCCAGTCTCTTTCACTGTTATTATTTGATCTGGGAATATTTCCCCGAAGATCTATTAGCTTTAATAAATCTTTCATGTTGGAGAAGATGTCATTTTGTTCTCTTAAAAATAAAATAAACAAGGAGAGGAGGGTGGGGGAGGACATTTTTTCCCTTCATTTGTCATTTAATGAACTAGGGGTCATGAAAGGGCTCTGAAAAGTCTGGACTCTTTCTTCCCTCAGAAATAAGTGTTTCATCCTCACAGAGCCATGAAATGTTTTCATCTTGCATCCAGAAAAGTGAGGAAAATTCTGCTGCAAAGAAAAGCCACAGTTTAAATCCAAATATTGGTGAAAAGGTGGTGGTGGGGGGTTCTTTCCTGTTTGTTAGTCTTGGCAAAGAAATGAAATTACTATCTGAGAGGGACCACAGCAGTGTATTGCACCTTTCACACTTAGCAGAGCCATGAGCATACTGACTGAAGACAGTAACTTTTTTCTTCATAAAACATCTGACTTATTTTGACAAAGATCATGAAAGATTAGCTGCTGCAACAAGACTGAAAAAAAAACCCTTGGTATACATGTTGTTTTATTTTTTTGGTTTGTAACATTCAGCTCTAAGGAATGTCTTCCTTTTGTTGTACACAGGTGGCAGATGGTTCCTCAGAAGAGTTTTTTTATGACTAAAGATCTGAACTAAATAGTAAATAATGTCATACCGTTATGCAAAGTCATGCAAGGCATTCAGGTACTTGAAAGTACAACAACATAGCACTTTAAAAGCCTTTTAGAGGGCTCACTTTCATCTATACAACACGAAAACAAAATCAATTCTGCTTAAAAATAACATAAGTGATCTGGTAATTGAAGCAATCTTTACAATACAGCTTGTGCAGTGACAGGAGAAAATGCAAGATATTTTTTATTTTCTAGAAAATGGCTCAAAGGCAAAGTGAGCACAGCCCTTTGAGACCTGCAATAACCTACAACGAGGGCAACAGCCATCATACAGAAAATATAACAGATGGCAGCATGGTTGCCTTACTCTCAGATACAGGTTACTGAACAGATGCCTTTAGGGCTTAATATTAGATTTTTTTTCTCCTTCTTCTAGACCATGGCATAGCTTTGTGAATAAGTCATTTATAAAACAAATGTAAAACACCATAGGGAAATGAATAGAGTTTCAAATGGCAAAATGTCAACAGAAATACAAATTTACGGAGGATAATGCAATTATCAATGTTGTTAGTATAGACTGAAACATAACCTTAGCCACTGCAGTACACTGTATCTATCACACATTATTTTGAGCTACGTTACCATAGTTCAAAAAGCAGGCATGTAAAATCTGTTATAAACCCTCCATTTGCTTTGCCAGAAAGGTCAGCCATCCAATAGACTACAAGTCACCTTTCTTGCTTACCAGCTTTAAACACTTAAAAGCAGCAAGACAGAATAGGGAGAAAAATTGTCGTACACAGCTAGCATGACGATTTCTATAAATATCTACAAATCTAAATCATACATAAAAATTCATTGGCCATTCATTGGTAAGACAGGTAAGAGCGAGAAAAATAATTTCCAACTCCTCGAGCACCACAGAATTCACAACTTAACCAAATCAAAAATACACCATCAAAATACGTTAACGCACTTAGGCAGATGGGCCTCCTAATATAGGTTCAGTCTTGATGGATTGCTGTGATACAAGACCCCTACAGACTCTCTGTTTGTTCAGGTCCTGAGTCTTTTCTTTAGGTGACAAAACAAAACTCCTTTTTTCATCTTACATGCACATACAAAAATACACTTGAGCGCAGACACACATTTTTTTCTAAAATTCTTGTAGGACACATTAAAATTGTGTCCAGATAATAAAAGAATCATCTAGAGATTACTCCAGTCTCCCTTTCGCAATGGGATGTTTCAATATTAAAAATGGTGCATTCTTCAGGGCATTTTAGTAAATGTTTCTTAGCTAGATGTGTATTTGTTCTCCCAAAACTGCATTCCTTAACCAAGGAAGAACAATGTTTAACAAAGAAACTGGTTTCTTTGTTTTAAAACAAAGGCACAGTGTTTGCAGTAAAGAAGCATTCAGATGGAAAGCTAGCAAGAAGTGGGCATCACGGTCACTTCCACCATTTTCCCTGTAGGAAAGGAAACTATTTTTATCGGTCTAACTAGTAAAATTGGAGACAGGGGAATAGTGAAATATCTGAAAGCAGACATTGTCTGTTGGAGTACTTGGTGTAGCTTACACTGCTTTGCCAGAAATGCGGTGCCAGAAATACCACAGGGAACTAAGTTTCCTAAGCTTCACAGAAATTTTGACAATATTCATTTTCGTAGGGAAAGTAGGATAACCTTCAGCTGAGGATGAATAGAGACGGGTTGCTTTCATTTTACTATGAACATTTTATGACCTTATATAATCTATTTTCTCTGCCTCAATTCCCCTTCAGCTTTGTGGCTACTTTCCAACACTTTATGAAGTGGTCGGACAGTGTGGCATTGAAGAATTGGTGAAAACAGAACTGTCTACTTCTGTAGCCCTCTACTCAGTTTTTCCTCATGTGTGTGTCACCAAAACATTAGCTACTAATCAGAAGACAATTTCTTTTCCTGGAAGCCAATTATGGACATATCATCATCCTTGTCATCTTATTGGACTTATTAAAAAAAAATATTATGGAAATGAACTATGAGAAAACCCAACCAACCTACCCTACAGGACACGTGTAGGTAGCTACAGAGTATGTTTCTTCTTTTTCCTTTCACCATCTCAAGGTATTCCATTCCTATAGCAAACAGACTGACTTGGTAATAAAAGACTTCCACTTAAAAGTCTTTCACCTATAGATTCACAAGCAGAAAGCCTATATTATGAGCTGGTCAATCTAGATAGGGAAGGAGGATCAATATGAGGTATTGTGATGGTTTCCATCTTCATTAATCATTACAATAAGGTAATAAACAGCACAGAATGATATATAAAGATTAAGCCGAAATGGAAGGGGATACAAAACATTATCAAAGAGAAACAAAACAAAAGAACTGGGCTACAGAAAATTACCCAGTAAATTAAATTTTAGAAAAATACTGGCTACTTAATGTTCAGATAAATCAGGAAAACTTATTCCATGGAAGTGACATAGATACTAAATGCAAATGTTGAAAAATAACTGATAGTTGAAAGAATTTTAGACTGAAGATGCAAAAGTCCCACTCACATTAGCCAAAAGAAACAAGTGTGCCTCAGCTGTAGGGGTAGTAGGAATACCATGCTTCATTCCCAGGCGTGCGAACACAAGAAAAATATTGAGTAAGTGGAAGAGTAACCTGCGTGATCTTTAAGAGAGAGGGAGAAGGACAAAAGTGGAGAGAAGCTAGCATTCAAGTTGCCAATGCAGGACTTGGCAATGCTCTCAAGAGTGCATAATGTGATATTGTAAATATTGTAAAGATATAAATCCCAAGGGGGTGCAACAGTAGTGGCGTGAACAAACCCCCGTAAAAGGAGTGGAGTTCGTCATGCGTTTGGATTTACTCTGAATGAGCAGACCCTTACCAGATTGTTCACAATCCAGACACAGAAAAGACAGCCTCTTCTTGCCTCCTTTTGAGCCAGAGTCCCCTTTCCTTTAATGCCTGTATACGAAAGGTTAAAAATGTGCAAACTAACACAGGAAACTCCTTGATTTGACATTCAGACACTATCCTGCCTTGAGCCAGCAATATAAATAAAATCCGGGGTCTATTCTCAAATGAGTAAGTTCCATGGCTGGTGATAAAACCCATCACCAATTACATGCCTCATCTAGTTGAAGAAAGGTAGGCTGACTTTGCTAGAGAAGTGCAGCAGCTGACTTCAGCCTGCAGGGACAACTGATTCTACATTTAAAGTATGACAAGAGGCATATTATAAACTGCAACACAAATTTAAGATGTTTACAAATGATTTTATTCCTTCTCTCCCCACCATTTCTTACCCAAAGCACGCACTACATTGCAGATTGCAAAATATTTGGGGGGGTGAGAAACATCTGGCTAAAAATGATTGCTCTTTTTCTGTTTATGTTTACATTCGCTCACTTGTATGTTACCAGACTGTTTTAGTGCTCTGCTTCTAAAAAAAAATAGTCTAGTTGCCTTCTGAATCCATTTCAGCTTTTCAGTGTTAATTGCCATCTCCCCGTATGTTCATTATTCTGTGCTTCACAGGTTTTAGTTTACTTTGTTTCTCTGGACTTAGGTTGTGTTGATTCAGTTTCTTCACTCATTACTAGCACACAGAAGGTAACTGTGGTGGGTTAACCCTGGCTGGACGCCAGGTGCCCACCAAAGCTGCTCTCCCTGGACAGGGAGGGAGAAAATACAATGAAAGACTCGAGATGAGGACAGGGACATCACTCAGCAGTTACCGTCATGGGCAAAACAGACTCCACTTGGAGAAATTAATGTAATTTATTGCCAGTTAGAAGTCAGAGCAGGGTAATGAGAAATAAAAAACAAACCCTGAAACACCTTCCCCCCACACCTCCCTCCTTCCCGGGCTCAACTTCACTCCTGCTTTTTTCTGCCTCCTCCCCCCAAGCGGCACACGGGACAGGGAATGGGGGTTGTGGTCAGTTCATCACATGTCTCTGTGATTCTTCCTCCTCAGGGGGAGGACTCCTCACACTCCTCCTCTGCTCCAGTGTGGGGTCCCTCCCACAGGAGGCAGTCCTCCACAAACTTCCCCAGCGCGAGTCCTCCTCCTGGGCTACAGTTCTTCACTAACTGTTCCAGCATGGGTCCTTTCCATGGGGTTACAAGTTCTTCCAGGAACAGACTGTTCCAGGGTGGGCTCCTCTCTCCATGGGGCCACAGGTCTTGCCAAGATCCTGCTCCAGCGGACTCACATACTCCTTTTAGCATCTACCTGCTCCAGTGTGAGGTCCTCCACAGGGTGCAGGTGGATATCTGCTCCACTGTTAACCTCCACAGGCTGCAGGGGGACAGCCTGCCTCACCACGGTCTTCACCACAGGCTGCAGGGGAATCTCTGCTCCAGTGCCTGGACCACCTCCTCCCCCTCCTTCTTCGCTGACCTCAGTGTCTGCAGAGCTGTTGCTCTCACATGTTCTCACTCCTCTCCTCTGGCTGCTGACATGCAGGTTTCCCCGCCCTTCTTAACTATGTTATCATCGAGGTGCTACCACTGTCACTGATGGGCTCAGCCTTGGCCAGCGGTGGGTCTCTCTTGGGGCCGGCTGGCATTGGCTCTATCGGACATGGGGAAAACTAGCAGCTTCTCATAGAAGGCACTCCGGTGGCTCTCCCACTACCAAAACCTTGTCACACAAAGGCAATGCAGTAATATTCTCAGTAGTCAGCCCTTTCTATAACCAACGGTGTAATATTTTGAAAGCCATAATGTGAATAATAAATGTTTTAGAAAAGCCACATATTGGACAAATCTTTTAAGAATAGTAATAAGCCAGAATTCTAAGCCCACAGATTTCCTGTTCCTCCCTTCCTCCTTGCCTCCCTTCTTCCATATGAATGTTTTCATACCTGAGTGGGTAAGCAAATAAGGCCTCTCATTTTTCTATACCAATTATGCCTTCTCTTACTCAGATGCAGTAAAAAAACGCCTGCTGATATTTTATTTAACAATAAACCATACAATCAAGGCATAAACTAGATTAATTTGTGCATCCAGAATTCATTTGAGATTATGTTCCTTTTGTAAATCAAATGGCAAGAGATAAAGTGTTTCCAAAGCGTTGGTTTAAGTAGAGGTGACAACACAATCTCCATGAGAGCATAAGAATGATTTGTATCTAACAAAGGCACAAGTCCATCGTAGCCTCTCGGAGCTGTCAGGGCAGAGCGCTTTTCCTAAACAGCTTAACATCTCCGAGGTACATGCAAATGTATCTGACAGTTTCTGTGGTGCACTTTGCATTCCCTGTATGGGATGCTGTGACAAGCACTGAGTGGAGATCTGAGCACTCTGCACAGGTAATATTCTTTGTGGGCTTCTGCTCTCTTCTACTTCTCTTCCTTTCAATTAGAAACAACAACAAAACCCCCAAGAAAGCCAAACCAAGAGCCACCAGTCCACCTATAACATCAAAGGCAGGAATCCTGGGGCAGAGCAGATACCGGGTAGGCACAGCCATGAACAGACCGTGTATTTCACTGCCTGAAGGTGAATCATGATCAAGGTCAGTTTTTTATATCATGATATATCTGAGTACAATAGTAATTCGGAAAGAGCGCTGCATCTAACTTTGGATTTACAGCATCCTGATAGTGTGGGGACCATGAAAACTGTGCTTATTATTGCAGCTTTGTTCCTCCACATCCATATGCTAGTTTCTATCTGGTACTCTGTATCTGCTGGTTATAAGTCATGGCACAGAAAACTCCCATAGGCATTTTACAGGTATATTCCAGTGGTAGCCATAGGAATTTTGCCTAATTCATCAAGCTTATGCTTAACGGGTCATCACTACACATGTATTTTGTAGGCCAAATTGCAATATGATGACTGCATAAAAGTATTTGTGCTTATATTTTGTAGGAAAAAAATTTATAATCTACACATGTTCGCGTTTCCTGACTTTCTCAGTTTATTATTGCCTAAATCCATTGTTCCCTCTCTTGGGTCTTTAGTTGTTTCCTAAGAGCAGGAAACTGTGTTATGTTAAAAAAAAAAAAAAAAAAAAGAGAAGAATTCAGATTAATAGGTTTTTAAGTCCAAAGGGTTCTATATAAACCTTTAGTCTTACCTGAAAAAAGCATAAGCTGGAGCTTCCTTGAGTCTGAATCCTCTATTTGAACGGAGCTTCTCAGGCAGGCTGCAATCTGCCTCAACTGCAGCAGCTGTGTGGAGGGACACCTTCGTGGTCCATGGCAAACTGTTTCAGCAGCCACCTCTTCCCACTATTAACATTCCACAACATTAAATAAGACAGAGTTTGCATTGCTTGAGCTTCTGGTCATCCATCCTTACAGTTTTAACTAATTATTTACAGAACTTAACACTGGTGTTCCCCAGGGGCAAACTTGTGAAGTGTGATCCTTCTCAACCTATGAGTTGCTGCAAGCACTGATGTCACATGCTATGAGGGAGTACAGGAAGGCCCCACAATGTCCTGAAGCTCATGGTTGGATTCCCTAGACACATTGCCATAGCCATCTTACTCAATATTCCACTATTTGTACAACCACATTCACATCCATGGGGTGTTTGGCCACAACATCACTCTGTGATCCCCTAATTATTCTTCACAAGACCTTCTCAGAAAAACTTCTGCCTACGAGAACAGAGCCCATCCTGTGCACGATGGGCTTCCTTGCGACTTCCCCAGATACAGGGCTGAACTCATGCATGTTGAACTCTTCCATTCTTACAGGAAGTTTAGGTGAAGCTAAGCAGGGAACTGTGGCCTGTCTTCTTCACATTCCCCTCCACAGAAATCAAGATTTGACTGACAGGCCTATAATCAGTTTATGACATTCTTCTGAAACGTTGGTTCAAAACTTTTTTTTTTTTTAGTAAGAACACTTTAATTGTTTAAAGTTTAGAAGCCTGTTTTCTTAAAATTCCACAAACAATTTATTACTAACTCATATAGATATTCCTATCATTTCCTTTGAGCATTGAATCTTTTAAAGACGTACTTTTTGTCTCTCAGGGTTTAAGGAAGACAAAATATTTAGTATCTTTTATACAGGCAAATAAATGAGCTGTAGTGAGATGAATGACCAGATCTATCAGAAGACTGCACTGTGGGACTGGAGCAGAATATATGTCAATAACTATAGTCCTGAAAAAAAACCCCAACATTTACTTCTTCTCTGTACCATTTTGTTATTTCCAGTTGCATCAAGTCCTTTTGCAATGCTCATCAAACAACAGATTGAGTAAATCAGTATCTATGTCATGGTTTAGCCTAGGGCTGAATCCAGGAAACAGGAACTCCTTTAGTCCCTTTTCTTAAGACTTTAAATATAAAACACCTAAGAATCCCCAGAAACTCTCATATTTCCCCTCAAAATTCTGTTCCACGGATCAGTGTATTGGGTTTGCGTGGCAAGGTTTTGGCAGCGGCGGGGGGCTACAGGGGTGCCTTCTGTTTGAAGTTGCTAGAAGCTTCCCTCATATCTGATAGAGCCAATGCCAGCTGGCTCCAAGATGGACCTGCCCCCAGCCAAGGCTTAGCCCATCAGCAACGGTGGTAGCACCTCAGTGATAACATAGTTAAGAAGCTGGGGAAAGAACCTGGGTGGCAGCAGCCAGAGGAGAGGAGTGAGAATATGTGAAAGCAACAACTCTGCAGACACCGAGGTCAGTGAAAAAGAAGGGGGAGGAGGTGTTCCAAGTGCCGAAGGAGAGATTCCCCTGCAGCCTGTGGTGAAGACCATGGTGAGGCAGGCTGTCCCCCCCCCCCCACCCAGCCCGTGGAGGTTAACGGTGTGAATTAACTACTGCTTTGGATTTTTGGTTTTATGCCTGCTACTTAAAAAGAAAAAAAAGATACAGTTAGAAGGTGAGTTGTCTGAAGGTTAATTCAAATGTGTTATGGCAACTTCAGGGACAAAATCCTCTGCTGACTTTAAACCCTTTATAACCCCTCCGGGACCACCTTCACTGATTTTCCTGAAGCTGCATCCATGCTGCTGAGAGAAAAAAAAAACAAACACAAACCAGTAACATATTCTGTGGTTTTCTAAGTTATATCATTGAAACACGCTTCAGGGCAGCAGGTGTACTAATGTGACAGAGAAGAGTTTTGCTCATTAACTTCAGTGGTTTAAGTTAGGATAAGATTTGGCCTTAGAGCATTATCTTCTAATCTTTAGATGAAAGCAGGAAAAGCTACTTATGATATACCAGTACACAGAAACAGATGTCAGCTGCTGACCACGAAACAAGTCTTTGATATGCCAAAAAAAGGGAGTGCTTTCCAGAAATTACTAATAACTCTCACTTTCGAGCACATCTCTGACTTTCAAAGTGTTCACCTACTGGCATGAGCCCAAATATATAATCATTTTTTTCATTCTGGGTTATATGTAAACTCTAACCTGTTTCACTTTAGACCGCACACAGATAAATCATTTTCTGCAGTGAAGGATTTTTCAAACCGATCTTATTTAAGAAGTGCTGTTGAACTTCAGAAGATGAATATATCTTCAGTATCAATAACTTCAGCAAACACCCTATTCTGCAGTCACTACTGTTGATTCTCTAGAGCTTGTGTGCTTGTGCTACCAAATATTTAAAAAAAAAAAAAAAAGGAAAGTATGGTCCTTCTTCAGACACTCTCTCACACACAAGCCCTTCTTTTGTGTTTTTCCTTCAGCTGAGACCTCATTTCAGGGAGATAGATGGGGAATGAAGAGATGAAGAGCACAATTCAGTAACCATTGTAAGCATTTCATCTATATTTAGGGAAAAAAATACCAACTTCCTGCGCACACAGACAATTCAGAACCTACTTTGAGGCACTTTGTCAGACAATATATTAATGGAAACAAAGAAGAAATGAAGTGGACCTACATGAGCAGTTTAGTTCAGACCTGGAGTGCTCCCTGAGGACATGCTGGTTGTCTTCAGTTACTGACCTGTGCCCAAAGGCAAGGACTGTCCTGGGGCACACACGGAAAATTTCTTTTAGTTGAATGCATATGACCGTATGTATTTTAATGTTAGGAAGTCTGCAGCTGCCATAGACTGTGGTGTTTGCCTACCAAATTCAGAAAAGCAGTCATTCAGCCCAGTACAGGTTTTAATTCCCGACTACACTCAAAATCACATGTGCCAAATCAGTGAAGCCCTATACTTACTGGTCTCAAAACCAACGAGTTTGAAAGATGTGCCTTGGCTTTGGTAAGAAAAATCTTTGTTTTTTTCTTGCCATATAAACTCAGAAGCTTTTAACATATTAAAAAACTACCAAGCTAGAAGCAGCAGGTGAAACCCTCCACTGTGTGGACACTTCGCACAAGTAGGACTGTTCTGACTTGGCACAAGAGTGAAAGTCACTATTTTCCAGTTTCGCCATTAGTGTTGAAGAAGGAGCGAGTTTGGCCTGATGCTTGCTGGCATGGTATGTTTACAAGGAGGTTCATCAAGACCTTTTAGCAAGAGCTTGTTGAGAAGAGCACCGAGTAACTTAATCACTGGCCACGCATGGAGTTACAGACCAGGCTTGAAGCGTTCATTTGTCTTTTATGTTATGGATAGAAATTTTAATCACATCTATGTTTATTCTGCTTTGCTTTAGTATGTCTAGATGAGAAAATAACTAGAATGATAAGATGATAGTGACAAAACAGACAACCACTCTCTAAATGCTTTTCTGCGCTTCTAAAATAAGGCACTAAAGCTGGCAAAAAATGTTTCCTAGAGGTTCTGTTTTCATCATTCACCCCTCGGACAGTATCTGCAATAGCTCACAATGTTAACATCAGCCTGGCAATTCCTTTGATAGGTTTCATTTCTCTACAACACAGTTCTAAAGAATTTGCATCAGCAATACAGTATCCTGTAATTGCAGGGACCACAATAACACTAAGGTTCAGTTTGACATACCTGTGTTTTCCTCTGAGTTTTCCTCTACACCTCCCAGGTAAGTACTGTTCGCATATGCATCAGGAAAACAATTATAACTTGGGGCAGGGCAAAGCCCTTGAGGATTAAGGCCATCAACAGGAAGTATTTCGGATCAGTAACAAATCAAGGACTTAAAATGTGGATGCAAAATAGGACAGAACGTGCTTGGCAAAATTAATTTTTATCCCTGTCAGCCCCATTCGGATTGATGCCATCTTTCCTGTTACTAAGAGGATCCATACGTTCTTCCGACCACCAGCTCTGACAATTCTGCTGAGAACTATTTTTCCCAGAACATCATTATAAGTTTGCCTTTAAAATGAGTTATAAGTATCTAAGCCTGAAATATGCCAGAACGGCAGTTAAGGAAGTTCAGAAGAAGAGAAAAAGGTGCTAAGCCTGTCAAGCCGAGACAGCGGAGTGTTATGAATGCAGCTACCTAGAAAATCAGTCACGGGAGAAAGTTAAGCAAAAAGCAGCGCTCTTCTTGAGCTCCACGGTAAATCTGAGTGTGGAGTATTGACTGTCTACTAGAAAAAAGTTTAGAAACTTTTTACTGAGACCGTCAAATAAATTATTACGTGGTAAGCCCCAAAAATGCCAAGGTCAGGTAATCCTTTTGAAAAAATTTCCGGTAAAATTGCCACTATACGTTTGTAAATTTCCAGAAATAGCATAAAATTTAAAGCTGCACAAAGACTCCACTTTGAAAACTAACTGAGAAGCAAGGGATTCGGGTTCATGCAAATGCTCAGTACCAGAGTTTGAGCCCGAATAACTGAACAAAAAATGCATAAAACATACAGGATTATTCTTTCTTCAGAACATGTATCTGAATACACAATCTCTTTCAGAGAATATATTACCTCTGATTGGAAATGGAGGAGGTCGAGGAAGTACTGATCATTTTTTATTGTGGGTTTATTACCTGTATAAAATGAGCTGAAGGCTCCACGTTAAACTAATGGAAATGGATGACCACAGAAAACTCGTTCCAAGCAATGTCTTTGCTGATGGCCTCAGTAAACCTTTCCAAATGCTTGTAACTACAGAGAATACAAAATCTTTTCACTCTGATGGTGTTTTTTCCAGATAAACACATTTGTACATGACAACGCTTTTGGGAAAGCAAGCCTCAGCCTATAGATTAATCCCTCAGTTTCCCTGGGCTTCCAACTTCATTCACTACAAAACGATCGGAGGAAAGGGCAGTCAACGTGCTAAGGGGAAAATGTCCAGCTCCCCAGCAAGGGCATGTCTGGTAGATGTTCAGAGAGAATCCATTTCAGACCTCCCATAGCCGCTAGAGAAGACCAGTTAACCAGTCTCAGGAGTTCAGCTATGCATCAGGTTTGACTTACTTCAGGCTTTCTTCTCTGTTTGTTTCAAAAAGAGAAAACCAAACTGGTCGGGACTGCTGCAGTACCCGTACCCATTTTAGGGTGCAGGGAGAACAGAAGTAGAAATCTATATGTTTTAAAAAGAGGGTGGCTAAGGAGATTTTGCTTTCTTAGTGGTTTTCATCTGGAGCTAGAAATGCACAAGCAGGAAAGCATGTCCGGCTTATCAGTATAACAGCAAGATGCTGGCGTTTCTCTGTGGTTAAGTTTTCACTTCATACACCCAGATTGTAAAATCCTGAGTGTGAAATACATTGCTCTCCCACCTTTCTATAGAACTAAATGGGATAAAATCAAGCATTAGACCCTTTCAAAATTTTCAAATCAAAGTGCTTTAAACGAGAGCTGAATTAGACCATCTGGCTCAGGGAATTTAAATGACTTCCCACTCACATTTGGTATTTAACTATAATTAGACCACCAGATCTGAAACTTTTCACTAGGCCAACAAAAGTGCCATTACCCCCTTTGTCCTGCATTTCTGTCCTTGCACATCACCGTGCAGTCCCAAAAGTACAGCTCTACCGTTCCCCTGCTGTCCACAGTATACTTTCACAAGAAGAAGTTGGAAGTCTGAAAAGAAAAAATATTTTCTAAACCTGCTATTGGCTCCAAAAAGGAGTAGGATCAAGCTTCCTATGCAATGCAGCTCCATTACCCTGCAGCAGAGCAGCGTGAGGGATAAAAAGAGTCCTGTTAGGTGTAGAGGGCTGAGAACAACTGTAGTGCTGATCTACAGCTGAAGCGACACATACTGGCCATGGATTCCAGAAGTGGCATGTGATAACAAACGTGGTCACACATGTTAACGTCCATTTTTTATTTGATTTTACAGCACAGCCACCTCGTGACAGCGGGAATGACTATAAATACTCCTGTAATGAATATTCGTTGCCTCTCTGTATATGTATACTAGACACTGTATAGACTCATTTGCCAGTAACTTCATTACAGGGCATTTCCAAATTAACAGAGAAAAGAGTGATTTTTTTTTTTTAAGCTCTTTTTAGACCATTTTCTATATTTTTTTACAGCAATTCAGGTGTAAAAATGTGAGAACTTGGTAATTATCATGTGTTTAGGGGATTAGCTAGGCTTCTTTTCCTTACATTTGACAGGGAAATCAGCTTCTCGAGGCTGTGAAGTCTTCAGTGATACAATGCTCCTGTGTGTGTCGTCATGACTTTGTCATTTTTTTGACTGCAAAGCAAATCAAAGTTCCTTAGATTCTTTAGGGGCTTTTTTTTCAGGATGGTAAACGAATTAAGAAATTTGCTCTCCTGCCAGTCCAATGGCAACTCATCAAGGTACCACTGGGGAGACTGATGTTCAAGCTACAAGCAATGAAAAATCCCACAGCGAGACCTTAGAGCAAACATGACCCGCAGCACTTACCTTACATGGATCTTTATTGGGTACATCCTGCAATATTTAGGTAATAAGGCAAGACTGTCTTTTGCTCAGGACAGATTCTTCAGTTCTTTCTGAGACAAAAGTGCCGTTTACCAGACGACGAGGAAAAGACATGCAAATTGCGTAACGGCTTCTGCATTCTGCTTCTGAATCACAAAAATTTGTAGAGAATGGGCAAAAAAAAAATATCTGGCATCCCATAAATCATTCTTTGCATTGGAACTAATACAGAAAGAGTTTCTTCTTTTATCCTTAAGCCACCACATCACATTGTAATGACAGACTTAATCAGAGAACTCGCAGCATGCTGCCAGTCTATCCCGGTCCCTGCTGTCGCTAACAAACACGTCTGTTTCTGTCAGAAGTGTGGAGCTACTCAAATCCTGATTCTCTTTGTTGCTTAGCCACAATAACCTTTCTTTCCTGACAGTTAACATACAATAAATATTTAAGGTATGTAATAAAGACAAGACAGCAGATTTCTCTAGTACTTTCCTTTGTACTGCCTAAGAACCTGTTATTGAGAGTCCCGGCGTCAAAGCAACAGGGAGAGGATTTCTCTCTCCTGACACTGGGCTTCCTAGTGACATTTGTTTCAATATTGTGGGGTGAAATCCAAATTTCTTTTGTAAGTAAGTAGTCCAATGAACCTACAGCTATTTGCTCCTGAATGGAGAAATAAAATGAAACTTTTAATCGCAGATTTATTATAAGGACAGATCTGTAGTGAAATAAATCAAGTAGAAGGGGAAAGAAGCTGGTTATTAAAACTATTAGCAGGCAGGATGCATAGACACAAAATACAGTGACATGGAAAACTTAGAAGTAAGTTTCACAAATACGGAAATGGTAAAAAACCCCAACAACTGATTTCTAAAAGAACGATATCGTGTTTTGGGCCAGATCAGCAAGAAGTATCGATATACTAACAATTATGGTTTAGAATAAAATTTTGTTGGACAGTAGTGATGCATGAACTGTAGTAACCCTTGACAAGTGCAGCAGTTTTCTTATATTTTTGCGTTCAATCATAAATGGCACGTGCTATACAGAACAGTTCTATTTTGCGGGGAGGGAAGTCTTGTGAGTTTATACCAACTTTTGGCCCATCAGTTCTCTCAAACTTCTTTCTGCAGCTCTTATCTCTTCCCTATATCCCCTGTCTCCACCTAAAAAAAAAGGAAATAAAATAAAATAATCCCCCAAACACAACAAAAGCAATGAAACCGCTACTGCTGTCTCCTCATCCACGTCTTGTGCGTTACACGGGAGCACAGTCACTATATTCTCACAGCATTTAAAACATCTGTCTTCTCTTTTAATGACGTTGTGTAAAAGCCACAGCACAGTCTTCACAATCCCATCCAAATGAACTAGTTATTAGGCTATTTGGCAAACTTTCATTTTTCTGGGACACCACTCTTCTTTTCAAAAATATAAAAACGTTGAGCTAAAATTCATAGCTCAGCCTTAAAAAATTTGAGTCTATCTAGCTGTTGGCATTTCCTAGCTGGGAAGAATCTGTTTATTAATTCCTAATAGACATTATTCTCTGGAATTCACCAAGGGCAGGGCAGAAGCTCACATCAAATAGCAACAACAAGTGTCTGCTTCACATCTAAAGCAGGTGGTTGTTCTGATTTGTGTCACAGCAACACATGGATGCCCCAGAAAGATCTTGGCTCCATTTCAGTAAGTGGTATTTAAATAATCTGGGCCCTGAATAATGCATACTGTCATCTAGTACTCTCTAACAGGAAACAGATGAGGAAGAAGGGCTGGCATGTGCTAAAACCCATCCAAGATCAATGACAAACAGTGATTCCGATTTCCATTTCACAGAATCACAGAATGGCTGACTGTGGAAAGGATCTCTGGAGGTCACCTTGTCCAACCCTCTGCTCAGGCAGGATCACCTAGAACAGGTTGCTCGGGACCACGTCCAGCTGACTTTTGAATGCCTCCAAGGAAGGAGATTCTACCACCTCTCTGGGTTCACTTCAGTGCTCTGTTCTCCAGACACATTATGATGCTCACTTAAAAAAAAAAAGCGTAAAAAGGAAATTAATTTTTTTTTAATTTGTAATGAAACTAAAAATAAAAAATTTCCCAAATAATTTTGTTATGGGATTTATTATTGGTTTTTGGGCATTTTCTATGTGATCGGGAGCAGAACTCAAATACAAATATAACATTGATCGTTTTTTCCAAGCTACTGCACAGCACACATTTAATATTTAATACACTAACACACAGTATTTTGCACGAGTTAAAAGCAAAATGGGCAACTAGGAAATTATTTAATTTTACCAAAATCTGGAACATATGCCACATAATAAAAACTTTAATTACCACAGTTATTACTTTTTTTTTTTTTTGTGTAGAAACAAGGCTTTCTTGTTTGTGTACTGCAAAGGAGAATTTATGATCACTCTTTTCTAAGGAAAAGAAGCTAAAATTTATCTTCTGAGCAGCAAACACATGCATGTAATATTCTGTTTGTTCTGTCATCTAGTGTTTATCCAAGAGTAGTCACCACCACAGCCCTTCCGGACTCAACTCTTCCCGTTCTGAAGTTAGTACCTGTAGCATTATCCTTGTCTACTGAAAATTTTTATTAGACAATGCCTTCAGAGAGAGCATTAATCATAAACCTGATCCTAACCCTGCAAACTCAAATAAAATTAAAAGAATAATGTAATTACCTTTTAATTACATTGAAAAGAAGTTTCATATTTTCCCCTCAAAAATGAAGATGAAAAATTCTGGTGTCTCGGAGTTACTATAATCAAGAATATACCTAAATCTACAGAATGCAGGAAGACACTGACACTTTTGTACAATGACGCCTCAAACTATTCTATATCTGCACGCCAAATTGGTATTTTCTAGTGGACTACAGAGTAGCAGAAGACAGAACAAATCCGAAGAACAAACTGTGTAAAACAACACCGCCACCATGTGAACCACCTTTGGTCATTCCACTCCAAGCAAGCAAGCAAATGGGAAATGGGAAGGGGCATGACCAGGGGGAAAAAAAAGTCTTTAAAGAAAATTTAACAATTATTTCATAGGTAGAGTCCTGTATCTGAAGAAACAACTTCCTAAAAATGTGTACTAAAAAGCAAATCTGAAGGCAGTACCAATCTTTCTTCTCTTCCGTGCATTGACACTCATATTTGGTCTTATAAATGACTCCCTAAAGAAAATAAGGACCCCAAAAGGGCTAAACAAAAACAATTAACTCTTAACAATTCTTGGGACAGATCTGTCTCCTTTCTCTGCACGGTCCTTGTGGGGACATAAACAGGATTTGACCTCAGCTGAACTTGGCCTTGTCCCTAGATACATGCTTTGCACATTGAAGAAATGTACTTAATTTGAAATGAGCAAATGCCAAATGAGAAAATTTTGAGGTTTGACTCTAAGAAGTAAAGGAGTTTGGCAGCTATTGAAAGCTTTCAGGTCTGGAAATTGTAAGAGAGAGTTTCCAGATGAGATTCGCAGTATTTCCTAGTGTTAGCAAGGCTAACGATAAATTCAAGTTAGTTCTAACATTGCCAGAACAGTCGCTATGGCATTATACTACTTCCATTATGGGATCTGGCAGACGGTGGTAAGTGCAGTTACCCACAGACTTCTTTTTTAAATGAAATTAAAGTAAGTATGAGATACACATTTTTCTATGTATATATTTTGCCCTCTAGAAAAAAAAAAAAAAAGAAAAGAGGGAAAAAGAAAAAGTAATAATATCTCTTAAAATCGCTTTGGTTAAAAAGGCATTAATTACTTTTTTTTTTTCCCCCCAGTAATAAAAAAGTCATATAAATGTGTTTCAAATAAACTTTTAGCATTTAACCAAGACTGAAATAAAATACAGGTTCTAACAGGAGTGGGGTATTAAATGATTCCTCATGAAAAAATAATACTACATTTGAACTGCTATAAAGGTCTTTTTCTTCACAAGCATGTTAGACCAAATTATCAGTGACTCCTTTATGCCAGTCAAATGCTATTAACATCAAAATGGAAAGCTTACTATTTTTACATCCATTTTTTAATACTACTGGATGAGATCCTTAAGTAAGATGGTACACAGAATACCAATTCCAGCCAATAGGTCATGTAATTTTTTTTTCCTGATGGTCCAGATGCGGCGTTCCCAGTCCTTTTATTCAGCCAATAAAAGGAAAGGGCAATAAGCCCCCCAGGAGTTCTTGCCTAACACTAGGCACTAGGCTTTCCTTTCAAGAATTTACAATGAAGGTCAACAACAGCAAGATGTATGGCCTGATTATTTGGACTTTTTGTAAAGCATTTGACCATCTTCCACTAGACATGCCTTCTTTCAAGGAACAAGCCAGAGGAGCAAGCGTGACAGCAAAGAAAAGGTGGTGTAAGAGGGAAAATAATACAGTGTGAAGTACTTGTAAAAACATTTACTTTCTAAGTCAATGTGTAGTTCCCCAAGAAGTATAAAGTTGGCCACCTGCTGCTGCTCAAATCATACGTGAAGGGTCTTCTGCTTAAAGAGATCTGTTGAGCGCGTGAAATACTGAGATCAAGAGCAACCTTGGAGCCTTCTGACTGCTGTTGCAATTCTTAGAAGACTGGGATTATTTAGTGGCAAAAGAGATACAATGCAGGTGGAGAATAGATCCAGATGCGTGGAGAATTGACTTGTGCAGCAGATAGCTATTAGCTGTGATGATTTTTAAGAGATAATTGACTAAGAGAGCAGAATAACAGTGAACGGGCTCTTCTCAATGAAAAAGAAGTCTCCCCACTAAAGTCACATTTGAAAAAGGGAATAGCATATTACAGTTTGACACAGTTAGAGCAGGTATAATGGAAAGTCATATCTGCTCCCTCTATAGCCAAGACTGTTTCTTCAGAGGATGTGTTGATCGCTTCATGAGCCTGCGGAGAAGATGCCACTTGAAGGGTGAATTGTAGGACAGGAAGGATGTGTAAAAGCTCTCTCTGTAAATGCTTTTATAGCTCAAAGATGACTGAAATTCTTTTTCTGGAGCAAGACGCCTGAGTAATGGCTAGAAGCATAGCTACAGGAACTAATTTTCTGCAAAGAGAGGCAGTCTTATTAATGTAATTAAAGGCTGGGGGTTTGTGTGTGTGTAGTCCATGTGTTGACCTTCTGAATTTACTTTAGGGAAGAAATGACAGTATCTCATTTAAAGACAGTATCTGGTCTGGTAAGATTCAGAGGGAAGAGCTCAGATTACCACTACAATTAGATCATACATTGAAGAACGTGTTGCACTGAACAAACAGAAAAAGTAACTATTCTCATAACTGTTCATCATTTTCATTTGTTTCCTTCTTTATTATTTGCCAGGTAGTGTCTGCTAGATAGCACTGATTAGGAATAACGCCTTTTACTAAATGACAGCTGTTACAGTCCTCCACAGGGTAAAGGCAAAGCCCAATGGACATCAGTGCCTTTGGTTCAATGTGTCCCATTTAAGATATGTTGATGTTCTCATAGTGAGTCAATTATTATCTTTAGTGGCATGTGAAATTGCTCCTGCAGAACTGAAGGGGATTTGACAAACTGATACTCACTTACTCTAAGGCACTTATGATTTTATCATACTCTTATCATATCATATCATATCATATCATATCCCCACTTTATCACCTTTACTAAAGGACTGAGCATCCCAACCTGTTTATCTTCTTCATATGAATCAGTATTACCTTTGATCATCCTCATCATCCTTTCCTATAACTTTAATACTCTTTGGAAACAGGAAAGACACAGAGATCAGCACAGAGAAGCAGCAGCATGTGCTTATACAGTGACATAAATTATGTTCTTTGTTTTTTTTTTTTTTTTTCTCTGTTTCTTTCTATTCTCCCCCAACTAATACCTGATATAATTGGCTGGCTTTGACTATCATTCAAGTGATAGTTTGAAGAACTTTGTGTATACATCTGTTCTAAGTAATTATCCATTTCTGAACCAGTAATGTTTAATTTAGATCTTACCCTGTACGTAAAGTTAGTTACTAAACACTATTTTATATTTCAGCAATGGGGAAAAAAAATTCAGCTCACACCTTCCCAACATGTACTGTTGAGTGGGAAATTGTAAAGCTACAGTCTATGAGGTGGGCTGTGAAAACCTGGGAAATATTTCAGCTCTGACAAATAACTTAAGCCAGGATGTAATATAACATTGGATCACATATCTCTGCCTAACTGCAGCTGATATTCTTACTAAATGTCTCTTAACTTTCAGTTGGGATGATTTCAGACTTAAACTCACCTTGAAACTGGATAATTTATCTCATTTCTTAGCAACATAGCTATGAAAAAAATTCAGGGAGCTCTGGAAATTTCACTGTAGTGTTTTGATACAGTAGTCATTTGATGACATCAAGCTGAGTGGTGCGGTTGACATGCCCAGGGACCGGATGCCATTCAGATGGACCTGGACAAGCTTGAGAAGTAGGCCCGTGTGAACCTTATGAGGTTCAACAAGGCCAAGTGCAGGGCCCTGCACCAGGGTGGGGGCAACCCCCGGTATCTATACAGGCTGGGGGACAAAGGGGTTAAGAGCAGCCCTGCTGAGAAGGACTTGGGGGTACTCATGGATGAATCCTGGGCAGCATCAAAAGAAGCGTGGCCAGCAGGTCGAGGGAGGTGATTCTGCCCTTCTACTCTGCTCTGGTGATACCCCACCTGGAGTACTGCGTCCAGCTCTGCGGTCCTCAACACAGGAAGACATGGACCTGTTGGAGTGGGTCCAGAGAGCCACAAAAATGATCCGAGGGATGGAACACCTCTTCTGTGAGGACAAGCTGAGAGACTTGGGGTTGCTCAGCCTGGAGAAGAGAAGGCTCTGGGGAAACCTTATTGTGGTCTGTCAATACTTAAAGGGGACTTAAAAGAAAGAGGGGGACAGACTTTTTAGTAGGACTTGTTACAACAGGACAAGGGGTAATGGTTTTAAACTGAAAGAGGGTAGATTCAGACTAGCTATAAGGAAATTTTTTATAATGAGGGTGGTGAGGCACTGGAACAGGTTGCCCAGAGAGGTGGTAGATGCCCCATCCCTGGATAAATCCCAGGTCAGGTCGGATGAGGCTCTGAGCAACTTGATCTAGTGGAAGATGTCCCTGCTCATTGCAGGGGGGTTGGACTAGATGGCCTTTAAAGGTCCCTTCCAAACCAGACCAGTCTATGATTCTATGATCATTTTAAAAATTTTTGGTTCCTGGATTCAGCTGAAGGAAATCACTGAAGCCATTGCTTTCTAAGCAAAGTAACTGACATACTCTAATGTCAGCATTCTTAATGTGGAAAAAAAAAAACAACAAAAAATTGATAATTAGGTTTAAGACTGATTACAATGCATAACTCTCAACATGTAATTTTTTTTGGAAGCGTTTTTGTCACAAAAAAATGCTACACCAAAGGAAAACTGCAACTTTTGACCTTTTTTTTTGTGTAAATATGCTGCAGTATCATTTGTTTCATCCCAAGGGAGAGTGACCGGAATCTCTCCCTGTGTGGAAAATGTAGCTTTGGCAATTTACAGATATTTGCTCCGTGAGCAGGTGTAATCCCAGACATATGGGTTAAAGCTGGCGGGGGGGGGGGGGGGGGGAGGGGGCAAGAGCGGCTTGGGACTTTCTCATCCTCACTAGGTGACTATTTTTCAGAACTCTGCCTTGCTAGTTCACTATTTTTTAGACTTCTGCCTTGTTTTTTCTCCCCTTTGCTATAATGTATTTATTTTTCTAACAATAACATGATCGAGAGCACTTTAAAAAGGAAGTTAACAAGAAAAAATAGAAAAAAGCTCACAAGCACAATATTTCTTTCTTTTCTGTGCTTATAGTCCAGCCAGGAGAAACGGAAAGCTGTCACAGCTGACAGAGCAAATGTCTTCTATGAAGATAAACTACCGAGCCCAGAGAGGCCACTGTTATGGGACCATCCAGTTTGCATAACCTCACTATGCAAAAAGAGAAGAATCTTTCCCTTTCGTCCATCACGCTCGGGCAAACAGCAGCAGCAGCAGCACTACCATAAAGCCCTGAGACTTATGCGAGTCCCCTTCGGCAAATCTTTCCTCTGTGGCAGAGCTGATCCCTCTGTGGTCAGGTCTCAACTCAGCTACATCAGCTGCACGGGAGCAGGCAGGAGGGTAACAGAGACGAGACGTACCCGGCAGTAGCGGTTTCCAAAACCCTGCGCTGCTCACGATAGCGACATTCACCCTCTTGTGTCAAAGGAGATGGGGGCTGCTTGACAAGGATTCTGTCGGCTCGTAGAAAAAAAAAAAAACAAAAACAAACACCTATCCCTGTACAGCAGCAAATAATAGGAGTTTTATGCAATTTTATTCCTGCTATTGAGATTAATAGGCCTTTTTTTTTTTTCCCCCATTGTTATGGAGTGGTATTCAAGGAGCAGTGGAGTGGGAGAGAATTTAAGATAAATTGACCCCTAATTAACAGTAAAAGACACATATTACAAATTTGAAAGGGGAAAAAAAAAGACCTTCTTTCACTCACTTTCTCATAATAATTGAAATCTAAATGTGGCCAGAGAACAGTTAACCAGACAGCTAGTGATTAAGGTGTAAGTCAGATCTATGAATCATAGGAGTGAACAGTAAATTAGAGGATCTACTCATTACCTGTTTGGCCTTAAGATGTACTTTGTGCCAGCACTAACAGTTATTTTATCTTTACAAAACTGACACAGGAAATTTACATAGATGGCAATGCTTTTTCTGCCATTATTGCTGATTTAAATGAAAGTTACTATGCAGAGAGATACAACAGCAATGCCATTTCACTACATAAAAATCAAACTACCTTAATGGACAAGATATACAACTTTCAGTGGCATTATGCCACTTTTACATCAGAATATAAGTAAATTATCATTTGTATAAACAACTCTGGACAATTCCCTGCACTGAGTCAGGCAAGCTTTTGCAATGGATGTACTAGATTACATCTGAGAAAACACCTGCTATAATCTTCTTCTTCTGAGCAACTCTTTAACGTGCCAGTAACACATCCTCAGCTTCTAGGCTGGTCAATGGTGCAATTGCTACAGATGCTTTGTGCCAGGATGCCACTGTGGGAGCTGAACTCATCTCAGCGCTCACATGTAATTTCTGATGTGAATGTTATGCCATAAAGTTACACAGCCTAATAAAAACACGTGTGGGGGGAAGTTATGAGGGGAAAGAGCAGCATAAGCAACAAATTTTTTATTCAGTGATAGGATCAGTCAGCTACTCAAATACAAAGATGCTGCCCCAACACTGTTTCTTTCTAATTTTTCTCCTGCCTTCCTTTCCTCTGAGCTTGCCTTACTTCCAGCATTACTTTTTTTTTTTTTTTTTAAAACTAACAAAATTGTCTTCTCATGAGCAAAGATTATACTCAGGTACATTTTCACGGCATAAATGAAAAGTGTCGGTAGGTTTTATTTACAAAATTATTGAGTAATCAGTCTTATTTAAACAGTGCATTTGAAGCTGCTGTGCCTTCAAAGGAGCCTCCTTCCTATGTTCTGGCAAGGTCTCTAGGGACAGATCCTAGAGCTCTTACTGCTGAAGGGAGCAGCCCTACTCAACATTTGATTTCCTCCTTACAGTGGAAACTAGTCTACATTTCCGAGCATATGGGGGAACTGAGGGAAGCAACTTCACTTGCACGTGAAGCAACATGGACTGGTGTCATCATCTGGTGCTGTTATAGTACCATTTCACATTGTGTATCCTCTCGTTTGAGTTACACTAACATATAGACTCGTGACAACCATTTGGTCACAATTAATTGCAGTGAAGACACAGCCCAGTGACATTAGCTTTGCACAAATCTTTTCATCACACTGAGCAAACATGAAAACTTCACAACACAAAATAAATATGTGAACTTCCATATAGATACAACTGCACTTTTCAGGTAGCTGCCACGGATGTTAGAGCAATAAGAATTCTTATGACAGTTTTTAACCATTTCAACCTCAATTTTAAAATGTATGTCTCATATGAACCGAGCATGTTTTCATAGTAATTTTTTACTTTGGGGGATTTGGCTTGGATTTATACTGGTGACATGTTTAAAATAATCTCTAGATTTTGTTTTCTTCAAGAATGAAAGTTTACACTAGAAAACAGATAAACAACTTCACACAGCAGATCTTGAATTAAAGCATGTTTCAGTTCCTTAACACTAATGCAGCACAATGGAACAGAGAGAAGCGTAGTAAAACTGAGCAAGCCCTGAAAAAGTTTTGCATAATGCTCAAAAGCAATTGATTTTGAATTACAGTATGCTTTCAAATAACTGCATTATTCCTGAGAAATAAGGAAGAAGAATCACAGCATTATGGCTGTGAAATGGGACTCTTACTACAGATTGCTATTGCTAGGATTTTATTTTGCAAGAAGAGAAAACCTCAGTAGTCTTTGCTAGCTTCCAAACAAAATCAACATAGCATTTTGGTAATCACTACTCAGGTTCTAACGCCCCAAACTTGGTAAAAGTTGGTGTGGCCCTCCAGCCTCCTCAGGCACATGGGAATCGTAGAATAGAATCATAGAATTGGTTAGATTGGAAAAGACCTTTAAGACCATCGAGTCCAACCATTAACCTAGCACTGCCAAGCCCACCACTAAATCATGTTCCTAAGCGCTACTTGTCCACACCTGTTAAATACCTCCAGGGATGGTGACTCCACCACTTCCCTGGGCAGCCTGTTCCAAGGCTTGACAACCCTTTCAGAGAAAATTTTTTCCTAATATCCAAAATAAACCTCCCCTGGTGCAACTTGAGGCTGTTTCCTCTTGTCCCATCACTTGTAACTCGGGAGAAGAGATCAACCCCCACTGCGCTACAACCTCCTTTCAAGTAGTGGCAGAGAGTGACAAGGTCTCCCCTGAGCCTCCTTTCCTCCGGGCTAAACAACCCCAGTTCTCTCAGCTGCTCCTAATAAGACTTGTGCTCTAGAACCTTCAATCAATCAAAATCAATCAGAAGCACTGCAGTTACAGTAGAAGAGACCCAAACTCCTCTTCTTCATGGGGACTAAAGTCCAGTGGACTTAATCTCACCAAAATCTCACAGGAATGTAAGCCTGTAAGGTAAACAAACTATGGAAAGGGAAAGGAATTTGAGAGTCTTTGTAAAATGGGTATCTGATATCAATAGCAAGACTTACAGAGCACACTCTCAGTGCCTTCTGCTGTCTATAGCCAGCTGTTTTTAAACTGCACTTGCCTGACAAGCAGAATAATTACCCTAATTGGAGGGATGTGCATTCAGACTGCAGGATGCCCTTTACAAAACAGTTTACAAAACAGCTGTGAATGCTATGGGCAGACAGGGACAACAGGCCACCTCTCTGCCCATCTTGATTTCAACTGATAAGTTTTGACCATCTTGGCAAAAATGGCATAGGCATGAGCATGAGTTTTGTGGTTACCCTTGTCTAAAGTTTTAATCAAATTTTTCTGTGGGGTCATGTGGAAAGCTGGTGAAGAGATGTAAAATGTTCTGTGTTATCAGAGTTGGAGCTGTTCAGCCTGAAGAAGAGAAGACTCTGTGGAGACCTTACAGCAGCCTTCCAGCATCTGAAGGGGACCTACAGGAAAGCTGGAGAGAAACATTTTACAAGGGCATGTAGTGATAGGATGAGGGTTAATGGCTTCAAACTGTAAGAAGGGAGATTTAGAATAGATATTAGCAAGAAATTTTTCACTCTGAGGGTGGTGAGGCACTGGAACAGGTTGCTCAGGGAAGTTGTGGATGCCCCAACCCTGGAAGTACTCAAGGCCAGGCTGGACGGGGCTTTGAGCAACCTGGTCTGGTGGGAGATGTCCCTGTCCATGGCAGGGGGGCTGGAACTGGATGATCTTTAAGGCCCCTTCCAACCTAAACCGTTCTATGATTACTGACGTTAGAGCACAGAGATTCTTTTTAAAAATAGGCAAGCACGTATCACTCGTAAAACTCACCTTCAGGAGGACAGACAGATATTGCACAGTAGTCTCTTTTTCAGGATTTGGTTCAATTAGCATCTGAAACACAACAAAAAATTCAAGTGGAATTGTCATCTTTTAGGCTAGGCAACTCTGTTCCCCATTCTTGCTCCGGTTCCTTAACTTCAAAGAGTCACTTCTACTGCCATTTCACTGGATGAATTAACAAGTTAGCAAACTGTACCCACGCTGCACAATGAGTACAATTGACACAGTGTTAGCAGAGATCTACTCATGACAAAGGGTTACCCTATTACTTCAGCATGTCCAATATGGCACTTGGGTTTTTTAAAACATTTGATATTTTAATTTTAATTACTTACCCAGTGATAACTGTTTAAGTTGGAGATTCTTCCAATCCATTACATTGGTTGGACTTGATGATCTTCCAACCTCAGCAATTCTACGAGTCTACGTTTATCCCCCCCATCTGTTTCTCCAAACAGAAACTTGGTGACAAACTACTTAAGTCTCCACTGAACTAGCCGCAATAAAATTGTGGATGATTTGCTACTAATATGTTTAGATTAGTGGAAAAACTGTAAAAAGGATTACTGTATTTCAAATGAATTTGTGCTGCCACAGATCAAAATCCAATTTTTAAAAGCTTTTAGTAATTAGAAATATATACACCTTTCTAATGAAGAAATCCTGTAAATAGACATTTTTCAATTTCCTATGAAACATAAAATTAATCCACTTTCTGATAAAGTTTTATTTTTGCATCTGGGCAGTGAATACTTTAGTAATAATAAAAGAAATCCAGTTCTTGTCCATGTGCATGAAACAAGTAAAAATTGTCCTACTATCATTATGGTCTATCTTTCTCAGTCTTGTACAATAATCCAATTTTTGTATAAGCAAACTAATGACACTAATCCATTTGCAGACCTATGCAGCTTGACCTGAAATATTACCTTCAAAGACTATATAATAATTGATTTAATTGAACTCAGTATTCCTTACTTTTCAGTGAATCTGAGAACTGTAATTCCAAACATTCTCAGAAGAGAACAAGGATTAACCGCTGTGTCCGAAAATCTCCACATTTATATCAGTATCTTTGCATGTTTATAAGTACATATATATGTGCACAATTATAAGATCAAGAAAAAACAACAAGATGACAGGAACACTGTAAAAATAATGAAGTTTTAAGGTCAGGGCCTCCCTACTGCTTTTTGCCTGACTGTTCTCATGAGGACATACTTCTGTGCAAATTTTTGCATATGATGGAAAGAAGGATAAAGATTCCGAATGGTTTAGTTATTTAGCCATTTTAAATTATCAGCCTTTGCCTTTATTTGTTCTACTTGATCCTGATTTTATGCATTTCTGCTGCAGTGAAGTAGTTTCCAGTTCATTTGGTATCATGAAAGCCAATCAACACCATAATATTAATCCATACACAAATTTACCTATTTTTTTTAAAAAAGGAAGGATGTTTTCAAAGGAAGTCTCACACTATCGATCTCTTCTCTGGCTTTTTTCCCACGAATGAGACACAATACAAGTGTTGTTTGTTGCTGTTTTAGTTTTGGACCACAAAAATTCTCCAAAATAACCGTGACCCTCCACTGTCACCGCTGTCACTGTTCTTTAGTAAATTTAGCTATCTTGACTTACTTCTGACTTTATGATAGGTAGCTTTGATACTCAGGGATTAAAACTCATGCATATTCCCTCTTCCAGTTCAGCGGGGAATTTTCAGGGAAGAAAGAGTATAAACTTTTTTTGTCCTCTTCTGCATGACAGTTCATTTTAGAATGGTCTCCTTACTGTAATCCCATTAGGCTAAACACATTATGAATCGTCTTTCCATACTTTAATTCTCCTAATATCACAAGTTTTAATGAAATCCATTTTTAGTTTGTCATCTAGTGACCACTTGTAACATCAGAAAAAAAAACCCCACAACAGTACTTTCTACATCAGCCAATAATGACAACATTTTTTCTTTAGCTTCTTTATTTAAAATCAATTTATATATCAGTTAATTTCAGTCATAAGAAACTGTTCTCTGATAAAATCCCACTATATTGGAATGGTAAACTCTTATCTAATTTTATTTAAGAAAATAATACAACTATGCCCCACAAATTATGACAGAGTTTGAAAAGAAATATCTCTTTCTTTACTATGTAATGAAGACAATGTCATAAAAGTACATAACAAAGCTATAGAAAATTCAGGGAAAAATACAGAAAAATAAAAGCTCCCTATGGGTTTCGCCTTAGTCAAAAATTCTTTACTGGAAATAAAACATTAATAAACGGCTTTATACAAATAAATACATACTTTAATAGGTGAAATGTATCTGAAACATCAATTCTTCCTGTTTCAAAATTTCAAACTATGCAAAAAGTCAAAATGATGGGCTATACTGGCCAAAGGTTGGTTACAAGGGTCTTTATTTTGCAAACTATACAGAAACAGTAAAAAAGAAAATGCATTATACTTTTCAATATTACATAGGATAAACAATAAATTTATTATTTAATGTGTAGAAATTAATTCAAATAAGAAACTGATTTTCCTTTTAATTAACGATAGGAAACCAGTGATCCAATTTTGAAATTATACAACCTGTAGTATTACATTATACAGGTCACGTCAATTTTATTGTGGACAGAAAGCAATAGATATGATATGAACGAAGATGGTGGAGTCCCAAAATGTCTACACAATTAATTAACATGCTAACATAAATACAGTGATTAAAGTAATTTTCTCTACAGTCAAATCTTAAGTGCTACTCTACACAATAATTATAATCTAGTCCACATGGTAATTACATAACATTAGGAAAAAAATTAAAATAACCCATTTTCTTCATTCCAGCAGCAGTACCTATACTGGTATTAATTTGGTAATTGGGTGTGCTTAGCTATTGCCTAATATCCTATACTGGTATGCATGCTAAAACCTCTCTATTTCTAGTTTGCAAGGCACCTTTACAATACGTTCTCTAAGTTTCTGCACTAATAACGGAAAACAACATGAAAAAAGATAAAGATGCAAAACTATTTCCTGAATTAAGAAAATAAAAAGTATCATTATGCATTTATCAAAAACTACCTTGGGGTAAGTGCCAATGCTCTGAAACACAGTCATGTATAAAGGTAATATAATTTTAAGGATTTTTTTCCCCACGTAAAATATTTTATGCTAATCCGATTAGAGAAATACAGAGAAGCAACAAAGGGTGAAGCAATGTTTGAGTAAATAATGATAAAGCCTGTATGACCTTGACAGGAAAGAAAAAAAAAATTAAGGAAGGACAAGAAAACTTTAGAATTACAGAATTGTTGCTTGTCCATGCTACTGCTTTTGAAAAATCCTTTCAATAACCTAGCCATTTCCTAATAAAAAACATAACTACAAATGCAAACACAAAGGAGGACTTTGCTTTATTTTTCCCTCCTGATAATTTTTCTCCATACCTTTGGTTAATTAAAGGCTGGTGAGATGCTACTCGTGCACCAATGTTTTTCTACTGTAATACATTTTTGATTTATTAAATGGACAATTTGCAAAGCCCGCAGGGCCTAACACACTGACAGAACTAAAGTTAAGTTACAGTATGTGCTCTGAAGAGGACATGCACAGTTCCAAGTAAGGGCAAATATCTTTTCACTGGAGTTTTAAAGAGAATGGTTGTCTTTATAGTGTGGTTTTGCACATTTGTATTTTCAGTAGCACATAACATTTCTTTCTTCAGGCTAGACTTCCAATGTGTTTTCTTCAGCACAAAGGCATTTAAAAACTCAAAAGCACATAATATAATTATTCTCATTTAAACAAAGAAAGTCTATGACTCCAGCTGCAATGTTTGAAATAATTATACAAAATATACATGTTTGTTAGAATCCTTTTGATCTTGGAGAGCAAAGGGATTTTATGAAATGTCATCTTGTGAATTTTAGAAAGGTACAATTCCTGGACCCCCTAATATCATCAAATATATCCATCATGATCATCGTCATCATCAACATCATCGTCTCCTTCATCTTCATCATCATCTTCAATTTCATCTTCATCATTCATTATTTCATCTTCGTCATCTTCATCATCTGTCCATTCATGGAAATCGCCAGAGGCAAAATCACCTGAAGTCTCTAAATCAATAGCTAAAAAGGTATGATAGTTATAGAAAAGACACACAGGATACACTACAAATTTATAGTATAATATACGTAAGCATACAAAAGGCACACCGGAATATTTAGTTTCAGGACAATTACTTATTTTAAACTACATAGTGTGATATAGAAATAAAACACAAATAATACAAAAAATTATTTTGTCTTCAAAGAAAACTACTTCAATAGAGGTGAATTTCTCAATGTAAACAAAAGGAGACAAATTTTATAGATTTATGGAACTATAATGGCTGTCAGTAACATCTGAAAGAGAAATACGTCCAACTTGCAGAGGACAATAAGGACTACTGATAATATACACTGTCTATTGTTCGGTTCTTACATGTTATCTTGAACTATCTAGGACTGTCCATTTTTCCAGAAAGATCCTGGATTAGATGAACAATAGGTCTGAGCCTGTATGTCAAATACTGTGTTAAATTTACCCTTTGTTTCAAGCTATGTTCTTTTGTTGCAAACAAAGTGGAAAGGAGTAAGACATTTTTTTAAAAAAAGGAAAATATTTTATTGCCATTTTTTACAACTGGGACATCAAATAAAGGTGACATGGGTATTCTTGGAAGAAGGTGCACGGTGCTGCAGGGAAGGGAAAAATAAGGGAAGATTTAGTGTGCGAGGAACTTTTGGCAAGTCCCCCAAACATAAACTGAAAAAAAAAAAGGTCAAACTGAATTCACTGGCACGCTGATTACCCAAAGGGATTTCATCAAGCATTTTGGTGCTTGTCTAATGCTGCTCTAGATAATTAATTTTCCCTAGGTTTATATACACTATGCTAAACACACATATGAGGTCTAATAATAGCTGATACAGTGATAGGAGTTGCAAAAGAATAATGAAGTAATAACAATAATAAATTATAATTTTTCGTTTTTTTGTTTCAACATCCACATAGTTGGGTCCCACATCTGGTCTTACTGAAAAAAGTTAATCTGGTTGGTAAACGAAGGGAATAACACCTCCAAACCAAATGCCACAAAGGGTTCTTAACTTACCGCATTCTGCCGCACCGTTTGTTCTGGACCCCGTTACCTCATTACCGTATCTGTCAACACACCAGCACTGCCCTACGCCTCCATGGCACTGACTTGGTTTGTAATACCCATCTTCATCACATAAGGGGATGTACTGCCCTGTGATATATAAATATTGAATATTAAAAACTGCCTCTTGGCCAATGTAACAATTACAGCAGAAAGTAACTATCTTTTGCTGTTTCCTCGTTCCAGACTCTACACCGACTGGTTTACTATTACTAAATTAAGTTAAGCAGAAATCGATGGAATGTATCAAATGTAGGAGGGAAAATAACGCGTATCAGTCATGGACTGATTTCAAGAAATAAAGTGACCAATCTTCCCTTAAATTTTTAATTGGTCCTGTGATGCATACTCCTTACTCCCTGAACGTCTCAGTCAAGATCTTCGCTGTATTCTGGGGAAAAGGCTCATATGTAGCACCCAACCCTGAATGGGATGTTCTATAATCTGTGGAGTACAAACAAGTTTGAATAATAAGGGCCTCACCACAGCAGGCAAATGCAGTGTAACACGTCAATTTTATCAACAACAAATGCAAAAAAGAATGTTAAATTTGCATTTATATGCAAAAGACCTAGGCAATTCAGGCTCTAAGCCAAAAGGGTTCCCCATCCAGAGTACAAGAGACACACTTGGGGACTTATTTTGTGAGGCTGTGACTTGCCTAAGGCTGAATAATCCACTGTTTTTCATCTGGAACTAATGGAGACCTTTTGAAAGAAACATAAAATGCAGACAAACCCCATTCATATGAAAACATTTTGAAGGGTATCGTTATTGTTAGAAACCATCCTTAGCAGAAATACAGTTTTGACTACTTTGGGCCAAGCCTTTTATTGCAGCTTTCATACAGTGCCCAATAGTAAAATGAAGATTTTACATTTCAGTATTATTGACACAGTATAAACTGATTCGCAACAAAGATTTCAATTACTTAAAGAATATTACAAGTAAAGGATCAGCAGAGATACTAATTTAGGAGTGCCTTAGACTGTCCCCTCTATAACTGTAAAAACGTACCTTCTATTAGGGTAATAAAACAGATGTAATACCTTTTGGTTGGTAAGGTAATAAAACTAAGTTTAATAGCTTTCAAAAATTTCATAAATTTTGTTGCTGGAATTTACTGCGGTCTATCTTTGTTGGATTAATATTGATTTTATGTTGCTGTTTCACTAGGATTATTTATGTAAGCAATAAAACCTTCAAAAGAATGATCTATGGCTCACCTAGGAGTTTCTTTCCTCCTTGCTGCTTCTGAATGTTGCTGAGTTCTGTTTGGCAAGGTGGGTCTAAAATGACATAACAATGTTAAACAGATTACACGGTATCTAGGAGAGAAAGCGTATGACTAAGTTTGCAGTTTGCTACGTTCTAAGGTCACTAACTACTGAAACACGCTCACCCTGCACTAGTAGTCATGTTCTACGCTCTGAAATAAAAGAATTACTGCACCTTGCTGCAGCTCCAGAATTATGAATTAGAGCACCACCATGGATTTCTGCAGAAGGCCACTCCCAGTTAACCCAGCTGTAAACGAGCATCTAGTCACCAGTCTGGAGGATCGAGGAATGCTAGACCGAAATAGTAGCTCTATCACACCCTATTTTATCATTCTACAGAAATCAGAGTGTGACTGTGAAGCTTGCCTCATGTATTGGTTAGAAACAGGATGGTTCTTTTAATCCTTTCCCTTTTGTCCGTGTAAGAAGTCATGTTCAAGTTTTGTACTCCACGTACTACACTAAGAAAGTAAGAATTTTCTCCACTGAAGTCTGCAAGATTGTAATTCTGTTGCAACAACTTCAGACTGAATCCTACGGGTACAAAGCCCCGTGTTCAGCCAACTAAGTTAAAAACAGCGGTCAAACTTTAGATGGCTCTAAGAAGCAGAATAGGTATTAAAATTCAGCTTTCCGTTCTTCAGAGTTACAGCTTACTCCAGTTCTGAATCATTTAAGTTTCGACTGCAAGCAAGTCATAGAACGCTCCATGAATGGGAAGGAAATAAGACGTGAATGTGTATACAATACTGTTGAATAAGTGAAAGAATCAAAGACAGCAAAGTACTGATCTCTGAACACTGATACTGAGGACTACATTGGACCATTAGCACAAAGGCATTTCTCATTCTGAATCAGCAGTAGTATTACTGAGTTTACTCATGTGTCTTTCGCTTATACTGTTCCCAGACGATATTCTGGTAACTTCCCACTGAAATCTCACATTCTGTGATTCTTAAATGCATTTCCCATTTCAGCAGACTAATTATTTAGAATACATCTTTGCCATACAATTAACTCAAGGCTCCCTTCTGAACTCCCTTCCCTTCAGGGTTGGACTAGATGATCTCCAGAGGTCTCTTCCAACACTGACCATTCTGTGATTCTGTGAAATATAGTGAAACTCCTTTTTTCCCATGCAAACAGAAAAAAAAATATCTTCCAAGCTAGTTTGAAGATGAGTAAGACTGGCCTTGCTTATTGATGAAGCACACACTTAGACCAGAACCCAGTCACTGTTTGGGGCAATGGGTAGGCAAAAATCACTTGAGTGGCGATAGTCCAAGCAGCCTTTCCTGAATTCCTCCTAAAGGAAAACAAGAGTGCCCACCCTTTAGCCAGCTGAGAGCAGCACAAGATGTACAAAGGAGTGCAGGAACGGCAAGAATACATTATAATACATGGAGGTGCCTTTCTTGTGGAAATGCTCAAACTCTGGTGACAAATGCCTAGATGAACTGGGGATCAAAAATATATTTCTGGTGAACACAGAGCCTCTTGGCTAATATAGCCTAAATATACCAATAGGCCTTTGGCATTATTCATGAGCTCTTATCTAACAGAGTAAATAGAAACTGGAAGACAATAATAAACCCTGACTGACAGCAGGCTGTTAATTTCTCTTGGCTTTACATTTTAAATGCTGTTTACGTAACCCATACATTTAAACAAACTTAGAAACGTTTAGAGTAGCCTCAACCCTGGTGGGGCACATTTTCACACTATAATTATTCTTTTCAGAGTGAAGGCCTTAAAAGCAGGCTTTACTTTTAAAATACTGTTCACAGGACTCAGTGACAGAACAAATTTTCAAGAGAGGTCTCTCCAGACAACCAAGCAATTTTCTGTGTGTGCTCTTGAAAGCCACTGAGACTTGACATCATTGGGTGGGTATTGGGTGTTAAGTATTTGGTCTCCGAGTATTTGCTGAGGCTACATAAAGTTTTACATTTCTTGTTGTAACAAGTGCTTTGGTGATGATCATGCTCACTGTTATGCCAGAGATGTTCATTGCCTTTCAAAACTAAGGTTCTTGTCTTTCCTGATATTTAAAGCATTAAGCTCTTAATTGTACAACATTCTGAGGATCAATTATTTCTTAAACCAAAGGTATTTCCAATTAATTGGTAATCTAAAAAATGATAGTGATTTATGCACACAAGTCCCACAGGCTACAAAGATCTAAGATCATGGTGGACCTAGCAGTGATAGATTAATGGTTGGACTCGATGATCTCAAAGGTTCTTTCCAAACTAAAAGATTTGATACGATTCTATGCTATTGTATGCTATGCTATGCTATGCTATTCTGTCTTTCAAAGAAGATGGGAAATATGCTGAAGGAGAAGAACAAGTCAAATAGGAAAAATACGTGTATTTGGTTCTATGGGAAAAAATCCTAAATTAGAAACACAGAGTTGCACGCACGAGCATTAACACGTGGAAATGTAAAAATGATGGACTATGCCTAAAGAAAAAAAATATCTTAATTTACAGCTATAAATCTTAGGTGATATAATTAAAAATAGGAGTACCGCTAACCAAAGTTAACAAGGCAATATGAGAAAGTTACTTACCCAAAACTCTCTTCTTCTCAGAAGCTAGGTCTTCAAGATTCACAATTAAGCTTTGCTTCTCAGGATAAAAGCAGCAAAACCTCTTTTAACAATACTAAATCACTCTGGTGCTTAAAACTGTCAAAGAGAATGGCAGGCTAGAAGTTCAACCAATTCCTTTTGGTCCACAGCATATCCTTTTTCCTCTCTCCCCAAATCATAACGCTTCCCTCTATTTTCCAGTTAGTTCCTGAGTTTGGAAAAGCTTCCTTTTAGATTTCTGAACTTATTTCAATAAAAAAAAGCAGTATCACTGGACAACTTTTGGGAGCCTTGAGCCAAGGAGAAAAAATTCTTTTACAAAAATCAGTGTGGTGGCTTCCTTTGAAATAGAAAGAAATCTGATATCAGTCTTTCTGATAATCTTAATACAAATAAGAGACCTAATCATCTTCATCCTGAATCTACTTCCACAGATGTGGCAGGAATTGTCTTTCTGACAATATCACTGCATTGTTATGACTGATTCAAGAACCACTTAATAGTTCTTCAGTGCTCTGATGTACACCAGAGTATCCCATGGCCCTTGAGACATCAATATGCGGTTGTGTCAAGAGGTGCTGCAAGGCTAGTACGATTAAGCTTTGATTTACCAAAAAGAGGCACGTTAACAGAGCAATGGGAGTAAAACTGGTAGATTTGTCAAGAATGTCTAGGACTTTTAATAGACGTGTCTCAAGGAGCTGCTACCCACACAAGGAACCTCCAGCTTTCAAAGATTCTTCATCTGATTTGATTACAAAACAGTGATTTTCCATCTATCAAGTACATAATATTTGGCAGAGGCCCTAGCTTCTGGCATACGGTCCACTGCAGATTAGGCTGCCGTATTATGCCTTGCCTGTGCTTGGGGTCAAGTATTGCAATTGTTCTTGGACAACTGAGGCTTGAACTTTAGGGATTTGAGGCATCAATACTGCACTTCAATAAAATTTTCTGGGGACCTCAATTATGTGTTAAGGTATGTTACACCTTCATTTAGAACCATCTATAAACATATTTGAAGTCCTGCAATCTGAAAAGACCGATGAACAAATATGAATCACCGTAATTACCCTTCTTCTGTAAGATGGACTAGTTTTAAAGTCATAAAGATGACTTCTAGCCTTGACAGACAGAAAAACGTGTAAGAAGAAGGCATCTAGAGAAGTGCTGGACTAATAGATCCATGCAGAGGCCCACAGTAAAGAAATACATAGGTGCTAAGCTTCAATATTCCCAGCAAAATTGGGTACTCTCCTACTCTAAAGCAGCAATGCAGCAAAAAGAAGGCTGTAATAATGATGAAGTACTGGCAGAAAGAAATTCAACCTATAAAAAGGCCAACACTGCAAGTGTCTCAGCATTTAGATAAGCACTAAAGTATTAAGCTATCGTCAAACAACTAAGAAAATAATTTCTGAAGATGGGCACTGAAGCACTTGCATGAATGGTATTTGAAACTGGAGGGCAATAGCGACCAAAGCGTACAGGAACACTTGCAAAGAGCGCTGGCAAAGTGCAGAGTTTGAAGTATTGCAGAAATGCATGATAGAGTCTTGAATGCATCTCAGAAATACTAAACTACACCTAAAGCATAATAAGGCCAAAATAAAAATTGCAATGAGCACCAGTAAGCTATACGTAAGTCTTGAAGCATTAGTGAAGGTGGGACAGCTACTACAGGAAGACCTTTTCCTGAGCAAGAAAAATCTGACTTAAGTATTCATAAGAAGTTGCTTACATTGACTAGGAGTTGTGAATAATGCACAGTAAGGGGTCTAGTGTACTGTAATGCATCATGACAGACCTCAAGCAGAAAGAAAGAATGAAGAAGAGTTGCAAGTACTTGTCTGATCCTGACAGGCTTGAACTGTGAAGCTAAGACCAAAGAGCAAGAGGGCTTCCCAGATAAGGACTCAAGCAAATACTATGTATTTTAAAAAAGCACAATAGAATTTCTATCACAGTATGATATATACTGTTAATCAATAGCAGTGCTGTAAAACTGTAGGTCTGCCCAGAAAGCACCTACTAAGTTCAATTAATACAGAGCTCTCTCTACATGGCTTGAAGCATTCTGTGAATATCAACTTATTTTAGTAAACATCTGAAAGAAGCCAAGGAATTTCTCTACCTGGCCATCTCTTTGCTATTAAGAGCAAAGGTCTAGTTAAAGGTCCTGTTTAGCTTGTTCAGTCAAGTAAAACATAATCAAACACGAATATCTTACAAGGTTTAGCATAACACGGCAAATCATGAACAGAGAATTCAGCGGGTCACTAATACACTAGGAAGTTAGGACTCAGTTGTGGCAAGAGCTAATAATAAGATGTGAGAAAAGAAGACTATAGCTTTTTTTAATCCTTACACCTGCAAAAAAGAAGGAGAATATGGATTTTGTTGACAGTGTTAATTTGGAGGGATGGAGTGCATGCCAAACCTAAGGTTTCACCTCATTTTCAATGTTGAGAATACATATTTTTTACTATATGCTCAAGCACACTGTGGTATCAAAAGCTATCTGATATGTTTTAAATCAGCACCTTGTCACAACAAAATGGTCACAACCGTGAGGAAACTGGTAAAAAGGGAAGAAAAGCTCGATAATGTTGGATTCTGCAAGGGGGAGAATCAGTGTCACTGAAAGCTGGATTCCAGATTTCAAGCCTTCAGGGTACCATTAACATAATTCAGTAGTGTTTAGATCAGTCTTTACAATACCATCCTTGGGTTGTAGCGGTACGCTGAGCAAATATTTTAGACAAACAGTATTTATAGGTTATAGAATGCAAAACTACTTGAAACTAATCTGTTGACGTGCTTTCTTAATGCGCTGGTTATGCTGTACACACATATGAAATTAGTAGGAGAGCCTACTAATATTAGGTAGACAACCTTGGACCTTACAAGGCCATGTCTTATGTGCTGTACTTTCTCTGACAATTGAAAAGAATTATGTTGTCCTACAAAGAGTAAGACTGTTTATATATTAAGCTGAAATGATTGTGGTCACTTTTTTTTTTTTATTTTAAAGACAACCAAACAAAACATGTTATGTTCTTTAAAGTAAAGAACTACTTTATACTTCTTTACTGGGTTATTTTTCATTTACTAATTTTGTTAGTAGTACATACATGCTTATAAAAATAAAAGCCAAAATATTGTTCTACTATACAACAAACAAGGTGTTTTGAAAGATTAAATGTTAACTTTTTAACTACAAAGTTACCAAAGAAAAGAAGTCTGCTATTTACTACACATCTACAGAAGTAGAGCTTTATTTTTGTTCAGATTTACAACTAGTAGATGTGGCATGATAAAAATCTTTATTTCCACAGAAATCAGAGTCAAACCATAGACGCTGAGTGCTAATGGGATTTTATCACGAGACTTTTAAGGGCACAAATGAGATTTAAAATCTGATACTAAAATTTTCAAAAAGGCTGAACTGACTTTGCAAACTATCCACCAAATCAGTCTTATCTTTTAGAAGCAGAAATTGGACCCTGGTTGCTATTTATCCCTTTGAAAATCTCACTCATGTTAGTAAGAAAAATGAAGGGGCAATTCTGTCCAGTTTCAGCCAATATTTAGTGAGTCAATTCTTTGATTCATTAAAACCAGTTTGATTATATAATTCACATGATGTCTCACCTAGATCTAAAATTGTTCTATGATCTTCAGGAAAATAATGCTTATAGGTTGTGTTTATTTGTTTAACCAAATCACATCAGGACATTAACAAGAGATTCATCTAGGTATTAAAAATCAATTCATTTTAGGCCCAAATGACTGGAAATAACTTTATCCATTATGTTCATTCAGCTATTTTAATAGGCTCACAAAATAGAACTTGCTACTTTAGGAATAAAAAAGTTTATTTTATAATGAATAAAATAGATTAGGAAAGAAGTCATTTAAGTAATTTTGTTGTTTATTTTGGTCTCTTTCCTCTGCACACTGACTGGAAGTTGGCATGAGAAACAATATTGCTGTAAAAGCATTAGCCGCTGTTTTGCACTTCATTTAGAATCCTTGAATTTCTAGCAAGCCTTTCCATTTAGCTTGGGTTGTTTGTTTGGTTTTGTTTTTTGTTTTTTGGGTTTTTTTCCTTCACTTTAGGTATTCACAATAGGTCAAAAACCTTAGCACAAATTCACGGTAAAGCATTTAAGAGCTTGCAGTTCACTGTAATCTTCTTACTATGTTAAAAAAAAGATAAAGCACTACAAAAAGGTCAGTTATATACATATGCAGGTTGTTCTCATCTTTTACCTTGCTGTCTTTGGAAGCAGTAGCACCACTCATTGTTAGATATCAAACTGTCCTTGTATGTGTCACAAGAATTGAAGAACGCCCTGGTGCATGGCTCATTCTTGTCAAGGTAAATGCTTCCAAGTTCTGACTGGTCCAACAACAGGTCATAGTTCGTATCAAGCCTGTTAAACATCCAGCCAAGGGAGTCTTTGCAAATTGGCAAAATGCTGGTATCAAATCCTAAGAAGCAAAAAAAAAATAATCATATAGCAGGAAAGATACAGCAGCTGCTGAGCTCAACCACCACAAAAGAATACTGCATCATGGAAATTGCTCCAGTGGTACATAGATAGAGTACACAAAGAGTGTATGGTATTGAAATATTACGTATAAATTATATGTTAGCTTCATTTAAAAAAATCATTACATTAACCTGCTAAAAAAATTAATCCCAGTACCCGTCCCACAGATGGACACGGACGGGAAATTCAGAAACGGCCAGGCCTCTGGCCTATGTAGAAGATGTGAGCTGCATTTGATATACACACATGTTTCTTCCCGTTCACGTGCTATGGGTCATCCCACAGGCTTATGGCGCATGTGGCTAAGCAGCTGGGTATACTTCCTAACAGAGAATGAGATGTAGTGCTACTACATACTACTCTTCTAAAAACCTTTAAGCTGAAATGAGATTGGAGAATTTGTCTATAGGAAAGTTGACATGAGAGCACACAGGAATTCTACTGCTGTTAAAATCGGCCTGCCCGCCTTAGTTGTTCTGGATCTGAAAGTGTTTCTATACTGCTAAAACAGGTCAACTAGGACAACACAGTAATCAGATTCAGAAATCAGTAGATTTTCCTTTACGTATATATGTAGGTGGGAATGCCCATGCTATGGCTGACCATTTCAGACAGGAAAAGAAGAAAACAGATAGCATCAAAAACTCCCTGTGGAAGTCAGACGACCCCATAAACACCCCTTTCCCAGAAATCCAAAATTAACTATGACTTTGTCAGGGCAGTCTCACTTTTTCTTGCTCACTGTTGATCCTGCACATTCATTATTATTTCTGCTTGACAGAAAGAAAAGGAAAAAGCAAAAAAAAAAAAAAAAGCCATTTTATATTTATGATATTTTTGATGCGTTTAACACAATTAAAAAACATAGCTAAGCATTCAACCAATGGACTCTCTCTTCCTTCCTCTCCAGCCCCTGATAAAAAGTCAAGAGAAAACGACTTATTTTTTTGTGGGTTAGTAAGAGCAGAGAGAGACGGGAGCAGACTGAATGAATAAGGATACACAGTAGATGTGTTATTCAACTTTTACAGATAAAGTTATCAAAATTATTTAAAAGGTGTTTCCGATTTGAAAAATTCTGGAAGGTTCCTCCACCTTAAAACATTTTGTCTAAGGATGAATGTTCAGTACAACATTATTTACCTCTAAGGCTGTGATCCTGAAAGCCTCTTATCACTTTCCAGATATCTCTCTTTTCTTTCCTAGTCCTGCTTTTATCTAGACAACCTCCTCAAGACCTTGGATTCAGAAAGAGTTCAATGTGAAACATACTGTTTCCTATCCTGCCTTTGTGTACCTGCATGAAGGGAGGAATTATTCTTGTGCTCACAAAATTTCTCTGTATTTGGTATTCTGGCCAGCTCACCAAATTGTAAGACAAGTTGCAGAAAAAGAGCAACCATGAGGAGACAGGATTTTAATGAGTAAGATGCCAGCTAGAAGGTAATATACGATAAAAGCCACTTTAAAGGTGTATTCAGGGATGGATCTTGTGGCCCAAATAAGGTAATTTTAGATAATACATCTGCATGTGGAATTTTAAGCATAAGTTTATTGAAAGAGGCATCACTTTCACGCTTGGGACAAAGTATTTTTAAATCAGCATTTGTGGTCTATGCTGAAAAAGCTCACATCATAAAGTACTTTGTACTTTAGGACACTAGAAGCTAGTGTTATGTAATTAATAATCTCTACTAAGGAAAAGGGGAAAAAACCCACACACTTGCTCATTTTATTTCTCTCGGTCAGTTCCAAATTTTACTTTAAAATGAAATAAATTTATCTGAAGAATAGTGAAAGAGCACAGAACATTTCAAAGGTTTTATGCATCACTAAATTAAGGTCAGAATGATATTACATATCTGCAGAAGATTTTATCTGTATTTTTTTCTTGATTCTCTTAACTAGCATTAGCCTGTGAATTGAGTTTATCCTCTATTCCTTCCTCGGTTTTTTCTCATTCCTTTCTAAAAAACTTTTGATTTTTTAAAAAGTGCGTCTAACAGTCATTTCCCATTGGATCTTATCTATTACATTTGTCATAGTTAAGGACAGAGTTTGAAATAAAAACATTTACACTGGAGCAAGCACTATCATTAAAGAACAGATGATTTTAGTACAAATTACTGGTATCAAGTAACAGTAAAGAAAAATGTTATTATCTCCTAATATTTTCTATAAATCCAGCTGAAGCTCAAAAGAACTATAGTTTAACATTTAAATGTAGAGTTTGAACTCTGGTATTTATAATCTACACTTCCTAGTACATGGGAATATATTATAACTGGCACGTCAGAATTAATAAACCTACTTCAAACAAAAACATTTCATGTAAGAAACTTCTTTTGTTATTTCCAAGCCTGAAAAATAAAGTTTATATATACTAAAGCTATCATAACCTATCTATTAAATAGAATCATAGAATGGTTTAGGTTGGAAAGGACCTTGAAGATCATCTAGTTCCAACCCCCCTGTCCCCTCCACTACAGCAGGTTGCTCAAAGCCCCATCCAACTGGGACTTGAACACTTCCAGGCATGGGGCCTCCACAACTTCTCTTCTCGTGCCTCACCACCCTCACAGGCAAGAATTTCTTCCTAATATACTTTTTCTAAATATACTTTCTTTCAGTTTAGAAACGTTACCCCTCATCCTATCACTACACTCCCTGATAAAGAATCCCTCCACAGCTCTCCTGTAGCCTTTAAGTACTGGAAGGCTCCTATAAGGTCTCCCCGGAGCCTTCCTCTTCTCCAGGCAGAACAACCCCAACTCTCACAGCCTGTCCTCATAGGAGAGGTGCTCCAGCCCTCTCATCACCTTCATCACCCTCCTCTGGACCTGTTCCAACAGGTCCATGTCCTTCTTATGCTGGGGTCCCCAGAGCCGGACGCAGTACTCCAGGTGGGGTCTCACCAGAGCAGAATAGAGGGTGAGAATCACCTCCCTCAACCTGCTACCCATGCTTCTTTTGATGCAGCCCAGCATGCAGTTGGCTTTCTGGGCTGCTAGTGCACACTGCCTGCTCATGTTGAGCTTCTCATCAACCAACACCCCCAGGTGCTTCTTGGCAGGGCTGCTCTCAATCCATTCTCCACCCAGATGGTATTTGTGCTTGGGATTGCCCCAACCCACGTGCAGGACCTTGCACTTGGCCTTGTTTGCATGGGCCCACCTCTCAAGCCTGTCTAGGTCCCTCTGGATGGCATCCCTTCCCTCCAGCGTGTTGACCGCTCCACACAGCTTGGTGTCATCAGCAAACTTGCTGAAGGTGCACTCAATCCCAACATCCATTTCGCCAACAAAGATGTTGAACAGCACTGTCCCAATATGCACCCCCGAGGAACGCCACTTGTCACTGGTCTCCTCTTGGACATCGAGCTGTTGACTGCAACTCTTTGAGTGCGACTATCCAGCCAATTCCTTAACCACTGAATATTCCATCCGTCAAATCCATGTCTCTCCAAGTTAGAGACAAGGATGTCGTGTGGGAAAGTGTCAAATACTTTGCACAAGTCCAGGTAGAGGATTTCAGTTGCTCTTCCCTTATCCACCAATGCTGTTACTCGTTGTAGAAGGCCATCAAATTTGTTAGACACAATTTGCCCTTAGTGAAGCCATGTTGGCTGTCGCTGATCACCTCTGTATTTTCCACGTGCCTTAGTATAGTTTCCAGGAGGATTTGCTCCATGATCTTGCAGGGCACAGAAGTGAGACTGACTGGCCTGTAGTTCCCCGGGTCTTCCTTTTCTCCCTTTTTAAAAATGGGCATTATGTTTCCCCTTTTCCAATCAGTGGGAACTTCACTGGACTGCCATGACTTGTCAAATATGATGGATAGTAGCTTAGCAACTTCAGCCGCCAGTTCCCTCAGGATCCGCAGGTGGATTTCATCAGGTCCCATGGATTTGTGCACCTTCAGATTCCTTAGATGGTCTCTAACCTGATTTTCTTCTACAGTGGGTGGCTCTTCATTCTCCCAGTCCCTGCCTTTCCCTTCTACAACTTGGGCGGTGTGGTTAAAGCCCTTGCCAGTGAAGACCGACTCAAAACAGTCATCGAGTACCTCAGCCTTCTCCATATCCTGGGAAACCAGGTCTCCCGTTTCCTTCTGGAAAGGGCCCCCATTTTCCCTAGTCTTCCTTCTACCACTGACGTACCTGTAGAAGCTTTTCTTGTTGCCCTTGATGTCACTGGCCAGATTTAATTCTGTCAGGGCTTTAGCTTTCCTAACCTGATCCCTGGCTGCTCAGACAATTTCTCTGTTTTCCTCCCAGGCTACCTGTCCTTGCTTCCACCCTCTGTATAGGCTTCCTTTTTGTGTCTGAGTTTGTCCAAGAGCTCCTTGGATGTCCAAATATGTCTGTCAAAATAGCATCATATACTGGAGAAAAAGTGCCTTCAGTCATGGGGTCTAGCTTTCTACTAAATAACTCTTCGATGTAATAATTTCAAAAACTAATCATGCTTTACCTTGAAAGTAATTTATGTTTCTTTTTTTCAGAATTTGCTTCTGAAGTCGTTTGTATTTTTATTTACAGTCCAGATATATTTGTTGTCATTTTTACTATTGTTTTAGTTCTTTCTCTTCTCTGGTATTCACAATTTTAGTGTTTTAAATAGTTTTCTTAGTTTTCATTTGGCTTGTTTTACCAAGCCAAACTCTTTCATGACCATCAGTCACTGCACTATAGTGTAGAAACATCTGAAATCTAGGTCAAATATTAGTTTCGTGAAATAAATAAACAAAAAAATTTCAGAGGTAAACCAGGCACATGTTGACAGAGACAGACGCAGCCTTGTTTGATCTAAAATGGAGCAGTCTACTTCCTCCAGAACTGCTACACCACAGAAAGATCATCACCTCGGTTCCACGTTCACATTATAAACCTTTACGAGATTACTGTGGTAAAGTAAAATTCTTGGTACAATTTTAAAGAACCTTTAAGGAACTGTCCAAACTTAAGATTTACCAGAAGTGCTTTCTCTCTGCATTGACTTTCTTCCTCCACTATAATATTGATAAAATAATACAGGTGTCACTCTGGAAGGTGATATACTTGAGAAAAAGTGTCAGGAAAACACTGAAGTACATACCTAGAGTTTAACATCTGCTAATATGGTTTGACACACGAGGGGGTCAGGTGACACAGAACTAAGAATCTCAAAATCACCAGGTGATTTTGTGGTAATCACCACAGGTAATCACCTAGAACTGGGAAATTAATTGCCAAAATCACAGACTACATATATCATCATTTTGAGCGCCAACCGGAACGCTGTTCTTACATGTTTTTCACAGTTGTGCCACAAAACAAAAAGCAGAAACTAAGGTGGGAAATTAGTATAGTTGAAGGATAGTAATTTATTCTTGAAGATTAAGTACCAGGACATTATACTGAGAAGAGCAAAAATTGCTGCTCAGACATCTTAATTACAAAAAGTTTTTCTCTTTCTCTCATTTCAACCAGTTATTTGTAAACTATTTCCATATAGCATAATTAAGTGAGCTTTTGTGCAGCTAATTCTGAACATTGTCTGGAAAAATATGAAGTACCAGCTTAAGCTCTTTCCTCAGCCAAAACAATCCCAAGGGAAATACTATTGAGGAATATACCCCTCCTCCATGGCTTACACAGTAGCATTCAAAACATTTCCTCAAAAGGAACCAACAGAAACGCTCCACTTTCTGATTATTTCTCAGGGGAGAATTTCAAGTCTTAGTAAATATAACCTGCTTTTCAAGGTAAAACTATTGTTTGCTTGCTTATCAAGCTCGTAAGTAATAAATCCTTGTGTACATTGAGAAAGACAGCTTTTGACATTATGTGGAAATCTGAACAGCATACATACATATGGCTCACGTACTGCTACACATATATCGTTTATCTAATATACCAAGAGAAATAAACTGCGTGATTCTGTCCAACACCAGTACACTGTCCAGTACAATAAAGGACACAAATCATACATGTGAATTAACACCCATGCACTCTGCTAGAGTCCTGACTGCCTTCGAGATCATGGCTTCTACTTGTTCAGCGTGCAAGCTGCATAGCAAGAAGGCTTTCACTTGTGATGGATTTATCTAATATTTTGGCTCTGAGAAAATGTTCAGTTAACAGCATCTCACAGCTGAGGCCTACCACACACAAGCTGGGAACAAGTTTTCCTCCCTAATGTAGTTTTATCAGGACGGACCTGAGCAGGAAGGACTAAACTAAAGAGAGGACCAAGCAGACGTGAATGCTTTCTGTCATATTTGCTGTTTACAAAAGTGCCGATCTAGGTGAGACTCATCTGGCTCCATACTAGACCAAGAAGGAGACAGCATTAGGCATAACGTTCTCTGTCACCTGTCTAAAGCTGTGATATATTCCTGCTGGCTATGATTACACAGATAGAAGCAGAGCCTGGGTTAGGGCAACACATGGGGCAAGTACCAAAGGTCTTACACTAAACCTAGGATAACTGACTCTCATTGTACAACAAAAGGTACAAGGGAAAGAAATACAGGACAGCTGCAACGTCCCTTAAAAACCTGTGAAAGTTTGCACCCTGAAGTCTCTCCTTGTCCAGAAAGTGTTACAGAGAATTTTATATGGAGGCGTGTGGGGGGAATCCTATTGCTGGAGGCTAGCAATTTGCTAATAAATTGACAGTTCAGACAAAATGTATTCTGTGGGATACCAGATTGACCATTTTATTAACAGGAGTGACTATGAAGGAAAAGTAGAGAAGATACCTGAGGTAGGAGAAAAAAAAAATGCTACAATAAGCACCTATATATGTTTCACTGTGTATAAGGATAATTCTCTACAAAAGACTGAGTCAAAACTAATTTCAGTCAACAATACTGATTTAGTTAATTCAAAGTCTTAATTTTAAGGAAAGATGCATTAATTTAAAATTCCTGCTCAGAATTACTTCTAGGCTGGATTTCCTCTTCTAGACTCTTGCTTTAAGGATGCCTGGGCTTACGCTAACCTGACACATGCAGAAAGTCATTAGAGGAACCTTTTCTTTCGAGCAAACTAGAACTATGGTTCAGGTTGCCAGCCAGTACAACTCTGCAGTATAGCTTATGGGACATTTTCGGAGGTAATCTCAGGAACTAGCCAAATTCTCAGGCAGTCAGCGTTGTCAAGGCGTCAAAAATTATGTTTAAAACTGCCATTCTTTTTCTCTCTTATAAGTATGCAATGACTTTATGGGAGAGTACTAACAGGAATAAGCAAAAAGGTATTGTTCTGCTTACGAGTTCTGTCTGTACATCAGGGTTTCCAAATACGCTTCAGCAATGAAGTTCAGGGAAATTTTATTTATCTCTGCATAATTTCAGCTGTGTGATTTCATCAGTAAGGAACTTAGGATAGTCAGAATGAAAAACCTCCAAGCAAAGATCTGAAATTGTTAGTTTTATTTACACTTTTCTATACAAAATTGGTCTTTTCCTGCAGCAAGTTTTTAATGGCATTTGGCAATTTTAGTATAATAATATCTCACCATGCTAGATCTAGACAACCCAATTATAAGTAATTTTCTTTCAGACTTCTTGTATTTTTCTGTTATTTTCAAAATTATTAGTGTATTAGACTCCAAATAATCACATTATTCCCAAGCCATAAGAAGATTCTCTGTTACCTCTGGTCTTTCATCTTCTAACAGGACAAGGTGCACAAGTATTCTTCAGAAACAGACTGCCTCTTAGCAGAAATATTTGTGGGACTACAGTACTTTTTGTGCTTTGCATTTGATGCCTGAATTCCCTAGAGTTTTATCACACAAAATTAATACAGAAATAGAAGAAATATTTTAAAAGACTTTAAAAAAGTATGTAAAATCTCACTTAATTTTTCAATTCCTTACTTCCCCATCCACAAGGGGTACAATGAGGGTATTACTGTATTATGGGGGCAAAGTATCCTTCTCCCCTTCCTGTCATCTATTTAGACCAGAAGTGGCCTGAGGACAAGATTTAAGTGCTTATATAGCATTTATAGTACTGATACTTCTAGATATATGCAATCTGAATACATCCCCCAAAGGGATTTTGGAAATAAAACCCTATTAAGTACTTGAAATATTCCAGTCTGGATTACTAGTAAGATTCAGCTTTGGAAAAACAGAAGTGTCAGTTAAACAAAATTATGTAATTCTTGTAAAAGCACAACAATGTAGGCACCTTACTTTTTTACCTTGCTCTCAACATACTGATGGCTCTAGCAGAACAACTCAAACACTAGTGTTTGGTTTGTTTAGAAATAATATTTATGATTGTTTGGATCAATATGAACTATTTAATAGCTGGAACAACTCTGAAAAGCACCAGCAAGGCACTATAAACTTGTACCACATCTACCATGGTCAGAAAGACTGTGCCCAAGTCTTTTAATAAATCCTGTGCCAAGTGCCAACAGAGAGACGGAAATATGAAAAATACTAAATGCGAACAGACAACCAGAAAGGATGTCACAAATTGCTTTTTTAAATGCAGAATGTTTTTTCAGTGAGGAAGGAACTCTATGACAAGAATAAAGGACAGCCTTGGGGAAAGTGTGCCAAAACAGATTTTTAGCTCCCCAAGGGTAATGAACAATTCCAGGGATCTGCTAGAATAATTAGGACTCTGAAAGGGGAAGTTGCATTTGGGTGGCTTTTTGTCATAGGTATTGCTCTGTACAGATCACTAAGCCTCATGTGCTAAGTATAATGTCATCATACGTGATTAAGAAGATCTTTGCAAGATTTATTTCTAGGTGTAGCTCTCAGACACCCCCAAAATAGGGCTGGACTCCCTGGTATACTTAAAAATTAATGCACCTGATGTCTTGGACCTACCAGGACTCTGGAGGTCAACTTTGAGGGATTTCATTAGGGGTACTACTCGAGAGCTTAGCTCTCGAAGAAGTTTTAAGAATTCCTTAATGGTCTTAGAAAGGACATTACCATTATTTTTGTTTCTTTGTGTGTTCACAAGGACATAGTGACATAATATTTTCTTCTAAACCACAGACATTAATTTCTGACAAGATGCAGTATCATTTGCTGCCTCAAATGAGAAATTTTGAAGTTCAGAAATGTACACACCAGAAAAATCATGTAGTTGCATTAATGAAACCAGTTTTTAAACAGTTTTTGCATCCCCAAATCCACGAATGAAAGAAAACTACTACTGATTGTATATTCATTCTATCACTTTCTGTCTATAGATGGGCTCCCTTTTTGCCGTTGCCTGTCAAATTAATTCAATCAAGTAAATATTGACTACTTATAAAATGGACTAAATATTGTGCAAATAGGATCTTTTACATTTCAAAGAATTTTTTTTTTTCACAATTAGATATATGCAACTTGAGTAACTGACCACAGTACTAAAACACTAGACTCTAAACATTTATCGTTCAAATGTTTTTGCGGAACACCGGGTTTTGTCGAAAACCTCTTTTTTAAAGAGAAAAAGAAAAGAAGAAAAGATAGGACAAACTGAATGTCTCACATGTAACCATTTTCTACAATTTGATTTGCTTTGTTTTAGTAAAAATAAACATGCCAAAGCCTATCATCAAGGTTCCATGTTTACATCCTAATATTCCTATAACAAACTTCAATATTCTTGTAACAACACTACCTCTATTTTAAGGTTGATGAGGTATAACTCTCTGAAACAGAAAATCTAATTTAAAACCAGCATAGTAATCAATTAATACTTTGTACAACATTCTAGCTGTTTAGAATTAATTTCTGGTACCATGTTACAATTGTAAGTCAAACATTTCTGACAGCACCGTGTTCACAGGGAATTTAAAGTCAATAGTACAATGAAAACACATTTTTCCAAACAGATTATATTTCATCACCTGTTCATGAAAAAAAACCCCAAGACTATTCTTAGCCATCCAAATCAACTCTTGATTCTGTCTCTCAAAAAACTGGTAGGGTAGGATCCAGTCCAACTTGTGCCTAAAATTTCAGATACCTCCTGCAGTGCATGTGAATTCTTTATACCATCAAAGGAGAGAACTTCATGGCTTTGAAGGCTTCCAAAAGGAAATTCTGGAAACTGGGCCAGAAACACATCTTTTCCCCCTCAATTGGAAAAATTGTATTTGTAGAGAAGATCCTCATCTGAAGGCTTTTGAAGGCAAACACCTCTCTCTACCTGCCTTAGAAAGATTCCTTTACTAGCTCAGATTAGGTGGAAAGATCCCACAGACCCTAAAATGTTGGAGGAAGCTAATCGAAATGGGACCATAACATTTTCTGCAGAAGAGCTCCTCATGCTCACACACTCAATTTTACCAGTGTTGCTAATGTTATAGTAAGTGACCATCGAAGTTTGAAAACAAACCAACCAGTTTGGATCACATAACATATTTCTAGGTCCAAAAATTGACAAGGTCTAAAGTCAATCAATTTAGATCTTAAGTCTAAATATAGTCTTTGATTTCTCTTAGAAAGTAAAAATTTGCGAGCAAACAACTGATAAAATAAATGTGAGTATAATATATCCGCGATATATATCACGATACAAATACCTGTCTCAAGTATAGATACTAGCTCTTATCCATGCCACCTGTGTGCTTAAGAAAAAAGGCCAAGGAAAATGTCTAAGGGAGAAATCTCACACTCTTAAGAACTTGGTGCTTGCACTACATTTCAATGTATTAATTATGAACTTGACATTCCTGTATTACATAGAACCCAATTACTTGACTTTTTATTTATGCAGTGACTTTTTATTTATGCATGCCGTAGTACTTAATACCTGTACAGCTGCCTCTTTTATCATTGCCAACATTTCTTTTTGAACTTTTACTGTATTATCAGGCTTCTAAAGAGCTGCACTGCATTTTTTACCTTACCTATTCAGTGTGTTACCCTCACCAAAGCGATTATTCAGCAAGAAACAGGACCCTACGCAATGTTTCAGCTGGCCTTGAACTGAGCGATGTGCTTACAATAGCTGTATTATTAGATACATTTTATTTATTACTATACAATAAACGCTTACTTAAAAGCTGCAAACTTTGCATTTCTGTTCTTTTCATTACTGGATGAGAAGCAGATCACATGCCAGTTATGGGCACCAACTAGAATGTAAATTGGAAATATATGCTTTAAATGTGTTTTGTCAATATCAATAAAAAGTGACATTACTGTATTACCATCTCACCTCAGAAACATTTTTTCTCAATGTTAAGAGTATTCCCAGATAACACAGAATCATCTTTAATTCATTGTGTTTTACAGAATTATTTGTATTTCCTTAGCGTGAAAAATCACACAAAGAAATGACACTTCCAATTAAATGTAATAAATGGATTTCTTGAAAAAAGAAAAAGCAATGTTACAAACAGCAATCAAACAAAAGGTAAAAAAAAAATCCCAAATATAATGAAGCAACTAAGGTAAGCAGCCAGTGGTGGCCAAATTCTGTGAAACGTACTCCGGAGGGATTCATAGTTTGCTCTTCACATTAATGAAAGGTAGAGTTTTATGGCTTATGAAATCTAAGTTGACTTTCCTTCACAGCAGGACATCACTCTTGAAACTATTATTGCACACTTCAATCACTATTTTAAATAAGCCCTTCGATAATTACATTTTTAAAATTTACTACTTTCCACAACAAAAAAACTATTTAAATATTTGAGGGGGTTAAAACCAAATTATGCTCCCTACTGTTTCCACTTCACTAGTGCTCCCGAGTCTTTTCCAAATCGAAGTATATCCTTGAAAATTCCTTTTTACTTACAAGCTTCTTTTCCATGTGTTTTTCTGTACCAGTACCTACAGTGGGATCAACTAGCAACAAGGCGTCACACATAATTACAGCTCCTGTACATTATTAGAACTAGTCATTCAGCAACTCACTTTTCTCTATGGAAAAGTTGCCCCAAATCCCTACTTGTTTCTTCTGTTTTGTCTCCTTATACAGCAGCTAATTATCAAGTTCCATCAAATAGACAATTTGAGAGCATTTACAAATGAAAGCATTGTGAACGGTAGATGCGATACATTCTTACAAGCATGAGTCCTGCCAAAAAGTGTTGGAAGTTTAAAGCGAATATCTTATATCAGTACTAAGCATAAACGAGAAATTAACTTTAGAAAGCACAATGTTATGGTTTCCTACACATTTATTTAAGAGCACATGAGAATAAGGCAAGTCTTAGCAATGCAACTACAAAAGAACAGAAAATTATCAGAGAACATCAAATGAGACAACTAGAAATCTCTTACTTGTTCTTTCAGGCCTTTGGATAATCCTAGTCTTCTTATTCTGAATTCCACTTTCGTGAAGTGCCTTAAACCAGTCTCTCAACCTGTTTGCAACCTCCCTGAATTCCAGGTCACTGCACGCTGAAAAACAAAATGCAGAGCTGTTTAATGCTTTTCTCCCAGGTGCTAAATAGAACTTTAAAAAGTATGCTAAGAAAAGTAAAACATAAAATAATATAAACATATATGTTCCACAGCTTTCTTTAATTCATAAAGTTCAGTTTAATTACTTAGGTATGCCTTCAAAACCCAATTAAGGTCCTCAGAAATAAATGCCTGACGTATAAAGCAATTATGAAATTATATAGATCTAGACATTAATAACATCCTTTGCAAACTACTGCAAACGACTATAAACAGTTCTAGCACAGATATCTTCACATCTGGCTGCAGATGAGGCTGTACGGCAGAGACACCCAGGACTCGCTTTTGGAGTTTCATTTCTATGTTCATCGATGCAACGGTAACGAAAACACTACCAGAACAGGTCGGAGATACGATTTAGCCAGATAATGCAGGAACACTCAACTCGCTTTCCTATGCTGAAGCGTGAAAAGAGGAAATACGGTTGACAGAAAAAGTGCTTCAATAAGCTGAAAGCTTATTTGGTCGAATGTAGTTTTACAAGCCAACTTTCCCGAGCACCTAACTGCAAACTGGCAATTGTACGGCTGCTGGTGATGGAAAGGACAGCTCCTTTGACTAGAAAGAGCACAGGTAGAAAAAGCACGCAAGACCAAAGAGAGCATCCATAGCAGCAAGAGCAGCAGACTAGTAGCAGACTGGCTGAAGTATTGTACAGTACTGGTAGCTGGTACTGAAGCCAGCACCAGGAGGAGACGATCGAGATTCGCAGCGAGGAGGCCTAGTCACCTTCACTATTAAGCTGCTGGAGACAAAGAAAAGGTGTGGTTGGAGCAAGCAGATAACCCTTCCAGAATTCTGTTTTCCCATTTCATGTGTTTGAGAAAAGCTGGGAAAAGAAAAGAGAAATAACAGGATCTGGAATGTGACAAAAGCAGGAAAGGCACCAGATGTATGCTTCCCTAGGTAATAAAATACTTCCGCTGCCCTTGTCAACAGTTATCACTTCCAAATCAGGATCGTTTTCCAGGTCTACCAGTAATTGACTAAGCTACAATCTGAAGAGCTCATACCTAAGTTAGCAGAGCTTCACAGTGATACTCCTGAAAATAAATCTCCAGTTCAGTACTTTTCCTTTATTATGTAGCAATCCATAATATTTGGTGGCGCGCTTTATTAAATTGAACAAAACTGTGAAATGCCTATTCGTATTTTAGAGTAAGACTGAAACACATCGTTATGTCAACAACTATCAATGCCTGTACAACAGCAGGCATCTCAGCGTTTGTTTATTCACTCTTTGCTGAAGTCTCTCTTGAGACTTTGATTCTCTCCATGACAGACTTAGGTGCAATCTGTACATACATTTGCATATATTATGAACTGACATTTTTATAAAACTTGTATTGTGCTTTGCTCCGGTGTAATAGAACAAATTTTTTTCTGATAATTCCATAGGGAACTGGGAAAAAAAAAAAATGATGTATGGGCATGTATGTTCAAAAATGTCGTATCGCAACTACTAGATGAAAACCATCTCCTGCGCCAAGACTACACATCATAATTCAAACTTGTGGGATTTCTGTATTTGCTACAATGACACCTTCCTTTAGCAATCCTTGCACCAGCTGACAGGTCAGCACAAAGAATCAGATATTAACTTGGGACACACTGCTTCTCCTCAATTTCCCCTCCCATTACAGGTGAAATAGAATAATACTGTTCCCTTCTCTAACTACCCTCTCTTGGTTTAAGAGAAAGACTTTTAGAATTGAATCAAAGGGTATGGAGCACAGCACAATCATCAGGGGTACCTGATCTGCCATCTAACCGCTTTGACTTATTTACCCTGCACGATACTGTGCAATACCACCACAGGCGGCTGCAATAACATAGCTACATTAACGCGGGGCACTGACCTAGCTATTTTCATCTACTGCTAGCTTGTCTATATGCACCGCTGCTCTGGTTAAGCTCCGATGCTTAGGTGACCTACTCAGAGTCAGCATATAAGCTCATTTACAGGTACAGACACACACAGAATCACGGAATGGTTAAAGCTGAAAGGGACCTGGAAGATCATCTAGTTCCACCCCCCCGCCGCGGACAGGGACACCTTCCACTGGACTAGATTGCTCAAAGATATCCACACCTCCACATACACACACACATATATATGTACACACAGAGGGGAGTGCATGAGGAAGTGCCAGCTACAAGTAAAAGCTTAGCTTGAGTAACATTAACAAAGATGCCCATTGCAGCTGTATGATGGAGAATAAGCCAAACAGACACCCTGAAGCTAATCATCTCCTAAGCTCATTATGGTGTAAAAACAAAGCACTAAGAAAAGGAGATAGTGCCTCTTTGGCTATTAGGTATAAGAATAAAATAGAGCTTGCTGTTTCAGCATCTGGTACTAGCCACTGTCATGCACGCTATGACATAAAATGACATTTTCTGTGCTCCTGTGAATTGTACTCCTTTCAAAATGGAAGGTACGTATGGCACATTTGGGGCATCAGACACATCTCGTTATCAGATCTCAGATTAGGGACATTCTTCCAACTTCAGATTCTTACAATCTTTTTCCCAAACTTTGTTTGACAATTTGAATTATGGTTTTTATCTCAAAACAAAGAATGAGAAAATTGTGATAATTTTTGGTTCATTTTAATGATTTTGATAACTTTATCATGGGAATACATAAAAATCAGAAATTAAAGCAATGCAAACCAAACCCATTAAATTGCCATTTGCCTATTTTACACCCCATAGCTACTCAAGTGCTGGAGTTGGCTCTCAAACATGGTAGGTAATTATATTTACTGTATTATTAATTTAAATGCACAGTGAATTTTTGGTTCATGACATTTCTAACGTGTCAAGTAAAAGCAGATGTCTTCTATACGTGAAATATACAGGAGAGATGCAGCAGAACTTTACCAAACCACACACTTAATAATTTACATGGACAAACTGTGTTCTCAGCAAGGATTTAAAGAATGTTTATAAGAATATCTCATATTTCAATATTTGACAATCACAGTTTTTTATCAAAGAACATTTACTAGCATACCTACATTTACTTCTCATAAAAAGATTTAAATGGCAGAACCAGCCAGCAAATTAGAATTCGTACCGCGAAACTTTTTATTAATCTTTTAACTTCCACAGGATACTTAAAATATGTTAAAATTTTGAGTTGGTCAGATAAAACTAATCATGCAATTTAATTTTGACTGCTGGAAAGTAAAATACACTGGATTCCCTCCACCCCTACCCTTTTTCTTTTCTTCTCTATTTTGGAATTTTCCACTGAGAAATTTAAGTTTCAAATTTCAGTATACTTACTGTTTTGCAGAATGCTTTTCAAGATATAGCTATCCTAACACTAAAATAGCAGAATAAAAAGAAACAAAAAATTAAGAAAGTACTTCATTTTGTAGTTCCTTTTAAGTGGTTTATGTTGGTGCTACTTAAGGTTCATTCCCTGTCATCTGATGTCAGTATTCATTCACTTCCATGGTTACTCTTGCATACGGTCCTCTCTAAATATTCTGTTACATTATATTGTTTGAAGCATTTCAGAAACATAAAACAATCTGATGAAAACCATTCCGTTTTTTCTGTTGTGATTACTGGGAAAACAAGCCACTACTGTTCTGACATGAGAATTAGAATTTATTAAAAGATACGAGACCTTATTACAACATGGCATTTTTTACTGGAAAGTGACAAAGGAGAAAACAGATTTACATAGGTATGTAAGAACATAGGGTATTAGTAGTGGCAAATAGACCTTTAAAGTAGTACAGTTATTTCTATAGTTAAAGATTAGCATTTGGGTATCCTTGGGCCAAGATCTGCCATTTCCTAAGCTATTAGGTATAAGGTGCTTGGACTACTTAAGCCATGCCAGTGGCAGGAATGCTGCACTCATTACCCCCTCAGGGAACACAAAGAAGCAGGGGACTTGTGGCTTGGCCGACAAATTTTCTCAAAGGAAAAGACTGAATCTTTTGACAGTTCCCAAAGGTAGAGCAGGTAGTAAACCCCCAGTTTGGTCCTATCTCACCACAGACGTGTGCGAAAACTTCAGAGAAAAGAAGCACCACATGAACTTCTCTCTTCACACACAATGGTACTGACAATATATTTTATATAAGTAGCAATTTATGCGGCAACTAGAAAGTCAACTTCTTAACATTAAATTTGCGTAATATTTTATTCTTTACAGTTATCTATTTATATGGATTATAAAGGCTCTAAAATTAAATTATTTTAAGGTTTGGGGCTAAACATTAATATGTTTGCTGCCTCAAATATTGTACTTCTAAATATAGTATGACTGATATTTCAAATATATTCCAATTAACTTTAGTATTAACACAGTACATGAAACAGTCCACCCTGCATAAACCTCCTTCCATGTTAAGTTATAAACACATACAACCAGAAATTGTGTATGAGCTTCTTTGGATGTTCTTACATTAGGACAATAAGCTGGAAGCTGCTCCACAGGTGTCATGTGTATGCACAGTAAATTGCAAAACTGAATATAACTCTAATGTTACATTAGAATACGGCAGAAGCCATATTTTACAAATTTCCATTAAAGTGTTGTCATACGGTATGCTTGAATAGCTAAAAGCAAATTCCAGGACAATTCAAGATCAATGTCATTCTTCTGTTTTCCACAGCTTTTTCTACAATTGTGCTTTACAACTATGGGTCAAACTTATTCATAAGAATAGGGGCTTACCATAACCTAATACAGCACGAATACTGATTGTTTTAATATTGATTCAAACCTTAACACTTTTTTTTATTTGGATCAATCTGATCAGACTACACATCACCCTGCAAAAAGTCCAAGTGGCACATCGAGCAGTCACCCTCAAATTATGAAAAAAAGTGTAATTTCTGCCTTACAGGGCAAGTACCACACTCAGGTACAGTCCAGGGGGAAATTTTGCCTTAAGAACTTATGTATGTAGTGCAAACTTCAAATAGACTATCAAATAATAAATATGGCCTAAAATTATCTACATTTCTCTATCAATCTGCTGAACAGAGCTGATTCAAGTCTTATCATCTTGCAAAAAGTCCAATTTTTAAAAAAATCTCTTTTCAGAAAGAAAATATTTTTGGTGATAAAAGAAAAAAAAATGGGGAAAAGTAAGTCTGGGAAGTAGCGTAAGAACTTTTGGGAGGTGAAATTATCAATAAGTTTTGCTCAACTTCCCAAGAACATTCAGGTGAACACAGACCAGATATAAAAGACTTCAACCTAAAAGTAGCCTTCAGGAAGTCATAAGAAGCGGAGAGCAATATTCAGACATTACCAGTTACAAACCCAGTTATCTTTTTTTCAGAGGAGCCGGGGCTGCACAACTTAACCCTCAGTTATGCTTAAGTAAAATCTTTAAGTCACAAAAAAAATGAGGTATATTTACTGAAAATGTCTACATTTGGCTTTGTTTCTCATCTGTATCCTCTCTCAGTACAGCACCTGCCTCAGCTCTCCACCTTAATTCAGACAGATTTATGCGAATAAACCTTGTATTCTGTAACAGAGAGGATCAGCCTAACAAACCATTCACTAGAACACTATTTGCCACTGAAATGTGCTTGCTCAGCGTTATGCTATACGATGAAAAACTATATTAATTAATGCCTCGACGCGTTCTAGAATACGTTTAGGGACTTTTCATCCTGGCGATCAGCTTCTAAAGATACATGCTGCCGAAATTATTGTACGCATTGGTCTGTACTGATTTAAAATAGGTCAAGATGAGGTAATTCAGACCTATTCAGACTATTATTTTACCTGATAGACTGGGAGATGAATCTTTAATGGCGAAAGACAGACAGTAAAGGTTGTAGAAGGTTAGACAGTAATCAAAAAATGCATATTAAATCACACGAATCCATTCACGAACCTGCCAAGAAGTACTTCTGTGTTTGTCTAATGCCAATGCAAGGCATTCCTGCTATTACAATCAATTCTAGTAGCCATTAGGAGAATTAGTATGGGGTAAAATGAAATCACTAGCTCAAAGGTTACTCAAGTCTCCTATCATTTCAAGTAATAAAAACTGACTGTATTTTAAAAACCAACATATACAGCTATGCAAAAAATGAAGGGATCTGAAAACTTATAGGTACCCAATCCAGAAATATCTTTATAATAAATATTATTTAAATGTTAGGTGGAACCAACTGTTCAATTTGTTTTCACATACAGTAAATGTTACAATTTGTGTTGGCATTTGAATATAATTTACTGATTGGAAGTAGAATATTTGAAAATGCTAATCAGTATGTGTTCTTTCAATGCCTTTCAACTCAAGCTAATTGATGAAGAAGTAAAAATAGTGCTACTGAAAGCTATTAAGACATGCAGAACATATTTTGGAACTCGCATAACGGATTGAATTCCCTAACACATTTAAATCAGTCTCAGCTTTCTCACATAACAGAAAATAAGTTATTTTAACAGTGTATACTTTTTATATAAACACACAGAGACATATATATAAAAATATCTGTAGTTTAACAAGTGTAAATCATTACTGTATTGGCATAACAAACACACTGAAATACTGTTGTATTAAGGAGTAGCTTTTGTTAAGTGAAGGGTCAAAAAGTGATTTAGAAAAAAAAAAAAGAAGAAACAAAAACCACACCCCACAGTATGTAGCATCATTCACAATAATATATGGGACCATAAAGCTGTAGACAGAACCCGTGTCTCTGCTTACTTTGGGAAGAGATACTTTCACCGACTTTTTCAGCAGCAGACCTCAGTTCAATACTCAATTCTAAGAGCAGAAGGCCCGACGATTGCGAAGGAAGCTATATAAACTTAAAGCAACCATTAGCAGCAATTTAAGTGTAGAACTCACCCACTGATCTGTCATCTTGTGTGCCCCACAGCCAGAATAAAGTCTTTACCTAACGTAACATAATATGACACTTCCACTCCAGAATCCACTAATAGCCAGTTAGCCTGAACACTATGATTTACTGACGATATGGCTAGCGGGATTAAGTTGTAGGACAAAGACTAAGGCTTTGTTTCAGAGTGAGATATGAAGTACCTTACCCTGCCAGAAGGCACACTTCCAAGATACAATGTGGTACTCCGCTATTGCATGATGTGGTTGTGCTTGCCACACAACTCTATCATGCGTTTCAAGATACACACCCCCTACAACCAGAACTGCAGAAGATCATCCCTAGCAGATACAATCTCATGCAATTGGGCAGAACTGCATTCATAAATTCATGTATGTAATAAAATAACCAAGAAGCAAATATACGGAGAGCATATGGACAATTTGAAGAACAGGTTACACATCAACCGCCTCCTACAGCAAACTAGGAATTACTCCATGTGAGATGGGTAACTTAAAGACTTCTGATCATCCCAACTTTTTCTGTGTGTTGGAATCACCGCATATGACCACAGAATCACAGAATAACTAATTTTGCAAGGGGACTCCAGAAGTCATTCAGTCTTACCCTCTGCTAAAAGCAGGTCTAATTACATTAGGTTGGGTTGTTCAAGGCACTGTCCAGTCATTCATGTCCTGTGATCATTGTGCCATTCACATGAAAGTTCTTCACTATATGAAAGACTACCCCTCTTTAAAAGCAGCAATATACTACTATCTACTGTCTCGTAACTCTGTACTGTTTTCCCTGCAAAATACAAGACCATTTTCTCCTGCTGTAACTTGAGGATTGCCCCCCTCTGTCCAGGATTGCTAGACATCCAGAAACCTGGTTACAACAGCAATTCTGACTGAACTGTGAGAAGGACTATTTAGAGCAGTCCACAGCTGATGCTTGCGCAGTCTGATGCCCTTTCAATGCATCACCTACCATTCATGTACTACAGTATGGCTGCACAGTAAATCTTACGCATCTGAGACACACTAAATAACCGCACATCCAGTATGTGCATATAAATGTATTTCTTTTTCAGAGTGCCCTGTGTGAAAATATTGTAACCCTAATACCGCCATTAGAATTCAGTGCTGCCCTTAAAGACAGCATCTATTAAAGTAAACTGGAACATTATATATAGCGTACCTACTCAGTGTCAATACCCTGCAAGGCTGCCATTCTGCATAGGTTTACGAATTCAGCTCCGAAGAACTGATTGCTCGAACTGAAAATTCCTGGCTCCAGACTAAGGGCTAGTTCCCATCTGGCTAATTCTAAATGTCTAAGAACACCAGAACTAAAATTGTACGCAAATGGCCTTACAATTCCTACACTATACGGCAGCATTTCCAGCTCTGCACCATCTCTGTCACAAATGCGAAGAATAACATATGGCAAAAAGAAATATGGTCGCAAACCCCAATAAATTTGGCAGAAGGACAAAAAGCCCTTCAAACTTGTAACTAAAGGATGGAATAGTCATTTCAGTCATCTTTTTACAGTCCCATATGTATAATCAGAAGTTGCTCTTTTTTAAAAAAAGGCTGTAAATTGAAAAACTTCACATATATATTTCTATTTTTATAAGCTCATGAAGTTTATTTAGCCATCTGTTACCTCTAGGGCCAATGATTTTAGGAAGATACCTTGAAATTAACAAATAAAAGCATTCTGATTTCCTTACTATTTAACTAAACATAATGAATTTTCTACTTCAGTTAGTCTATGTTACAAGATAATTAATATAAATGCTGCAGATACCGTATCAGGGAACTGCAGCTGCTTATTCTTACAGCCTCAAATTAATGTTCCATACAGACATTCTGCTCATGATTAATGTTTCATAAAATTTAAAATGATTTCAATTAAATTACATTTTCATAAAATAAATCTGATATTTTTGTGTCCTCACAGTTTTAAAGACTTTACATTTAAATATAATGAACATTTCTAAGTGCGGGAAAAATAGTACTAGCCACGACATACGGAATTTATGTGCTAAGATACGATTTTCAACTTAAGATATATAAACTTACTAAAACATTGCAATTACATAAAACAATAGTAATTCTTTAATCTGTCAGAAGTATCACATACCTACTGTGGAATTTGTTAATTTATTTTCTGGAGGGCAGTCAATATATATGGTTTCCTTTGCTAACTTCTGCAAACCTTTAGTGTTGGTTATGATTTCTCATAATGCTCTGTTATTAACTATTAATTTCTGAGGATGAAAATGATGTTATTGTTATTAATCTCTAAATTGCATATTTATAAGCTAGATAGTCAGCAAAAACGTTAGATAGCAAGGAGACACTCCACTGTAACGTTCTATATTCCAAGATCTTTTCATTCCCACATATTCTCGTATATTCAATTGAATCCAGAATTTCATGTAATAGAAGATATGAAAAGGATCAAATAGGGACAGAACAGCAATTTTCGTAGTGGTTAAAGCTTTCCAGCCAACCATACCGCAAAGGTGAGTTAGTTTTCTGAATTCAGTTTCAAGTATACCTGAAAGCATTACATAGCTCTGGTACAAAGTCAGGACATTTTCTTCCTTTCAAAGACAAGATTGACAGGGTCCTGCAAAGACTTCTTTTGCATTTGACACGAAACCCCTTGAAACCTGGTACACAAGGATAAAAAGATCACCGAACAATGTTCTTCATAAAAAAAAAAAACTCAAAAATATCTATGTATACTATTTCAATATATCAAATTAGACATTTTCTGAAATCAGAAATATTCTGGGCTGATACGAGGCTTCAGAAGTCTCCCACACCAGGTAATTCTGCACACAGAACCTGGAAGGGACTGACGGACCTTTCTATCTATTGTGAGAGAAAGTTACCGTTGTGCCTTGGTAGGACTGTCTACTGGTTTGCACCTTTTCTCGTGCAGGGAAGGACAGCAGAATTGAACACTGGGCTGAACAATCACCGACTAATAGAAATTAACTGAACTCTGTTCTGCAAGTGTCTGGCATAAAGGAATTTTACATCACTAAAGTCTGACAGCTTTAAGGCTGGAATTGCAGCATTTTTCTTCTTTTCATATTCCGATTGCGATCTGATGTTTAAAACCTCTTTGCACTTACCCTAACCATTTGCTTGTGTGTCCTTCTTGAATGCTTAATCACTAACATTGCCCTGAATCGTTTAAAATTGCGCATTAAAGAGCACAGTTGCTTGAAGACCTCTCAGTGAGGACTGTGAGGGTGGAATCACTCGGTTTAGCTAATCATTTGTGTCTTTCTTAAAGTGAGGCCATCAGAGGTGAACAAGCTCTTTCTCTACTACTGAAGAAAACTACGGCAGTCAATCCATTAAATCGGTAATATAACAGCAAGATCCACTCCCCCAGCACATGAATTACATGCACTGAGATGCAAACTCTTACTACAATGTACTACCACCTTATTGAAATCAGAAATCTTGTTAAGTAAACGTAATCTGCAGCTGTGTCTCCACACAAATTCACTAATCAAAAGTTGAAGGAGAAATGAAGAAAGTAATGATTTTTAAAAGATATGACCAGGGTACAAACATCTGAAATGTTTAAACATGCACACATGAAATATGTTAGCAAAGTGCAATTATGTATTGCTAGTCTTTGCACTGAACACCAAATGGATTGTTCATGAATGTCTGATGTAGATCAGAGAATTTTTATGAGATGTAGATGAATATTCATAGAGATAAGAATTTATTTAGCCTCGGTAATTTCTGATGTGGTTGGTTATTCCTATACATCTTTTAAATTCCAAAATCTTGCCTTACTGACAGTGACCCTACTGGATTACAATGATTATTTTTAGAGAGGAAGGGGAAACTTGTTCAAAATGCTATTTTATAAATAACTAAGAAGAGTATGAGAAGCGTGCACTGGTGTGGCTGTTTTTTCATCCATGTAGTCTGCAGGAAGAAGTCCATGGAGAAAACTACTCCCAGATGTACATCTGAAAGGGGAACAACTACTTTACCTCAGCAGAGATTCTGGCAGTGAACTAATAGTGTCAGATAACCAAAGACAAGAGCCAAGGAGCAAACCAATGAGCTACGTTATTTGACAGTGCAAATATACCCTTATGTGCTTTTCCGTATTACTTCATCCCAAGTTTGTATCCCAGAAATGGAGACCATGTCGTGGTCAGTACAGGAACAAATGGCTCCAGAGCAAGTTAATGGTCAGTGAACTATTTCGCAAGGCATGACAGCATTCAGAAAAGAAATACATTTTGGGTGCTTCCTTAGTCTAAGGGACAGATTTAACACCTTTCTTCAGGAGATACTGACCTGCAATGCCGAATATAAAGTAAGTATCCTAATAAACTGCTTCATCATAAAGCAGTTCTTAAATAAATATGTGTAAGTTTACCCTTAGTAATGCTTTCAATTTTCTACAGGAGAAAAGAAAATAAGACTTCCAGAGGTTGGCACCCTTTCAAAATAAAATTTCACGATAGAATTAATGACAAAGGGAAAAATTTCCACCAAGAAAGCTTTCCTTTTTTCATCAAAACATTCATTTTTTCCAACCTGTTTTCCAACCGACGTACTCAGACAATACAGGTTTTGCTTGAGCAGACTGGATCCTAACCCCAAGGTTGCTGTTTTCCCACTACAGATCAGGGTCCATGCATGTAGACACAATACAGATAACCAATTAAACCTTGCAACAGCATGTGCTTTTTGGAAAGCTTAAACTAAGCTTTTCTGCTCTAACATACCCTGTTAGTGAGCAACAAAATAGAAAGTTCTTCATCTCTATAGCCTTTCCATTTAAACTGAACAAAGACTACAAGGGAATAGAAGACGTCTGCCATTTGACCGGCTGCATTGAGTAACTCTCCTAAGCTCTATAAAAGACAGAGGTCTTAAACACAGGGATAAAAAATTCTCACCGGAGACACCAAAAATAGAAACTAAGCTATCTGAATTGGCAACAAAAGAACCCATATAAGTTTAACAAATTCAAAGCACTCAGTGAAGTTAATGTGCAAGCCCATCAGAGACGTTATAGCTTTTGTCATTTGCAGTAACACCAAATACAATGTTGAGGAAATCCAGAGTTACAACACTGCCACTTAAGATTTCAGAAATCTCTAAACTTTCTCTCGAAGAATTGATGGCATTTCTTTTGTTAAGATGAAAGTTTGGTCTCCAAATGGCTCAGTGCATTCTTCTGATATCTGTACACCTCCTACGGCATCTAGGAAATGCACAGCGTTCCACGGGAACACTGTAGCAGCTGAACAAGAACTACAGTATGTATTACAATTTGAGCCCATCAGAGAAGAATATCAGGTTTCAATCAGAAAATCTGCGAAGGGAAGAAAAACTATGGAAAAGACTGCAAAACTGCAAGTGAACGTACTCCAGTAGCCTCCTTTGCAGGGAGAACAAGCTTACTGGACAGGAAAAGGAGACAGAAGGAAATTCTGACTACAGCAAACGCAGCAAAACAGTAACATCCCATCATTAAGAATGACAATTCAGAGACTGCAGAGCTGTGCGTAAAGATGGCTGCTTATGGTCAGACCAAACCCTATCAAGCCTCATGTCTTGTCTCCAACAGCAGCTATTCACAGGTGCCGTGGAAAGAGTGATATTTTCGTGGTATGCCTTCTCCTCCTATTTAATCCATAGCTCAGAGATGTTTTGAGTTCACAGTATTTAAATGGGTAAGTAATGCAGAACCTGATCTTTTCTGACTATCTGCAGATTTCATGTTTCAAGGAAATACAGACTTTTTTATGAAAGGACAAGGGGAAAAAATGTGCTTGATCAAGATCCTCCTGAAATCTATTCACTATCTATTTGTTATCCCATAAGGGTAAACTTACGAAGCACAAGTTGCAAACCCTATTAAGAAATTGCTCTGTAGCCAACACAACAGGATAGTGATAAAATTCTGTATCATGATTTATGGGACTCTACTGTTTACTTGAGCCAGGTAAACAGGCAGCGTCTCCAGTCATTTTCTTTTTGTAAAATGGATATGGCTTATAAATACTGGAACCAACTTCTCAAAACATAGCCCCTGATAAGACATGGTCTGTGGGGGGTATAGAAGAATGTAGGAGTGACAGTTGTATGCCAGACCAAAGGCTCATCTAGCCCAGTACTCAGTCTCCAAGAATGGGAAAAAGTCGACGCGTAGTGAAGCACGTAACAACAGAACAAGCATTTGCCTGGTCTCCAATTGCTTGTGCACAAGGGATTTCTAAGGCCAGATATGAATCTATATAGTTAGTAAAACTAAACTGGTTTGTCTCTTGGTGGCCTCAACTGAAGGCACGTGTAATGAAAAAAAAAAAAATCCACAAATTTAAAAATAAAATTTCGGGTCATGCTTTTAGATATAAAACTAGAGAAAAAAAAAAGAGTACAAACACACTGAATACAAAACAGTGCTAGTTTAACATTAACCAGCTGTCCTTATGTCCCTAAAACACATCCAAGTCTTCACTGAGACACCCAACTTTCTGACTGTTTCTCTCAGCTCTGAGAGATATCAACGTTGTGCATGATGGCTGTTATACATCCGTCAACTCACCTGCTGCAAACCACAGATAAGAAATGGTCACACTCAGAAGGACCCAGCTCCAAAGAAAACCATCAAGTCATCTATATATTTGCAATCCTCATACAAGATGGGTGCGTTACAGAGAACCTTGAATACACAGAGTAAACCCCGGTGATCTGTGACATTAAACAACACCAGATGGAAACCAAGCACCATGAGGGATCAGTTTCGGGATCATGTGATATTTTAGGAAATGCTTCTTTTCAAGCTGCAGTCTACCTGCATGCAGTCTATCTGCATTGCTATCTTGTAAGTAAAAAAGGGTTTGAAAGGAGCTGCTTAAAGCGGGCACAAATCAGCACCATTTATACGCAGAACAGGACAAAGCTAATATTGCTAACAAAGACCATGATATCTTGAAGCAAACTTGTTATGATGTTAGGGTATGTTGAAGATCCTGGAATATTTTCTGACATTTGGAGAAATACTCATCACACTGAAAACAGTAGTAATGATTTCAGTACAGCCAGAGTTTCATCCCCACTTTGGTGCTGTCTAGACCAAGTACTTGCTCCTTTGAAGAGGAAGGGAATGCTAACACTGACCAACAGACACCTTGGTTGTTTAAACGATTTTGTTGACATTTTTCAGAATGCAAAATGACATTTCATAAGTTACAGTCCACTGAAAGAAAATAAAAAATATAACCTTTTTGCTTAAAAAAAAATGCCATTCTTTTTTGAAAAAAATCTGTACAATAAAATGTATTGTATTGTCGACAAAAATCTATACAATAAGAATTACATTGCTTTTCCATATGGTGATTAAGGACCGTTCAAGACAAAAGGAGTATGGACAATTAGAGATGCAAGGCAGTAATCTATTCAGTTATAATTTTGCTTGTTAATCACAAAGCATGAAAGGTATTTGAACTAACTGGGTGTGTGATTATCAGCACCATTGCCTACAGCTGAAAGGAACTGCCAAACGCCATCAACTGTGAACCTCTTCACCACTGCATCTGAGACTTCAAAACAACTATTACCCCTAATAATGGCATCCCTGTTCTGTACTATTTGCAAAATTCATGAAACTGTTTAAACTGTCAGTGACATCAGTACTTGGTCAGGAAGAGTGAAAATAACGCATCAATAGCTGAGGCTTTAACAGAAAAAAACAAACCCAATATTTAATTATTTTAAGAAACAATCAACCGTCTACGGATAATGGTTTTGAAGATACCTTAGTAAGAGCAGTAAGAAATATTTATAGTGTGAAATTATGTCTATTTTTCACAGACTCTTCTGTTCTCTGTCAAAAGATTTTTAACATAATTCTTTAGTTATTATTCAGATAGCACTACATTTTATGTTATTGAACTTCAATTTCATGTACGTTTCTCCTCTGCCCTTTGTGGGCTGTCATCTTACAAGGATTTTGTATTTCTGAAAACACATCATTAACTACAGAGAAACGTGCAGAAATATATCACAGTGATACCTGAATTTCGGTGGTCACACAACAGTAGTAAAAATGATACTCTCAGATCTTCCTGCCACAATGATCACCGTTAAGATCAACACGGCAGTTCAGAGTCCTGAGAAACTATTATATTCTATTGGGCCAGCTGGATCACTAGGCTATTCCGGCGGTTTTTAAAGATAAAGGCACTGACATTTACACGTGAACCGACTGCGGGCAAAAACCCGTGTGGTTTTGTTATCGCTGCACTGAACTCAGAATGACGTTTCTTTCCTGTCTGCACAGCTCGTTGCCTCTGTTTCAAGATGCTGATCTCGCACCTCAATGACTTGCAGAGTACAGCAGATTCCTGTTTAGCAAGGTGAAGCAAATGTGCGCAGAGACTACTGGACGCAATAGCAGGCACCACCACCAAGAAAACTTACTTGCACAGTAGTGGGTCCAAGTTTAAGAGTTTCTCTATAGCTCTTATTTCATTAAACAAACAGAAATCCTGGTTCTATTTACTGGGAGTTTTGTTGCTGATTTCAGTAAGGCCAGTTTTTTCCTTCAATCAATACAAAAAAAGCTCATTGCTCTACTGCACAAAGCCCACTCATCCTCCCGGTTTGACAGTTGTGATTTGAAGGCTATAGTGCGCCTATTGCTTGAACACCGAGTGGACTTTGCGTTTTATTCAGTTTTTGCTCTCTGTCTGTATTACAAATAGGCATCATCAGCATATGTTTATACTTGAAGAGCCCAGATTGCTATTGTTTCTTAATATGCAATCTACTTATAATGAAAATTGCTGATTTAGTCCCATTTTGCATTGAATTGCTGTTTCAGCAACAAGACGAGTTTCTATGGTTGCCCATGGACTAAGAGCCGGTAACTATGATAAAGAATAAATATAACATAATCCTATAACACACCGTACACAACACAGAGTACCTTTGTTATAATTTAAAGTCAATCCGGGAAGACTAATTTATGGTTTTATTGTTTTAAGTAGGACTGGATGTAGTAAGTACTTTGAAAAGGTCATTAAGTATAGAGAGTAATTACTGAATTACAGTATTAGATCAGCAGGAAATTGCTTTAAGTAATATTTTACAACTAAAATGTGACCACTCTGGAGCTTTTTTGATTTTACTTGATTTAACATCTCTGCAAACTTGACTTATAAGCTTGGTTGTTTCCTCTTATGTTAAGACACTTGCAAGCTTGGGTTTTGGGTGTTGCGGTGTGGGCTTTTTTTTAATAGTTCCTTCCGCAGCCCCTAGAACACAAATTCAAAATGGATTATAGATTTGATTTTAATTGCAGACAGGGACAGAAAATAGCAGGCCCTATACGTGCTCCTTTGCCACCGTGCCACAGATCGGCACCTCAGCACACGTGGCAAAACAGGCTATGAGTGTTCCTGGTCCTCTTCAATAGAAAACCTAATTAGTTTACATTTATTGATACTTTATGTTAACATTTTATTAACGTACAGGTATCTGACTTTATGCAGAACCAGTTGAAGAGCACAGCATTCAGTCTGTTGGCTCAGCCCTGAAAGCAGCAGCAGAGAACAGACAATTCAAAGCATCACCACTAATTCTGCAGTAATTACAGGATTGCCGTGTATGCAAAAAGGTTGTAGCCATCTTGAAGATTCTACCACAGTTGACTAAAGACCTGTTAAAAAGTCAAAGACAGCTGTAAGTGTTGTCTACTGATAATCATACATGAGTAAGTGAAAATAAGAATCTAAGAAGATTAAATAAATTTGTTGCAGGACATGATGTAGCATGGCCAGCAGTTGCCATCATGGTAATTTAGTTTAACTTTCTACGTAAAAAAATTCAGTACCACTTCAACTAATAATTTCTGAAATCAGCCCGTAACTTGAGCTGTGGAGAGATTTCTTTTAAAAAAAATTACATTGAACAGTATCATTTCCAAGTTGAAATGAGAAGTTACAATCAGAACAGACAGACCACGTATCATAACATCATTGTTTAAGCCGCAGAACATAAAAATAAACCAGAAAAACTCATTAAAGCTTTACACTTTACAAGAAAATGGTTTTCCTGTACAGGCTGAGAAGAGCTGAGAGAGATATTTAAAAACCACAGAATAGAATTTCTTTTTATTATCTGTCTGATACTGGAAAGTAAATTTGCGGATTTTGCTGTTGATGCCTCAAGATGTTATACCATATTTTGGGCAAGTCTATTAAACAAGAAATTAAGTGGACAGATTCATAAATAGAATCATAACTTAGCAATCAGATGAAAATAACGCCTACTGACTTAGCAGTATTGTTTCTTTCGAGTCAGCATGAGGGAGCTGTGTCCAAATAATAACGCTGTACAATGCCCGGTCCATTAAATTTAAAAATGCTCCCCCTACCGCCATGACATTGCTGTACAAAATATCTGACGTAAGTAAATAGCTTACCAAAATAAAATAAAGGGATACTGAATGTCTAGTCGCTGCTTTAAGCCCAAATATGTCAGACAGTAAGATAGGTATCTTAATAAGAATTATTAAACAAGGAAATAGAAACTATGACATTTTCAAAAGACATTGATCACCTCTGAAAAAGATGTAAGCAACAGCTCCTCTGCTTATCAGTCACTCAACAGTGATAATAATCAGAAGAAATTTCCTGAGGATATAGGCAGTGACAATGGCCGTGAGGGAGCAATTCACACAAACTCTCCAAAACTTCTCTGAAAAGGTCGTCATATTTGTGATTTTGTGTCATTTACCACACACAAAAAAATAGGTAAGCTCTTCCGCAGAAGTTAGGAACGCAAATAGATGGTTGAATCTAGACATAAAGAAAACAGGGAGTTCCTCTCCTCTCTCCTTTCCACATGAGGCAGCCAAGCACATGCCTGGTAGGCACAAAACCGCACTCCCCAGCCAAAGACATAATTAAACAATCACCATCTCTTTGCTATTCACATTTTCTTTTTTTGTCTTTCTCCCCCTTCTAGGCTGTTTCTTTCTTTAGTCCCTCATATTTTGAAGTGTCAAAGCTAATGAGCCATACACATTTTCTTTTAATATTTTCTTGTACATGTAATACATGTGTCCCATTTAATCGCTTTGGTCTTGAAAAGTTTTCTGCAAGATGAAATACTTGTCAGTCTGCACATATTGCTGTATCAAAATAACTTTTACAATTATCCTACTTTTACTGAATGAATTTTATTCTGGAGCAAACTAATATGTATTCTTTCTTTTGAAAAATATTAAAATGTAAAACATCTTTTCACAAAAAGGTAAGATGGTGAACATTTTAAATTAAATTAATTGATTGACATTTACACAATTGCTACAAAGAAAACAAATGTAGATACGCATAATTTTTGAGTCCATGTCTAACCATTTTCCCTTTTAGCATTGGAATGATCTGATATTCACTTATTAAGCATATTCAGTTTAAAAAAAAATGCAGTTTAACACTGAGAGACCGATAGCAAAAAATAAGATATTGGCAATAATCACTATTACCAACAATAAAGACTTTAAACTCTTTACTTTGGATTCTCTTTTGTCTTAGAGTATTCCCTTATATTTTAGTTCCTTGAAAAGCTTACATTCAGTATGTTCTGTTTGTTATACTAAAAAGATCACAGTAGGCAGATGTACTTTGTTTTCATACTCACTCTGGCTTCCACTGCAAAAGGAAGTTTTCATCAGTCAGAAGAACGTTGATGAGCATTTATATTGTTTGATAAGACTTTTCCATTCACTTTTTATTTTATGTAACAGAATGACTTGTGTCTGCCTCCATGTGATACACTGGAACAAACTGCTCGACTATATAGGATGAGGGTTACTATATTTCAATTTTTTTAAATTCTATTCTTCATCTACCGCAAAATTCTGGGAATAAAAAAGGAATTGCAGACCATATCAGAGCAAGAGCAGAAGCTCTGGCCAGGGCGTTTCACGTTCAGCTGTCTCAGAAGAGCACGCCATTCAAGTTTGAGGTCATCAAGCTGCAGGCATCTGGGACGCACGGCATATGCATTGGGTATCTGCTTAGTGCTGAAACAATGCATGCCAACGCCATCAATCTCTTTGGAAATGCCTTCTTAATGGATACATGCATTTCCATTTCCATTACAGAAGTCCTAAGTGGCAAAAGGGGCATTATACCAGTCTGAAGAAACCTTGCTTAGAGGTAGAGCGAAAGTAACAAGGACTAGCAGATTCAGCAATTACCTCATGACCTCTGCTGTAATGAAATTCAGTATAATTTTATCCTTCCGTATGCATAGTCAAATTCTTCTACATATAAATGTATACGGATAGGAATTTAAAAATTACTTCCGAGACTCCTTGTGTCCTTTGTCCAAATGTCAAGAATAAATCATTACCCTATTAAAAAGCTTAAGTCAGATTAAAATGAATGTTACATCACCGTGGCTAAAACAGATGGAAAGCAAAGGCTGTTCTGCCGGCTTTATTATTTGCAATTCTTTTTATGAGCTTATATTCTAGAAAATACTTTAGGTTTCGAGACTACTACTAACGATTCTATTTTTCCCTGTATCTTGCATGTGGCTATGTTACTCTCCAAAGTCAATCACACTGCTTGGTTCCACAGAGTAGTTTCAACGTTCTACTTGCTACTGGAAAAGAAGTGCTTGTGTTTGGCATATAAAGCTGAGATTTTTATATATATGTATATATATGAAGCTTTATAGACTTTTGCATTGTGTCTGTATGTAAGCAAACAATATATTTTTTTTCCCCAAGACATTACTCATTATTAGGAACTCCGATGTAAGTTAACATATAAATCTAGAAGCACTGTAAATTGTATCAAGATTTCTAGGAAATATAAGGATTTACATCACCATTTTAAAATGACAAAGAATTTTTTGTGATAGATATATTTTGAGCTACAAAACAGTTTCATGATTACATTTCATGTTATATGCTACAGTACTCATCTCTCAACATGTTCCTTAAAAATGTGAGATCAGACTGTATTTCTTTCTCTATGTTTTGGCTAAAGGAGGAATATATACACTTGCACACAGAAGCACAGTGAGCTTAGTTTAGTATTTAGTAAGTATAGGTATATATAATCTATAGTTCTCTGACCATCTTTTTAAAAGCTTTTTCTTTTTCACAGTTCTTCACAGCTAACCAAAATCATCTCATTAATCATTGCTGAATATAACAAAAACAATCATGAAATTCTATTATGACAGTGAGACAACTTTGGTTGGCCAATTAAAATGTGGATTTTTTTGCTTTACTTTTTGTGGATCAACGCAATCTCTCATATGAGGACAGGTTGAGAGCGCTGGGACCCTGGAGGAGAAAACTCAAGGGGATCTTAGCACTGTATATAAATACCTGAAGGAAGGACATAACAAAAACAGTGGTGCTTTTCAGTGGTGCTCAGCGACAGGACAAAAAGCAATGGGCACGAAGTGAAACACGGGATGTTCCCTCTGAACATCAGGAAACAGTTTTTTATTGTGAAGGGCGACTGACCACTGGAACAGGTTGCCCAGAGAGGTTGTGAAATCTCCTTCCTTGGAGATAGTCAAAAGCTGTCTGGACATGGTCCTGGGAAATCAGTTGTAGTTGGCCCTGCTTGAGCCCGGGGGGTTGGACCAGATGACCTCTAGAGGTTCCTTCCAACCTCAACCACTCTGCGAGCCTGTGATTCTGTAATATTGGTGTGAAGCCTGATGAAAGTATGCTGCCAAAAGCATTTTACTGATAATTTCAAACATCTCAACAAAGATCAACTGAAGTGGTGGTGTAATTCCTCATTTACTGGATCTTTGTTCAGATTCTCTGCGTTGGTTGCACAGGTTATTTTGGGAAAACAGGGTGTTCATGTCCCCTTGCTTCAAACTAAGTTAAGTTTTCCATCTCTCTTTTTTTTTTCCTCCCCAGCTTGTTTCTGTACTTGTTTCTGGTTTTGAGAAGAGAAATACAGCAAATCAGAAGCCTGACCCCATGGTAAGATTAAAGTCTGTTGTTACAAAACACAACTGATTTTAAACTTCTCCCAATATTTTTGAGAAATTTAGAAATAGTTTAAATTAAAAAAAAAAAAAAAAAAGAAAAAGGAAACAACTTTACTTTCAACCTTTATGACACTGGGCATCAATCACTTCTTACAAATCTTTATGTGAAAGACTAAAGTAACTCCAAATAACATCAGCAAACTAAAATATCAAAACAAACAACTGAGAAACTTAATGCTTATCATTCACCCTAACTCTCTTACCCTAACTTACAAGGACTAATACCTTACATTTCTCACTTGCAGAGGGAAGTGTTACACAGTACGTTCAAAAATAGTAGAAAGTGGTCTACAAAAAGGAAAAAGACAAGGAAAGTAGTAATGTATAGTTCTTCAACATATGAAAATAGGGATGTTCTCAGGAAAGGGGATATACTTCAGCTAGAAAAGAAGATACACTGTTTTCCTTTACTATATTTACTCAATATGGACTGCTAAATTCCTGCCAATGTTGAGAACCTTTTTCAACAAGCTAAAGAAATCGGTCCCATGGTATCACTCATGTCAATAAACTTCTAACAACCCCCCATGGGATATGTTAAGAACATCCTGATAGTCTGGTTGAATAGGTAAGAGCGATCACTGCACCTACGTGACAATATTCATGTTGCCCACAAATGAACGCTACAGAGGTGCTTGCTGTAACAGGTCCAGACTGCTAATCCTTACAGTCAGTGACAGCTCTCACTCATCATAAATTACCATCTGGATCAACTGCAGACATGGTAAATCAATAATTGCATTACAAAATTTACCCTTAACCCTAGAGAATGAAATTGTAGAGATGTGAAGAAATAAACACATGTACACAATAATACTGCGAACAACTGAATTGGCTTGTGGCTTTCTTGTTCTAAATAGCAAACTGTCACAGATGCTGGTCCCTGACAACGACCTCCATCCTTTAGCCTTGACATGCTTTATACTGTTGGCTACTTTCAGCTTTTGACTCAGAAAATATATTTATATACTATCTCTCAGTAAACTTTAGACCTGGTGGACAACTCTTCCTGAATTCCAGGAAGCCAAACGATTCCAATCTGCAGTCGTTTTCTCTTTAACTTGCTTTCCTAATGTTATGTACCCTTTTTTCTATCAAATCTAGCTCTGATCCAATGACCAATTAAGCTGTCAGAAACACCTCAGCTGACTTCGATATACTTGTACCAACTCTCTTTCTCTTGGATAGAATCAAACAGGGTGCAACACAACAAAGAAGATCCTGTTTGTTACTATCCTTTTTCCTATTACTTCATTTGACAGGTGTTAAGAGCAAGGCCTGTTGGTCTTTCTTGAATTTGCCAGGGACAAAAATATTAGCAACGATTTGTCGCATTTCATATTATTGAGACTTTACTCTGTTTCATTTTTCCATTGCTTTATCCATTTCAAAAGAAAAGAGAAGAAAGTGTAATGGTATTTTTCCTTGTTTTTCTGAGCTGCAGCAGTACTCTATTCGCTTCGTTAAAACTGTATGCTCTTTTTGTACAGCTTCTGAAGTTAAACCTTTAGAGAGAAGGTGACTAAGTAATACAGTGTATCAGTGGCTTCTGACATATCTTTTAATCCTCTTAAACTGTGCATGCAGAAATACAGGGGATGATCAACTTCAAATATTGACCTTAAAAGAAAACTAGACACCAAAAAAAAAAAAAAAATCAGATTCCTACGAGACATAGTAAACTGTGTTAAAAACCTGCTTAAAACTTTCATCTACGCCTAAATTCAGATAAGGAGACAATCCTGGAGAAAAGACAAAGCAGAAAAAAAAAAATCTTAATTACTTAGTTTCCCCTAAAGCTGTGCTTACAACTCTCTTTTTAAATGTTTCATGCTCTCCTGCTATTAAGAATCTCAGGAATATATAAAAGACCTCTATTATAAACAGGATAAATAATGCAAACAGTTTTGATAAGAATTATTATTCGATGCATATCAATCCAGGATTTCTTCTGACGTGCCATGAACTCTTATCAATTGTAAACATAAGATCGTATTGTTCCCCCCCTCCCACCACCAAAACCACATTTCAGTACTAGTACATCACATACAAACCTGTTTTTCAAAGCCATTTGATCTTAGGGGGTAGTTATGTTTTAAAGCTGAATGCTTTTCATTTAGCTTTCAGACCATTACAAAGGTGCCACCATGCTAATGAGGCAAAGCTTACAAGTTGATACCACTGAACAACTGCTGATGCTTGCATGCAAGGTGGCTATAGCACTTGATTTGCAGTGTCAGCAGGAACAACAATTAAAACAGATGCCACAGTTAATTTCATGGATCTTGGTGCCTTCAGGGAAGAAGTTGGGTTTTTTACTCTTCCATGAAGGCTTTAATGTTTTATTTAGAGGATTTCTGACATGTCAAGTAGCCTGCTTCTGGGATATAAAATTAATATAGCAAGAAAAAAATAAAATTAATACTGTATTTTTTGAAGGAGATAAAGAGCAACACAGTTGGGTAATTATGATAATTGGAGCCACAGAGTATCTATCTAATAATTTTATTAATATATCTTTTCATGATGCTGATTCATGAAGAGTACACAAAACAAATTTTATTTTTTTACTTACAAATAGAAAATCTGCCTTTTTGGTATTGAAAGTAGTGGAGGTATAAAAATATATCACCTGAAATAGATTTAGATCATGCAGGTACTAGTGCATATTTGTTTAACTTTTCTTACCAAGTCTCTGAGTAAAGCTATAGTAACCTACATGAAGACTCAAAGCTAGCAGGACTTGGAGAAAATTGTAAAATTACAATTAGGCATGAAGAATAAGGCTGAGGGTTTTTTAAGCAACAGGAAGATGTATTTTCAAAGACAAATACTCAGAAGCATGTAAGGATTGCCCTGGAGAGGAGGCACATTGTTAAAACTCTTTTTAGAATTGCATCATCTTTTCAAACTTTTAAAAAATATCACAGCTTGAAATTAGTGGGATAATCAGATGATGTGAACATGGCCTAAGTGTCACTGTACTTTCACTGCACAGATAAACGTCTTCAGTGCATCAGTGAATATGCCACATACACTGTTCCATTAGTGCCTCAAAGCATTACACCAGCCAAAAGAAGAATGGTTCTCAATTGTGAAAGAGAGTTGAAATATCTGTACAAAGAAAGTAGAAGTGAAACAGTAAATCAATATTGTTTTTCTGTCTGTACGCTCAGGAAAGGTGAGCAAGTTTTTTTATGAAAATTTGTACTTTTATGTGTAAGAACTGACTATATTTCAGTTACTGGAAGAGGGAATTGTGCAACCAAGTAACAACATGCTGATACCGGGTGAAATTCTTTTCTTGCATAAGTCATTGGCATATTTGCTTAAAGTTAGCTTAAGTGGAAATTAATTTTCATGACAGAGGTCAGCTTCAAAAAATAAATATTTAAATTTCTGCCTGAGAGCCAATGTGCATCTTAGAAAAAAAAAAAGAGGTAACAAAAAACAATTGATAAAGTGACATCATATTACTAGGATATTAACTCTGTAATTAGCACATTTTATTTCTATCATTTTCACTGTAGTAACTATAGAAACATTAGCAAGAGCTGCCAAAGACAGACTTTTTAATTCCCGGCTTTTAAAGGACTTTGATATTTACAAGAAAATATCAAAATTCTACCAGCTATTAAAACAAGTCACTTCAGAAAAGTGATACTGCAACTATTTAACAGGGAGCACAGCACAGGCAAAATTGTGAAGGAAACAGGAAATTAAACTACTAGAGGTTCGATTCCTGTTATGGAGAACTGGTGGCAAAAAGGGTACCAAACGTTCTTTAAATACCACTGGGTTTACATCCTACTTGAAGACCACTCAGTGAAACTCACTGATCCGACATTCCTTCAGAACGCTACTTAACCAGCACCAGCCCATTCCTGACTTTCCTAAGGATCTCAAGTAGCTTCACTATCCAATAAGCTCTGACATAATTAGAGCACCGAATAACTCAGCAGTAGGTTATACAATTGGCACCAATTTACCTTCCAAAAATAAGCAGGAGGGGCAAATAAACTAGATTAAAATAATTACCTGATAAAGTAAGTATTTTTCTAGCAGTTATCTCACATTGATGAGCAATGAAAGACTTTTAAATATAACTGCATATTGATGGTATAAAAATAGTATCAGTAAAAAATATTACCATCACATCAGTAATTGAGACACAAACATAGCAGCATCCTGTTAGCTTACTCGTACGTTGCATGAACAGAAAGATAATGCTGATCCAGATACTTAGCATATGATCTGCATCTCTTTGGTTATTTATTCTCAATAGAACTACTGTGACACACTTCTAAAGCCTTTAATGTATCAGAAGATTGGCAAGGCCCCTTCATTTACATAATTAAGGCAATTATAGCTATTATAATCGAATGCAACACCATTTTAATGGTCTGGACTATATTTAAGCTTCCAGCTTTAAAATCCATAAAAGCTGGTTGGCAGAGAGCAAAAAATGGTAATGAACATATCCTAAAAAAAGCATGCGCTCATGACTATCCCAAATAGTTTAATAGAGTTTGTTGTGCTACACAGACTAAACTTTTCTAACAATTGGATGTTTTGGGGAGTCTAGGACTGAAATTGTTCGTGGATTGTTTAATGACCTAGGTTAAAATTAATGATCATCAAACATAAAATTAAACAGCATTAATTATCTTCTTTCATCATAATGGCTTGTCTAACTCTCTTAAAATTGTAGCATCACACGCAAAACCACAGGATGACACACTGAAGGTAACATTTTTGCCTCTAAAGACATATTTACCATGAGATTTCGGTTTTGGCTTTTTTCCCTACTAAAAAACAAGGGGAAAGGAAATAAAGAAGTCAACCAGGCTAATCAAAACTTTCATAACAAATCAATTGAGTGCAATCTCCTATAGAGAAGTCTTTTCCTTTGTGAAAAGTACATGAATCCTTTGTAGCAGGAAGAAAACAACTCTGAATGACTAATTACTCATCTTGTATATAGAGAGTTTTTACCTAAAAAGAGCCAGAGTGTCTAAATGGCCCGGAGTGTCTGAACAGTCTCATAGAAGTCAAGGATTAGACAAAGGGCAATGCATCCAAAGTCTTAAGTGAACATGCCATGTGTGTAAGCTCACTCTCACACACTGATTTGTAGTGAACCAGCTAGTTTTGCTTGAGACAAAGTCTGGGAGGTTCACCCTTAAGTTGCTCCCTAAGGATAGGACGGACAAGGCCACCAAGGAATCCCAGAGGTGCTCGTGTCCTCAAACACGCACGCCTGTTTTCAAAGGTGCAACTGGCATAGGACATACGTGCCCTTGGCGTTCTGTGATAAAAATACTCACACAGTAAGCAGAGATGCAGCGCTCACATTAAAAAATTAAGAACTCTGTTATTCAAATACTTTGAACACAGGGCCAGATCTGCCAGTTAAAGGCCCATGTGCAGGTAACAGAAGAAACACGAGAAGCAAATTCTCAAAGTGCAGCCCACCACAGCAGGCTACAACTGCTTTCCACAGCCTTGACACCTGAGGAATTTGCCATTTAAATGTAAATTTCAGGACACGATATACCTGGATTTCACAAAGCTGTGTAGACTTGAGCATCCATAAAAAGTGGAAGGACTTGGAAATAACAAAGCAGCCCAAAGGAAAAGCAGAGAGGAAGAGGTTCTGGAGAAGACTGCTGTTGCAAAGACACTTGGAACTGTGAGCAAAGAGCTGTTTCCAGCGATAGGTATGCAATATTCCAGCTTTTCCTTTACTGTTTTTGCTCTTTGTAATATTGACAAGCACTTAGCTCACAATCCTTGCTCAGGATTTCACTTAATCCTGACAACAATAAAATGTTCTTTTCCACAGCATTCTTGAACATGTTCTGCAGCATTATGGGGATTATTTTTCATAAACACAGCATAAACAGTTTTTTGCATTCTAGCCCTTTTTTATATAAACTATACTATTATGGAATGGACAATCTCCCCTTAATCTTTCACGTCTTCCTTCTAACAGTCAAGTTCGATGGAATTTAAATTTGTTCTATAACTATGACTTCATTGCAGAGAACTACAAAAATATAAATTACTGTTCAAACAGATGCTACCTTCTTCCGCCCACCCCCACCCCCCCTACTATCAGCGCTCCACTCTGAATCCAATTCATGGTACATTTTTTACTAGAATGCCTGTGCCTCATTGTTCTACTTGCATTTGTGGTATCACTTCTTTTCTGCAAGACATATTTCTATCCCTTGTTCCCAAGTATTTTAACCCCTGTAAGAACAGAAAGCAAAAGCCAAAATTGCTTTTTAGCCAAAAGACCATCTATCAACGACTAACCAGTTCTAGTTATCTTTTTTGAACTATAAAGGCGTTTAAAACAAAATGAACACACCCTGTTCCATGCAAGAGAAGTCTGAAATTACAGGACAAACTCATGCATTTGAAGCAAAAATGATGGAGTCACCTCACCTCTACAGCCTAACAACAGGTTACACGGCTCCATCTCCATTTCCCCAGTCCTTCAAACACAGCCACAGGTCCTTCGTATTTCTCACACATTTGACCGTTTAGTCTCAGCCATCCGACTAAACTGTGGGATCTTCAAAGCTTCCCATCTGCCAAGCTGAGGTATGCTTTTCCACATCACGTATGGGCAAGATCTGGCAAGCAGCCTACACCCCTCATTTCCAACCTTTCCCTGGGTTCCGAGGGAGGGAAGCCTGGGTACGTGGTGTGCTCTGGCTAAGCCCCAGGCTAGATGACACGGGGACCAGGGGATTGTGGGCACGCAGGTCAGGTACACCTTCTCATTCCAAACACATTCTCTGTCATTCTACACCACCTTAGATTGCTACTAATCACACTACATTAGATTACTACTAATTATGATGGAGAAGTCTCTTTTTAGAAAGTCTTAACATGGAGTTTGATTAATGAAAGAAGATGCTGCTGACAATTTTACTTGGCTCAGCGTCACTCAAGCAAAAAAAATATTCTGTTTAAGAATCTAAAGAAGATTAATGCGGAAAATTTATCTTAACATTGAAGGAATAAACAATAAAATTGGCTCCATTAAGTTTCTGTTATTACACAAACACAGTAATGAATATTAAATAAATGTCTTTTACAAATACAATAATACAGTATTTTTACACCAGCAAATTGCCTTTCTATATCATAGATATGGAAATTATTTACAGATACAAATGAATTCTGGCTAAAATTATTAGTCTGCTATCTTAGAAAAAACCTAACATTTATAAAATATAAAGATACTAAAGCAATAAAATCCAACTGAACAATAGTACTTCCTATTAAAGATCAAGTAAAAGATGGTCTATAATTCACCTGATATACACCAGTGAGAAAAAAAAGACATTGTTAATGAATTAGCCTGACTGAATTTCAAAGCGTAAAAATCTACAATGCATCAATTTTCACTTTACCTTCAAAGAACTTCTATTTACATATAACGTATACTTACAGCACAACATTACTGTAAAAGTGGATAATGAATTAAAAAAGCGAAAACCAATATTTTAGCTTGCATGCCTGGACAAATATAGGTCTAAGATGAACAGCTTTGAGATTTAAAAGTGAATGCTATGTCTTATAGTATAAAAAGCAATAAAAGCAAAATGGACATTTACTGCTAAGTCAATACCCTCTAAAGAACTAAAATGGATATACAATAATACACTGTAGCTTTGCAGCATCTTTAAAATCACAAAAGGTTTCAGAAACATTAGTAAAGTAGAGTTCAGAAACTTCAGTAGAGTAAGAAAGCTTACTTATAGATAATATCTTTTCCTCTAACAAGGAAACTGAGTCACAGTGGTAGAGCCTATTTACATTCAAATCAATGGCAAGATTCACACTGATGCCAGCAGTAAAGATTTTCACCTAATGTTGTATTCTATAGAACTGCAGCAGCAATTACATAACAAAATATTTCACTGAATCATAAAACTATGGCCAAGCAAAACAGTAGACTAGAAAGCTGACAATTACCTAATGCAAGTTTAACTCACATGTATAAAATGTTGCTACTGTCTATACCCCCAGACTACTGAGACTGCCTCCTTGCATTTACTGTGCATAGTCTTCAGAGAAAGTTAACAACAGAGAGTAGTTTCTCCATGGTGAAAACCAGCATGCTTCTCTTTTATAGGCAAGTCACTTATTTTCTGTAACAAGCATGGCAGCATAAAATTAGATGCTATAGTTAGTTCTTTTGGGAAATATTTTAAAACACGCTAACATATTTGTAAATAAACCCCCAAAATAAAATAAAATAAAATAAAATATATAAAAAAATACTATAAAAATATATATAATACTATAATATATATAAAATACTATAAAATAACAATTATTTTCTTTGGTGGGTTATTTTTGTCTTATTTGAGGTTTGAAAGATAGATTTTATCCTTGACCACACAGCACGAACTTCATTGTACAGATGGGAATTTTGCTCATTGGCTCGTATAAATGGCTTCTCCTGGCTACCCCATAATTGATCACTGATAATACCAGGCCTAATTGGTCTAGTATATGTTGGTTTGGATATGGATTTTATTCTATTGATGTCCTGGAGTTAATCTTGTGGAAGAGAAAAAGGGAATTACAAAATATTACTATCTGTCCTTGAAAGGTAATAATACAAAGTAGAGATTAAGGAGTTAACACAATGTTATTTTTGGCCCTAAAGCTCTTTATTTGTGAAGTCTGGAAACCATTCAGTGTTCTCTTTGAATGCAAACAAAACAGAAGCTCTTTTTTGGCATCTATACCTGTACTATATGAAGAGTGGCTGAGGTCATGTATTGAGAAAATGTTGCCATGTAAATAAAGTAAGAGGATTTGGGAGAGTGCTGCTTTGCTATTTGTTTAAAAAGAGTGCCTATATTTGTTTTTCATGCACTGATGCACACAGAACGAAACAGAATCCACAGTGTCTTTAATCCTACTGTTACTTATCCTCATCTCTCCATAGCAATTAACAATTCAGCAGTATTCAGTACAAAATAGGATGCAGCTGAGAGAGCAGCTATGTTCTGTGATTAAAGTCTTTCAGACATGCTAACTGAAAATACTTCCAGCATGCAATGTCGCCTTTTCACTTCCTTCTGGCAAAAGCTTAGATGCAAAAAGCATGACATTTATAGCAGCTCCCTATATTACATATAGAGTCCTCTTCACATGATCAGATAAAAAGAAGCCCCCTTTTTTCATGAATATAAGTCTACCTCTGTTATTTTAGTGAAAATATCGAGAGCTACTGCACAGGATTTATTAGAAATTAGCTCAAAAGTTGCTGAGAGCAAATTCTTCTATTTCAGTAGCTAATGAAAAAGGATATTTAATATTTTACCCACGATGTTATAGCTTTTTCCATCTAAACTGCAGGACCTTCAACTGATTCTGAGCTTTTTGGCATGAGTGCATGTCCCAGTTGCATCCTGATGCTATGGCAGAGCAGAATCCCAGCCTTCTTCCCATGGAGAAGAAAGAAATCCAAAGACACAATCCAGGAGGATGCTGTAGCACACATCACCCAAATCTCTGAAATAGACTGTTTGGGAGACCAGGATGCTGGGCACGTCACAGCACACATTTATTACAGCGTACCTCGACAGGGACATAGAACACAGGGCCTCTGTCAAGCTTTTTGGATTTAAGGATAATTTAACCTTCTCAACGTATGTACTCTACACTAAAGCAAATTCAAGCCAACTGATAATGGATGCTTTTCTTAGATACTTTTGGAAGGTCTTTGACCACAGTTAGAGTTGTCAGCCATACACTCATCAGGTGCTCTGGCATTCAACATGTTTAGTAAGGATCTTCGTGTAAATGTAGAAATGCCATGTATGTCTTCATTGCATTTTCCTTTAGACTGACATACCCGGTGGGATTTTGTCATCTGCATTGCCAAATATCTCATATTAGGGTGCTATGACAATGAAAAGAGACATACCCCAGGTATTTGGTCTAGGCAAGAAAAAAAACCCAATCAAAACAGTCCAGCAACACCATATTGTGTCTTGAAGGTTTTAAATGTTATTAATATCTTATATGATTTTTAAAATGTATTTAGTCAGTAAGCCTCTATATAACCTACATAACAAGTAAAGGATAAACAGAAGGAAATGTCTGCAATGATGCAATACCATTTAAAGCAGAGTGAATAATCTCTTTCTATCTCAGTTTCTGAATGGATGTGAAACAATTTTATTTCAGAGACTGACATATTCCTTCCTCAGCATGATTTTGCAGCTTTTGAGAGACGTTAAATGCTACAACTGATTACAGAGAAGGCTGTTGTCTGGGACCTCCCTTTTTATTTTCTGGAAGGTGGGGTACAAACCCCCTCAGTCCACCAACCTCTACTTTTTTAAGAAATACTTACCAATCTAATATCATTAATTTTCCATATCTCAACCAGTAATATAAGTACAATGCTAGTAAAAAAGAAATCCGAGGAAATATTAAGACTGGAAAGAAGGTAAGTTTCATACGGAAAGAGATTACAGATGAATCCAAATCCTAGCTCATGACAGCCCTACCCTGATTCCTCAACCAGTATCCAGTATAAGCCAGAACTGCTCTTTCAGTTAGCTACAAAATGTAAGGTATTATAATGTAAATATATATAAAAACCTCATATATAATACATTAAATGATATATAAGAAGTAAATACAGTTAAAACTTTATGTCCTTATTGCTAAGACATATATTCCACAGACTGCCTCATTCCTTTATGTAGTAAAAACAGACAACATGGGTCTTGACCTATACCATGAGAATTAAATAACAGTACAAAATGACTTTCACTTGTTCATCTTTTTTTTTCTTGCAACATCTTTTTTGGTTATTAAAAACTCTGAGGATTTTGCTGTTGGCATTCATTCCTCCTTCTGAATGAACAAAACCTCTTAATAAGCCTGGCCTTCTAGACCCTGCAAGATACAAACCAAGAAGCACATGTACTTTGCAAACTAACGCAAATAAATTTCTAATGCTTGCCAGGCTTAAACATGAAAACATACAAACAAGTTAAAACGCTTCATCCATATAATGCAAAAAGAAATTGCTTGGTAATTATCTAATTATATATATTTTTTCTCTTTTTTTTTATCTTCCTTCTAACTACGGCTTGAGCCATGGATATCAAAAAATCAAATTCTGACTTTATTTGGTAAGGCATGTATTCAAGTGTTCACACCTAGTAAGCTTTTAATTAAGCTTACTGGTATATAATTTTCACTCTAGTAGATCCTAAAGAACATTCAGGATTATTTCTCCACCTTTATATAATAAGCTACTCATTAAACTTTTGTAGAAATTATGAGAAGACTACAATTACTAGGAGAGGTTAATACAGTGTAAGACTATACAGTGGGTCAGACAGTTTCAGAGTAATTTCGTAATTAGAATGGCAAAAATCACTGAACAAAGTTGAATTATCCCCAAAATAGAAATGTTTGTGTAACTTTTATAATTGCTTTTTTTTTGCCTGCCTTTTTCATTCATGCTGAAAGAGAGAAGAAAAACAGAACTTTCCATTATCTAGAGGCTGTTGTAAAAACCATATTGCTAGAATCATAGAACGGTTTAGGTTGGAAAGGACCTTGAAGATCGTCGAGTTCCAACCCCCCTGCCTTAGGCAGGGACACCTCCCACTAGACCAGGTTGCCCAAAGCCACGTCCAGCCTGGCCTTGAACACCTCCAGGGATGGGGCCTCAACAGCCTCTCTGGGCAACCTGTTCCAGTGCCTTACCACCCTCACAGTGAAAGACTTCTTCCTAATGTTCAAGCTGCACCTGCCCTCTTCCAGTTTAAAGCCATTCCCCCTCGTCCTATCACTACATGCCCTAGTAAAAAGTCCTTCCCCAGCTCTCCTGTAGGCCCCCTTTAGGTGCTGGAAGGCTGCAATAAGATCTCCCCGGACACCTCTCTTCTCCAGGCTGAACAGCCCCAACTCCAGCCTCTCCTCATAGAGGAGGTGCTCCAGCCCTCGGATCATCCTCGTGGCTCTCCTCTGGACATGCTCCAGCAGGTCCATGTCCTTCTTATGTTGGGGACTCCAGAGCTGGATGCAGTACTCCAGTACGTCTTCTGATGCAGCCCAGGATACAGTTGGCCTTCTGGGCTGCGATTGCACACTGCTGGCTCATGTTGAGCTTCTTGTCAATCAGCACCCCCAGGTCCTTCTCCGGGCTGCTCTCCAGCCATTCCCCACTGACCCTGTATTCGCACTTGGGATTGCCCCGACCCAGATGTAGGGCCTTGCACTTGGCCTTGTTGAACTGCATGAGGTTGGCTTAGGCCCACCTCTCCAGCCTGTCCAGGTCCCTGTGGATGGCATCCTTCCCCTCCAGCGTGTCTACCTCGCCAAACAGATTGGTATCATCAGCAAACCTGCGGAGGGTACACTCAACCCCACTGTCCATGTCACTGACAAAGATGTTGAACAGTACAGGCCCCAGTACCGACCCCTGAGGAACGCCACTCATCACTGCTCTCCACTTGGACATTGAGTCGTTGACTGCAACTCTTGGAGTGCGACCATCCAGCCAGTTCTGTATCCACCGAGCAGTCCATTTGTGGAATCCACGTCTCTTCAATTTAGAGACCAGGATATCGTGTGGGACAGTGTCAAACGCTTTGCACAAGCCCAGGTAGATGACATCAGTTGGTCTTCCCTTGTCTACTGCCACTGTAACCCCTTCATAGAAGGCCACCAAATTTCTCAGGCATGACTTGCCCTTGGTGAAGCCGTGCTGGCTGTCACCAATCACCTCCTTGTTTTCTATGTGCCTCAGCAGAGTTTCCAGGAGGATCTGCTCCATGATCTTGCCAGGCACAGAGGTGAGACTGACTGGCCTGTAGTTCCCTGGGTCTTCCTTGTTTCCCTTTTTGAAAGTAGGGGTTATGTTTCCCCTTTTCCAGTCGGCAGGAACGTCACCAGACCACCACGACTTCTCAAATATGATGGCTAGTGGCTTAGCGACCTCATCTGCCAGTTCCTTCAGGACCTGCGGATGTATCTCATCAGGTCCCATGGACTTGTGCACCTTTAGATTCCCAGGTGGTCTCGTACTTGATCTTCACCTACTTGATCTACACCTACACTTCACCTGTTAAGCATATCTTTATTCATTAAAGGTTTTCATCACAACTCTTGAATTACATAACGTATAATGCAAGGAATGAAGAAACATCTATCTCCTGAATGAGTACCATTTCAATATATACTCAAAAAATATAAAATGTAACAGGTTTCAAGTCAATATGTAATATTCAGTAAATGGATTGTATTTATTTGAGCATGAGTTCCCTGCCATAGAAAGATACATTTTACATTTTGTTAAAAACTCAAAATAGCAAAAGCAACACTAAACAAACTGAAAAGCAAGACAATGATTCTGGGATCATGCCAAGATATCACTGAGTTTGTTAGGCAATTGCAACAGCCATAAATTATGTTCATTAACATTAAAAGAAGCTCATGCACCTGAGAAAAGTATTTTGACTATATTAACATGCAAAATAAAACGTTATTGTGAAGCAGAAAGTTCAGTTGTGGCTACAGTTTGTCCAACTTTTTGTTCTTGCTGTTTCACCCTCCCCCCCCCCCCCCCCCCCCCATTATTAACTATTCTGATTTCTTTTTTCCACTAGGATAGTAAAACTCCTGTACCAAAGACTTGAAGTCAGTTGAGAACTTGAAAGAACTGTCCCACAACCTCACTTATTCAATCAGACTTTAAAACTTAAATATTTATTTTCTTTAAGGAATGTTTCCAATATGTATTTATGTTACAGAAATTTGTCCGTTTCAGTGTCTATTCATAGTTTTCAAATCAATTCAGTACAAATCAAACACAAATTGGCACTGGACTAGAAAACTGGAAATTAAACTGAAATCAAATTTACTGTTACTTAAATATTGACTGGGAAAAGACAAAGCTGAAAAAAAGATGCAGTTAAAATTAGCAAAAAGTGCCAAATGACAGAAGAGCACTCAATAAAACTATTTTTCTTCTGAAACCCACACTTTTATAAGGAAATAAATTATATTAAGCAAATTGAAAATCTGTTAATGAGACAAGAAAAAATTCCGACAGAAAAGCCTTATCTCCTTCACCACTATTTCTCTATTATTAAGTCACCTAATTTTTCCCAAAGAAATTTTGCTGTTAATATTTTAATCTAAAGTTGGCTGAAAGGAAACATGATTTAAAGAAAGTCAAACCAGCCAACTGCCAAAAGCTTTGTAATACACTTTAAATTACTGAAAGAGTAGATGTGGGTTGGTGAATTATACATTACTAAATAAATGTAACAAAACTTCAAATAAATGCGCTATTGCAGGAGGTCAAAAAATAGTTTAAAATGTGCATACTAACAGGCAGCAGGTAAGTCTGTGTGTGTGTGTCTGTGAATGTCTAAAATTGAACTTTTGACTCCTCAAGCATAAGGCTGCTACTTGCTAGCTGCAATTGGTATGGACTGGTGTAAATTTTGATAAAACAGAGTGTCATTTCCATTAAATCCTCCATTACATAAAGAGACATGGGACAGAACTAACAACGAGGAGGCTGGTCACGCATTGTGCCTCTGCACACAGAGACTATTTAGATTGGGAAAATGGGGGCTGGGGTGGTGAGGCTGGAAGGGACTGCAAGGATGGATCCCGGAAGAAGAATGGCTTCCCAGAAAGAAGGGGCCCAGAAAGAAGGCAGTTATGATCCTGGCTGGTGGGAAGATGCTGGAAGTGAGCAGAAATCCTTGAGATCAGTGAGATGCACTGAGCTGAACGCTGCAGGACTCCCAGGGATGATGGCCAGCAACACCAAATAGGTAACTGCATGCAGCTGCACAGCAGAAACCATCATTTCTTTCTGCCTGACTGGTCCAGGTCAGCAGTGACCTCCCAGCTTGGAAGGTAAGCTGAGATCTAGTGAAGGTAGCGCTGGGTGGTAGCGTGAGAGAACGCGTGAGAGAGAAAATCAAGTTGAGTAAAACTTCTGATCTCATCAGTTCTTTCTATGACAAGCAAGGGACAGGGCTCAGTATGTCTCAGAGCAAAAGGATCATAACTACTATTTGGAGCAAAAAATAGTGCCCAGACCTGCCAAGGGGACAGAAGTCTCCCCAGTCCTTTAAAATGTGCAGTGCAGAGAAGCCTTCCTAGTTTATGGTTCCACATAACCACTGGATAAAAGACTCAGAAGAGCTTAGGAAAATAAAGACCTGCAGATTCCAGCTCAGTGAAATCCCTACATTCACAACTGTGCAGGCCAGCATGACCTGGGTGCCCCAAATCCTGGCACACACTTGAAAAGGAGATTAGAGTGAAAATAGGACGTGAGGCAAAGGCTAGCCTGGAAAATAAGACAGGGTCCTATAACTGCTTCTTCACCTGTCTCTCAATTAACACCTCTGTCACTAGTGGTGGTGCCTCCCGTTCATTCTGGTTTACCTTTCTCATTCCTGCTTCTACGCAATTCCCTAACTCATCCCTCTCTTCCATACTCCCCATCTTCATTTACTTCTGTGTGAGCCTTCCCGCTAACACTGCCTCAAGTGCTCTTCAGATTTTCTCTCTCTTTTATGGCAATATACTACATTTGTTTTTCTTTTCTTTCTCTTTTTAAAAATTACTGGAGCACCTACTGCAGCTTATAGTTTATATGATAGCTTTCCCTAAACTAAAACCAAAACAAAAATATCACAGTATCACAGTATGCTAGGGATTGGAAGGGACCTCAAAAGATCATCTAGTCCAATCCCCCTGTCGGAGCAGGAACACCTAGATGAGGTTGCACAGGAAGGCGTCCAGGCGAGTTTTGAATGTCTCCAGAGAAGGAGACTCCACAGCCTCCCTGGGCAGCCTGTTCCAGTGCTGTGTCACCCTCACTGAGAAGAAGTTTCTTCTCAAATTTAAGTGGAACCTCTTGTGTTCCAGCTTGAATCCATTACCCCTTGTCCTGTCATTGGTTGCTACTGAGAAGAGCCTGGCTCCATCCTCATGACATTCCCCCTTTATACATTTATAAACGCTAATAAGATCACCCCTCAGTCTCCTCTTCTCCAAACTAAAGAGACCCAGCTCCCTCAGTCTTTCCTCATAAGGGAGATGCTCCACTCCCTTAATCATCTTAGTTGCCCTACGCTGGACTCTCTCCAGCAGCTCTCTGTCCCTCTTTGACAAAGAAAGATTTTTATTGTGTCCTTTTGTGCTTGTTTGTTTTATTACCAACTTATACATCTAGTTCTAGCTCAAGTTCTTAGCCCTTTCATTTTTTGATTCAGTCTAAGAGCCCCTACACATCTGTCAGGTTCAATGTTATTGAATGTATCACTAAAACAAGCCAGTTTTTTCACAAAACCCAGGATGCCCACAACTGCCTCACGCATTCATTGGAGAGGTGGATTAGATAAACTTCAGAGTTCACTTCCAACTAAGAGTTTCCTATGATTTTATGATTAGGTTCACATACATTTGAAGAGGCAAATTTGTTTTTCTGAACACTGGTTTAATTTTGCTTCCCAAAGGAGTATGGAGTTCCACACCAAGACTATTTTGGGAAAGTTCTTAGATATACTTTGCTCCCTAGGTGCACCAAAAATTCAGTAGAATTTGTCAATCTGAAAAAATTGTCAATCTGAAAAAATTGTCTTAGGGGGTGTATTTTAGGAAATCCTCACTTCAGTTATTGCTGAAACTGGAGCATTAATCTTACTTTGCCTCTTTTGGCTTCATCAAATTTCTAAGCAACTAATGTGTGTGTACAGCTTAGAACACTTAATGGGGTTCCGTTTAAAGAAACTAATTCTATTCCTACAAAACAAAAGTTAGAAGAAATTTTATATTCTGTTACAATAATGGCTGAAATTTCAGTAATGATACACAGCTCACTTTCATATTTCTCATGTCTCCTGGCCTTTGGCCTTGTAAAGAAATGATATTCAAATTTCAATGTTGCAGTAAAATGTAGCAGTTGGAAAAGCCATGTATTTTGCTTGCCCTGACAATCTGTCAAGACAGGATTAGTGTTAATTCCTGTACTCATATAGGATCTTTTTTCTTTCTCTTTTACATAACTAAGCACAAGTAATCTTGATCCCTTGGCAGTATAAATCTTCAAGAAGAGTTCATTCCTAATTAAAAACAATTCCATTTTGTTGAAGCCAATAAAATTTGTCTATAGATTGTTTTCAGTGTTTAACTACAGAAGAACCAAAAATAGAATGTGCTTGAAAGAACACACACAAAGACAAAAATAACTGCATCAGGTGGAAACAGCTTCCAGCAGAGAAAATGCTAATTTTGTTTTGGTAAAAACTGAGGGCAATGGTACCATATTAAAAAACTAACACTGGAGAATTGTATGCCGGCTACTCACAGAGAGATGCTTCTCGGCTCATTATCTTAATTTCACTGTATGCCCACTGTTAAGCAAACGTCCCCACATCTATGCTGGAGATGCAGAAATTGTTGGTAGTGAAAACTGAAACTGCATTTATGCTATACTATATGTCTTATCAAAGGGGCCACAATAAGCATATAAGGCTGGGTCTTCCAGTGTTTTTCAGTCAGGTAAGCAACTTAAGCAGATGACAGATTTATCTGTTTATTTACTGTTACTACATGAAATTGTAAAATAATGCTTTAAAAAACCTCCAGGCTGTACCATTTTGCAGACAGGTTATAGCATAGGGAATATTTAATTAAACATATTCAATTAATATTTAATTACACAATCAGTGATACTGTCGAAGACCAAAAAAGTGACCTAAAGAAGTGCTTTAAAGAAGTTTTTCTATTGACTTCTATGCCTGCACACACCTCGATGTTTGCAATGGTCATCCCTATTTATTGTTAAAACAACATTAGTTCACTTTTTAAACGAAGAAAAAAAATAGTTTTGGCAGCAGCTACAGCTTATCATGGAAACGTTAAGATTCTCTTGCACAATAAATTTGGAATAATGCATCAAACAATATTGAAATAGCAATATTAACATAATCCAGGATTGTAATGCTGAGTTTTCTTATCTTTACAAGGTTGCTACAGGAAAAAAAAAATCTTCAAAAACTAATTTTGGTGTATTTCCAATGAGGATTCAGGGTATTTGTGCAAAAAGATTTTAACTTACTCATCACAAGTGTGACTGCACAGAAAGAAGAAAACCATACAATCTAAAGTCTACAGTCTAAATCAGTCTGAAGATAAATCAAGTCTACAGTCTAGATCAGTTCAAAGAAACACAAAATGCAGACCTCCAGTCATGCTGTTCTTGGCAAATTCGGGCATATGGTGGCCTAAAACCTCATGCTATGACGGCTCTCTATTCAGGAGCACCGAAGATGGTATCCTGTTTTGTTTAACAACCACCTTCCTCAGTCACCTGGGAGTCAGGGAAATACAGATATGCTTAGCCACAGATTTTCTCCTCCAGTTGCACCAACGGCTAAGAAGCAGTGCAAAGCAACTGCATTTTTCAGCAGCCTAATCTCATGCATAGTCCAAAAGGAAGCTGATTTATTCCTATCAAAGACTTCTCAAACACAGAACTCACTTTTATATGACAGTCTTTACTAATAGTTCCACAGTTCAAGTGCAACTGCTTGCTCCTATGATATGAGCAGTAACAAGGACTTTTAAGTTTCCTTTTTTTCTATCACACTTCATTTTCTTGAATAGTCAACTGAAAACACTGAGGAACAAGGAAAGAATCTTTCTTTGTCTTACGTGCAGCCATAAGCATCTTGAGGAGTACTGAAGAGTAAAAAAAGAACAACAATAATTCATACTACAATAGCTGCATTTGAAAAATACAGTGGCATTTTACTGTAGGCACAATTTCCAAACCCACGGCCAAGAAAATAACCTTGAACAAAATAAAGCTGGTTTTATTCAAGAATAATCAGCGTTTGTGATCACTGTACTCCTCTGTAAGCAAAATCTTATTTCCTTCTAGAAATGAGCTGTTAAAAATATCATACAAATTACCATCACTCACCTCTCCTATCATTTCTGCCTGTATTTGTGGATTTGTCGGAAGGGCAAGGGCAACGTCCTTCGCATTTCACTGAGATTTGTTTTCCTGAGACACAGGCTTGATAGTCTAATTTGCACTGTGAGGGGAGAGAATGACTATCATTAATATAAACATCTTTTATAATAAAAATTATAGCTCTAAGTATTTTGAGGCAATATTTCATGAAGTGCTTAAATCTTTGCAGACATAGGTGCTAGGAAAAATTTGCTGCATTGGTTTTATTTGTATTATATGAGCAAAAAACAGGGCAACAATATGCATTATTGATAGGAAGCGATTAACAGTGAATTATTATAGAATTTACCATTTAATTTCTACCTTTCAGATGACAGTATCCTTTTCTATATTGAAATTTCAAACATACAAAAATAACATAGTTAAAGACCACATACGTAGAAAATAACATTATTGCAAACACCATTATTCTTACTGAAAAGCTGAACTTTTATTCCAAAACAGATCTTTCTGCAGGATGTTTTGCCAATGTAATATCAGGAAAAACACAAACCAATACAAAGAGCGGGGGAGGGAACTATCTACAAAGAGCTTTTGCAGAAAACTAAAGGAAAGGAGGAAGACTGTTATGCAGAACACTTCATTCTTCAACAAAGGATGGAAGATGTCTCATTAATGAGGTCAGGGACATAGAACTTAAAAGGGTAGGAGTCAGAAAACCAGTTCAAGTAACAAATAAAAACATGAAGTGTTTTCCATGCATCACAACACTTAAGAAGGACAAGCTCACTAGAATTTGTGCCTTATATTCCCTGACTCGTCTTCTTTTTGGGTATCTATCTTCAGTTTAATGCCATTCCATTATACAATTTTCAGGATTTCTGCCGAACCCTAAAGTTGAAGGTTCTCTCTCTCTCCTAAAAATGAGTAAGGGGTGGGAGCACTGTAGCTACGTAAGAATAAAGGAGTCTCCTGAAAGGCTGCACTTGAGGTTTCCGCTAGTATGCAGATATAAGCACTGTGAATTCACGGAACTTTGTCAACCTCTCATGCAGTCAGACTTCTAACCCTGTCATAGTGTCATGCAGTTCTCTACTTCGCACAAGCTGCACTGCATCACTGTACAGAAATAACACCTTTTTGCACCACTGCCAATACCAAAAAGAAGTCATATCAGAAGACAGAGAAAAGAACACCTCAAATTTTGTGCATTTACATAAAATTACCATTATAGCTCAGTTCTGAGTATGCTACTTTTTGCCAAAAAGGTATCGTTAAAGGACAACGAGGCTAGAAGAATCTTTTAATTCTAACACAAAAGAACAACAGATCTGCTCCAATTGAAAGCTATACGAATAGCACTAGTGTCTCACAAAGGACCAGAAAATTGAAGCAAATCAAACAGCTCTGCCTATGTTGACTACGAAACAAATGAATACCTTTTATATCCCTGCACAATTATCCTGGCTGTACAGGAGAGTGCTTGCGTTAGCCACGATGCCCGCCAGACCTCTTTCCAGAGACTGCATGACCTACTTCATATTTTAATATTCAAAACAATCTTCAGAGTTAGTAGAATGGCTCATAACCCGAATTTCATTCTGTTGAAAAGAGATATCTTCCTTTTTTTAGGATCTGAGACAATCTTAGTATCTTAAGGAGTCAAACCTACAAATACCAATGCTTTAGGCTTTGATTACTCCTGTTGGTGACCGAACTTAATGAGATCACCATTTAAAATTGGACATATAAACCTGTTTCAGGCTTGCTTTACTGAAAATCAGAATATGAAGACTGCAAAACATAGGAATGCTTTCTTTTCTGAAGATTTCTTTAATCTTTTAATTGACAGACTATTTTTTACAGACTCCAGTGCTTTTATTTTCACTCGAATGTTACTGAAGAAACCAGTAAAGACTTCAAAGCTGCTCCAGCTAATGTAATGAGTTGTGAATTTAGTCCTTTTGATTTATTTTTCTTTAAAGTTGTCTACTCACTCCTATTTGCAAATACCATTGCCCCTTTAAATATTAAAAAAAAAAACTAAATGCCCACCACCTGCCACAGGCACCAATACCCGAATTAGCGAGTGCAAGGCCAGCACATTAACACTTCCAAATCAGCACTCCCCTTCACAGGTATGCTAGAATTTCACACTCACTGAACTCATTTTATGGACAGGCAGCAGATAGATTCCTTGTCTCCAGATACAAAACAAAATCATGGTGTTTGCATAAGTCAGAAATTAATTGATAGGCTGTTCTGACAATTTCATATCAGCAGCTAATGACACCAGGAATATAACTCTGGCTCAAACCTCTTGTCCTTGTTCCCCAAATAAACAATGCACTGCGATACTGTAAAGGCAGCTCAGCTAAATAAAGGCGGGTCAGACTTCCCTCAACGTTATTCTCAAACTGGCAGAAGAGCAAGCAACATACCTGAAAAACTCCACAGAAAAAGAAACCTGTAGCGTACAGAATATGAGGACATGATGAGAAGTAGTGATACAAAGGAGAAGCAGTGCTGGGAACAGTGCTGAAATCATCTGTTTTGTGGGGAAAACATCTGAATAGTTTAAACAGCAGAAAAATACACGAACTATTATGTTATGCATAGCAATAAAATAATTCCAATTTATTTGGCTTTATCAGTGAGTTTCTATATGGGGAAAATATGTCATAAAAATTTCAAGAAACTCATCTGTTGGTTTTCACAATATTCCTAATTTAAACAGTTTAGGTTAACTGCTTGTGCAACTTTCATCACAATCCCTTATATGCATGAAAAAATACCATTTTACTTCTGAAAATATCTAGCTTTTTATCTTCTGATCTTGATTTCCCTTTCCTCTTAACACATCAGTTTTCTACATTGGAGTTTCACGATGTCTCATTTGTATGTTTGATTTTAAGGATGCTTCAGCTGTTTGAAATTTCACACATTTTGTTTCAAGACAGAAGAATAGGTATTTCTGACTTCCAAGCAATATGCTGCACAGTGCTTAAAACAAAAATCATTTCAGTATAGACTAAGAATATGCACCATGCCAGGGTCTCTTGGCAATACGTTTCAGGATGAAAAATTCCTCATTTCTGTACTGTCAAGTGTTCCATAGAAAAATGTAAGTTGTTTACTCATATTTGCCTGTTTGAAAACCTGTTCAGTCTTAAATGGACTCAACATTCTTCAACATTTGCCCAAAGTAGTAGTTTAGTGAACTAGAGACAAGCAATTAGAATCTGTGGGAAGAACATCAAAGAATATATGTCATCTTTCTTTAGACATGACTCATGCAGCTTTACTGTTATTACAGTAAAGATGAGAACAGTTATATTTCTGGAACAACTACTACAGTGTACATTATTTTGATAGACACGAGCTCTCCTCTTAGAACTACTGTTAGACAGTTGGACAGATTAAATGACACTAATATATTTCATTAAGCTCTGCCACCTTCCATTCCCAAGTAGCTACCTGTCAAAGGCTGCCAACGGATCTCTGTATATTGTATATATAAGGAGTCTAGGTTTTGCCCTGGTCCTGGTTTGAGGTAAAACAGGAACAATTTTGGTCAGTAACTTTGCTTCTTAGCTGGGCCTCTTCTAACTACTGAAATTAACTGCATATTGTGCAGACAATGTTCGCTCTCTCAGAGTGATAAGACCTGATGTTTATAATTAATACCAAGGCATGGTGTGCAGAGAGGCTTTTGCTTATACTTATTGCTGTAACAGCCAAGGCCAACCAACTTTGTTACTTGCCCCGTTGGAGGGTCGGAAGCGGAAAAGCATAGTGGGGTCCCACCTGCGGGGAGGAGCGGACAGGACAGGTGACCCAAACCTGACCAACAGGGTATTCCATCCCATCTGCCTCATGCTCAGTATAAACGCTGAGGGAGCAAAGGGGTCAGCTCGCTCTTTCTTCAATGGCCGACGTCTGAGGAGGACTCTGTTCGTCTGCCTGGGATCCCGATCCTGAATGCAGATCCGGAATCTGGTTCCCATCTGTCACTGAGTCCAGTTTGGGACTGCCCCAGTGCCAGCTGGTGTCGTGACTGTCATCTCGGGAGCTTGATACGGTTTTGTATATATTTCATTATTTATTTTTATTTTATTATTAAAGTAGTTAAGTTCCTTCTAAACTCATACGTCTCTTTTTCCCTCCTCTGCCTCTCTCCTTGAAGAGGGGTAGAGGGGAGCATCTGTCAGTCCCATCTGGGGTCTCCCAGGTCCCCAGTAGTCGATTTGGCCTAAACCACGACAGCCCCAAACTGGAAAAAACTCACCTAACTTTCCAATGGCAAAATAACGTAAAAATGAAATTACAAGGAAAAAACCTATGATTTTTGTGTGCATTTGATTGGCATGAATACAAGGACAGGATACACTTTATTTATTACATTATGTTCCAAACCATCCCAACTTCCCTTGTATTTGTAAACCAAGTTCCAGGTAAATATCATACATTTCCATATATACTTGTTTACCTTTAGAAAAACCCCAAATCATCCTCCTGTGACCAACTGACCTAATTTTTCAAGTGTGAATGACAGAAGGCATGTCATTCATATACAGGGAAGACACTCACAAATCCTGTGACTTGGGAAAAATTTTTGATGACTTCAAATACAGAGAAAACCCGTACAGAAAGGAGTAATATTTCAGCACGAGTGTCACATAGAGAGAGGTAAAAATCTCTATGTTGAGTGAAAAAGAATATTTGGAAAATATTTATGCAGTCTAGAAGTTCTCAAATTAGTTGAATTTGATATTTACATCCTTGAACACTTGAACTGGTTGAACAAACTTACAGCCATTGAGAAATTGTAAAGCACAGAAAACGTACTATTAGACCGGAAATGAATGAATGATGAAGAAAATAGGGAAGGAAAAGATGATCTCAGAAATTATCGAAAAAATGGCTTTTAAGTTTGATTTCTGAGCACCTAGAAGAAGAAAGGAGACGGAGCGCTATAGGGTTTTATTAGGCAAATCATAATAGATCTAGTTTCATTCTATGGAAGAACTGCTAGAAAACAGAGACATATTAGATTGCAAGTACCTTGATTTTACCAAGGCTTGTCACACTCTTTTACATGGCAACCTGGTAAGCCATACTGGGAAGTATTGCTATTTGTGTGCTCATATTGTAAGATAAGTATAAAACCAGTTGAAAGTGATCCTGAGAGAGTAGCAATCAACGGCTCACTGTTAAAATGGAAGGATGCACTGAGTGGACTTCTGCAAGGGTAAGTCACAACCCTGGAAATATTCTGTCTTTTCATTAATGGCTTGGAAGACGAAATAAAAGATATCCTATTAAACATGAAAGAGGCTGGAACAACTTTAGAAGACAGAAATATAATAAAAATAGTCGTACTAGTGAAATAGGCTAAAAATATAATGTAATTCAATACAGAAAACTGCAATGTTCTACTGTCAGGTAGACCTAATAATCACATTTAAAATACAAGCTATGGAAAAACTGGCTAGACATCCACTCCAAAGGAAAAATAAAAATCTAGTGATCATTATGAACAATTGAATGATGTTTAAAAACATTACCCTACCAGGGTATATAAACAGGACTGCAACCTACAAAACATGTAAAATAATTCCACAGAGCTCTGGCCAGGCTTAAAATAGAGCACCCTGTCCAGCTTTGTGACAAGCTTTCAAACAGGACAGGAATTAATTGGAAAAAGGCAAAAAAAGAGTAACAGGAATAATCAGAGGCCTAGAAAACAAAGCCACTGAAAAAGAGGCTCAAGGAGTGGGGATGTTCAGTCTTGACAAAAGAGAATTCACGTAACAGCTGCCAAATAGGTAAAAGGCATCTGAAAGATACCTGAAAAGAATACCATGACGAACGTCACAAGAAATAATCAGCTTCACTTGCTGCAGAAAAGTTTTGGATTAGATACTAGGAAGACTTTCTATTAATAAGGGTAGTGAAGTATTAAAATAAATTGTTAGAGAAGTTTATTGAATCTCAATCGCTGTCTTCACAACCAGGATTAGATAAACCTGTCAGGAATGACACCTGTGTAGTTTATCTTGCTTTGAGAAAATGGGTGGACCAGATGGCATCAAGCTTATTCAATGAGGAAGTACAGGACAGACCTGCTCTGTGAAGGAACCAGTGTCAAGAGACTATCGCTTGCATAAATCTTGTTCATTAGCTGGAGAGACTGAAAGATGTGTAATGAATGAACCAGGGAGAGTGCATGAAAGAAACCGAAAATAACGCTTATGCTGGTCCATGGATCTTAGATAACTAACTTCAGCAAAATTCTGTTTGGTACTGAGTGTATTTGTGCTCTCCTGAGCTCTTGAAAACTTGAGATCTGATTTGGGAACATGCTACATATTTTTAGATAAACTAAAACAAAAATGAATTGAATGTATAAATGCTTTGCAACGTGAAACATGAAAATAACAATCCTTTAATTGGACATCAAATCTCACAAAAAATTTTTTTGCTTCCATCTATCTGCAGAACCATCTTCTATCTGTAAAACAACACTCATCACACAAAGGGACTGTGTACAAGACAGTGTAAATTAGTTACTATTTGCAGACTTCTCAAAATCTAGAGGGAATAAAAACATATTAACGTGGATGAGGAATTTACTTTAACTGTATACTGTATAATAAAAGACACAAGACTGTACTGAACAGTGCAGATAAAAAGAATTACTGATTAGATACAAGAGAGGTACGTTCATTCTGCGTGTTAAGTGAGAGAAGAGCCCTGTGGAAGAAACGGCAACAGAATTAAGTTAAGATTGCATTATATGTCTACCCAAAAAGAAAGACAAACACTGCTTGTGCAACATTAACTTTGGCATTTCCCAGCCAATTTACCCAAGGAAATTTATCAATTTGCTTTTTCTCACAGACTTAATTCTGTTCCTTTTGGTGAATGCTACTACCTCAGTGGCAAGATAACATATTTTTCCACAGTAGTACTGTCTTGCCGGGAATATCTAGCGGCTTCTAAACAAACTAACTAAAGCTAAGTAATGAAGACACGTGTGATTTCTCTGGCAAGTAAGGAACAGAAGCTCATGCACCAGTGCTGTCAGGGGCAGTCTGCGGATACTCCAATTCCTCCTTTCCTTCACCTTAGACATAGTGGACAGGCGGAAGCAGATCTGGTACACGCCTACAGTATACAAGTCAGCAGAAGTCAGCTGCCAGGGCATTCACCTGGATCTCCAATGTGTACTGTGTCCATTAACATAACTTTGAGTATCGGATGAAGTGTGAATTCAATGTGAACTAAGGTCTTTTAGAAATTTTCATGTGCTGAGGTATAAGACACTTACAGAAATGTTTTCTAGAACGCCATCACATTTAATGCTGGGCATTTAGTAAATTACTTTTTAGCCAACCAACAACTAATACTTATGCAACTGTAAAAAGTGTTTCATCTTTGGAAGGTAACTATCACCTTTAATTGTACCTTATCTCATTAATGACAGCTCTGTAGAAGTCCATGACTTTTCTGTGCATTTAAAGTTAAACATTGCACACCATCTAATCCTAAGAAAAAATACACTGATGAATAATTAAATTCAGATTCAACTGATAATTATTAGTCCATATGCTACAAATTCGTAATTTGAACTTTCTTATTATTGCCAGCCGTGGTCACGGATGATGATTCTGACACTAACTGGTGAGAGAGAAGAGAACAAGAGGCCCTACTTCTGAATCCTCAGGCTCTTCCACACTCTTGTTCTTGGTCATTCAACCAACCTTCCAGTGTACAGAAGAGAACAAGGGAAGGTGAAACCAGGGATATCAGTAGGCATTGGAGAATTCTAAAATCTTACCACCACAGCCTACAAGTTGTACACCACAGCCTTCTGCATTGCTACCTACCAACTGAACATTCATAGGTCAAGCAGAGAAACCTAGTTGTTACAGTATAAATAAATAGAATGGCTGAGAGAATTTTGAATATCCTCTCAAATTTACATGTTCCTACCAAAAAAGCCCACAGTTCTTCCTTCCCCGTCTCATGTCTAGATGATCAACAATGGGTGGTTAGCAGATTTCTGTATGATGCAATCAAAGCGTCTCTGAGGAAAAAAAAGCTCTTTGCTAGAGTACCACGAAGATAGATGCTGAAGAAGAGAATGAAATGTTAAAATATTTCTTCCGGTATCATCATGTGTCTTATTGGCAGAAATCTCTCCCCCACACCCATGCATCAATACAGATCTCTGTTTTCTCTCCATTTTTAGAACCTGATACTGCTGACAATGAACAGATAATCTCCGATTACCAGTACTTGGTACTGTGTGCTTTCAACTTCATCTCATGCTATTTTGCTTATCCACATTCCCCATTTTCTCACTATATCCCTATTTCACAAAGCTTACATAGATTCACCTGCTCAAAATTTGCTTTTACTGTATTTTGTGCAAATTGCTATGTGAAATTGTGGCCTCAGATTTGAGTGTCCTAAAATAATAAGAAACTACAATACGCTTCAACCGGTTTGATGATTCCTCTCCCCAGTCGTGGGCACGGGGTGGGCAGAGTGAGTGTTCATCAGGCTGTGTTCCAGTTCCAGTTCAACACAGAGCATGACTTGACACGGAACATGGAACGGAAGTGAAGGAATGCTTGACACAAGGGGACAATTCCAGGCAATGGCTGGTACTGCTGCTTTGTGCAGTGGTGTCACTTTAAGTTGGCTTAAAATGGAGGTGAAAATATGGCCAGAGTTAGTGACACTAATGTGGTAAACCTAACTTTGAAATTATTACGCCATTTTATAATTCTTTACACAAACCAGCCAAGAAGGCACAAACAGTTGCCAAACTAAAACCAGCTAGACATAATGCCAAGATACCACATTTTCAGCTAATTCAAGCTTTAGAAATTAAAAATGAATGTGCGAGTTTATCTATGAAGTGCCTTTTTGTCCCATCAGTAACCTGTTAATCATGCAAACCCTAAACAATAGGAGTTTGGGTAAAAAGCTTTTCAGCAAGCAAATACTACTATTTAAAATGAAAGTAGCATTAAAAAAGTATTAACCATAAAGACACGCACGTAGCATTTTGACCAGAGAACAAAAGGAAACGTGCCTATTGAACCAAGACCCTGAGCAAAGAAAATCTTTTGTGGTTGAAAGAGAACTAATGATACATTGTTTACAAAGCTATGAGCTAGAGAAAGCAATTTACATAACAAAATGAAAATCTGTATGCACAGTTTTCTTCCTGTTCACCTCTATAGCTCTTGCCTGTTTTCTTCAGCACTCTGCAGTGCAATGGCATAAAAAGAAAAGTCTGAGATCAGGTCAACTAGATATTCAATCTTTTTTGGACACCCTAGAAAACATATTAAGTCACAGAAGCATGCAGATAGATGCCTACTGGGATTATTTAAATTAGGCACCTACCTGTCTTTGCTTTCATACTTAAAAGCTTTTAGAGACACATGATGCTTAGGAGCTTCTGAAAATCATTCTAAGGGCCCATTTGCTTTTTAAATCAGCCATCTGAATTTTTAGGCACCTACTCAGGTTGGTGAATGTATATGCCTCACCATCTTATTGTACACATTTTGCAAACAGGTAAACTAATATTTTATACCATCAAAGGAGAATGTAAAGCACATTAATGCTAAATGACAAAGCCCTGTGAAAGGGCTACTTGAAACATACTATTTCCAGTAAATTAAAAAATATTAATAATAATGCTTCTCAATTTTTGTGTAAAAAAAAGTAATGTATTACCTCATATCCAAATTAATATTTCAATATTCCTTGAAGACACTAAATTCTGTAAAAAACAAGATATTTCAAATATAAAAAAATATTTTAAAATCTTTAGAGAGTGTTTTAGAAAACCTGATTAACAAAAGGGGTAAAAATATATAACCATATTACCCCTACCTATATTATTTCTTCTGATCTTGGCCTATTCCAAAATTATAAACACTGATGCAGTCTGAAAATACACTAAAAGCTTCTTGTAAGTAAGCTTAATATAAAGAAATTTCTCTTTCTGACATACACAGACATATACTAAAGTCTATAAATTCTGGCTCTGATTCAGAACTCTCACCCATATAGTCCAACTTTCAGTACTTCATCAGGCTCCTTGTTTCAAACCTCTTAATCATTTTTAGCAGACTCAAGCGAGAGAGGCATAGAATGTGACTCAACAGTGGATGTACATGAGATCCTTTGTGTACCTCATTGCTGGTGTTCACAGTTTTGTAATTTGGAGAAATAGAAAGAGAAAAAGGAATACTTCTCAGACAAAACTAACTTTACATTTTCAAGTTCTCACTTCAAATCTGAAAATTGATATTCAAAGAAAAATTTGAAATGTGAGCAAAAACATTTCATTCTCCTAACCCATCATCTTAAAAACAGCTATTTTGATTCAAAATCAGCCAAGAAAGATCTTCACTGGATTTCAGCTGACATGCAAATTTCTGAGCAATGGCAATGGTAAAATAAAACTGATGGCAAAGCTATAAAGCCTTATAATAAGACACAAATGGATTATAAAAGCATGGATTTTTTTTTGTTAAAAGAATCTTCTTATTGCTTATTAGCATGCATTATATCTTTATTTTTAATGTGATATGGCTTCCTAAGCCATGCGGCTGATTGCATTACTAATTAAACAAGTTCCATTTATGTAATTATATCTAAGTTGAAATATTTATAAAGTTATATGTGAGCTAAAATAGCATCTAAAGGGCACGCTCATTAGTCTTCAATTACAGGAAAAATAATAAAAGTAATGTGCATGGACATAGCTAGTCCATGCTGGGTTATCCTGTCCAAGTGTCTAAGACATTTAAACTATATTATGTCAATTGGGGAAAAGAAAAAGAGAAAGCAAATAAAGAAATTCTGTATACTTAGTTACATTTAGCTGAAGCCTTCATCAGTGCACTACAGAATCACCGTTTGGATCAGAAGTTAGACACACCGGGGCACTCAGTGTTCTTACCATCACATTGCCTCTACAGTTCTCTACTGTTTTTTCGCCCACCTAAAAACGTATGCTAAAATTCATTGAACTCATAGACTAGATTTTATTTATTAAGCAGTCCAAAATAGAAGGCTACATGTGCTATCAGTGAAGGAAATGTTTATGACATTTCATGTTCATAATGGTTTTCACTTCGTTAGGGAAGAAACATGCTGTTGTGCAAGTGGGAGTTAATATTCCAAAGCATGGCTGTATTTCCCTAGATTACATGTATCTCTTCTTGAACTTAAAGAGATATATCTTGTGTAGAGACACACAGAACTGTGCCTAAATCTTTCTACTTTTTACTGTTAGTACTTGATTTCTAAAATATACAGAAGATTTCCCTGTTCTGTATCAAACACATATGGATTAAAATCAGGACAACCCAAAGCCAAGTCTTCATATGTCATGTTCTGAATGAAGAGCTAGAGTGGCAAATTTTGCTACACTGACTCTTATTTTTTCTCTTCCACAAAGTCCATGGTGGCCTACAATGTTCTTTTTAATTTTTTCCCCTGAAACTTTGCAGAGACCCTACCTCTCATAGTCACTCATATTTTTCAGACCCCCGTCTCTCAGTTCTCATCAATGTGCAGATCTGTTCTTCCGGGACTTAAGTTATTTCACTTTCATACCTTTTTTCCCATTTATTCAAGATTTCATCCAACTGTGCACCTCTTCTTTGTTAATTTTTTAAATTGGTTTCACTTTGATCTCAACATTAATGTAGAAAACCAAGAAGCAGAGCAAGCAGCAATGTCTTAACTTGTGGAACAAAGGCCTATTATCTGCTTCTTGTAAATTTAGCAGAAAGCAGACACCTTAAAAGTCATTGTATACATAAATAAAGAGGTTGGACAGTTCTCTTTCCTAAAAATGACTGAAGTTGGGATAGGTCACAACCACACCCCTGAAGAAAACTGATGAAGGTCTCCGTATTCTCAGGAGAACCTTAACGATTTTGTTTGAGAGCTGGCTAAAACATTTTTGAACGTCTATGAATATCAACTATTCATTTCTTCAAGGCTTCCCTTCTTTAGGTTTGGTTGTTGGTTTTTTTTTCCCTCCCAAGACGGAGAGTGGCAGGTGTATATTAATGTTTCAAACAGTCCTGAAGTGGACAGGAACTTCACAGCAACACCCGGTGGTGTGAAATTCACACAACCCAGAAACTTCTGGATGTGCGCTTCCGTATGTGGCTTTAGATATTTTAAAGTGACATGACTTTGGGACGGAGGTGAATGTGGTTACCAGGCATCCCATTAGAAAACCTGAATCCCAGACAGTTTTCTGTGGTTCAGTTGAAGAACTGTATTATTTTACAGCCATAAATTTAATATGCCTGAGCTGTAAGAACATATATTTGTTTCGTATCACAATGTTGAATGCTAAATGTGTCTTATTAAAGCCCATTAAACAGGATTAGCATGCATAACAGAAGACTCCACAAACATCATCTTCCTTTCAAGAACAATGTTAGAATTCCAAATTACAGATGCATTCTAAGCAGAGAATCTTAAATATATAAAAACATAGTATACTGGCATTCAAGCATCAGAAATACTGACAACTTGAAAGAATATTCGAACAATCCTGCTACATCTGAATTTGTTTCCAGTGAAATATCTAAATAGTAATTGGTTCATGTTTACAGCATTTCATTGTGAACTCTTCAAAGTTACAAATAAAAACCAGAATGAGACTTGGAAGATGATTCTTTAACGTTACAGATATTTTACCTCATTGACATCTGCTAAATTACTAGGACTGAAGCTTTTCTTTTTCTCTGTATAACTAGTTTAGAGCACTGCTGTTCTAAATTTCTCTTATGGTATCTGATGTTACTACCTGAAACTTCACAGTATTTCACTTTCCTGCTGAGTGCAAGTGTGACCTATATCAACAGTGTGTCAGAATATCTTTTTAGAAGCAACACACTTTGTTCTGTTTGATTACTAAATTTAATTGCAAGTTCTAAAAAAATTTGATTTGAATAATTATATTTTTTTTTAGCAATTTTCACTTCATTGCAGTTCTGTAGCTTTTCAAATGCTTAGTGTTCTGTTAATCACTAAAGGAAAACAAAATGGCTAGAGTAACATTAAGTACATCTTTCATGCCTTCTACACCTATGTTGTTCCAAAACCCTTCTTAAAAGGAAAAACAGAAGTAATTTTGAAGAAAATTAAAGATGCAGAAAAAGGGAAAGAAATTAGACAATATACATTCATTATAACTCTCCATAACACATGGTACATGGAACAAGCTCTGGTTTAACGCAACAAAATGATCCCTGGGTTCATTTGATATTTGATAATTTGCTATTATCAAATTGCTATTGATAAGCATATATTTAAATTCCACTATGACTAAGAAGAGACAAGGAGACACATTCAAAGAAAAAAACCCCAAGGTCCCATGCACTGGGAAGTGACGTCTGGTTTAAATACGCATGTATAAACAAATGGTGCATCAGAATTAAGAGAAAATAACAGAGGAAAAAAAAAAAGATAGCAGGCATTTAAATTAGATTTTTGACTTTTTTTTTTTGAAAGGTACCATTGTGTAGCTACATACTGTATCCAACAGGATAAATTTAGGAAAATGATCCCTTTTAAGGACCTAAACTTACTGACTTCCATGGCACACTGGTGATAAGGAGAAAGAGAGAAACTGCTCTCTGAAAAAGAAAAGTGTAATCATCCCATTCATGTATCTATAGTAAAACAGGAAATGTCTTTGTTGTTTCATTTTCTTCCATTTCCTCACATATCTGGATTGCCGCCTTCTGTACAAGGACAATTAACGTGGCCATGGCTCTCCCTCGCCCTTGGGACACGGGACGGAACATTCCAAGGAGAATGGAATTACATGCCCAGGGTGGGATGTAAGGCTGTCAGAGACACAAGAACAGATATACACCACACACCACTAAAAGTCTTCCTTTCTAATAAGTAGTTACATGCATTTTCCATACCATCTCCTACATCGCCACACTCTTTGGGGTCTTCTTTCAGAGAATGATTACTGTAATATTTGAAAGTTTTCACTGGGCCAAGACATAAACCAGTTTGCCATTTGCCACTTTCAATCTCATCTTCTTCAATCCCATTCTTATCACAGATTGTCTGCTACTAACTCTCAGAATTTTTTCCCTAGCTTGACATCAACTTGTTTCATGCCCGCTGTCTTTAACTGCTCTCTCTCTTCCTTTATAAAAAAAAAATTCTTCTCCATTTGGTTCAGGAAAAGATGCCTAAACAAAAGCTTCCCAAGACCATAAAAATCCTCTTATCCCACCTAACCACCTCTTCAGTTACTACCCTCTTTATCCTCCACTAAACCCATGCTCACTAATGAGCTTCCACTTGGTAAATCCGAGACAATCTTCTCTTTTGATCCCCCTTCTTGCAACTGACACAGCTCATCACTATCTCCTCTACTGTTTTCTCAGGTGCCTTAATGTTTCAAACAGCTACACAAACTCAAGAACATTATTTATTGTCTCTTAATGCTCCAGACCCATCTTTCTATTGATTTCTTTTCATTACTGTTCTCTGCTCCTCACCGTCATTCCACAAGCATAACTACTCAGTGGCAGCTCCTGTGTTCAGCTCCTGTGCAATTCTGCCTGCATCTGATGTGGCTACATTCTGCTGGAAAAGAATTCTAGTGCGAAAAGGATTCTGATTATTTCAGCTGTAATTCTAGTTACAACACTTTGAATACTATTTTCAAAAGATTAACTTCTATTGGTCAAAGCTACCATTCAGAGAAAGACCATTCTCCACATAAGTATGGATGTCTCTAATGCATCCTAACAGTTTAAGAAACCTGAATCTTTAACTATCTTCTCTTCCACTTCAAGCAATTTGATTTTTCTTGTTTTAGTGGTTGTCCTCTTTGACAGTTAACACAGCAACTTACATTTTCATGAACAGGTTCTGAATCTGAGTTCTTCCTACATTCATTATTTTGTATCAGTATACTGCTGCTGTGATATGCAAGTTATTTAATAAACACTGACACTTTTCTCACTTTGCCGTATTTGTCCTATTCTTTTATTGGTTTGTCATTCCAGCCTACATTGTTTCTACTCTAGAGGAAACTTAATATTGTTTTAAGAAACAATGTAAAGGCATTATATAGATGAAATAATAAGAAAATATTTTCCAGTCCATAAAGTAGTGGCTTTTATTGAAGCATTACAGTTTATGTATATTTTAATGTAAACCCAATACATAATTTTATATTAAGCAAACATAGTATTATGGAAATGAAAAAAGGAAACCAAATTCAAGTCTTGCTAGTATAAATATGTCACCCTCATCTAAGAAATACTGAGTTGCTCAGAATTTCAAAATATTGAAGGTTCTATGAAGTCATTTGTCATCTAAGCTACCATCTCCATTCTCTACAGCTTTAGCAGCTATTTATTTTCAATGCAGTTGACAAAAAGAGATCACTTATATATAATTTGGAATTTTTAGTGCATTGGCCTATTTGAAAAACTGGATAAAGTGAGTCAACCTTCTGATGTTTCTCTGCCTTTTTTTGAATACCACATCCTATCAATTTAAAGGTTCCAGATAAAATTTCGAGCAATTTTGCAATTGTAAATCTATTTCTAGCAATGTTTTCTGAAGTAGAAAGGAACTGTCAACAGCTCAGGCATGTGACCTGAAAACTCACAATCAGCTAATAAATACATTTAAATCAATTCAACTTTTATAATAGTACAATGTTTAAAATAACATCAAAGGTTAAAAACGTTACTGGTACTTATTTCTTAGGCTTCCTCCAAAGAAGCTGCTTTGAGATACAGCTAAGATAGCACTGCTAAGATAGCACTGATAGCACTGCTAAGAGATACAGATTAAGTAAAAGTCTTAAGAACACCTGAAATGAATAAAAGCAGCAACAATTTTAATAAGAAAAATGTTAAATATCGCGTACCCTGAGAATAAAAAGCTAGGAATTTAGGTTCATGTAAAATTATAAACAAAATTTGGATAAGAGTAAGGAACCAGTACCAAATTCCCCCCTCTACACCCAGTGTGATTTTATCCACTGGCTCTCTTTCACTTTTCTAATGAGAAAGCAATATAATTTGGGAGACTGAAGAAAGTATTTGAATATTAAAAAAAAATAATCTAAATCTACATACCTATCTATCTGTAAAATATATCAAGAATTCATATCCTTTTTTCTGACTGGTTGCTCTTGTATTCCTTTTCCGTCTTAGTTTGAGAAGCTAGTTTAGACCCATTATTTTTGCAAAACCAAGATTTTTATTGCTATTTATACCTACAGGGACATCATCAATCACATGAAGTTTTCATAGGTAGGAGAAAAAATATTTCATAAAAAATTGACTGTCAATATGAAACCAACTTGAGCAAATTGTTACTAACAATAAAATTGATTTAGGACTTACTGCCAAGATGATTTTGGAATAAAATCATGGGGCAATGGGCATGTTCTAAAGATTACTTTATTTCTGTGGTGTTTTCCTTTCAAAATACTCAAAGCATTGCTCATTGATCTTATTTAAGGTTAGATTTTATTATAGCAGGACTACTGGCCAACCACGTTCAACCTAAGAGAGAAAACTTCAGCCTACTATACCAAACACCAGAGCTGTAACTAAAATATGCAAAAGCCAATCAAAAGACAATTCATCTGATGTGTGACCATATTTTTTGTTCCTTGTGGCCATTTTTCAGAAGGCTTAGTTATAATATAGCATAATATGGGATAATTGCTCCAACAGAAACATCCAAGCCTGAGCATCATCATCTCATCCACAGTTGCACCAGCTATACTGTATCCATGCTGCACAGCAGGGAGTTGCATTCCTGGGTAAAATAATGGCAGGAGGTGGGTTGCTGACACAAATCACCCCATCTGAGCTGCACTCCATGTCCTTTTTATTTTCCTATTAATGCCAGGAAAAATGAAACTAGAAACAGGCTGCAAAAGCTGTCCTGGCAGCAATGACCGCGGTTTTCCTGGAGAATGGATGGGGTGCCAAATATATAGGGGTACCAAAGCCCTATGCTACAGCACTGCTTGAGAATTCCTAGAGTTAAAATGAATAAGGCACTTTCAAGTGCCAAAGTTCAGAGAAATGCAGAAGGTAAAACTAGACTAAGGAAGCATAAAACACAGGCAGTATTATTTAAAGGCTATTAACGAAAAATTGTTTGTAACACCACCCTGGTAAGGAAACGGCAGGATGTCTTTATACTGAATTTCTTCTCACATAATAATTAATGTTCACTTTGATTACTCAACATTTCAACACATAGTATTTTTATTGCAACATTCTTGTAATGCTAATAATGAATATATTATACCTGCTACTTTTCCTTTACAGTGACTGCATGCAACTAATTGTGGGTTGAGAACACAGTATACCTAACCTAGCCTGCCAAAATGAATGGGAAACAAAACATTTGTTACCTGACTCTGGATAAGCTCAATTTGGAACATAACCTTTCTTTCTACGTTGTCTACCCATCACATCATCTCTTTTTTTTTTTTTTTTTCTTTCCACAGCAAAACACATGTATGACATGTCTATAGTTAAATTATTTAATACAAACATTTGCATGGGCTTAGCCTGAAAAGGGAGGGCATACTCCTAAAGTAGTGTCCACCCAATAGCTGCCAGCTGCCTGGCTGTGTTCTACAATACTATTATTTACTGACTTATTTATTTTCAGAAAATGTATTATACAATTTGCCACAGTCATTGACAAATGCATTCTAAATACAAGAAAATTGCTACATAAACTCCTACTGGAGCTTAATGATACAATGAAACTAAACTTTGCCTGGAGTAAAGGAACACAAATGTTCATCTTCATGTCAATTTTTAAAACAACTGCTTCTGAGATAACCTTGCAAGGACCTCTATTTTGATGCAACTGCACTACAGAATATGAAATCATAACATAATTGAAAAAAATAAAAATAACTATTCATAGGCTTCTGTGCTCATTAACTTTCTTTTAGCATTTTGCTGCCATAAACTTAGATTTGAAATGTACCATTATGAGGCAGTGGAAGACAAAAGGAAAACCCTGCAAAAGCTCTCTGATGTAACATTACTGCTGCATTATACGCATGTAAGGGACGTAGAGGTTGGATAATATGTACTATCGCACTTGCTGCTATTCTGGTAATCCACTTGAATGGAAGCAGAGTATATGTATTTAATCCACTAATTTCTCATCATTCTGTTTCAGAAGCACACCCTCACCTTTAACGCACGAACTGATGTAAAAATATCTGCATCTCATCATTATTTATAGGCTTCTGAGAGGCCATAAGGGTCACTTCTGCCTAGAGACTATTTAGAATACAGTATTCCTATATGATAAAATAGGAAATAAGCAATGAGGTTAAAACTGGCTGTGATGTTTGTGCTACATTAGGAAAAACATAAGGAGAGATTGTAATGGATAAAGTATACAGTATTAAAAAAAAAAGTTGCTAGTTCAGTATTACCTATATCAAATTATCTACCTAGTCTACTTAATTTGCAAAATCGTAGAGAGAGATATATATATCTACATGCAGGCTAGGCTTGGGGCTTAAAGACTGACTGAAACTTCACATGGCACGAGAAAATAAATCTTAAATGGCTGTATCATCCAATGTCAAGTAAGACGCAAGCACATTTTAAGCTTTTGATAAAACACAGACAGGAGATTAAAATAAGAATATTTTCAAATACCTAAATTAAAAGTTTAAGTCATATCATCATTGGAAAGGGATTATTTTTCTGCTAAGCCAAAGAGTCCAATTCACGTGTAGGACCTCAGATATCTTGGTGTAAGAGTTAGAAAATTTTCCTTTTTTGTTTTAAAGGAAAATTAGGATTCTTGATCACTTTCCTATAACTAAATATTCAGTTTGTAAGAAAAACATTTTCTAATGTAAGATTTAGGGTAAAAGCATAAGAATTGTCAAGGTTGAGGAAGCGCTAGCTATATTTGATGTTTTTATTTTCTCAAGAAGAAAATATCCTTGGAGAGGATACTAAGTGTTCAATCCAACAGCCAGTCACTCCTGGAAACTCCAATCCTTTTTTGTAAAATTCAGACATAATTTGTGATTGAAGTAAAAAACAAAATAAAATTCAATACAGCACCATACTAACTCTACATTTTTTAAATACTGGGAAATATCCCAAAAATATTTTGCTTAAAATGCTATATGGAAATTTTTTTCTATATAAGTAACAGACATGGAGCTTCTGCAATTCTGTCAATCTAGAAGTATCAGCATTATTATTACTATATTTCTCTTGAAGCACTGGGTACTATCTAATATTAGAAATGTTTTGTTAGTGGAAGGACATGCTGTCAGAATGAAAGCTCCTCTTGCACTACTGAATTGCATGCTGTTTCTGACAAAAAAGGGTTCATCATCAAGACCACACATTTGTTTCTCCTGGAGAGGGTTCAGTTGTTAACATTGGCCGAACATTCTTCTACCGAAAGTTTTAAGAGAGGATGCCAGACAGATTGATTTGTTTTCCGCATTAGGAAGTTCCTCCATCTCCCAAGTTTCACCTCAGTGCTGTACTAACGCAGTCCCATGGTTTCTGGCCTTCAGCATGACCAGCACAAAATCTTTTCTCCAAAAAAGACTGAGTAAACCGGCAGTAACATTTTAATGTTACTATCCTGTCTCCAAATAAGCATGACAGAAGAAACAGGAAGGTTCAGGAATACGGAAGGAAGATTTGATTACGGTCTTAAAATACATAAAATGCTGTTGCAAGAAGGAAATATATGCAATTTACATTATTACATTTTTTTATCTGTGTATGTTACATTTATGCCTAGCTGCCTGGAATGTGAAGCATCCCCTCAATGCTCAGCTGGAAAATCCAACTTAACATGTTTATCCTTCCCCAAACTGGGGACAACGCAACATTTTTTCCTTACTCAAAACCCTGCCTTGGTGTCTGTCATAGATAGACTTAACCTGGAGCTCCGTTATATTGTGGAGCACTACTGTTTCATGCTGCCTAGGATTTGCTACCATTTTGCTTTTTTTTTTTTGTCTTACAATATACTAGAATTGCTGTAGGTTGCAGTCTGCAATATATATTTTAGTCAAAACAAATAAATATTGATTTGTGTTACAATACAGTATTTTATTTTTCAAGAGCTGGAATTGACTGGAACAATGAAAGAATAACTTAGTTCTTTATTTAATTCTTACCTGAGAAGAATATGTGTGACCATCTGATCCACAAACAGGATTGGTATAAACTACTGGACACTGCTTGCAGTTTGATGAAATGGGACCACCCCTCCACTGTTTATGGCCTAAACCAGCCTCTTTCATACTGTAAGTAAACAAAAAGTATGTAATTCTGATAAGCTGTAGTAAAAATAGAACATATTCAGGGTATTTTAATGAGCCTTTACAAACAGTAAGCCATACATAATGTCAGCCGTAAAGTTTTCTTCTAAGTAAAGAGCTGCCACAGTCTTTGGTATATATTCGCTCACCTTTGTACATTACTCACTGTAGTGATACTTTATACCTATGAATTATTTCACTTTCTAAGACATCTTAGTAGAAAAAGATGATTAAGATGATGCTTTGGTGACTGTTACACTTCTTATCAGTGAAAGATGCCTGACTTATGTGGCATTTGCTTGTTTTTGTTGTTATTAAATACTATGAATGGAGCTGATGTATTAATACTGGTGTTTAAGAAGGTATCATTTAAGTATTAAAAAATTATATCATAAATACTGCTATAGAAACAGCTGGGTGGTCCTTCAAAATACTGTTTGCCCCACTTTGACCACTGCACTTCACAGCTTACATTTCATAAAATTCAGACTCTAGCACCCAATGTAAAGTTCAAAGGAAAAAAAAAAAAAGGGTAACCCACTGGAACACAGAATTGATTTGCATAAGCATATGTGTATATTTGTACAAACAGATATGTATCTATATAGCTAGATGGATCACTTTAACCCAGAAAAAAGCTACACCTGGTCAGACTAAATGTCTAAAATAAGTTACTGATGCTTCCTCAGAATACTCTCCTAGCTTTCAGTAATTTGTGGCATATGGCCATCCTCAGACAAACATATTTTCTCTCTGTAGCTTTGAATTAATTTTTATTCATGAATTTTTCCAATTGCTTTTTGCAACTATGAAAGCATTTAGTAGCCATTGTATCCTGAAACAGCTGTTTTATGAGAGTTGCCTGATTCATAGACTAACCCACAATACGCTTTATATATTAATGGTTTCCATATAAATAAGAAAATAGAACAATAATGCATTATTTTTATATTGTGTTTTCTGCTCAGAATTTTAATGAGGAATCTAAAAATGATTATGCTTAGAATACAGCAATGACTTATCAGAACACACTCAAGTAGTAAATGTTCAAACATAAAAAACTCAGATCAAATCTTTAATGGAGCAGAACTCTTTCAGCTTGGTTCACCTACAGATAAACAAGAACTATTTTGCTAATTAGTCATGAATCACTATTTGAGAAATACTTTCCTGGAGTAATAAAAAGAAACCAAATTAATGAAAATAAACTCCTCATCCTCTGGTTTTATGATGTGCAGAGTAAAAGGCTAAAAGCACACACTTAACAGTAAACTAGCGATGATCAAAACCAAAACCCAGTTTCTTAGCTATGCTAATGTTTTTATGCTGTTCATAATTTTGGCTGTAAATGTGGTCTTTAAGAAGGAAAAAAAAAATCTTTTAAGTTATAGAAGTCTAAATTCAAGATTATGTTTTATGGCAAAATTTTGAACTGCACAGATTTTTTTCAGTATAAAGAGGAACTCAAAATGTACACAGAAATTATCAGTTACTGCTCAAAAATTCAGTAATATCTTCAATTACATGTAGCATAATGAGTGGTAAAATATCCATACAGGAAGTTTTTATGTCCATCAGGAAGTATAAAAACCTAAACAATTCAAACATACCACCCTAATTAGTAGCAAATAACAATACTTTTTGCTGAATTGCATCATTTGAAGAATAAGTACAAACCATTTAATTTCTATTATGTTAAAGAAAAGCAAAGTTGAACTGTACCTTTGCTTATGTAGAATCACAGAACAGATGACCTTTAAAGGTCATCTAGTCCAACCCCTCTGCAATGAGCAGGGACGTCTTCAACTACATCAGGTTGCTCAGAACCGCGTCCAACCTGAACTGGAATGTTTGCAGGGGTGGGGCATCTACCACCTCTCTGGGCAACCCGTTCCAGTGCTACACCACCCTCATTGTGAAACATTTCTTCCTTACATCTAGTCTCAATCTACCCTCTTTCGGTTTCAAACCAGTACCCCTTGTCCTATCGCAACAGGCCCTGCTAAAATGTTTGTCCCCATCATTCTTATAAGTCCCCTTTAAATACTGAAAGGCCGCAACAAGGTCTTCCCAGAGTCTTCTCCAGGCTGAATGACCCCAACTCTCACCGTCTGTCTTCTTCATAGGAGAGGTGCTCATCTTTGTGGCCCTCCTCTAGACTTGCTACAACAGGTCCATGTCTTTCCAGTGCTGAGTGCTCGAGCTGGATGCAGTACTCCAGGTGGGGTCTCACCACAGTGGAGTAGAGAGGCAGAATCACCTCCCTTGACCTGCTGGCCATGCTTCTTTTGTTACAGCCCAGGATACAGTTGGCCTTCTGGGCTGGAAGCGCACATTGCTGGCTTGAGTTCAGCTTTTCATCCACCAGTACCCCCAAGTCCTTCTCCGCAGGGCTGCTCTCAACCCTTTTTCCAGTCACCAGGGACTTCACCTGACTGCCATGACTTTGCAAACATCATTGAGAGTGGCTTAGCAACTATATCAGCCAACTCCCTCAGGACTTTGGGATGCATGTCATCAGGTCCTGTACCTGAACATACTTATGTATGTTCACGTTCCTCAGGTGGTCATGAACCTGATCTTCTCTTACAGTGGGAGGGACTTTGCTCCTCCAGTCCCCATCTTGCGCTCCTTCCCTTTGAGAGGTGTGGGAAGAGCAGTTGCCAGTGAAGACTGAGGCAAAATGGTTTTGAGTACCTCAGCCTTCTCCTCATCCATCGTTACCAGTTGCCATTCTTGTTCATCAGTGGGGTACGCTTTCTTTGACCTTCCTTTTGCGGCTAACATACCTTTAGAAGCACTTATTATTATTCTTTGCATCCCTTACAAAGTTCAGCTCCAGCTGCACCTTGGCCTTCCTGACCCCATCCCTATATAACTGGGCAGAATCCATATACTCTCCCCAGGATACCTGTCCCTGCTTCCACTGCCTGTACACTTCTTTCTTGCTCAGGTCTTGACTGAGCCATGTCGGTCTCTTGCCTCCCTTTCCTGATTTCTTACACCTGAGGATCGAGAACTCTTGTGCTGTGTGGAAAGCGTCCTTAAAGATCTGTCAGCTCTGTTCTACTCCCTTGTCTCTGAGGGCAGTTTGACTAGCTCCTTGAAAAGCAGTTTGCTTTTCTAAAATTCAGGGTCTGGACTTTACTCTTCACCTGACCCATATCCCTCAAGACTGCGAACTCCACCAGAGCATGACCACTGCATATAATAATATATAGTAATAATGTGACTATTGCAGCTCCTCTCACTTGACAGACTTTTCCAATCATCCACATGAACTCCAGCGTAATTAGATTATTTAGATGGCTGCGTCTTTCTCTTACTTCTAGTTACTTTTATAGCTCACAATTTTCCAGAAGTGCCCCAGTAGCCTGAGGGTACTGACAGGACCAGAGTCCCGACTACCAACCTGATGTAATTTCTGTTTCTCTGAGACTCAGTAACTTTAAAACGTTGCATAAATCAATTGCAAAAGTTCCAGACTTCAACAGGGAGAACCCCATTGATATCAGCAAAACCCAGAAACCGAAAGGAGGATTTGTGAGACACACAGCGGCTGTCGGTGTAGGTGCTTAAAATAAATCAATGAAAGGACTAGTGGTGATTACAGGGTTTTAGCAAATCTGCACCCTTGTACACGCCCTCAACGAAGTTTAAAGACAAGAAAAGACAGAGGGGAAAAATGAAAAAAAACAGCCTTTTTAGATGGTGGAAAATAGATAAGTAAAATCACCCAAAGGATGGAAAAGAGAATGATGAGTCTCAGGAAGGACCACAAGGGGGATGGACACTAGAACAAGCTCATGACACGGAAATCACAAGCAGGTGACAACCAGGGGAGATGTATGAAGAAAATGGAAAATATTTTATATAGTCAGATAGATTACCTTCTCTCAACTAACTCTGCTTTGTTAGGCTTTTAAATGCAGGCTGTCCCAGGGTACTCATTTAGGATGAAGGGAGTTATACACAGAATTCACCTGAGACCTTCAGCAGATCGCTCTTCTCAAAACCTTGGTTTCTATATAACTGATAATAATTTTCTACAAAACAGAAATACCTGTATTTTTCCAAACCTGGAATGGAACTTATAATGATAAATAAATTACAAATAATGATACTTTCAAGATATCGATCCAAAGATACCTGGTCATGGAAATGCTTTGGATGGACATCTGTTCAGAAGCTTTAGTACAATTATGCAGAAACTAGATTTTATACTATCAGAGCTACTAAACAGGTATTTTTTGATTATCAGTCACTGAGATGACAGGCCAATACGAAAAGTCAATTAAAAACTTTTTTAAAAACTAGTTATGGTAGATATGTGCATTTATAAAATATATTAATAATGCCTTTTACTTATATACTCAAAAATTTCCTTTCACCATTATTTAATTGCATAAGATTTGTTCCTATTGACGATTTCTTTGTTACCAGGTGATGTGTTTATTTTTTTTTTTAAAGCTAGGGAATGAGTATACATATGAACTATTTACATAGAAATAACTGAAAAACTACTGTGATGATATAAATCATCTCGAATTTGATGTATGTCCACAACATCATGAAGATACAGAAAGACTGCTTAACTACAATACAAATAATTTGTCATCGTTTACTTGAGATGTGCAGATAAAGAAATATATTTTTACATTTCAAAATATTAGGGAGGAAAACAATTAGTAAATGAAGAAATTAGTTACTTCACTGTAAGAAATCACCTCTTCCTTGTATTTATTATTTTTCGATTCAATATGCAAGAAGAAAACCCAGATCACTGCAACTTGCAGTTACTAAAATTCTGCCGTTTTTATGATTCCACAGCAATCACTATAAATGTTCTTGCTCTTATTAGCATTTTGTGACAATAAATATATGATGCCATGTAAAAATCAACCTCTTCCACTGATAAATTTTATATTTCTAAATTACCCAAAAAGGGCTTTGGGATCTGTCTAGTAATAAAATAACTATTACTGAATATACAACCTCTGCCTTATCTGACATTGTTGACACCTAAAGGGTAAAATTAAATATATGCGTTTAATTTACCAGCAATGCTTGTGATTGCATTAATTTGCATACACCAAATTGTGCATATGCTTTTAGACTGCATATGCAACTGCATGCCTGGAAACATAATTAGCCAATCTGCCCAATTACTGTAGCCTATGTACCTGTTTGCATACATAAACTTACCTTCCAGTATACACAGTGATCGTGCCTGCAAATAGTTTGAGAATGCTTAATGTAACCCATTGAAAATTTAGCTGCAAGCAACTCTTTGGCAACATGACTTATTTAACTATATATTTAAAATGCATGAGTGCCCAATTCAGTTGAAAAAATGTTATTTTTTCTAGCTATATAATGTTATCTAGCTATAGCTAGATTTGAGAATCTTCAAATACAGACTGGCAGAAACAAATCTAAGTTACTAAACCCCTAATCTTTCAAAGAACTCTTGTAACTTGTCTCTGATAAATAGATTTGCATTTTTTAGAGATTTTAGAATTATTCCAATTTAGAGACTGGCTGATTATATTTTGCCATGGCCTTTGGGGGACACAATCAGGCTGTGTCAGATCAACATAATCAGAAAAAAACACTTGTATCACACAATCTAATTTGCTTTCATTTCAATTCACTGGATTTCTTTCAAAATTCCCTTTTCATGTGGAAGCATCCTGGAAGAAAACTATAGCAGTCAATATATTATTGAGGTGTGCCTTTCAAATGCCAAAAAACCCAAAACATTATTGCCAGACTCTGCATGTGTATGTCTATATTCTTCTGACTTGTTTCATTGTTTTGCACTATTCCTAACAAATCTTTCTTAAGAAACTACTAATCACAGAATCACACAGAATGGTCAGGGTTGGAAGGGACCTCTGGAGATCATCTAGTCCAAACCCCCCACCAGAGCAGGGTCACCTACAGCAGGTTGCACAGGACGGCGTCCAGGCAGGTTTTGAATGTCTCCAGAGTGGGAGACTCCACAACCTCTCTGGGCAGCCTGTGCCAGTGCTCTGCCACCCTCAAAGTAAAGAAGTTCCTCCTCATGTTAAGATGGAACTTCCTAATGTTCAAGTTTGTGCCCCTTACCTCTTGTCCTACCACTGGGCACCACTGAAAAAAAGACTGTTCCCATCCCCCGGCACCCTCCCTTTAAGAATTTATAAGCATTAATAAGCTCCCCCCTCAATCTTCATTTCTCTAGACTAAAAAGACCCAAGTCCCTCAGTCTTTCCTCATAGTAGAGATGTTCTAATCCCCTAATCATCTTCGTAGCCCTTTGCTGGACCCTCTCCAGCAGATCCCTGTCTTTCTTGAACTGGGGCGCCCAGAACTGGACACAGTACTCCAGATGCGGCCTCACCACGGCAGAGTGGAGGGGGAGGATGACCTCACTCGACCTGCTGGCCACACTCTTCTTGATGCACCCCAGGATGCCATTCGCCTTCTTGGCCACCAGGGCACATTGCTGGCTCATGGTCATCCTGTTGTCCACCAGGACTCCCAGGTCCCTTTCCACAGAGCTGCTCTCAAAGAGGTCAGCCCCCAACCTGTACTGATGCATTTCATAAGGTTTCTCTCTGCCCAACTCTCCAGCCTGTCCAGGTCACGCTGTAAGGCGGCACAGCCTTCTGGCGTGTCAGCCACTCCTCCCAGTTTCGTGTCATCAGCAGACTTGCTGATGGTACACTCTATCCCTTCATCCATGTCATTGATAAATATATTGAACAGGACTGGACCCAGTACTGACCCCTGAGGGACACCACTCGTTACTGACCTCCAACCAGACTCTGCACCACTAACCACAACCCTCTGAGCTCTATCTGTCAGACAGTCCTCAATCCACCCCCCTGCCCATTCATTTAACCCACACTTCCTAAGCTTGCCTATGAGGATGATGTGGGAGACAGCGTCGAAAGCCTTGCCAAAGTCAAGGTAGACAACATCCACTGCTCTCCCCTCATCCACCCATCCAGTCACCCCATCATAGGCGGCTATCAGATTAGTCAGACATGACCTCCCCTTGGTGAATCCATGTTGACTACTTCTGATAACCTTCTTTTCTTCCAGGTGCTTTGAGATGACACCCAGAACAAGCTGTTCCATCATCTTGCCAGGGACGGAGGTGAGGCTGACTGGCCTGTAGTTTCCTGGGCCATCCTTCTTGCCCTTTTTGAAGACTGGAGTGCCGTTGGCCTTCCTCCAGTCCTCAGGCACCTCATCTCTTCTCCAGGACCTTTCAAAGATGATGGAGAGCGGCTCAGCAATGTCTTCCCCCAGCTCCCTCAGCACTCAAGGGTGCATCCCATCAGGCCCCCCATGCACTTGTGGATATCCAGTTTATCTAACTGATCTCTAACTTGCTCCTCATCAACCAAGGGAAAGTCTTGCTTCCTCCAGACTTTCTCTGTTACGTGTAAAGTCTGGATCTCCTGAGGAGTGGCCCAAGCAGTGAAGATAGAAGCAAAGAAGGCATTCAGCAACTCCACCTTCTATGCATCATCTGACACCACAGCACCTGTCTCATTCAACAGCGGGCCCACATTTTCCCTAGTTTTCTTTTTGTCTCCTATATACTTAAAGAAACCCTTCTTACTGGCCTTGACATTCCTTGCCAGGTTCAATTCCAAGGCTGCCTTGGCTTTCCTTGTTTCCTCCCTGCATACCCTGACAGCATTCTTATACTATTCCCAAGCGATCAGCCCCTTTTTCCACCTATTGTAAACTCCCTTCTTCCACCTGAGCTTTTTCAGAAGGTCCCTACTCAGCCATGCAGGTCTCCTTCTTCCCTTACCTGATTTCTTGCGCTTCAGGATGCACTAATCCTGAGCTTGGAGGAAGTGATGCTTAAATAGCAGCCAACTCTCTTGAGCCCCCTTACCCTCTAGAGCCCTCTCCCATAGGATTTGTCCAAGCAATTCCTTGAAGCAATCAAAGTTAGCCCTCCTGAAGTTTAAGGTTTCAACCCTACTTGTCATTTTGTGTATACTGCACTTAATCCTGACCTCTATCTTCTCATGATCACTGCAGCCCAGAGTGCCCCCAACCTTAACATCTTCCACCAGTCCTCCTTCTTTGTTAGTCAGTACTAGGTCCAGTAGTAAACCTCTCCTGGTGGGCTCCTCCACCACCTGAGTCAAAAAGTTATCATCAATACATTGGAGGAACCTCCTGGACTGTACATGCCCAGCTATGTGGCCTTCCCAGCAGATATAAGGGTAGCTGAGGTCCCCCATGAGAATCAAGGCCTGCAATTGTGAGGTGATTCTCACCTCATCAAATTCCCCATCCTGATCAGGTGGCCTGTAACAGACACCCACAACAGTGTCTCTCATACTACCCTGCCCCTCAATCTTTACTCACAAGCTCTCAATTTGCTCTTCGTCTGCTCCCAGGGAGAGCGCGATACATTCCAGTTGCTCTCTCACATAAAGAGCGACTCCACCACCTCACCTCGCTGAACTATCTTTCCTAAAGAGAACATAGGCCTCCATGACAGTGTTCCAGTCATGTGAGCTATCCCACCACGTCTCAGTAATTGCAATGAGATCATGGTCCTGTGACCGCAAGCAGATCTCTAACTCCTTGTTTATTTCCCATGCTGCGTGCATTAGTGTATAGGCATTTCAGAAAAGCCAATGTGTATAGTTTTTGCCCTTGAGGGACGGTGGGCCTTCCGATTCTCAAAAATACTAGCACTCTGCCCCACAAGTGCTGAGCTACTACCCCCAGGCGCCTCTCTATCGAGCCCAGTTACGTGCCCATCCCCCTTCGAATCTAGTTTAAAGCTCTATCAATGAGTCCTGCCAACTCTACTCCAAGAACCCTTTTCCCCCTGCAAGACAGGCTTTTCCCATCTGCTGCCAGCAGGCCTGGTGTTCTGTAAATCAGGCCGTGATCAAAGAACCCAAATCCCTGCTGATAGCACCAAGTTTGGAGCCAGTCATTGACCTGCTGGCTCTTCCTGTTAACCCCTTCATCCTTCCCTGCAACAGGAGGGATAGAAGAAAACAAGACTCGGGCTCCCAATCCCTTAACCAGTCGTCCCAAGGCCCTGAAATCTTTCTTCATTGCCCTTGGTGTTCTTACTACATCATCACTGCCTACCTGCAAAACTAAAAGGGGATAATAATCCGATTGGGGAAAATAGTATCTGATAATAATTGAATAAATCTGAGACAAATAAAACAAAGGTTAATAAGGTTAATATGGGAATCAAAATACAATAAATTTTAGCAATCCAAAATTAACGGTGTTGGCAAGATGTTTGTATTTTTTGATGGACCATCATAATGTTTAGCAGGTGCATGTGAGATCATATAAATTAAGCTATTATTTTTCCTCAGCAACTACATGCAAGACGTTAGTTTAGAAAATTATGTAAGATCTATCATTTTTTTCAGGATCACTAAGCATACATACTCAGTATAATTTCAGAATTTAGAAGAATATTTCTTTCTGTGCATGTAAAAAGAAAGTGATATTTACTCATTTGCACCTGAGAAGGAAAACAAGTAGGTATCTTAAAGATACAAATTCTTACTACCTCCTCCCACCTACATGTATTATTTAAAAGGTAAGTTTACACTTCTAGGTAGTTTCTTGCTTCATTGTCATACAGCTCCATTATTTTCTGTACCACTCAGCCTACTTTTGCCAGGCAAAGAAAACAGTATTTTATTCTAAATGTCTATATAATAAACTAAAATCTAAACAAAACAGCCTTATGTATTTTTAAAAAGCAGTTTTAAGTAATGCTGTAGAAATTTTCTGGAATAGTATTTGCTTCATTTTGATTGAGTGAAGCTACCTAGCATAGAGTTTTAATGAGACAGAAAAGCAAAGAATGCACAGCGACACAGAAATGAGTTTTCTCATTATTTAACTTATCTGGAGTTGGTTGAGATGTAAAAGGACCTAATACATGAACAGCTGAATGCAGTGCTCATGCCAACCTTTTCCATTAGGTTGGCAAATGATACAGGCATTTCAAGGAGTAATTTGTTGGAAATTACTACGTTAATCACGAGGGGAGGGAGGTGGTGAAAAGTTGAGATGTTAAAGTACCAGAAGCGCCTATTAGAGATATCAGTACTGTATGACTTTTTAAAAAAAGTTTATCAGCACAAAATAGACTGAAGGTTTCTCTTAGGACCTCTCAAATTGCTATGTTTGTAATTTACATAGTTAGGCATTGATTAGCACATATTTTTCTAACACACTTAAAATATAACTTACAAAGAAGCAATAACATTAAAGAAAGCTTGAGTCAAAATCATTACATGTTATCATAGTTTTCTGACCAGAACTGCTATACGGTTGGTCACATCTTTAGGAGACATATAGCTACAAAAAATTATAAAGAAAATCCAAACTGCCTAAATGAAGAAAGAAAAGAAGAGACTCAGGATAGGTAATTGGCAGATAATGGGCAAATAAAAGGAAAGAAAACCTGGCATAGAGATTTAGACTTCAAAAAAATAACAAAAAAAAAGTAATCAGAGATGTTTTTACCAAGGCCCCTAAGTCCCAGCAGGTACTCAATTATGATATGTGGTGTTAAAATAGCTAGTCCATGGTAAGAGAACTCTAGTGAAATCTGAAGGAAAAGTTGACCTCTGTAGAAAAAGTTCCAAATATTCTTTCCAAACTGTAAGAGACAGGAGCTCTTCTGAGCTTAACATCTCGGAGTACCCCATCCCAGCTGTAGTTATTCCTCTAAAAGTTCTGATTAAAAACTTTTTAGTTAAAGATCAAAGACAGAAAAAGGATGTTCTAATATTGCCTAGAGACAACGACAGAATATAGACTTGTTAAAGTATTAAGAAGATGGATGTACTAGAAGAGATAGCAAGTAACCGCATCAGAATTCTTCTCTCTTCCCTCCATAAATATAAATTTCCTTCCTTCCAGCTGACACTGCTCCTAAACACCCTAGGAAAATTAGTAAAATCTAGATGGCAAAAATGAGCACATTCTTCACACTCCTCCTGTCTTTCACGTCGTCTTCCAGCATAGACCCCAGACTACAGAGATAGCACTCTCTGGATTCGCAGTTGTAGACACCATGATTTATCCATTATTATCTAATACAGGCATTTATGTACCATGTAAAGTCAGAAACACAGTAAAATTCCACTCAAGCCAAGCATTATTTATCGATATGCCTACTCCATTCCTATGAAATGATCTGATGTAGTTCTATGCATTTCCTATATATTTAACTAGAAATGGTCACATATCTGAAGCAGATTTGGCTTTGCTAATACTGGAGATGTGGAAAACATTCATGCATATCACAGACTTTATCTTCTGTCACAGAAACCGCTGCACTCAAACTTTTCAAAAGATAGAGATGTAAGTTGACCTTTAATAGGAATATCTGTAATAATTCTATTACATTCTCTGTTTAAACTAGCAGATACATAACGTTACGTCAATAAACACAAGTCAGGCACATGAGCACAAACAGTATCTAAATTATGAGACTATTAAACAAATGAGTATTTACCTTTTTGAACACTTCACACTTTGAACACAAAACAATTTTTTTTGTTTGTTTGTATGAATTGGTATAAAGTATTGCTGAAGATAAGGCACAGGACTGCATCTTCCCACAGAATATCAGTATTATAGATGTTATAATATTTCCACACCAGAAATGCTGAATTCCTTGAAATCTGCTTAAGATCAAAACCATATTCTCACCTGGTGATACTGGAGACATCCTTCATCCTTATTTTTATCGCTTCAGAATACATACTGCACTACTTAGTGGACAGCAGGTCAGAGGACAGCAGAGTCCAGGGTTTTTGTTTAATAAGAAAGCGACAAATTTAAGTAATTTTCTCTAAGACTTTTGTGAACTTTTTGATAACTTTTTGCCTTTTATTCTTGCCTGCTCCACAAATCCTACTTAGAAGTCCTGAGAAACAGAAGCTGTCAAAACTTTAGACTCACCCGCTAAGGGTGACAGTTGAGCATAAGCCATCTTCTCACTGTCTCTAAGAAGGAAATCTGGACACGCAGGTCAATGGAGCATCAAAGCACACTCCATCAATATCCACAGTTCGGACCATCAGAGTAAGGAAGAATGGCACGTATTTCACAGAGTTAACTCACAGCTAGTTCCCTGGCTTTCCTCCTAAGGACTGAGGTTTTGATATGGCATGGCTGAAAAACCATGACTAGAACTTCTGAGGAAACTACTAAATTGTGAAAAAGAGCTAGGAGAAGTTAAGTAGAGTGGAACCATGCAATATATAATAAAGATAAAACTGCAGACAGAACTAAGATTGTTGAGACAAGGTCAGTCGGGGCAGGGGGAAAACAAGCCACAAGTATGATAACTTATAAAATCATAAAAGGAAAAATCAGTCAGAAGTTTAAACCAATCCTCAGTTAAACAACACTGAAGATCAGCACATTTCAAGGAGCAATGGAAGTCAACACTTGTTATACTTGATTGAACTGTCTGGCCAGCAAGAACTCATTGGGTATCTTGCAAGCAGTGGAGAGCATCTTCACATTTAGTCTGAGAGCAAATTAGTGCTAGCTATATATTATGTCTATTTGATGATAAATAATTTTTTACTTTTAGGTAACATGTATCCGGCTTACAGAGCCTTTGTGCTCTTTAAAAATTGCGTGAGCAAAGTGCTCCACAGAGGGATTATAACTGTAGGTTCAGAAGTAAAGAACATAGTGGAAGAAAAACTTGGACAAAGCAGGCATTTGCAAACAGCAGAGTGATTCACTTATCACAGGATGTCTGATTTGGCTCTTCAGCATAGTTATTTCTCCCTCCAACATGAGATCTGAAAAAATCTTCTGTAATGTATCAAAATACCACAGTTAAAGAGTGTATTGGTTGACGTCTTAGTATATTCATATATTTTTCAGTTCTTTTGTTGTTGACAGTTTTGTTACATCTGTAATTTCTTTCAACAAAACAATACGCAACACTAGATTTTTATTTTCTTTTAACTTTTTTTTTTACAGTAACATACCTCATTTCTCTAGAGGCTATTTTCTAGGCAGGCTATCCAGGTATTATATGAATGTACAGGACATTCAAATCACTATGCCATCTAGAGGCCACACTGAGAAATCCTCTTATCACTGTCAGTGATCATTACTTAGCAAAGATCCTTACTTAATAGACATATGCAATATAAGAAGGTAAAAAATTGATATATCCTGGGAGAAAAGCTAATTTACTACATCCTTCAAAGCCAACATCATCAAATCCAAATCTTACATTTTATAACTTCTACAGTACAATGGTTCGTGAATTCTCATCAAGCAAAGTTAAGATGTAACATTTTTAATTTATATCCGTTGTGTGTAGGTTAGGATTTAAAGACTGCAGATAAAATCCTGCTCCTGTTGAATTCAGTAAGATGACTCCTGCTGACTTCCAGTGGGCAATAGTTTTAGTCTGTTGCATTAGGCTTCACACATCACAACTATAGCTCAGGATGCTGTTTCTATAGCAACAAGAGAACGATTCCTAAAGATTATAAAGGTCTTTGGGGCTAATTCAGCAGTATTAGACATAGACCTTGGATGACAGAATGACACAGAACTCTGCCAATGAGCACAATCAGTGTATCTGCATTAGCAAACACAGGATTACACATACAAACACCTGGTGCTGGGAACCTAATGCCGATGCTTTTGGGGGAGAAGGGGGTGATGGGTTGTTTTTCTGTTTAGTTTTTTAACTTTAAACTCGCTCTAGTCGGGCATGCTGACACACATTAGGTAGGATCCTGGAGCACATCTCTCTTTTGTTTTTCATTGGAAATGAATTTATTTCATACACTCTGAGAGCCACTCTGCTATTAAAAACGAAGGAAGGTAAGTGAGATGATCAGATTTCCACACAGTAGCACACTCCCAATTCAACTATAACATTAATATAGATATAAGGGGTTTTTTGTTGCCTTGGTTTTACACTTCAGTTTTTCCTTCCCCTCTTCCTTTTTTAAACATACGTTTTTTGAGGAAGAAAAAAAAAATCTTTCCAAAAGAATATTACACTGTTCTTTTTATTAGCTTCATTACACCCCAAATCAACCAGTCCATAATATCAATAAAAGAAAGAAGAGAGCACTGAAATAAAGACCAGTAAAATTACCCCTATTCTTTCACTATTTTTTGCTTTCAAAGGGTACCAGAATTTATCAAGTTTGCACCTTTGTAAATTATAGCATCACTGTTTCTTCTAAGGACCACATTGCCCTCCCCACAACACAAAAAATACCACCAGCTAATTTGGGCCAGCATGTCCTACACTCTCTTGTCCCTCACTTTGTCTCCAGGCTTCACTGAAGAAAGGTCCATGAATGGCAGACACACAGAAACCTGCGAAGTTCCCAGGGGCAAATGCAGCCAGAAGGGCTACAGAAATATAATTAAAAGATCCCCCATGGCACTGACAAGTAAAATCAAACTGCAGAAACACAAACTGCTACAGAACCATAGGCTTTGAATCCAGACTCTGCAACATCCACACAGTTGGAAGCAAATTCTTTTTCTCTTTTAGATATCTTATACAACAATGCAGAAGGCAACCTCTCTAACGATTACTTGCTTATCTTAAATTGTTAGTTCTGAGCAGAACAAAACTAAAACCAATACAACAATCTGGGTTGATGCCTAGTTTGGCAATCATGATAAAAATCTGCTGGGTTTAAGAGAGATAAATTACCACAGCAAATAATATTTTCTGACAAAATACATCATAAAATGATACAGCAAAGCTGAGGCCAAAAGGAGTTACTAATGATTCATATGATTGTAGGATCAACTACTGTCAGAAGTTTTCAACGATTACTGTTTTCAGAAACTGTACAAAAAATAAAAAGACCCTTGCACACGAAGGAAGTTTACTATAATAAAAGCTCTGTGTATATTCAGTACGCAAAGCAAAATGTCACTCAAGGACTGATTTTTCTTCCTCTCTAATGAAACATTTTGAAGGACATATTTTGTAGGGATATAAAGGTAAAGAAAATAATAACAGGTGAGGAAAGAACAGTGAAGTTACAGAAAAAGGTATTTCAATTATTTTGAAATTAAATGAAAACATATTGACATTTAAATGATAAAGATGCTTCCTTTGCTAGATATTATTTTCCCATATTGTAGGTGGTGCAAAATTACCTTGGCAATATTGACTTCATGATTTAAGCTTATCAACTCACCTATTTTTTCTAATTCACTTTGGTTAGAAGACTTCTTCCACTTCACAAAAACATTGACCTAAACATGACTTCTTTCCTTTCAGTGAATATATGCATTTTTATTCACCCAAAGACAGTGAGAAATTCAGGATCTCCTACCTTACACAGTTATTTAAGTGCTATTTTAAAATAAAAGGCTTTATTATCCTTTGAATCTGTAAAATCTTGAAAGTTTCATGATATTTCTCACTAATAATCAACAGTTAAACCTTTCACAAGCACTGCAGAAATTGACCATAACAAAGTTGAGCAGATTTCACTAGCTCCAGTGACTACACAGGATGCTCACAATTTTAACTGATTCCAGAATGGAGGCCTCAAATGATTTCATACATAGTTTGGTTGATACAATGTATAGGTAATATTAAAAAATAAAATTGAGATTCATACACGCACATCCCACTTTAGTAAAGCAATAATGTATTATTTTAGAAAGATTTTTAATAGTGTATGTTAACTTATGAACTTCACCTTTTGATCACTTGCCAAGATATGCAAATATCTTTCATAAGTGCTCTCTATGCTAATTTAAGTGTTTGACCTTGTCGCAATGCAATTTTTAAATCGTTTCTCTTGGAGTTATCACCTTTTCTCAAAACTGTTTTCATTTTATAAAGCTGAAAGAGTTATTAAACAGCTCTCAAACCCATCATGTTCTATTTTGCAAAGATAGAACATTACATAGGCAAACTCTGCAAGGCTGACACAAAATCTCTTTGAATATATTCTCTATCTATTAGTGTTATTGGAAAAAAAAAACTTAAATCAATTTGTGTTCCAAAAGAAAGCAAAGAGATTCTTCAACATGCTTTCTGATATAGGTAACACCAATTTTAAAACAATTTCCTTTTCCTTTTTACACTATTTACTAAAGAATACTATTGTTTTAAAGAAATAAACTAGTTCTCTTCTGTAAATGAAAATAATATGAAGAACTAGATATAACAACTGTAAGATTGTGTCAAGTCTGACATTCTTACAGTTTGTTGAACATGAATCTAAAACCTCCCTAATAATAAGTGAAATGCAATAATCAGATTTGGTTAGTCTCATTTAAATTTGGGTCATAGGTATCAGCATATCTTGTATTTATAAAACTGCAGGGCTGGATATTGTTTTAATTTTTTCCATGATTATGTATCTATTATTGAGAGAGAAGTCAAAGTTATTAATTTGGAGCCTGTTTTGCATAATATAATGCTTTTTGTTACCTGCATTTAATAGTCCAATTACAGATATAGTTCTCATCAGAAAGCACGTTAATGCCTATGATTCATAAAAAGTAACTAAGTGAAGCAAAACAACTGAAACAAAAAAATAAATTAAAAAAAAAAGAAAAATCATAGAAACATAGAATGGTTTAAGTTGGAAGGGACCTTAAAGATCATCGAGTTCCAACCCCCCTGCCATAGGCAGGGACACCTCCCACTAGACCAGGTTGCCCAAAGCCCCATCCAGCCTGGCCTTGAACACCTCCAGGGATGGGGCCTCAACAACCTCTCTGGGAAACCTGTTCCAGTGCCTCACCACCCTTGGAGTGAAAAATTTATTCTCGATATCTAATCTAAATCTTCCCTCTTCCAGTTTGAAGCCATTACCCCTCGGCCTATCACTACATGCCCTTATAAAAAGTCCCTCTCCTGCCTTCTTGTAGGCCCCCTTCAGATACTGGATGGCCACTATAAGGTCTCCCCAGAGCCTTCTTTTCTCCAGGCTGAACAACACCAATTCTCTCATCCTGTCTTCATAGGAGAGGTTCTCCAACACATTTGGAACAATCAAACAACTAATAATAACTTCTACAGGCCCAAGAAGACAAATAATGACAATATTTTCATTAATACTACTATTAGAATGGCCACTGCTACAGGAGTTACTAATTTATGCTGAGTATAATTACAGAATTATTTTCACTAGCAAATAGCTAATTTTCCTATTGGCTCAAAACACTGGCTGCCACAAAAATGCCGTTTCACCATTATAAAAGTAGATTGATATTCCACTTCTCAAATTCAGAACCCTGCAGACACAGTGATTCTCATGCAATGTCTTTCTCATTGCCTTGTAAGGGCAAGTTGCACCCTTGCTGCCCATGCTCCCAGTTGTTTCTTCCCTCACATGGCACCAGTCACAGTGTCTGCTTGAGAATGAAGACAGCAAAGAAGGAAGAACAATCCATTTATAAGCATCACAGTAATCAATATCTGAAAGCAGGATTTCCATTTTCTCCCTTCAATATTATCTTCGTACATGTCTGCTGTGTCAATCACTTGAATTTGAGGGACAGCAAGCAGCCTAACACTTTTGATTTGAAAACTTAAAAAGTTTATTTGCATTCTTCAAAACTTTATATTACACCTTTTAGGTAGAGTTATAGGTAGAAAATATCAGTTACTGATCAACTTCAAAAGAACATGCTTTTTTCCTTCTCAATAGTAACTACAGAAGATAACTAAAGAAATAGTATTTCTGCAAAGTGACTGATGTAGTGTAGGAGTTAAAATAATGTACAGATTGACCATTTAAGCTTTTAATTCTTTCTGTACTAGCTCATTTTTTTTCCCCAAAACTCATCTGTTTGTTTACTTTTTTAAAAAGGTCAATTTTATGTAGTAAACTAATCTCTTATCTACTGGAAGGCATTCTCATATTCATATACCAATGCTAAAATTATTTCAAGATGACGATACTTTTTTGTGAACAGCATTTGTAACATTCTGGAAAATGAAACACCCTCCCGGCAATGACATATCATAAATGCCGAGATGATGCAACTCCCCTCAGGAGAAAAAAAAAACTACGAACATAACCAAAAAACACACTGATCAAAAACCCCTTTTCATACATTTTTATCTGTTCATATAATGTATCTGATCAAACTTTCTTACTCTTTAAAAATCCAGCAGTATCCTCTATTTATCACCCTCCAAAGATTTTAGCACTGCTTGGCAGCTCTAATACTTTTCCTTATGGGTTAAATAAAAGCTTTTTTTTTTCCTCCCAGAAAGGTTACTTTCTCCCCCCCAAGAAAACTTCTTTAGATTTGTGTCCACTTCTGTTGTTTGCCTAAGGCAGATGTTTCAGAATCTGTTTCCTGTTATATGAGACCTCAGAATATGCAATACAGCTATAAGATTCAGCCTTAAAGAGACAAATAGTGATAAAATTTGTATAAGTTCTTCTATGATTCCTTTTTTCATTGTTTTCTGTACACTACACATAAACTGTATATTCAAAAATCAATACAAGATACTCTTGAGCATTTCCCTATGAATTTTTCTGGAATTTTTATTAACACAAGTTATTCTCTTTGTGGGATTTTTTTTCCCAACATGCGCCAATGATTGAAAATCTCTCAACTAACTTTAAAGTTGTTATGAATATTGATGTGCTTTTAACATATATTACATATTAAAACACTAATTATATCTTTAACTTAAGCTTAAAAATTATATTGAGTGCTTGGAGCAGGTAATATTTGGGACTGCCTACTGACAGCAGCATGATCTTAGACATGCTTTATTTTCATGTCATGTAATATGGAAGAGTCTAAGATCATCTTATTTAAACTCTGGTAAAATTCAGCTTTTTACAAGAAGAAACAGAATTTTGAGTGTTCAGTGTTATACATTATTCTGACAGTAGTCAGTGAGAGAACAAAATGGTAAACACAAAACAGTAGTAAACCTGAGGAAATAACATTTTAGCCTTCTCTTAGGATTTCTATTTCTATTTCTATTAATTCTCTCAGACAAATGTATTTGGCATTCTTGGCTTTATAAGGTCAGCCCAATCTGTTTAAAAAATTCCAATTTCATTAAAACCAGCTTCACTTGTCAGCACTGGAAGAAGTCAAATGCATTCTGATATGACCCAGGACACTCATCAGTGAAGCTATGTAAAGAAGAGTCTCTACAAAATTAAACCGATGTTTTTCAGCCTGAAGTGGACTGGGGTAGGGAGAAGAGAAACAAGTAATTTTTTTATTTTTTTTTTTTTACTTAAAATGAGCAAATATAGTTCAGGAATAGCACCATTATGTGTCAGAATGGTTACTCATACTTTCCTACAATGTTGTGATACCATGGCAGACAAATGCGACAGCAATGTCATAAACTTAATAAGATCATCTTTTATTATTTCAAATAACATTGATAATCTCTCTATCCTTACTGTTCGTCAGGAATGTGAAATGTATGTACTAATATTGTCTCAGTCCTGTGACGCCTCTTCCCACACAGAAGAACTTGTAAGAATAAGGCTGCTGGCAGGGAACGTGAACATGTATTTTCCATTTACACAGAACTTATATGAAACTGTCTTCACATTTTATAATTTATATTCAGTAACTAATTTGCCACCCCACTCATTTCCAAACTGTAAATTTAAAAATGCCTCTAAAGCTTTTGCAAGAGCAGACCTACAAAAGATACAAAACAAATAACACTTTTCCCCACCTTCATATTCATATAAACACTGGTAAATACACTTTTTGCAAACAAGATTTAATAATCAATTCTTATTTTTGAACTTGGTTATTTCCAGATTTGCTAAAGGAATTGAAATTATTTTCTTGAAGTGTTTACCCTTTCTTAAGGAAAGCTTAAAACAACAGAAGAGGCCTATGGTCTGATCAGCACTGCTGCTAAATTCACGTGTATGTTATTGCAGTTTAGTTTTACTAGACAACTTATAGAATCATAGAATCAGTGAGGTTGGAAGGGACCTTTAAGATCATCAAGTCCAACCATTAACCTACCCTGATAAAAACACCACCACTCCTAAACCATGTCCCTAAGCACCTCATCTACCCTTTTCTTAAACACCTCCAGGGATGGTGAATCCACCACCTCTCTGGGCAGCTTATTCCAATGTTTAATAACCCTTTCAGTGAAAAAATGCTTCCTAATATCCAATCTAAACCTGCCCTGACATAACTTGAACCCGTTTCCTCTTGTCCTATCACTTGTCGCCAGGGAGAAGAGGTCAGCTCCCATCTCTCTAAAACCTCCTTTCAGGTAGTTGTAGAGGGTGATAAGGTCTCCCCTCAGCCTCCTCTTCTCCAGGCTAAACAACCCCAGATCCCTCAGTCGTTCCTCATAAGGTTTGTCCTCCAGACCCTTCACCAGCTTTGTAGCCCTTCTCTGGACACGCTCCAACACCTCAATGTCCTTCTTGTAGTGAGGGGCCCAAAACTGAACACAGTACTCGAGGTGAGGCCTCACCAGTGCCGAGTACAGGGGGATGATTACTTCCCTAGTCTGGCTCACCACACTATTCCTGATGCAGGCCAGGATGGTGTTGGCCTTCTTGACTGCCTGGGCACACTGCTGGCTCATGCTCAGCCGGCTGTCCACCAACACCCCCAGGTTCTTTTCTGCCAGGCAGCTTTCGAGCCACTCCGCCCCCAGTCTGTAGCGCTGCATGGGGTTGTTGTGACCCAAGTGCAGGACCCGACATTTCATTGTGAAAAGAACATCAACAGTCCACCACACTCAAGGGCAAAAACCCAGCTCCCAACGAAAAATGCTACAGTTATAATTAAATAAATCACAGCAACATATCATCACAAGGAGCTTATGGCAATGTTTATTTTAGAATTCATGATCAATGTATGGAGGTCTCATATTATGTATAAAAACTTTTGGTAAGTCTAGCAACATGCCCCGTTCAAAGCAAGTAGAGGAAAAAAATGGTATGACACTATTTCATAGAATATAGAATAGTTTGGGTTGGAAGGGACCTTTAAAATCATCTAGTCCAAGCCCCCTGCAATCAGCAGGGACGTCTTCAATTAGATCGGGTTGCACACAGCCACCTCCAGCCTGACCTTGAATGTTTCCAGGGGTGGGTCATCTACCACCTCTTTGGGCAACCTAGTCCAGTGTTTCATCACCCTCATTGTAAAAAATATCTTTCTCCATGGAGCCTCCTCTTCTCCAGGCTGAACAATCCCAACTCTTGCAGCCTGTTTTCTTCATAGGAGAGGTGCTCCAGCCCTGATCATTTCTGTGGCCCTCCTCTGGATCCGCTCCAACAGGTCCATGTCTTTCCTGTGCTGTGGGCTCCAGAGCTGGACACAGTACTCCAGGTGGGGTCTCATCAGAGCGGAGCTGAGGGGCAGAATCACCTCCCTCGACCTACTGGCCATGCTTCTTTTGATGCAGCCCAGGATACGGTTGGCCTTCTGGGCTGCAAGCACGCATGGCTGGCTCATGTCCAGCTTTTCACCCACCAGTACCCCCAAGTCTCTCACGGAATCACAGAGTTTTCAGAGTTGGAAGGGGCCTCTAGAGATCATCTAGTACAACTCCCCTGCCAAAGCAGGATTGCCCAGAGGACTGCATCCAGGCGGGTCTTGAAAATCTCCAGAGAAGGGGACTCCACAACCTCCCTGGGCAGCCTGTGCCAGTGCTCTGTCACCCTCACCGTAAAGAAGTTTTTCTGTGTATTTGAACAGAACTTCCTATGCTCCAGCTTGTGCCCATTGCCCCTCGTCCTGTCACTGGGAACCATTGAAAAGAGCCTGGCTCCATCCTCCTTCAACCCACCCTTTAGATACTTGTACGCCATAATAAGGTCTCCCCTCAGCCTTCTCTTCTCCAGGCTAAAGAGTCCCAGCTCTCTCAGCCTTTCCTCATAAGGCAGATGCTCCAAGCCCTTAATCATCTTAGTTGCCCTTCGCTGGACTCGCTCCAGCAGTTCCCTGTCCCTCTTGAACTGGGGAGCCCAAAACTGGACACAGTATTCCAGTTGTGGCCTCACCAGTGCAGAGTAGAGGGGGAGAATGACCTCCCTCAACTTACTGGCCACAGTCTTCCCTATGCAGCCCAGGATTCCATTGACCTTTTTGGCAACAAGGGCTCATTGTTGGGTCATGGATAATTTACTGTCTACTAGGACCCCCAGATCCTTCGCCTCCAAGCTACTTCCCAGCAGGTCCACCCCTAACCTATACAGGTGCTTTACATTCTTCCTCCCCAGGTGCAAGACCTTGCACTTGCTTTTGTTGAACCTCATTAGGTTCTTCTCTGCCCAGCTCTCCAGCCTGTCCAGGTCACGCTGGATGGCAGCACGGCCCTCTGGGGTGTCAGCCACCCCACCCAGTTTGGTATCATCAGCAAACTTGCTGAGGATACACTCTGTCCCCTCATCCAGGTCATTAATGAATATATTAAACAAAATTGGACCAAGTATTGACCCCCGGGGGACACTACTGGTTACAGGCCTCCAACTAGACTCTGTGCCGCTGACCATAACCCTCTGAGTTCTGTCACACAGCCAACTCTCAATCCACCTCACTGTCGCCTCATCTAGCCCATACTTCCTCAGCTTCCTAATGAGGATGTTATGGGAAACAGTGTCAAAAGCCTTGCTAAAGTCAAGGTAGATGATATCCACAACTCTCCCCTCATCGAGCCAACCAGTTATAACATCATAGAAAGCTATCAGATTGGTCAAGCATGATTTACCCTTGGTAAATCCATGTTGACCACTTCCAATAACTTCCTGTTCCTCAACGTGTTTGGAGATGACATCCAGAATGAGTCGCTCCATTACCTTCCCAGGGACAGAGGTGAGACTAACCAGTCTGTAGTTCCCTGGGTCCTCCTTCTTGCCTTTTTTGAAGATCAGAGTGATGTTAGGGGCTGCTCTCAATCCCTTTGTCCCTCAGCCTGTATAGATACTAGTGGTTGCCCCGACCCATGTGCGGTACCCTGCCTTGTTGAACCTCATGAGGTTCACATGGGCCTACTTTTCAAGCTTGTCCAGGTCCTTCTGGATGGCAAGAGGACGCCTGGATGGCACATGTTCTGTTACAGAAGACTACTCCATGTCTGACTAAATTGATACCACTTCCACTATCATCACTTGATTTATAAAAAGAAAAGGCGTAACAATAACACATTAGGAAAGTTGTATATTACAAAGTTAGAAGAAGGTACCCTCAAGGCTTTCTAATTTGGATTCCTCTGTAAAATATTAAGACATCTTTGCTACTTTGGGGAGCGTGTTAAAAAAATTCTGTCTTCCAATAAGTATACAAACAGTAACTGCACAGCCTTCTTTCTCTTTTCCATCACAAATAAATACATATGCTATTCCTGTTGTCTTTCATAATAAAGTATGTTTTCAGCTGTTCTTGTGGCTCTTTTCTGAATACTCTCTAAACTCTCAATATTCTTCCTGAATCACAGACATTCAAATGGCACAGTACTATCAGAGTAGTTCCACTAGAATAGCTAGAGATATTACAACTGCTCTATACCTAATTCAAGGTTACATTGGTCACATCTATGTGTATGCTCCACAGGGGCTGCAAGATTGCTCAAAGGACCCGAGGACATTACATTCCAAACACCTTCCGGATGCAGTCTACTTTCTGCTCCATACCATTAATATTACTCCCATGCTGCGTACTGACTGTAAAGCACAAAAGAAGGGAAAGCACAGTGTTTGCATGTAACTCCTAAACCACACTTTGTCATCCAGGGCTGGAGGCTGACTACTGCATCCACCCACTACCTAGCAGTCTTTAAGGTCATAGCCAACTCAGTGCTGTCTGCAGCACTTTAAGCACTGTTTAGAACATAACAAGGTTATTATGCCGATCCCATGATTCATCACATTCTCCCCTGGGGGCCCGGGAGAAAGCACAACTGCCTTCTCTCAAGTAGGAACTTCAAAATACCCAGGTACTGCATCACAACAACATGATTTCATCAGTGTAACAAATCTTAAACTTACTACTAGTAGTCACAAATACCTAACTCATTCCAATTATGTATTTGACATTATCATTTCAGATCCAAATGTCATGCTATAGGTTTATTTAAATAGTTTTTCAACACTCAAATGTAGGGGTTTGTCATTCTGATATAGTTTGCTTTCTTCTCTTCACAATTTGATACATTTATACCAAAATATATATTAATATGTATTGAGATATACACACATGGATGCACATACATCACAAATCCACTCAAGCTCCATGGTCTTGATTCTTTAGTGCACAGCTTGTGATAATTTTTGCAGTTATCAGCAGAACACACACTATCTCTGTTCACTTGCTTAAATGACAAGTCACTAATTTATAATGAGCAAAGCAGAGGTTGACTCTTCTCCATCACAGCTCAGGTTTAACTGACAAAATCATGAGACTACAGGAAAAAACAAGTGAAAACAAATATAGTATGGATGATATTAATGGATGTAGCTTGTACAGGCTTTCTCTTTCTGTCCCCTTGCCAGAAATTGCCAAAAAAAAAAATCCTGTTGCCTCTTTTCTCCCCCTCCTCCATAAAGAGAAAATGAAGCATATATTTTAATAATTGTTCAACTGGCAAATTGATTTGCTGCACTACTTACCTTTGAATGTTTTACTGTATTGATAACTTTTCATATGTTTTATTGTTTTTAATTATATCAGCTTTAGTATTAGCACTTCAGCAGAAAAAGGGTAAGGCACAATATAACTTCTGGCATGTTCCACTTGAGTCTCTTAGCTCTGAATTTAAAACAAATTTCTATTGCATTCACTACCTGTTTGTCTCTCCTTTTCCACCTAATTTATGACACTTCCACCATCATCATGTCTTTTCTCACACTGAGACATGGAGAGAACAGAGAATAATCCATTCTTTAGAGGGCAAAATTTACCTGAAATTGTTTTTTAACACCACATACAGCAGTATATTTCAAGCTTAGTAGCTTATTTTCTTCTGATGTAACACAGAGCTATTTTGAGCCAAAATTTTAAAATACAAGAAGATGCATAAGGAAGCATATGCCTCTGCAGATTTTATTTAGCAATACCAAGCTCCTCATTATGCCTGTGAGGAGTAATAAGACACTCTTACAAAGAATACATCCAAAGTATTCACGTTCAGGTATCTGAGTATTGCTTAATTGCATAAGTGAATCAGGGTTCCTTCAGAGTCTCTCTATGGCTCACAGCCTTGCAGCAATCCATTTTAATAACTGCTCTTTGCTCTGTATCACACCTTTACAGTGAACATTACTTCCCCCCCGCTTTGGCTTTCATTCTACAGTACTTAACTCCATCCATCAGTGTGTTCCTCTGTGTGGCTGATGCTGCTCCTGCTACCTGACAGGTCAACTTCTTAAACCTGCCAGTTTTAATTTATTGTTCTCCCCAACTCCAGAATTACCACATCTGTTTTGCTTAAACAGCAAAAAGCATAGAAACATAGAATGGTTTAGGTTGGAAGGGACCTTAAAAATCATCTAGTTTCAACCCCCCTGCCATAAGCAGGGACACCTCCCACTAGACCAGGTTGCTCAAAGCCCCATCCAGCCTGGCCTTGAACACTTCCAGGGACAAGGCATCCACAACTTGTCCGGGCAATTGTTCCAGTGCCTCACCACTCTCGGAGTGAAAAATTTCTTCTCGATATTCTAATCTAAATCTTCCCTCTTCCATTACCCCTCGGCCTATCACTACACGCCCTTATAAAAAGTCCCTCTCCTGCATTCTTGTAGGCCCCCTTCAGATACTGGATGGCCACTATAAGGTCTCCCCAGAGCCTTCTCTTCTCCAAGCTGAACAACCCCAACTCTCACGGGCTGTCTTCTTCAAGAGAGGGGCTCCAGCCCTCTGATCACCTTCATGGCCCTCCTCTAGACCCACACCAACGGGTCCACGTCCTCCTGCTGACAACTCCAAAGCTGGATGCAGTACATCAGGTGGGGTCTCACCAGACCGGAGGGGGAGAACCACTTCCCTTGACCTGCTGGCCACGCTTCTTTTGATGCAGCCCAGGATGCAGTTTGCCTTCTGGGCTGCGAGTGCACACTGCCGGCTCCTGATGAGCTTCTCATCAACAAACATCCCCAGGTGCTTCACGCAAGACTGCTCTCAATCCATTCTGCACTCAGGCTGTAGTTGTGCTTGGGATTGCCCTGACCTAAGTGCAGGACCTTGCACTTGGCCTTGTTGAACTTCATGAGGTTTGCATAGGCCCATCTCTCAAGCCTGTCCAGGTCCCTCTGGATGGCATCCCCTCCGTCCAGCGTGTCGACTGCACCACACAGCTTGGTGTCGTCGGCAAACTTGTTGAGGGTGTACTCAATCCAACTGTCCATGCCACCAACAAAGATGTTAAACAGCACCGGTCCCAGTACCAACTAATTTGGTATATTACAGGTACTGCGTAATATAATTCTACCTACCTTGGACACCAGTTTTAATTAGACAACTTTAAACTGGACTCATACTAGTCTAAATCATGAATAATTTTACTAAACAAGAAAACCATGTAACAGACAGAACCAAGGCTCTTTATATACTATCTACTGTCTGGTGCTGAGGAGCAATAAGGCTTGAAATGGGCCAGCTGTCTTGATAATTCCAGTGCTAGTGTTGCTTGGCCTTTATTCTGCAGCCAAAATGCATTGTCTTCCTAAAATCATTTCAAAAGCATCACAATATCATGCCTGTACTTATAAATTCTAAGGCATAGCACAGCACACACTTGGACAGAAAATTGTGTTATGCAATGGTGCTGAGGATTACAAGTAATCTCTATACAGTATTTAAATTAAAAATGAAGCAGTATTAACTTGAACTGGTTTTGCTGTTGTGATTACGTTAACTCAGTTGTGACAAAGGTTGTGATCTTTTTTGTGATGTTTTTAGATGATGTTAATCAGGTGCTAGAAGAGCACTTGCAAGCTGGAAACAACACTGCTTTACAGCTCATGAGATTTTAAGAGAATGATGTATGTCTGCATATCAGTGCCTCACAAAACTGTACTTCTGTATTCTGGCACTGGTTAACAGCTATGGCATTTCTGTGAAAAACAGAATTCCTTTAGATCATCTAGCCAACTGTCAACTTACTGTACTGAAATCTTCTGAGTGCTCTTTAGATAGCTGGAAGAGTGCACATCAGCACCACTTCTCTCGTACCCCCAGAGGGAGGGGGGGAAAGGAAAAACAAAAAAAAAGACAGAAAGGCTTTAAACTTGGTATTATCTTTTCTGTCGGTATGATATCTTCTGAATTTATGAATGGTGTCTGATATCATCAGCACATGGGAAGATAAAGCTGATAGAGATGTCTGCTCAGAAAAAGTATATAGCAACATGTGCACAGTAAGATGATAGTTGAGCAAAAATGGGTGGTTAAACTATTCACGAAGGATCATCTGCTGCATTGTACTAAATTATTCTATTGATACTCTTTTACATTAAAAAAACCTCAACACTTTTTTTTTTTCCCCCCCTTTCTTTTGCTTACTACTGAAGACAGGCTAAGTTTCTAATAGGTTCAGGTGTGTTTCTCTTTAAATCTCAGATAGCTAATTCATCTCAGAGTCTGCCTATGCAATGAAATTCATGCATATGCATGGCAAGCCCAAACCATCAGAGAGTACTGTTTCTATTTTACCTTTACTGTGCAACAGGTCTGTACACTGTGGTCAGCTATACCACCAAATTGCTGAAATTGCCTGGACGTATATAAAAATATCTGTTGATACACTTCATGGGAGGAGAGGGGAAAACTCCGATAAATATAAAACCTAATTCAACAAAGCACCGCACCAGCTAAACTTACTAAAAGAAAGAGTAACACTTGCACAGCTTCCATTTTGGCCCCATACTGCTTGTGTTTGGCCTTATTCTTTGAAACCTAATCATATTTTGTAACAATACTGATGTACTCCAAAAGCTGATTTTTTTTTTTTTTTAATCTTTTTCCTCACTGATAAAATCCAAGTGAGACTCATACTGGGGGGAAAAAAATGTTTGCTTCATAGTTAGAAAATAATTTAGCATTTTTTATAGATTGTGTGGAATTTTAAAGCTTGAAAAAGTTCCAATTTAAATTAATTCATAATTGGTTTTACTTATTAGCCTTCTTTTGTCATAGATAAATTAAACCCACAGAGGTAGATACGGATATTGCTGTATTGGAAGAAAACCAAACAGTTTAAAACAAAACCATGCTATTTTCACTGGCACCTATGAATGAAGCTATTTTTAAAACATGAAGTATTATTTGTGCTGTTGCTTCAGGCAAGAAAATTGAATAGATTAAAAGTGTGATGTTTTCTTGGCTGCTAATTCACACATGTAAATAAAACAGTTCATTTTAAACATGAAAATTTAATATAGAACAGATATCCACGATGAAATATCAGTGCCAGAATATGAAATAGAAACAAATTGTCAAAAGAAGTTTTACTAAGTACTGTAATGTTGTCTCACATTATTTAGTCTGGCATGATAGAAGGTCTCTTTTATGTACAGAATCACAGAATGGTTAGAGTTCGAAGATCTCTAAAGATCATCTAGTTCCAACCCCCCTGACATGGGCAGGGACACGTCCCACTAGATGAGGGTGCTCAAAGCCCCATCCAACCTGGCCTTGAACACTCCCAGGGATGGAGCTTCCACAACTTCTCTGGGCAACCTGTGCCAGTGCCTCACCACCCTCACAGGAAAGAATTTCTTCCTGATATCAAATCTAAATCTACCCTCTTCCAGCTTAAAACTGTTACCCCTTGTCCTATTGCTACACTCCCTGATAAAGAGTCCCTCCCCATCTCTCCCGTAGGCCCCCCTTTAGGTACTGGAAGGCTGCTATAAAGTCTCCCCGGAGCCTTCTCTTCTCCAGGCTGAACAACCCCAACTCTTTCAGCCTGTCTTCACAGGAGAGGTACCCCAGCCCACTGATAATCTTCGTGCCCTCCTCTGGACTGTCTCCAACAGGTCCATGTCCTTCTTATGCTGGCTGCTCCAGAGCTGTCCAGGGTCATCTCTCCCCCTCTATTCAATGGGGTGGGTAGTAAGATGGTTTCTGTATTCTCAGAACTTCCAAAGAACTTCTGACTGAGAAAAAAGTAAATAATGAAGTCATCAAGGTTTCCACAGAAAATCAGAGAGAATTGGGCAGATACAATTACTGTTGCTTGGCCAGTATATAGAGAGGTCACTTAGATAGCCTACCATAGTTCACTTCTCTGTTTCAACCTCATCCAAGTCAACTACCCAACTTCCAAGGACCACCACAAGGGAGCCCATATTTACCTCTGTTATTGCAGAATCACACGGCTGGAAGGCTACCAACCCTGCCCAAAGTTGGGCTGAGCCACAGCAGGTTGCTCAGAGCCTTGCCCAGCAAATGAATAGAGCCCAGTAGTTTTCATCACTGCAAAGATGCATTGCTGTCACATCTGTGTTGAGTTGCTCCACTTTGTAAAAGCCAGTATTCACAGCAGCAGTGATTTGAACCTCTGACATGTCTGTGCAATCGGATTTCCGTGTCTGCCAGGCTCTGATAAAATGGCACACAAACTCCCTTTCATATGGTTTTGAGCACCAGTTCAATCTGGGTCCCGAGAAACTTTTCTCAACTAAGGTTTCATTGAAATCAGTATGTTTCCATGGAAAGTTTCAGCTTCAATTAAATCAACATTTTTTGATGGAAAAAAACATAATCAGAAAGCATTCCAGTCAGTTCTAGACGAATTTACTAATATCGACCCCAAAAGAGACTCTCATGTCAGACTTTTGTTTTACTACCTTTTGGGAAAGGCTCTGGTCTTTCAGGTTATACCCAGCAATCATCTTTCTAATGTAGAAACATAGAATCATAGAATGGTTTAGGTTGGAAAGGACCTTGAAGATCATCGAGTTCCAACCCCCCTGCCATAGGCAGGGACACCTCCCACTAGACCAGGTTGCCCAAGGCCACGTCCAGCCTGGCCTTGAACACCTCCAGGGATGGGGCCTCAGCAACCTCTCTGGGCAACCTGTTCCAGTGCCTTACCAACCTCAAAGTGAAAAACTTCTTCCTAATGTTTAATCTGAACCTGCCCTCTTCCAGTTTAAAGCCATTCCCCCTCTGAAAGGTTTTGACTTGATGATATGTCTGTCTTTACTTGATTAGGAGTGTTAGTGTTGGCCCGCTTTAGTTCAGTTGAAAAAACACACCTTTTCTGGATTCAAAAGCATATTTATTGCAAACTCTAAATTCTTCAGCTGAACAGGGCATTATATTCCCCATTATGTCTTCATAAAAAACCTTCCACAAAATAACTTGCTAGCCAAAAAGCTAGATGTAACTTATTCTTCTGTCATTAAGAAAGTCGGTAAGATTCCTGTTTTAATTTTATCTTTTTTTTCTATTAATGTACATAAGCATCCTCAGTCTAGCCTCTTCCTTTCTTTTTCTTTCTTCCTTCCTTAATTACTCTAACGTGGTTTCCATAAAATGGTACCTACAGGATAAAACATAATTTACCCCTTCTCCCTTCAAGGCCCCATAAATCATGTCTTACCAGGGTTTATTTCAAGTTTGCAGGCATGACTGCATGGATGTTAAGCCATGCTAAGTGAAAACATGAAATATTGTGAAAGAGCAAAGTAGTACATAAAAATGGAGAAGAGTTATTTGAAGAGAGAGAAGAACAGTAAAGAAAAACATCACGGGATCAAATCCTAAAGAAACAAAAGCATGCTATAAAAGGTAAATTAGCAATAATAAATACTTACATGAAACACTAACAGAATCGCAGTTCAGCTTTTAGCATTTTATTTAAGCTTTCACTTCACTCTGCATCATGCAGAGTTTGGAAAATTCCCTAAATATTTTAAAATTATTTCAAAATGTTCAGAAAAACTGAAAAATATGATACTACAGGTCTCAGCTTTTGCTCTGCTCATTGCTGCTACAGGGACTCCATCTTCATGCAACTGGGGCCCTTGCTGTTGTCCCAGCTGGACACCCCTGTTATTCTGCATACCGAAACACAATATTTAGCCTAATTTAACTGCCTAATTTCATCTTCGAAGTCATGACTCTGCAAAACAACGAATTAACCACTCTCTGCCTCAGAGCTAAACATGTTTCCAGATGCTTTGCTTTAAAAGATCAACCACAAATCCATCTTTTAAGTCCCAAAATCACAATACAGTCAGAGCAACAAAAAGGCTGTGGTCACCTGGGGAAAGGAAAAAAGTTATCTATTGAGAGATGACATAGACGGAAGTATTTTCTTCCCCCACTGGGCGGTACAAAAAGCATTTCGTAATTTGCTTGGGAAAGGATCTGTTTGCACAAAACCTTTTTTTTTTTTTTTTTGTTTTTAAAAATCCTGAGAGCAGACAGTGATATATATCTGAATAGCTTTGGTAAGAAAGTAAATTGTGGTATCCAATTGGACTAGTGTCCAGTCCGCTGATCAAATACAGCACCTCCTTTTAGACAGCAGCTGTACTAAAAACTTAACAGGAGAGTGACCAGACACAAAACTTACTGCCAAGTACACATTTGCCACATGTCAGAAAAATCAGTTGTCTTACCTGTGTGCTAGCTTAGAAGACTGTTCTAGCTCTCCACACACATTTCTAAACTTTCCATTTAATCACAATGCTGATCAAGAGCTTTGTGGTGGTAGCGCCACGTCAAAAATTAAACAGTTTCCTAAAATTTGTTTTGAATCTGCTGCCTCGTGTATTATCCCTGTTCCTTCATTATGAGAAGGTAACTGAAACTAACTGAGCAATGATTTCAGAAATAAAATCCTGTCATAGTCTTTCTTACTAAGTTAGCTTTAATCTAATGCCCATTTTTCAGTATTTTTTCATCCAGAAGTCTCTCTAGGTCTTTGATCATATTTTTAACAGCTCTGCAGTGTTTCTGTTTCTGCTATGTGTCATTTATCAAAGTGGCCAGAGATAACAGGGCTATTAACACAAATAAATTGTGAGACCTCACTCATAAAATGATTTCTTAACATTTATGGACTACTCACTTTACCACTCTTCACAAATCTCAATGTCTTTTTTGCTTTTATAACTACTGCATCTGCATATCTTTTCCGAGTTCTTCATAATGGCAGTTTGTCCTTGTTTGACAGTAGAACACAGAGAATATTCACTGTAACATAAAGTACCTTGTTTTACCTTTGAAGACAGGAGAGGTGAATTAGAGCATGACAAAAGACTTGCAGTGTAGGTAAAAAAACCTCCACCATTTGTACTCTGAAGTAAATGTTTATATGATAACAGTATACTTCTAGAACATGAAACGAAATTTAGTTTTCCAGAAGCCTCAAATCTGTGAGATACAGGGCTGAAGTCACCATAGAAGTGTTGCTATTGTTGGTCTTCTATGAAAGAGAATTTTATGGGTAGAAGAGTCCAAAGTACATGGGTCTCCAGCTTCGGCTATAATAATGAATAAGGGGACAGCAAGCCCTCACAGCCTACTTCGTAACATGCAAGTTTGTTTTATGATATTTAAGAGCAAGGTATTTAATTCCGATCCAGATCATCTTAGCCATGCATTCATACCTTTTACAGACTCCAGTAGCGTGCCCCAAAGAAGAATAATCGATCACTCATATCCTCAGGAGATCCATTTCCTGCAGTTGTATGTTTATTGCTCTACTACCCAGCTTAAATCTCCTCTCAGATAATCTTTCCTCTTATTTGCCTCTCTCTTGAACCAAAGAGTTTGGTGTGGGAGACGAGATGTTTGGGGTTTTCTTTAAAAAGAAGGCCCAAGAGCAAAAGCTTAGAACGTGACTAGTGTTGAACTTAGGGATCAAAACTTCAAATTAACTTTCACAAGTATGCAAATCTTGGTATTAAAACATTCATTGGAAATGAATGTGCAAGTGGTGAATGCGAAGTCAAGGTGAATTCATTCTTCAAGACACGCAAATGTTTTCAGAACTATTTATGTGCCCGGATCTTCAGCTGATCAAGAAATGAAGTAATCCCCGAATTACACTAAGTTAACTATTTTAAATTCTTACGTATATGAAACCTCCCGTTTCAGAGATATATTCCTCTGTGAAAAAGAGGCATTATTGCTAGGATTGAAACGGTTGTGTTTTACAACAGTTTTTACTTTAGTCTCTGCATTAAAGTAATCTACAGTTACAGTAGAAAGAAGAATAATAAGAAAGCAGAAGAGATAAATGATATCACCATGCATAGTCATGCTTGAAAATATGAAAAATTAAATCACCTTAAACCACAGGGAAAAAATTAATTGTTGATGAATGTATATTCTCTAAGATAACTTCTGGGTTGCTTGATCCATAGGTGCTATGAAGTAGTTTAGTAGTCAGCTACTCTCTCTATTCCTTTAATTAGTGGAGAAAAGTTGTCCTGAAGAAAGGAGAGAATTGAGACTTCTTTTTTTCTGTGGGTGGTTTTGTTTGGGGTTTGGTTTTTTTTTTTTGGTTTATGGAACAGGCTAGGAATTGCGAGTCTGTCTCTATTGATAAAGTGTTTATAAGTATTAATCTATTGCTATTACAACTGCAACTTCAGGTAACAGTCACTCAATTATATTCTGAATTCTGTGCACTTTTGCAATCCTATAAAAAACAACACCCTACTACTATAAAATGCATATACAAATTTTACCCCCTGAGTTTACCTGTCCTTGGATATTCAAATATATCATTGAAGGACTGTATTTGAAACAAGTCTCCCTCAAAGGAATTGAACCAGAACACACTGGAGTCACAGTGAAGTGAAGGTTTCTTCACGTATAACCTCTTCTTTTCCTCACCCAGAAGTTTTCTCTGGACAGAATGTGAGCATTTATCTGAGATTTCTGGACACAGAATCTGCGGTGCCATGCATCGTGCAGATAGTCTGCACATGTGCAATAAACCCAAAGCACCTCTGAAACAACTGTACAGATACTGCCTGAATTAAGGCAGTGGATCCCACAGATTCAGGAAGCTTTAAATCCAGACTAAACTGTATTGTGATTATCAGAATTTATTACTATTACTATTACTTCTACTAATACAGAAGTTGCATAAGGGTTTTAGGAAAAGTTTTCATGTGGTATAAGTGTTCTAATATTTAGGTTAAACCACAACATGACAAGTAAGTTTGGGGTTTTTTTAGGCAATAAGGATCTGATAAAGAATATGTAGTATTGTGGAAGAAGCCATACCTGTACGTATAATATTACTGTAGCAGACTACAGCATTTTACAAAGTAAACTTACTTATGACAATCTGGACATATGAAAAGGATTTTGCCGTTTGATTTTAAATGAAAGAGAAAATATAAAAATGCTACCAGACACAATACCCCCTTATATATAACTGACCATGTAACAAAGTTGAACACTTAGTGACTCCCGACATGCCTTTCCCGTCATAAGTACGCTATTTGATTTCCAAAAGCAGTAGTACATTTTACTGTAAAGTACCAATAAATGCACATACTTCACTCTATGATGACAAACATCTCCAGCTGCTACAATTAATGTATTTTTCACCATTGGAAACCTTAAATGTATTGTTTTACACAAACGAAAATTAGCAGAATGATTTCTGTTCCCTGAACACTACTCCTACTCAATTCCATACACTTAACTGTTTTCTCACCACTGGTACGTAAGCAAAACAACAGATGTATTCTAAGCCGATAAACACAACTTATCAAGCAAGACCCTCACATAAAATGAAATGCATTAGAATTGATGCTTGCTAGTAGTAAAAGCACCTCATTATAATCAGATACAGATCCACATGAACATGTAAAAGAACCCTCACATGCAAGCATCCCAAAGTTTTATTCTGTTCCATTACCCAGTGTTAATTTCAGTAACACTGAAAGGCAAAAAAAAACCTCCAAACACACATCACACCAACCAATTCCAAATTAAGCACTAATTGATTACAAATGTTTGCATCAGCTATTTTACAATTGATAATGTATTCTAATGAAGTACACTGAAAACTGATACTGACAACTAATTTGTAAAGCATTACAAAAACAAACGGTAAGCTCTACTTTAGATACGTATTGGTAAGAAGGGGTATTGAACAGTCCTGAATTCATTTGCATATTTTTTCTGATTTTTTTTAGTGTTTGTTTCAATGTTCACATAATTGTCCACAATGAATTTTATTGCTATGGACTACAATTACAGCTTTATAGTTAAGGACAGAGAAATCATTTATAAGCACTGTCTTCATCATTCTTCTTAATTTTCTTAACAAAAAGGCAATCTTTTTAAGTAGTAAATTCTCAGGAATACTGAGAGGGAAAAGACCATTTTAAAACAACACCACCACCACCAAAGCTCCAAACCATTTTCTCATTAACAGGACAGCACGTTAACATCCCCCAGGGTTAGTCAAAAGTTGCACACCCTAACAGTAATGTTCTCGGAGATCAGAAATCACATTTCCTAATTCTTTCCTGTGTCCTAGTTTTTGAATAGAAGTGTCCTAACTTACTGCCTTTCAGGAGGCTGTACAACTGACCCTGCCTTCAACCATGTCAGGAAGACAGAAAGAAATAGAGTAAACTGGGATCCATTTTCCTGCAAAAAAATCCCAATCCTAATTCATAATCTCATTGCAAAGGTGGAAAGTAGGACGCTTATGATGACTGAAAAACACATCATGCACCCTGATCATCCAGTGTACCCTCTCACTCATACAGGCCACTGAGAATCTGAACAAGACAACTGGAGCAGGCAAAACATCAGTAGGCCTAGGACTTACTAAATTAACTGAAGTCCCTCTGAACTAGCCTGGATTAGGACTCCATATTTTCCTTAAAAATAGGTGTATCATGGATTTTGAGTGGGAAAAGTATAGTAGAAAATACCTGTTCTGCTAATAAATAGAATAGGGAAGTTCTATTTAGGTGTCCTTTATTTCAAGTTTGCTTTG